>NC_134271.1:146477814-147147658 GCF_031893055.1 Leptodactylus fuscus
ACGATAGATTGTGCTTCAAAATTTTTTTTTAGTGTTTTATTAAGTGTTTCAAGTAGAGCTTTAGGTGAAACGTTTTTCGGTGCATACAAGCACCTTCATCAGACTCTACAAGAAGAGGGAATACATACAAGTGAGAAACAAGTGCACATGATACACAATATATACAACATATGTACATTTCAGGGCCCAGATATAAAGAGGCAGGGAATACGATGGTGGATTTCCACATACTAGTAGAACTACTTCGGACGTTCAGAATACAGAAAAATGGAGGCATAACTGAGTGACAGGTAATGAGGTATAAAATGAACTGTAATAAGCAATAATAAACTTCATGGAAAAGATGATCTAGATATCTGATTCTTTAATCCTGAAGACTGATTGTCAGATTAAGGTACAAATACAGGAAAATCAACCTAGAGTAGTAAACAGACGTATAATCAATACCTTGACTGAGGGGTAGAGCAATATACACGGTATTTCAACGTATCACCACTGGAGCCACTGGATTCTGTTAATAAACAGGACATCATATCAGTACTGTGGATTAATTATAACCATAGGTGGCAGAGGAGAAGATATAAACCATATATGTAGTTCAGGAAAAGAACCTTGCACTAAATGGTGACGATATGCTGACAATATAATGCTTGGCATGATGCAGAAGCTCGTTGCCTAGGTGACTTACCTCCGCTCGTTCGCCCGCAGGGTCCGCTGGAGACAATACAATTGGTGGTCAGTAGCAAGAGGATGGACGCGGCACAAAGAAATCAGCTGTAGCGCTGTGTGAAAATGGCGCGTACAGCAAGTGCCGGAGGTCCGGTATAAAATGGCCAGGCAGCCAATCCACCCTCCAGGGTCCGCAATCATAAAAGTATCCTTTTGTTAATTGGCATACCATGGTCACAGTAGAATCAAATTTTTCAATTTTTTAATTTTTTAATCTTTATTTTTTTCATTTTTTTCATTTTTTCATATTTTCTTTTTTCTTTTTACTTTTATTCTCATTTTTTTATTTTCTCTTATGAACAAGTTCTTTACTCTTTCTATCTTATCTGCACTTCACTACTTAAATTTCATCTTTATTCTCTTTCACTTTGTTTCTCTTTTTCTCCATATGATATACATTTGCACCTCTGTTCCCTTATGTATCCCACAATTGGTCATTATTTATCTACTCGGTAGCAAGGTTGATTACCTGTCATTTTATCCCCCAGCCACTAGGGGCCGCTCTCTATACATTATTCCATCTCTTCCTTTGAATACTGCTGCAGACGGACGCTCTACACGGAGCTCTGCCTTTCCGCGCATGCGCCACAGTGCCGGCTATCGCAATCCAAGGGTGAATTCACACTGAGTAAACGCTAGCTTATTCTGAACGTAAAACACGTTCAGAATAAGCGGCGTCTAAAGCAGCTCCATTCATTTCTATGGGAGCGGGGATACGAGCGCTCCCCATAGAAATGAATGGGCTGCTTCTTTCACTCCGTGCAGTCCCATTGAAGTGAATGGGAAGTGCCAGTATACGGCAAGCTCTGCTCATGCCGGAGCGTACACGCCGGCACTTCCCATTCACTTCAATGGGACTGCACGGAGTGAAAGAAGCAGCCCATTCATTTCTATGGGGAGCGCTTGTATCCCCGCTCCCATAGAAATGAATGGAGCTGCTTTAGACGCCGCTTATTCTGAACGTGTTTTACGTTCAGAATAAGCTAGTGTTTACTCAGTGTGCATGCACCCCAACACTGCGACGCACTGGGCATGCGCGGGTTTCCGAATGCACGGCCGCGTCGCTCACACACTCCGAGCGTGCGCCGCGGCATTCTTCTGATTGGCCGCCTGGCCATTTTATACCGGACCTCCGGCACTTGCTGTACGCGCCATTTTCACACAGCGCTACAGCTGATTTCTTTGTGCCGCGTCCATCCTCTTGCTACTGACCACCAATTGTATTGTCTCCAGCGGACCCTGCGGGCGAACGAGCGGAGGTAAGTCACCTAGGCAACGAGCTTCTGCATCATGCCAAGCATTATATTGTCAGCATATCGTCACCATTTAGTGCAAGGTTCTTTTCCTGAACTACATATATGGTTTATATCTTCTCCTCTGCCACCTATGGTTATAATTAATCCACAGTACTGATATGATGTCCTGTTTATTAACAGAATCCAGTGGCTCCAGTGGTGATACGTTGAAATACCGTGTATATTGCTCTACCCCTCAGTCAAGGTATTGATTATACGTCTGTTTACTACTCTAGGTTGATTTTCCTGTATTTGTACCTTAATCTGACAATCAGTCTTCAGGATTAAAGAATCAGATATCTAGATCATCTTTTCCATGAAGTTTATTATTGCTTATTACAGTTCATTTTATACCTCATTACCTGTCACTCAGTTATGCCTCCATTTTTCTGTATTCTGAACGTCCGAAGTAGTTCTACTAGTATGTGGAAATCCACCATCGTATTCCCTGCCTCTTTATATCTGGGCCCTGAAATGTACATATGTTGTATATATTGTGTATCATGTGCACTTGTTTCTCACTTGTATGTATTCCCTCTTCTTGTAGAGTCTGATGAAGGTGCTTGTATGCACCGAAAAACGTTTCACCTAAAGCTCTACTTGAAACACTTAATAAAACACTAAAAAAAATTTTTGAAGCACAATCTATCGTGTGACGTTCCATTTTTGATGATTTTGCTATCACAGTGACTACTCATGGTTACATTCAATATGAGACTGTGGAGAAGACTTTGATGGAAGAAACATGTCCATACCAAACATTACTTAACTCCTTCCTGCACATTGATCTTACTTTACATCCTGTTGTACAGTCATTAAATGCTATTTGGTATATAAAGTTATGCAATTGACACTGCAATACTGGAGAATGTTCCATCTCTGGTAGATCAGCTGAGACTCCATAGATGACAACAACGGACCCATCACAGTTATACCTGTTAGTGATCCCTCTGGTTGGTTACTCCAGATCTGAAGAGACTCTCTCGAGAATAATAATTTCCTTTCCAGTTCTATCTGAACCAGGGATTTGCTTCATTCTAACACCGGAAAAAACAAATCTTTTTGGGTTTGCCCATTTACTCTGCGGTTAGGGTTGGTTATCTAGAGTGGAAAGTTATGCCCCAGAATGAGAAGAATTGCCCCTAAGGCCCCTTTTAATCTAATCTACATGACAATAAAATGATACTGTAGAATAAGAAAGCTATCTTCGGATTGTGTAGAAGCAGCTTTACAAGGCACTGTCATTAGTTTAATACTGATTTTCCTGCTGACAGACTCCCTTTAAATTATGTACGTACCCCCACACCTTACTGTAGTGTTGGAGAAATTAACTACGTTGCTAAAGGTGCCAATTATTATTATGTCTGATTCCAATGCGGTAATAGATTTTAATAAGGGCAGATTAGAAAGTGGCCATTGGGGTGACCAAGAAAATTTGATGCAATTTGGAAGGTTGCTGGAAGAAGTGGAGCTACAAGACATATGGAGAGACGACAACCCTTAGGTCAAAAAATTGCATCTAAGTATTGGACACTGTTGTACATTGACTTCATTCTGGGTTCTAACTCTAAACTTCCATATGTTGGGAGGATCTGACCTTATCCAAGTAATAATGGCGGCTGACTTATCAGACAATCTTACTGTTCTGCTGCTCAAATAACTCATCTATATGTGATCCTGGATTTACCTTCAATGGATACAGAAATTTCATCTATATACTGGTTATATTGTCTATTATAATAGATTCCTTTTATACATCTGTATGTCCCGGCAGTCGTCATGTTTACAATGCTAATATAAAATTCTTCATTATCTTCCCAGTCTCTAATGATTTTGTTATATTTGTAAAATATTGTCTGACTTCCTTGGTATTTATTACGCTGGTGACATCTTATACGTATCTCATCTCCTTCATAGACATATAGAGGGGTCTGCAGGATAACCGCACCTGTAATATACAATGATATAAGATGAGGAGACATATATGATCTCTTATCAGTCTTGTGTGATACAACTTGTTACCTTGTCTGTATATTTATGATTTACTCACCATTACTAACCTCCAGTCTAGCGGGGTCACTTACTTCTCCAGGTCTGGTCTGACATTGGTAACTTCCACTCTGTGATGTTTCAGCCTTCTGTATTATATAGGATTTTCCATTGTATACTTCCTCGCTGTCTCTGTACCATATATAGTCCATCCCCTCTCCTGTAGTAGATCCCCCATCACAGGTCATTGTTATCTTCTCTGTTGTAAAGATCTTCTTGTAGTCTGGAGTGAAGGTCACCGCAGGTCTGATGGCGGCTCCTATAAGACATCATGGATCATACAGAGGAATCTTACATATAATATCCTGCACGTGGTCATTATGTCTACAATTATAGCACAGGTTATAATTCCAAAATATCCATATCCATGACTTTTTGCATAAAGAAGATTCTTCTCTGATGGATTCGACTTTTGGCTGGACACTGTACTCGGAGTGATCTACAGTGGGGGAGATGATGTTCCTTCACACAGTCCAGTCCTTTTGGTGGCATAAACCCATGGAAATCTGTCCAGCCTTGTTGAAATGGACCAACACCCATTTTCCCATGTTCAGCTGCCATATCTTGCTTCAAGGTGCAAAAACAAATTGCACAAATAATTGCCGTCCTTTGAGTAGACTAGCCTACAGCTTGGATACTAGGGCGACATGTCTTATGATTTCCCCTTTAATGTTTTCTACCCTCCAACTGTTTCCATGGTCTATGAGAGAGAAGAATTACCCGGAGCAGAAGGGTTTTCCACATCAGGAAGCCCCAGACTGAGAAAATATGCCTGAAGTGCCGACCTTGACACAAGTGCTGCCATAACCTATCACTGTTATTAGATAAGGTCTATTGGTGTATGACAGGGTCTTTTTGACACTCACATTTTACCATTTAAGAAAGTTGGAGGAGCAAATCCTATCCTATGTACATCTGTATAGGAATGCTTATACCAAACTGATCTAGTTTGAGGTAGTCTACCTGTACCTTTACCTAAATTTTGACATATGGATATTTAAAACACCCAGGACATAAAATAATCCTCCACAGTGGGTTTTGTGACACAAGTGACATCAATATTTTATAGATGTAGAGGTTAATTTTAGCGTGGAGGGACATATCTGGTCACTTACCTTCTTGTATGAGAACCAGCCCTATAAAAAAGAATAGAAGAAGAGTTATCAGATATAATATAGTCCTGGTACATTTCTACATTGGAGGATATTACAGGTTAGGGTCACCTTTAGAGTAAATGTATAACTAATAGATTATTATTGTACCCCAATGGACCTCTCATACCACTGAGGCCCTATAGACCAAGTGTCCACACATGCAGCAGGTCCTACAGCTCAGTCATTGCAGATGGGCCTGTTACAATAATGACCTGGAAGTTGGACATGGGGCAGTGTGTATACGTGATCAACTAGAGTCATGGACAGCAGACAGTCACTGCACACTATCGATGGACCGGTTTTGGGAAATACTGTCATGGTTTGACTTATCAGAGAACTCACAGCTCATTGGCAGCCATTGTATTGTATAATCCCGCTCTACTCCCTCTCAACAACTACAAGGACTGTACCAGAGAGAACTGTGTGGCATAAAGCTATTTCTAGCTATAATCTGCTCTCTTCTCCATCTTTATTCTTGGGAAACAGGTCTACTAATTTGCCAATCTGTGTAAAATTCTCCCATTACCTAGGATATACATAACACATCTCCATATAACATTATATATGCAGTCTCATAATGTAACAATTACTGACGTTACATGCACATTGTGGAGAGCCGTATAAAGGGACACATAATGGGAGACTTGTTGTATCAGCCTTGTATGATACCTGGTATATACCCATTACATGACATTTTTGAACACCTTACTAGAGTTCACTAGGGTTGAGCGATCGTGTTCGGAAAAAATTAGATTCCGATCGGCGATCGAGAAAATTTCACGATTGCGATCGGAATTCCGAACACGATCTGTTTATGTGGGATCGAGATCGGTGATCTTTTCCCACAATGCCTTCACACTGAGTATATAGTGTATACTCAGTGTGAAGGCTCCGCTGCGGTTCCATAGGAATGAATGTAAGCAGCCGGCACACAGCCTTAACCCCCTGCGCGCCGGCTGCCTCCATTCATTCTAATGGGAGACTAAAGCTACTTACCTCCAGAGATGACTGGTCCGCCAGGCTAATACTCTGGCTACTTAGTCCCCCCTGGTGTCCACTTACCTCCAGAGATGGCTGGTCCGCTGCTCTTCGCTTCGCTGCCGGTCCAGCTGTCGTCTTCTTCTACTCGCTGCCCCCCTCCCTGCCAAGTTAGGAGAGTGTGGGCAGGTACAGGGCGGGGAGACGTGATGTCTCCCCTCCCAGTACCCACCCACACTCTCCTAACCCGCCCACACTCTCCTAACCTGGCAGGGAGGGGGCAGCGAGGCGGAGAAGACGGCAGCTGGACCGGCAGCGAAGCGAAGAGCAGTGGACCAGCCATCTCTGGAGGTAAGTGGACACCAGGGGGGACTAAGTAGCCAGAGGATTAAAAAAAAATCCTCTGGCTACTTAGTGATTCACTACACAGCGTGGATTCTAACAATTGTTAGATTCCATGCTGTATAATGAATAGGATTGCTTTTAAAATCTGATCTCCGATTAATAAAAAAATCCCATTGACTTGCATTGGGATCGGAATTGGGATCGAGATCGGGTTCGAATGAAAAATGATTGGAAATCGGATTTTAAAATCGATCCTGAAAAGTCAAGATCAGCTCAACCCTAGAGTTCACATAAGTTGGAGACCTAAATACAAAAAGATCATTGTACTTACAGAGTAATAATGGAGAAGTCTCTGTGGACATGGTGGATAGAGACAATGCTGCCAAGACTAACAAGGCAAGATGTTTTTACTGTATCTTGTTCTGAATACATCAAGGAAGGAAAGACAATATAAAATAGCTCCAGTGTTATAAATATAGAAGTGTGGTTTACCATGAAATGTCATTTGCTATATGATAACATTGCAATACTGTATTGTCTACATGCACAGCAAAATAATATGCTGTACAGTGACCCAGTAGCAGTGCCAGACAAGTATATATATGACCAAACTGTACTCTAATAACACCAACACATAGTAACCAACTACTAGTTCTATAAACTATTGAATAACAATATGAGTGTCTAAATAAACCTGCTAGATTATTTATAATACAGGTCAGGAATAACAGATGTGCCTTGTAGAAGCTCATACATTATACTGTACCATCCCTGTGCATTATCCAGGCATTTAACTACAAGAAATATATATCCTTGAAATAAAACTACAGGCAGATAGTAACTGATACAACCGAGACTTCTTGACCATACCTTTATTCTAATTCCTCCCAGTACTAGTACTTTCAGTTGGGGAACAACTGTGGACTGGGGCACCAAGTTCTGATATTTGGTGGAGGTCACCTATCAATATAGCACTTATCACCTGTGTATGGGTAATATAGGAGATAAACATGTCTGCCTGGAATCTCACTGAAAAGGTGCAGCAGCCTCATTACATGCAGATTTCCATTCTATACACTAAACCTTCTTTACTTCTATGCACTTCGCTAATTCTCAGCATGATTCAAAGCATAGAGTGAAAAACAGAATTGGACAGAATTTTCTTTTTCTATCTATAAAACATAATGTATAACACTGTCAGGGCTCCTAGGACTCTACCTATAATACATAGTGTATGACACTGTCAGGGCTCCTAGGAACCTATCTATAATACATAGTGTATAATACTGTCAGGGCTCCTAGGACTCTACCTAAAATAAATAGTGTATGAAACTGTCAGGGCTCCTAGGACTCTTTCTTTTAAATATGACACTGTCAGGACTTCTAGGACGCTACAATAGCTGATCTGCGCGGGTACTGCGTGTTTAACCCCAAGGATCAGTCATCAGTATAAAGAAATACATTTGAGTCAGTAAATCTCTTTAATGAGAAGCTAGAGATCAGTAAAATGTGAATATATCTGTATGTTCAGAAGTTGAGATCTTTTTTCTCGATGTTTTTATTTTTTCTGAATATCAAGACAAAATGAAGTCAAATAATTTTGATGATTTATTTATAACATAAGGATACTCAGCACAGCAGTAGCAAATTGTATAATGTCTTATCCTTAGGTAATGAATGCAGCTGGCAGGCAGTGGATACATAGAATACACACAGTATACGGCAGTATATCCTAAGATGTAGGAAGATGGATTGAAAATGCTGCTGAATATTGTTATCTTGTTATATCGTACAATGGCCTGTTGACTCCATAGACTTCATCCATTGTATACGATGGAAGAAAAATAGCACAGCAGCTACAAATATACATGTAGATAATGTCAGATGTACAATATTCTGCTGTGTATACTTTGTGTGACCTGCAACAAACATTTACATGAAGTTTATTTTAATACACCTAGTCACAAGTATATAGAAGTACATATAATACTCTCCTTATATTGTGGAAGATGCAGAATACTCTCAGTGTCTACAGTGTACAGATAAGGAAAACTGTCTGCAGACATTTAGAGACTGTGAGGAGAAATCAGCCCCTCCTCCCTTCGCTCACGCTCAAATCCATCTTGATGCTAAATATAACTAAGGACGGAATTTCCCTAGTGACAGGAAGTGAACAGCAAATTTGATACAGGGAGACATCTAGTGGCAGGATTAGAGGTGTTTTTTAGGTACAAAAGTAATATTTTTAAATAAAGTGCATTATGAGTTTGAGAAATATATAGTCTGTATGTTTCAATTGTACCATTTTAGGGTGCCAGTAACCTATTACCTACATTCTATTAACTCTTTCTAAGGAGGATCTCTGGCATCAACGGAGAATAGTTATTCAGGATATACATGATTATAGACACTACTTACCTTGTACATGAAGTGTCTGACTCCTCTTCTTTATCTTGCTGTTTGGTGTCTATCTCACATGAATAGTTCCCAGAATGTTCCTCCTGAATGAACTGAACTTCATATTTATTATCAGAGTTGAATCCCTGAATCTTCCTCCCATCTCTGTAGAAGGCATACTGTAGGTCTTTATTCCTATGTTCATTAAGATTTGTATTACATCTTAGAGTCATGTTATCACCTTCATGGATGAACTGTGGAGATATCTTCAACACTGGAGGAGAGAAGAGCTCTAGAAAAGAAGGAAGGTCCTATTAAAAGCTAGTATTACACTTCAATCTCTTCCTGCTACTATCTCTCCTTCTGCTCAGTCAAACCCCTCCCCTCTGTCTCTCTCTATAGGCTTATTTTGATAGGTCATGTGACCTCCATCTGTCTTGTTATGGATACAGCAGATTTTTCAGAGTGAAAGTCAGTTCTACAGAAGGGAAATGAGGCTAATAAGACCTGAAGTGGTTCTAATATTAATGGACTATCCTGAAGTTATTACTTGGATACAAATATCAAAAAGAGAACCTAAAGCCTCTGTACTTATAAATGTTGTTAATTAACCACCTTGCCGACATCTGCAATAAAGGCTGGGTGTTACGGTTCTGTGTGTATATATAAAATAATAATTAACAGAACTGCTAAACTGCAGAACACTGCAATGATGTCCACAAGCCCCAGGGGAAGGGGCGGCCGTGTGCCTGAAAAGCGAACCACCAGTTGACTGCACTGGCAGTGATGTTGTGCGGCACCAATATGAACAGGCTGCAATAGGTTTACACCAGTTGACTCCACTGGGTAACAGTGTTGTGCAGCTCTTGTATGAACTGGCTGCAATTTAGGTTGACTCCAGTTAGCTTCACTGGGTAACAGTATTGTGCAGCTTCAGTGTGAGTGGCTGCGGCAAAGGCTGCCAGGGTTTAACCGCCACCCCTGTCAGCAACACAAAAGGGCTCCACAACAGCTTAGGAGCTACAATACTACTGGACAGAGCAAATAGGCCATTCAGTTCCCTACCAGCAGTACCCAGGAATCCTACCTAGCATACCGGAACTGGCAACCTAGTTTTAACAGGAACCTTTCCCTGACCTCTCTGTCTCAATGTAATGGTCAAAGTGTGAGCACCCGGCGGGCGTTGGCTCACACCATTTAAAGGCAAGTCCCCGCCCACAGGGCAGTGGCCATAATCTCACTGGGCATGCCCAGTACGAGTGGAAAGGGACTTAGCCTCAGAACGTCTCAAAAAAGTCTGAGCATGCTCAGAAGGGTGAAAATGAGACTTAGCCTCAGAGCGTCTCCAAAGGGTCCGAGCATGCTCAGTAGAGAGAGAATGGCACTTAGCCTCTGAGCGGTTCCAAAATGCCTGAGCATGCTCAGTGGGCCGAAAACTGGACTTAGACTCCAGACATCCTGTGCGCTGTGATGGGAACCTGCGAGATCTGATCCTAACACTGGGTCTCCGCTTTATTATACAGTGGACACCTGGTAAATAATGCCCACAATGATAATGGGAATTAACCTCCCCCCGAATGCCTCATTTAAAGCTGACCTAAGTGGCGTTTTTATGATAGCATGATGGAGATATGGGAGAGGTGATCCATTGTCAAGGCAGCTAGGAGCCTACTGAAGGTTCCCAGAATTGTCACTGTATTACTTATTTTACAGGCTGTTCTATGCATTGCGTAATAGAAACCCCGCAATTTCACAATTCATTGAAGTTCATTGTAAAAGTGGTCAAATAGTGATCAAGTTAAGAAAAATATAGAAAAAATTAAAAAGCATTAAAAGTTCAAATCCCCCCCCCCCTTTCCCTAGAACACATAGAAAAATACATAAATAATGTGAAACACCTACATGTTAGGTATCCCTGTATCCTAAAACACCTGGTCTAAAAACTTTAAAAAAATTTTCCCATACAGTGATCGCCATACTGTGAAAAAAAAATTAAAAAAGCTGAACCCCTGTATTTTGGTTTTATTTTGTTTATTGCAATTTCACATCTCATGGAATAAAAAGTTATGAAAACATCTCATATTTCTCAAAATGGTATAAATAAAAAAGTACATTTGGCCCCGTAAAAAGTTAGAAGGTTAAAATAAAAATAAAAAAAAAATATATAGAAATTTTGTGTTTTTGGAATCATAACGACCTATTGAATTTGCATGGCATGTCATTTTGGCTACATATATATATATATATATATATATATATATATATATATATATATATTTTGTAGTAATAAAGTCATACAATGTAGGTTTTTTTTTTCTATCATCCAAGTACATTGGATGGAATTTTAATGATAATAATATGAAGTGTTATTTGTCCCTCTAAATTTAAGTGCTCATATGGCTCTGTGAATGGTGACATTTAAAAGTCATGTCTTTTTGAAGGTGGAGAGTCTGTCAAGGTTCATTTCAACAGCTATTTGTGAGGTTTGGTCCTCCAGTTAGATTTGGGCTAAACCGGAAGTGCAATTATTATAGTCTGGAGTTTAGACCCCAGAGTATTACAAGAGGAGGTCCAGGGGAGGTGCGGAAACATTATTAACCATGATACTCACCTCGCCTCACCTCTCCTAGGCATCTTCCTAGAGTTTGGTAGTTCCCCAACTTTCTCTTCCAGCTTCTTCTGGCCTCATGGCTCATATCACACACAGCGGTCATATGGGCATCACCAACATCATGATGACATCGGCATTAGACCTGGGCATGCAAAGTCAACCAGGAGGCCAGAAGAGTCTGGAAAAGGATGCCAAGGAGAGGTGGGGCAAAGTGAGTATGGTGGTTTATTATGTTGTTGCACTGCCCCCTGGCCTACCCTTATTGTTCAGACCCCACAATATAATAATTTATAGGTGACAAACCCAAAATTTAGTTAGATTCAAATTGGTTTTCTTATCTCTAGTTGCTATATAGCTATTCTCACCTTCTATCTGGATTATTCTCTCTGCACTTCTCTTCCTTACTCTGCCATCTGTAGTTCCCACCTCACATGAATATTTCCCAGAATCCTCCAGCTGGACATTGTAGACTTCATAGGTATCACTGACACCAAATCCCTGAACAATCCCTCCTTCTCTGTAGAAAGCAATCCGCAGTTGTGTATTGTGTCTGGGAGAAGGGGGGAGACTTGTCTGACATGTCAGGGTCATCTTATCTGTAGTAATAACTGGTTGTGGGGTCACTGATATTGTTGGGGTCGTGAACAGATCTAGAAAAACATCAAACTGATAATAATATACAGAATAATACTGCATAGTTTTATTTGAAGGTGGTAACTTTTTGACATCACAATTACTACCCACTAGAGATGAGCGAACAGTAAAATGTTTGAGATTCGATATTCGTTTCGAGTAGCCGCTCAATATTCGACTACTCGAATCGAATATCGAACGCTTTTATAGTCTATGGGGGGAAAATGCTCGTTTCAGGGGTAGGCAACGTTCGATCAAATTACACTTACCAAGTCCACGAGTGAGGGTCAGGCTGGATCCTCTGAGCAGTCTTCTCCGTGCAGCTTCCCCGCAGCATCTTCCGGCTCTGAATTCACTCGGGCCTGGGCAGAGCCGATTGCGCATGCCCGCACTACAAGCGGGCATGCGCAGTCGGCTCTGCCCAGGCCCGATGCCTGGCAGAGTGAATTCAGAGCCGGAAGACGCTGCGGGGAAGCTGCACGGAGAAGACTTCTAAAGGTAAGAGAAGAACCAGTGTTGATTGGCCGACTGTATAGCATTTGGCCAATCAATGCTGGTTCTGCATCGAACTTTTCCATTCGAATAGCGAGTGGTACTCGATCGAGTACGAGTATTTCGAATACCGTAGTATTCGATCGAAAACCTACTCGATCGAGTACTACTCGCTCATCTCTACTACCCACATTTTAACAGACGGCTTAACAACTGTGATACATTTTTGACTCATGCAAATATAAATATAGTACAAAAAAAAAAATAATAAAAATTAACAAAGAGGTATTACATTATTTCAGACACAGAAGGGAGAATCAAAATGTGTTTTTGATGCAAGTTACTCCCTTGTCCCATTAGGTGACACAACCTACAAATAGTATTGTACAACTTGTTTGTCAATTTCTGAAGCAATTTCCATCCAAAGAATATATTTAGAAGACCTACAGACAAAAAAAAACAAAAAAAAACAACCTTTTCTCTATGTTAATGTGGCAAAGGTAGAAGAAAGTTCTCCTTAGAGGAGTTGTCCAAGATAAAATGCTAAGGCAGTTCTCTGCCTCCCTCCCCCAATGCCATCAATACATACGCACCTTCCTGTACGGGAACAGCTCCTCCCCTCTTCCTCTCTTCCAATGCTTGAGCAGTCTGCAGGTACCTGTGAGTCATGCGCAGTAGAGATGCAGTCCAACTCTACTGCACAGCCCTCACAAGTACTTCCAGTCTGTGCACAAGCTAGGAGCGAGAAAGAGAACTGACTTCAGCCTGTGCATAGTGAAAAGGAGGAGCTGTCTCCCAGAGCGGTAGATAGGTAAGTATGATGTGGTGGGGGGTGGGCTTAGTTATCTACTTGTGAGGTCTAGTAGTTGGCGGGATAACTTAGCTAGGGAGACAGAGAAGGAGGGAATAACGGAGTGAGAGAGAAAGGGGGGAGCAGTAAGAGGGAGGTAGTGGGGAAGGTATATAAGTAGCTTCAGAGCAGGAAGCTACACCTGGTAAACAAATGCAGAAGATTTCAGGAACTCCCAGACAAACCAGAAATCACTCAAAACACTACTAAAGATATATGGGTGTACTTTTAACCCATTAATAGCACTCAGACCTTTATTTAACAAGAAAAAAAAATCCTGTAAAACCCCTTTAACTAGTGATATCCAGGGAAGAAGTTTTCTGAGCCACAGACTGAGAAAAACTCCAATCCTTCTGTCTCTTTGTGTAATCCCAGACAGACTGGATGATGTTGAGATCAGGGCTTTGTGAGTGCCATATCTTGATTTCTCTGACCCCTCCTTCAAAGGGCAAAGGTCACACCAAAAACTGATGGGATTTGTTTCTCTTTTCTTCATTCACTTAATGGCAAAAATAAACTATTAACATTTCTATTTCTGAAATTATTCTTATTCCGAAACATTCTTTCAACAGCTCCCTAAAACTTTGGTCCAGAGCTGTATGCAACATGTAGAGCATGCTGTGAGGTTGATAATTTGCCATTCGCCTATCATTGATTTTCAGGTTGTAGAAATTGTACCTTATAGTCTGTGTTATATTTGTCACATGTGAACTTATCGTCACCCAGTAATAATGGCTAAGGACTTGTCAGACAATATTTTATTATTTTTGTAAAATTACTGAACAAATAATTCATATATATTTATTTTGACTTTACCTTCAACCATTACAGAAACTTCATCTTCATTTTGGGAACTTGATAAATAATAATTGACTATTTTTTCACATCTGTATCTCCCGGCAGTCATCTTGGTTACATCTCTAATATAATATTCTGCAGTATCTGACCAATCTGTAATGACGCTGTTATCTTTGTAAAATCTTGTCTGTTCTTCTTGGTATCCAGGATAGTGGTGACATCTTATATATATGTCATCTCCTTCATAGACATATAGAGGGGTCTGCAGGATGACATAATCTGTAATATATAGGATATGGTGACATATATGATCTGTTATCAGTCTGTGTGTGATACAACTTGTTACCTTGTCTGTATATTTATGATCCGGTAGATTTACTCACCATTACTAACATCCAGTCTAGCGGGGTCACTTATTTCTCCAGGTCTGCTCTGACATTGGTAACTTCCACTGTCTGATGTTTCAGCCTCCTGTATTATATAGGATTTTCCATTGTATACTTGCTTGCTGTCTCTGTACCATATATAATCCATCCCCTCTGCTAAGGTAGATCCCACATCACAGGTCATTGTTATCTGCTCTGATGTAAAGATCTTCTTGTAGTCTGGAGTGAAGGTTACCGCAGGTCTGATGGTGGATCCTATAAGACATCCTATACCATAAGTGGAATTGTAGATGCAAAGCAATCATCTAACTTTCATTACAGAAGAAACTACAAAAACATGTCATAACTTTTTGTTAACTCAGAAACTACAGTCAATGGCCAACACTCAACTAGCTTCTCGATGCTTATAATTCACCGACCCCATAATGATCACTAAGTCAAGTACTGTGGTTCTCCACCCTTGAATCACCATTATACTCTGGGGGTCTCTTCAGAGGTGGTGTAGAAAAATAATGAACACTCTACTTTCCTGGGATCCATTGTGGTCCTCTTTTGTCCTCTTCTGGTAACCTGGGCCACAACAGTCACATGGGGTGTGTGGGGGGCTAACAATATCTTATGATAAATTACATAAAGTGAGGGCCGAAATTACTTGAACTGGCTAAGCTAATTAAAATGGAGACAGCTTGGCTGGACCAGGGGCATGGTTAGGAGAAGATCAAAGACGAAAGACCCCTTTTAAGATAAAGGGACAAGAGAAGGGTAATTAAGCTAATTGCCTCCAACAAGGATGTCTATTGTCTTTAGAATACCATGAGATAGACATCTAGGGTGTGTATTTGAGACATGTGCTGATGGCTGCCATTTTGTGAGACCATGCGGCCACCATGCGGTCACCATGCGGTCACCATACCATGAGCTCACAGACTCCATTTTAGACTTAAGCTAGCCCTTCGGGGGGGGGGGGGGTGACCTCTCTCCAGTTTCTTATCCAATAGATATGCATCAGGGCTATTGTTATAAACTTCTCCACCAATAGATGCTATCCTAATTATACTAGCCAATCCTGTTCTGTCTATGCCATGTGATATATACTGTTGTTTTAGCCACCATTAAACAGAATCCATTTTGATACACCACCATCTGTGTCTTTGTGGTTCTCCAGGCTAAGGATGGCTGTAGCCAATCTTGGCCTGTTATTTAATTTGAAACTACAACAACATAAGCTCTGGGGGTCCTGTGACCCTAACAGGTGCACTAACTTAATTATACATGCATAGGGTTGAGGCGATCTTGACTTTTCAGGATCGATTTTAAAATCCGATTCCTGATAATTTTTCATTCGAACCCGATCCCAATTCCGATCACAATGCAAGTCAATGGGATTTTTTTTATTAATCGAAGATCGGATTTTAAAAGCAATCCTGTTCACTATACAGCATGGAATCTATCAATTGAAAGCTTTAATTGTTAGAATCCACGATAGTGAATTAGTAATAGTTAGTCCCCCCCCCCCGGTGTCCACTTACCTGCAGAGATGGCTGCTCCGGTGTTCTTCTTCGCATCGCTGCCACTCCACGTTGCTCTTCTCGCCTCACTGCCCCTTGCTTCCCAGGTTAGGAGAGTGTGGGCGGGTTAGGAGAGTGTGGGTGGCTACTGAGAGAGGAGACGTCACATCTCCCCGCCCTGTACCCACCCACACTCTCTTAAGCCACAAGCCCCGCCTTCCTAGCTCTTTAAACACTAACCTGGGAGGTGGAGCAGCGAGGCGAGAAGAGCAGTGTGAAGCGGCAGCGAGACGAAGAAGAACACCGGGACTGGAGCAGCCATCTCTGCAGGTAAGTAGCTATTAGAGATGTTAGTTTAGTCTCCCATTAGAATGAATGGAGGCAGCCGGCGCGCAGAGGGTTAAGGCTGTATGCCAGCTGCTTCCATTCATTACTATGGAACCGTAGCGGAGCCTTCACACTGAGTATACACTATATACTCAGTGTGAAGGCTAAGAAAAGCATTGTGGGAAATACTACCAATCTTGATCCCACCTAAAAAGATTGTGTTCGAAATTCCGATTGCGATCTTGAAACTTTCTCGATCACCGATCGGAATCCGATCTTTTCCGAACACGATCGCTCAAACCTATACATGCATCAAAGCATCAGTGTGACCAATGTGATTGGTAAGGCCCGATCACAGTGGTTCTCCTGGGCCCAGGATGTCACCTGTGAGGTCAAAAGAGTGATTGAAGAGGTCCATGGTGGTGAGCCAGATGGTGGAAAGGGAAGGTGAGCATCAGAGTTTATTATGTTTCCACATCTCTCTTGGTCCTCTTCTTATTATGCTATGGGGACTGAAGAGATCCCATAATATATTAATAACACTACCAGTTCAGATCAAACAAGTTCAGTCCAAAACATAATTGGCAGTTGGACCTTAAGAAACAAATCTCACAAAGCTCACTCAGCCAAAGTTAATACATGAATAATAAATCCTATAATAACCAGAACATGGAATAAACCTCCGAGTGTGTGACACAAGTGACATCACTATTTTCTGTATATAAGGGTCAATTTTATAGGATAAAGCATGAAAGGACAGATCTGGCCACTTACCTTCTTGTATGAGAACCAGCCCTATAAACAGAATAGAAGAAGAGTTATCAGATATAATATAGTCCTGGTACATTTCTACATTGGAGGATATTACAGGTTAGGGTCGCCTTTAGAGTAAATGTATAACTAATAGATTATTACTAGAACCTAATAGACTTATCTCTTAGACTGACCGTACTAATGCATATAACAAAACCCCTTCCTTCCGGATGTCCACTTATTAATAAGTAATGAAGACTCTGACACCAATGTTGGATAAATAGTGGAGGTCGGCCACAGCTTTATTGAATAAAGTTAAACATATGAGCAGAACCTTGATAACCCCAAGATGACCTGTGTGACGTATCACCAGAATGGCCAGACACCGCTTGCGGTGTGCATGTGTTAGATATTCAGCGGGTGACGCGTCTATCCACCTTCACCGTGAACAGAGGGGAGGGGCACAAGGTCCTGCCGATATGCCAGCTGTGACACCTCTAAAAAACCAAGTGAAAATGAAATAGTCACAAACAAAAACACACAAGCTGTTTACATATGCTTTGTCACTTATATACAAGATTTTATAAAGTCTGGGAAGTTGCCCCTCTGCCTTCAAATATTCATTAATAATAATCTACATTGATATAAGTAGAAATATAACAAGACGTCTCCTAAATCTAACATCTATATAATTATCTGCAGACATTCTCATCATTGTACTTACAGAGCAATAACACGGACATCTCTAAGGACATGATGGATGGAGAAAATAACAGGAGAAGTTGTTTTTTCTTCCAGCATATTCAAGAAGGAAGGAAAGGGGATTGTGAAATAGTTACTGTGCGACAAAAACAGACGTGTGGTTTACCGCGAAGTGTGTTATCAGGGCCGGCCTTGGCTTGGATGATGCCATGTGAGTTACATAACTGAATGGTAGTAGGCCGGCTTCATTTGGCATAAGACCTTGCACGTCTTTGTAGTGCACAAATAATATAGTCCTACATAGGCCCAATAGTCATATAGTACTCAGATAATACCAACACACGGTAACCCACTACCACCTCTATAGATATGAAACCAATGTCTAAATGAACATTCTATATGATTCCTATTAAAAGACTCATCTGTAGGGTTGAGCGATCGGGATTGGAAAAGATCGGATTCCGATCGGCGATTGAGTAAATTTCACGATTGCGATTGGAATTCCGATCCCGATCTTTTTAGGCAGGATCGTTCGGAGGTTATTTTCCACAATGCTTTGCTACTGGCCAATATTGTTAGCTAGGTCTCAAGGATTAATGGATGCAGCCAACACACAGCTTAACCCCCAGCGCGCCGGCTGCATCCATTCATTCAACACTTACCTGCACAGATCACTGGTCCAGTTCTTGCTGTTCTCGCCTCACTGCCCCCGCCTACCAGGTTAGCGTTACGGACCTAGGAAGAAGGCAGGGATTGTGGCTTTGGAGAGTGTGGGTGGGTACTGGGAGGGGTACCCCCACCATTTACCCGCCCACACTCTCCTAAGCCACAAGCCCAGCCTTCTTCATAGGTCTGTAACACTAACCTGGGAGGCGTGGGCAGCGAGGCGAGAAGATCAGCAAGAAGATGAACGAGAACAGGAGCAAGAATGGACCGGAGCAGCGGCAGCTATGTGTGCAGGTAAGTGGACACCAGGGGCGACAAGTAGCCAGAAGATTTTTTATTTTTTTTCAATCACTACACAGCGTGGAGTCTAACAATTAAAGAGTTCAATTTTTAGACTCCATGATGTGTAGTGAATAGGATCGTTTTTAAAATCCAATCTTCGATTATTAAAAAAATCCCATTGTCTTGCATTGGGATCGGAATTGGGTTCGAATGGAATATGATCAGAAATCGGATTTTAAAAACGATCCTGACATTTCAAGATTGGCTCAACCCTACTCATCTACTACTTATACAGACAACTATGAGGATTTTTATTAAAATTTATATATATATATATATATATATATATATATATATATATATATATATATATAACTCTTATAATAGGAAAGCTTATTAGATACTATTAGGATATTGTAGATAATCCTATTAATATTATAAATGTGAAAGTTTGTGGGTTTGTGAGTTTGTGTGTGTTTGGATGTTCGGATGTTTGTTCCTCAATCACGCAAAACCCGCTCGACCGATTTGGCTGAAATTTTCCACAAACATAGTTAATACACCCGATTGCGCAATAGGCTACTTTTCGTCACAATAGCGCACATACGTTTGTGCCAGGAACCCCACAAAACCCAAACTCACACCACCATCTCTGCAATCTCACACACTTTGGACCATAGCAAGCCACAAAATTCATATTGCCCTCTGCAGCCTCGCCCCTAACCCCACACACTCACATATACATATACTTTACCACTTTGCCCCTCACCTTAACGATACTCCAGGAGGCGCTCTGTAACGCTCCAGAGCAGCCATGTTTGCTGACCCCCACCGCTCTGACAATCCGCGACACCGCCCACCCATGTCAATACCCCTGGGAGGTCTAATAAATGCAAAAAAAAAGTTTAAAAAAAAAATAAAAACAAATAAAAAGGATTAAAAATTCAAATCACCCCCCTTTCCCTAGAACACATATAAAAGTAGTTAAAAACTGTGAAACATATACATGTTAGGTATCCCTGTGTCCGAAATCGCCCGCTCTACAAAGCTAGATAAATATTTTTCCTGTTCGGTAAACGCCGTAGCGGGAAAAATGGTCAAAAGTGCCACACCGCCGCTTTTTCACTGTTTTGATTCTGATACAAATTTGAATAAAAAGTGATCAAAGCAATAACATTTCCCGAAAATGGTAGAACTACAAAGTACACCCGGTCCCGCAAAAAAAGACGCCTTATGCATCCCCGTACACGGACGTATAAAAAAGTTTCGGCTGTCGGAATATGGCGACTTTTCAAAACATAATTTTTTAACATAGTTTTGGATTTTTTAAAGGGGTCAAAATGTAAATAAAACCATATAAATTTGGTATCCCCGGAATCGTAACAAAACACAGAATACAGGGGACATGTCAATTTGGTTGCACAGTGAACGCCGTAAAACCAAAGCCCGTAAGAAAGTCTCAGAAATGCATTTTTTCTTCAAATCCACCCCATTCAGAATTTTTCCCGGCTTCCCAGTACATTATATAGAATAAATAATGGTGGCATCATGAAGAAAAATTTGTCCCAGAAAAATTAAGACCTCATATGGCTCTGGGAGCGGAGAAATAAAAAAGTTATGGGGTTTAGAAGGAGGGGAGTCAAAAACGAAAAACCAAAATCAAAAAATGCCATCGGCGGGAAAGGGTTAACTTCAAATACTTCGGTCCCAAAGTCACTATGTAAAGTTTCTCACAACACCGTATATATAGCAGCTCTAATACAAATTAACTTCAACACAAAAGTCTCACGTATTCTCTGAATTACAGCAAAAACAAGATACAAACTTACATTTCATATCCCATACCTTATACACAGTACGAAAACCTTACCCGCGCCTGTATATACCCACTGCTACAATCACCGCAGACGAAGTCGCGGGTACCAGCTAGTAAACTTTATAAAACAATGTTGGTCATTTAGTTAGACTATAAGACTATGCAGCACAGCAATAGCATATCGTGTGAACAGTCACAAGGGGGCAGCACTATTAGCAGGCAGTGGCTTCAGGTATTTAGAAATTTGGCAGAAAATCTTCATCAACATGGATAGCCATAGACTGCTGTTGCCTATGGCTCCATAGACTTCATCGACTTTATATGATGGACAACAAATAATACAGCAGCTACTAATACACATCCAGATAATGTCAGACGGGTTATATTCTGTCAGGTATATCCGATATTGTCCGAGTGGCCTGAAAAAGAAAAAAAGGTCATTGACTTTATTAAAAATAGAATAAAATAAGAAAATATCTACTATTGGAACATGTAAGGAATCTATGTTTAACTAGCCGGCTCGTTGCGAATTTTCCCTAACCAGGCTATTGTCTCGATTGATGATGGTTTTCGGTGTATTACGTGTGGGGTAGTCGTGGCTACTTAACCATCGTCTTTATCTTCTTGTGCTCTTATTTTAAAATAAAATCCAAATGAATTTAGTATTTTTGGCCCAAGTGTATCGTGGGCAAAGTAATATAAAAACTTGGCTCGAGACAGTTCTTGATGGATTTTTCAGCTGAAGTGATTTTTTTCCCACTTTGTTAGAGATGAGGAAGAGAAAAGAAAAAAAATCATAGAAGTTTTCTGTCATTTACAACAAAAATTATATAAATCTTAGAACTAGAGGAAATAGTTACGAAGATTATTATTTAGTGTTCTCTCCCCAATATTGCAATTCATCAGAGTCCAAGGTTGATGTGGACATCACTCTCAAAGACATTTGAAGTTCTTAGGCTTCATGTACACAAACATGGGGCATCCATAGAGCAGATGTTTTAATGGATCACTCGTAGACTTGAGAGTATAGATAGATCGGTGAAAACAGACAAAAGTAGGGACATGTCCCATTTTAATTTTGATCTTTCAAAATAGATTGTCACAAAAAGCAGACATGTGAATAACATCACTGTGCATGAGGGTTTAGATCAAAAGCTCTAGGACCAAATGGACTACCCCTGGAGGTTTTCCAAAACTTTGGGCCAATCCTCCCCCTTAACCACTTCCGCACCGCCCATAGACTATATATGTCCGGGAAGTGGTTGCCTTGTTCTGACAGGATGTACCGGTACGTCCAGTCAGAACACAGCAGCTGTACGGAGATCGTGCAGCTGCTTTCAATGGGAGCCGGCTGTAACTTCAGCCGGAGCTCCCAGAGAGATGGCAGGGAAGATTTATTCCCTTCCCTGCCTTCTCGATCGTTGTGTATACAGCACTCAATGAGCACTGTATACACAGCTATGGACGCTGCCATAATTCAGCCGCCCTCTGACCCGGCAGTCACATGATCCGCCAGGAGCAGAGTCTTGCCAAAAGCTGCTGGGTCCTACAGGACCCAGATCAGCTCAGTAAGCTGTATATACAGTGTGCAGGAGGCTGGATTTCTCCTGCAACTGAGGCTAATGTAACAGCCCCAGTTATAGGAGAAATCAGCCTCAAGTACAAAAAAAAGTGATCAGATGTCTCCAAAGGTCTCTTATCACCTTATAAAAATATAATAAAAAAGTAAAAAAAAAATGTAAATAAAATAAAAAATAAATAAATAATACGCTAATAAAACGCCGTTATTAAAGGTTATAGCCCCACCCCCGACGACACTATACAAAATAAAAATTTCCGTAACGGAGAGGAAAAACTATATAATAAAGTTTTTCAATGACACTTTGTGTTTATTAATTTTTTTTAAAAAAATAATAAATTGAAAACCAGACACAATTTCCCTCCTATTATGTTTATATTTTCCTGGATATAAAAAAAAATTAAAACACATTTGAAAAAAAAAAAAAAAAACATAAAAATAAAGCCCTATGTGTCCCCGAAAAAAAGACGCAAAAATTAGTTGACTGAGACATACGAGAAAAATGTTACAGACCTCAAAACCGCACATACAAAATAAACCTAAAATGTGTCTGGTCCTGGAGCACAAATTGGCTGGTACTGAAGTGGTTGAGGAACTATCATATTGATTCAAAACCAAATAAAGATGAAGGAAATGTCCAATATTTTTGCCCCATCTCATTGTAAAATGATGATGTGAATATTGTAAAGGTTTTGGAAAACATGTTATTCAGTAGATATTACTAGAGATGAGCGAACACCATTCTGAACAGCCGTTCCGACTAGCACGCTCCCATAGAAATGAATGGAAGCAGCCAGCACGCAGACTTTGCCGGCGGCCGGTCGCTTAACCCCCCGTGTGCCGGCTACGTCCATTCATTTCTATGGGAGCGTGCTATTCGAAATGGCTGTTTCGAATAGTGTTCGCTCATCTCTAGATATTACATCACTAGTCGTAAGATTTGTTTTGCAAATATATATTTTTTTTTTATTTATTTATTTATTTTTTTTTAAATGTAGATTGTGAGCCCCACATGGAGCTCACAATGTAAATTTTTTCCCTATCAGTATGTCTTTTTTTTTGGAATATGGGATGGAAATCCATGCAAACACGGGGAGAACATACAAACTCCTTGCAGATGGTTTTTTGCCCTTGGCGGGATTTGAACACCAGAACTCCAGCGCTGCAAGGCTGCAGTGCTAACCACTGAGCCACCGTGTGGCCCCCTGTTTCGCAAATATTTGTGAGGTTCCCGGGTAGATTAGTCCTGGATTAAAATTGTTTGGTCTGAACCTTAAGCTTTATTATAATATTTTGGGGTGAAAAAAAAAAAATCAAAACATTTACCACTCACCTCCCGTGTTTGAGGGATTTATGTTTGACAATAATAATGTATTACATGTCTAAAAATATAGAGAGAACCTAAAGCATCTATACTTGTAAATGTAGTAAATTACGATCAGATGGGATCTGGAGAACGTGGGCTTTGGATGACCGTAAGGGAATAGGACTATGTTTCCTACTATGAAGATATTTGATGTTTTTTAGTGAATACTAAAAGATTGCGTAAATTATGTAATAGAAAAGTTTTGTGGGTTATTCAGTCTAAAGATCAACAAGAGTAAAACCTCCAAAAATTCTTAATGCAATTACATAGGAAAGTCCAACTTAAGATGGTGAAGACCTTGTGGCTATCTTTTTGTTATCTTGCGATTGTCGTAGCTAAAACTATTGAAATTCAGTATTATAAGATGAGGTTGGTTCCCATAGTACAGACAGAGCTCATCTCAAGATAGTTAAAACTAAAGCTAAATGTGGTTGATGGGTTGTATTTAGGTCTTGAAATATGGTAGAACACAAAATTTTGTTCTCCAATGGAACCTAAAGAGGTGTTTGATGAAGAAAGTGAAAACGATTATTTGTAGATCCTAAATTCTACACGATTGAGCACACCTACAAGCCTGGGTTTTGGAGTTTTACAGTAATAGATTGAATTTCATTGATATAATGAATTCCTGAATGCCTACCATGTATATTAAGGACATTACATCAAAGTTGAATCAGCCTGAAGTGTGTTTTTCCCCTTTAAGGGTGCATTCACACTGAGTAAACGCTAGCTTATTCTGAACGTAAAACACGGTCAGAATAAGCGGCGTCTAAAGCAGCTCCATTCATTTCTATGGGAGCGGGGATACGAGCGCTCCCTATAGAAATGAATGGGCTGCTTCTTTCACTCCGTGCAGTCCCATTGAAGTGAATGGGGAGTGCCGGCGTATACGGCAAGCTCTGCTCATGCTGAGCCGTACACGCGGGCACATCCCATTCACTTCAATGGGACTGCACGGAGTGAAAGAAGCAGCCCATTCATTTCTATGGGGAGCACTCGTATCCCCGCTCCCATAGAAATGAATGGAGCTGCTTTAGACGCCGCTTATTCTGAACGTGTTTTACGTTCAGAATAAGCTAGCGTTTACTCAGTGTGAATTCACCCTAATTTTGGGCAGGACGCCAAATCCAGGCCTCCATTGGTTAACAAATTTGATTTCCATTGATGATTTTTATGTGATTTTGTTGTCATCACATTCAACTTTGTACAGAACAAAGTATTCAATGAGAAGATTTCATTCATTCAGATCTAGGGGGTGTTATTTAAAGAGGACCTTTCACCACTTTTGGGCACATGCAGTGTTATATACTGCTGGAAAGCTGACAGTGCGCTGAATTCAGCGCACTGTTGGCTTTCCCGATCTGTGCCCGGTGTAAAGAGCTTACGGTGCCGGTACCGTAGTGCTCTATGGTCAGAAGGGAGTTTCTGACCATTAGCCAGAGACGTCCTTCTGCCTCGCGGCGCCAATCACGCTGTGCTGTGGAGCGGGGAGGAACTCCCCCCTCCCTCCCCTGATAATACTCGTCTATGGACGAGCTGTCTGAGCAGAGGTAGGGGGCGTTCCTCCCCGCTCCACAGCACAGCGCGATTGGCGCCGCGAGGCAGAAGGACGTCTCTGGCTAATGGTCAGAAACGCCCTTCTGACCATAGAGCACTACGGTACCGGCACCGTAAGCTCTTTACACGGGCACAGATCGGGAAAGCCGACAGTGCGCTGAATTCAGCGCACTGTCAGCTTTCCAGCAGTATATAACACTGCATGTGCCCAAAAGTGGTGAAAGGTCCTCTTTAACCCCTTCCCGACATTCGCCGTAATAGTACGGCGCTGCTGGGAAGGGCTTCCCGCAAACCGCCGTACTATTACTGCGGATGCATGGTGCGCACACAGAAACTGTGTGCACACCATACACAGCGGGTGACAGCCGTAATACACGGCTGACAATGCCCCGTAACACCCGCGGTCGGAACCGGGTCCGATCGCGGGTGTTAACCCCTGAGATGCCGGTGATCAACATGACCACCGGCACCTCCGGGGTTACAGTGTCATATGGTGCCGATCGGCACCCCCCGCGCCGGTTTCGGGGGGTGCCGGTGTTCGTAGGGGGCAGCCCGGGGTCTGATCAGTGACCCCGGGTCTGCCCCTTCACTTACCCCGTCCTCGCGCCTGGCCGATCCTGCCGTAAATGAAGCTGTCAGCCTGTGCGTCTACACAGGCTGACAGCTTCCTATACACTGCAATACACGTGTAACACGTGTATTGCAGCGTATCTCTATTGAAGCAGTGATCAGCCGATCACTGCTTCAATCCCCCATGGGGACAGAAAAAAAAAGTTTGAAAAAAGTAAAAATAAAAAAGTTTAAATAAGTTTAAAATAAATTATAAATAAATAAAGCCCCAAAAATCCCTTTTTCACCCTATTTAAAATGTTTTATTATGTAAAATAAAGAAAAATAGAAAAAAAAATTACATATTTGGTATCGCCGCATCCGTAATAACCTGAACAATAAAATTAAAACATTATTTAACCCGAACGGCGAATGTCGTAAAAAAAAAACGTAGAAAACCGCACAAAATAATGATTATTCACCACCTTTCCCTTACAAAATGTTCAATAAAAAGTAATCAAATGGTCAGATGAAAACCAAAATGGTACCAATAAAAAGAAGAGGTCTTCCCGCAAAAAATAAGCCCTCAACCAGATCTGTCTAGCGAAAAATAAAAACGTTATGCCTTTCAGAAGATGGCGATGCAAAAAGAATAGATTTTTTTCTTGAATTGAATTCTATTCTGCACAAATAGCAACGCATTAAAAAATCATATAAATGAGGTATCGCCGTAACCGTACCGACCCGCAGAATAAAGGTAACATGTTACTTATGCTGTACGCTGCACGGGAAAAAATATAAATGCTAAAAAGCAATGCCAGAATTGATGTTTCCTTTTACATCTCACCCAGAAAGAGTTAATAAAATGTAGACAATAAGTTACAGACCCCAAAATGGTGGCATTTAAAAATACATCTAATACCGCAAACACCAAGCCCTCATATGGCCACATTGCCAGAAAATAAAAATAAAAATCTACCTTGTACAATGTGAAGACAAAAACCCCAAAAGTCGCCAAATCATTAGGACATAAGTGGCTGCGACTAGAAGGAAATGTGTAAGCGGTGCGAGCGTTTTCAGGGGACACCCCCATATTTAGAGCTTATGAGAGAGAAGACACCAGCGCTGATCCCCCAGAATGCCCCTCTTCCCCGTCCGTGTCATAGGAGCTAGTGGGAAAATAGAATGGGATTTGGTGTGCCCAATTTACTCTGCATAGCTTACACATTCACTTCGGGGTTACTAATGCTCACAACATCACTTGATAAATTCTTTGAGGGGTGCGGTTTTCAAAATGGGGTCACTTTCTAGAGGTTTCCACTGTTTTGACTCCTCAAGGGCTTTGTAAATGCGACATGGCTCCTGAAACTGATCACAGCCAGATCTGCCCTCTAAAAGCTCTTTGGCGCGCCTTCCCTTCTGCGTCTCGCTGAGCGTCCATATATTAGTTTACACCCACAAGTGGGGTACTATGGTAGTCGGGAGAACTTGCCTAACAAATTGTGGGATGCGTTTTCTCCTTTAACCCCTTGTGAATGTGCAAATTCTAGGGCTAAACGAAAATATTAGTAAAATAAATTCAAATTTGAAAATTTCACCTCCATTTTGTATTAATTCCTGTTAAGCACTTATAGGGTTAAATTACTAGGTATATGTTGTTTTGGCTTATTTAAGGGGTGCAGTTTTGAAAATGGGGTGATTTATGGGGAGCTTTAATACAAGGGTCTTTCAAAACGCTTTCATAACTGGATTAGGCCCTTTAAAAAATGGGTTTTGGAAATTTCTTGAAAATTTTGAATATTGTTGTTTCACTTGTAAATCTTATAATGTCCGTAAAAATTAAAAGGGTGACTAAAGTTTGATGCCGACATAAAGCAGAGATCTGGGACATGAGATTTATGATATAATTTTGGCGGTCTGACTATCTGTATGTAATGCACATCATTTCAAACTTTGTAACTTTTCAAAATTTCCACCAAATTTCCAATTTTTTCATAATTAAACACAAAACATATCAACCAAAATTTACCACTAACATGAAGTACAATGTGTTACGAAAAAACAATCTTAAAATCACTTTGGTAAGTTAAAGCGTTCCAAAGTTATTGCCACATAAAGTGACACGTCAGTTTTGAAAAATCGAGCTTGGTCAGGAAGTCAAAAAGTGCCATCGGCGGGAAGGGGTTAAACGTTCCCTTTATTTTTTTGAGCAGTGTATTTTATCCTGGTCCTCACCATTAGATCCTTCCACCTTTCTTCACCCCCAGAGCTCCTATAAGATTTCCATCTGAGACCATATAATGGGCGGCCATAACACTTGGTCATGTGACCCCCATACCCTGCATCTCCCATGATCCCTCACTCCTCACCTGTGTGGCCCTTCCATCTCTCGGCTCCACATGGTCAGTCATGTGCGTCTTCCATGAGGAGATTCTCTACATCTCTACAATATCTTGTCATGGAGCCGCACATTGATCCTGAGGGGCAGATTTCGGGGTGACGTGTAGGACTGTAGAGCTCGCCCTCTCACATTCACCCCCATAAGGCCTCGCTGAGGACCAAGAATTGGTTCCAGGGTCAGTATCAGAATGTGAGGTAAAATCTCAGCCATGTCCTTGTATTTAGTGTAAGACTGAGGCCTTATTGTAATAGGATCAGACAGACGCCATGTTACTGCCCAAAACTGAGGAATGGACGACGTTCTCTGTATTAGGACAAAAACTCAGAATTTTTCCATTAAATCTTCTAGTTTTTCCTTGACTTTTGATAGTAACACAGAAGACGACATTGTAGTGATCCAGACAGTCAGGGGTTAAGTCTTCAGGTAGAAACGCTAAGGAAATATCCGGAAATACTTAGGTTTATGGCCTGAAAGACTCAGGAAAGACTTGTCAGGATAAACCTGAGGTAAAATATCCCCAATACAATGTGATATTACTGTATAATGTCACCATTATGTGATTTGTACATAAATATGTCATTTTACCTCGTATTTCTGTCACATTACAGGATTATTAGAGAAGAAAACTCCTTATTGTTAGACATTGCCATAGAGAATACAGGTCTTACTGATGCAGACGCCGCCATTACAGCCATCCTGACAGACAAATGTTACTGAGCCGACACCAAGACAAATATGGTGGAAAGATTCAGGCTGGAGCTGCAGAAGTAACTCATTGGCATTATGGACGTGTCAGGTAACATGTCACTATTCCTATGGATTTGTCATTATTAAAGTCATTCTCCATTTTACCATAATTATCAACAAAATGGCGTCCGTTCCCGGTCTGTGGAACCCTGACAGATCGCGCACAGATGAAAGTCTCCTGAATTCAGCGCAGGGTCAGCTGTGTATATAACAGTATATAACACCTCCATCTTATAGGACATGAAAGGTCTTGTATAAAGAGTTTCTACATGTATGATACTATATGTTATATGTAGATTTATGTCTCTATGTAGATTTACAGAGGAGACTCTCGGCCTCTGAAACAAGTCATAGTGCAGAGCAATGCTGCTGTATGTTCTGTGTTTATTACATGTACCCCGGGGTTGTCTTGTGTGCCTTGTCTGTGTACAGTCCTATGAAAAAGTTTGTGCCCCCCTATTAATCTTAATCATTTTTAGTTCTAAATATTTTGGTGTTTGCAGCAGCCATTTCAGTTTGATATATCTAATAACTGATGGACACAGTAATATTTCAGGATTGAAATGAGGTTTATTGTACTAACAGAAAATGTGCAATATGCATTAAACCAAAATTTGACCGGTGCAAAAGTATGGGCACCCTTATCATTTTATTGATTTGAATACTCCTAACTACTTTTTACTGACTTACTGAAGCACAAAATTGGTTTTGTAACCTCAGTGAGCTTTGAACTTCATAGCCAGATCTATCCAATCATGAGAAAAGGTATTTAAGGTGGCCAATTGCAAGTTGTTCTCCTATTTGAATCTCCTCTGAAGAGTGGCATCATGGGCTACTCAAAACAACTCTCAAATGATCTGAAAACAAAGATTGTTCAACATAGTTGTTCAGGGGAAGGATACAAAAAGTTGTCTCAGAGATTTAATCTGTCAGTTTCCACTGTGAGGAACATAGTAAGGAAATGGAAGACCACAGGGACAGTTCTTGTTAAGCCCAGAAGTGGCAGGCCAAGAAAATGATCAGAAAGGCAGAGAAGAAGAATGGTGAGAACAGTCAAGGACAATCCACAGACCACCTCCAAAGAGCTGCAGCATCATCTTGCTGCAGATGGTGTCACTGTGCATCGGTCAACTATACAGCGCACTTTGCACAATCAGAAGCTGTATGGGAGAGTGATGAGAAAGAAGCTGTTTCTGCAAGCACGCCACAAACAGAGTCGCCTGAGGTATGCAAATGCACATTTGGACAAGCCAGCTTCATTTTGGAAGAAGGTCCTGTGGACTGATGAAACAAAGATTGAGTTTTTTGGTCATACAAAAAGGCGTTATGCATGGCATCCAAAAAAAAAAAACAGCATTACAAGAAAAACACTTGCTACCCACTGTAAAATTTGGTGGAGGTTCCATCATGCTTTGGGGCTGTGTGGCCAATGCCGGCACCGGGAATCTTGTTAAAGTTGAGGGTCGCATGGATTCCACTCAGCATCCGCAGATTCTTGAGAATAATGTTCAAGAATCAGTGACGAAGTTGAAGTTACGCCGGGGATGGATATTTCAGCAAGACAATGATCCAAAACACCGCTCCAAATCGACTCAGGCATTCATGCAGAGGAACAATTACAATGTTCTGGAATGGCCATCCCAGTCCCCAGACCTGAATATCATTGAACATCTGTGGGATGATTTGAAGCGGGCTGTCCATGCTCGGCGACCATCTAACTTAACTGAACTTGAATTGTTTTGTAAAGAGGAATGGTCCAAAATCCCTTCATCCAGGATCCAGGAACTGATTAAGAGCTACAGGAAGCGACTAGAAGCTGTTATCTTTGCAAAAGGAGGATCTACTAAATATTAATGTCACTTTTCTGTTGAGGTGCCCATACTTTTGCACCGGTCAAATTTTGGTTTAATGCATATTGCACATTTTCTGTTAGTACCATAAACCTCATTTCAATCCTGAAATATTACTGTGTCCATCAGTTATTAGATATATCAAACTGAAATGGCTGTTGCAAACACCAAAATATTTAGAACTAAAAATGATTAAGATTAATAGGGGTGCCCAAACTTTTTCATAGGACTGTACACAGACAAGGCACACAAGACAACCCCGGGGTACATGTAATAAACACAGAACATACAGCAGCATTGCTCTGCACTATGACTTGTTTCAGAGGCCGAGAGTCTCCTCTGTAAATCTACATAGAGACATAAATCTACATATAATATATAGTATCATACATGGGGGAGGCTCTTTATACAGGACCTTTCATATCCTATAAGATGGTGATGTTATATACCGTTAGGGCTCATTCACATGGGGGCAATGAGGCAGATTTTGACAGCAGATTTTGCCTCAAAATCCACCTCCATACAATGGTGGTCTATGTAGACCGCTAGCGTTCGTTTTTCTGCAATCGTTTTTTTGCTGCTAGCAGAAAAAAAGAAGCGACATGACCTTTCTTCAGGCGCCTGAGGAAAGCAATAGAAGTGAATGGGAGGCGGAAAACGCGTCACGTTTTTTGGCACATTTTTTTCCCTAAAGAACGCGACCAAAAAACGTAACGCTTTTTTTTACGGTCCATTCACTTTAGGGGAGGGGAAAACTGCCGGGCGTTTTCTGAAGCCGTTTTTACCAAAAACGGCTCCAGAAAATGCTCAAAAAAAATGTGTCGATGTCCAAAAACTGCTTCCTAATTAGGAAGTGTTTTTTTTTACGGACAAAAATAAGCCACACGTAATTTACGTATGAACTAGCCCTTACACGGCTGAAAGTGCACTGAATTCAGGAGACTTCCATCTTTGTCGCTATCTGCCAGGGTTCCAGAGATATCACTGCTGTTAGTTTCGGCTATCTACAGTCCTATGAAAAGGTTTGGGCACCCCTATTAATCTTAATCATTTTTAGTTCTAAATATTTTGGTGTTTATAACAGCCATTTCAGTGTGATATATCTAATAACTGATGGACACAGTAATATTTCAGGATTGAAATGAGGTTTATTGTACTAACAGAAAATGTGCAATATGCATTAAACCAAAATTTGACAGTGCAAAAGTATGGGCACCTCAACAGAAAAGTGACATTAATATTTAGTAGATCCTCCTTTTACAAAGATAACAGCCTCTAGTCGCTTCCTGTAGCTTTTAATCAGGAACATTTCAGGAACAAGTTGCATTGCTTAATCTGACACATTTACAGGAGGAGAATGGTCCTTTCAACGATCAATCAATACATACGGTGGGGGCCCGGGGAGTTAATTCTAATTTTTATCCCTTGGATTCTCGAGCTCCCGTCTACAGTCTTTTCCAACAAGCTGTGGAACGGGACCTCGAGAATCTCAGGGATAGTATGGTCAGACAAGTAAGAAATAGAAAATGGGACAATTTATCCGTTACTGAGAGAATTGTGTTGTCCAAACTTAAGTCACGTGAGGGAGTAGTATATAAACAATCTGATAAAGATGGTAAGGTCGTTATTCTCGATGAACAACATTATGTGGAGGGGTGTATGAAAATTTTGAATGATAAGAAGGTGTATAAAGTACTTGATCGTAATCCGACTGAAGAAATAAAAATGAAATTGACAGGGATAGTGGAGGAAGGGATTAGATTAGGTATCTTTACAAAGGAACAAGCTAAACATCTTATTCCTGATTATCCTATAATGGCTATCCTTCATGGCCTTCCTAAGACCCATAAAAGTATTTTCCCTCCCCCCTTACGCCCCATTGTAGCGGGTATTGATTCACTTAATTCTAAACTCTGTACGTGGGTTGATAGACTTCTACAACCCTTGGTACAGAGAACACCTGGTTTCTTAAGGGATTCTAAGTCAGTTTTGAATGAATTTCGAGATTTCAGTTGGGAATCGGACTATGTTTGGCTCACATGTGACATTGAACAGTTATACCCCAGTATTCCACACGATGCTGCCATAAGGGCGTTGCAACATCATTTATTTAAGTACAGTTGTTTTTCCGATGTACTTTGTGAATATATAGTACGGATCACGTCTTTTTTGTTGGAACATAATTTTTTTGAGTTTAATGGGAAATATTATTTGCAGATCAGGGGAGCACCCATGGGTGCCCCCTTCTCACCGACCATTGCTAATCTTTTTTTAGCATGGTGGGAGGAAGAATTTGTTTTTTCAGTATGCAACCCGTATTATGGCAGCATCGTGTGGATGGGGCGTTATATTGATGACCTCTTGGTGGTCTGGAAAGGAACCAAAGAGAGTATACCCCAATTTATTGAATATCTTAATGATAACTGTATTAATCTGAAATTTACATATGCATATGATACGCATAGTGTCTCTTTTTTGGATATACAGTTATTTGGTGATATGAATACGGGTAAGGTACAAACCAGCCTTTATCGTAAACCTACAGCTGGCAATGGGGTTCTTTTAGCCAGCAGTCAACACCCCAAACATACTTTGATGGCAGTGCCGGTTGGTGAATTGGTCAGGACTCGAAGGGCATGTTCTACTGAAGCCCACTATGTACATCATAAAAATACTACTATAAATCGTTTGAGGAACAGGGGTTATCCCTTATGGAGTGTAAAAAGAGCAGAAAAAATTGTTGAGGCTAGAGATAGAAATTCTCTGTTGAGAGAGACCAATAATAAGAACTACAAGTATAAATCTAGTCAGGTTGTGTTTTCTACACCTTACAGTAGACAGTTCACAGATATTAAGTCTATTTTCTATCGGAATTTACCTATTCTCTTACAAGATAATATCACGAGTAGCATCCTGAGCGAAGGAGTACGTGTAGTGGCCAAAAAAGGGTGTACATTGGGTAATAGGTTGTCACCCAGTTTATATCGGAATAATGAAATGAGGGCCACTACATGGTTGGACATCTATGGCTTTTACAAATGTGGAGGAGCAAGATGTAACATGTGTCGGCATGCTCATAAAACAAAAAAGTTTAGTAGCTCCGATGGTTCAGATGAATTTAGTATTAAATCATTTTTGAATTGTGCTTCTGATCATGTCGTATATATAGTAGAATGTACCGCATGTAATCTTTCATATGTTGGTTGCACAATAAGACCTGTGAAAAATAGAATTTCAGAGCACATCGCACAAAGTAATGGTAGTCGAGACAACATCTCCGGGGTGTCACGTCATTTTTTTGATGTACACAAGGGAGATATTAGGCACTTGCGGTTTTATGCAGTGGAGCACGTTACCCGTCCCTTGAGGGGGGGTAACTGGCGTAAAAAACTCCTTCTGCGGGAAGCCTATTGGATCATGAGGCTGAAGACACGTCAGCCTCATGGTCTAAATATTCGATCAGACTTAGCGTACATTTACTAAGATTTGAATATATAAATTATACTTTGATAGGATTTGAGTTAAAGTGTAATGTCTCTTTAGGGGAGACTAATTAATATGTTATAAGTCTATATTTATGAGATAGGGATGCCGTTTTTGGAGTTGAGATTTATTCTGCAGGATAAGTCACTATGCAGCTCTAGATTTCAAACTTTACCGGGCTGTGTATCATGTGATGGGTCATGTGACTTGTTGGAATATCTGCGCATATCAGGTTATCCCGGAATAGTGAGGAGCATAGTATTCAATGGAAGCTCTTAGCGGAAGTGCGTTTTTTGGTGAGTATGGACACATAGTATATGAGATGCGTTATAGATACCATGAAATAAGAGAATATGCGGTAGCGATACGGTACTTAAGATTATTAAATGTTGAATATTCCAAATGTTTTTTGATATTATGTATTATACACATATATGGATAACCTATTGTTCATTTGTTAATGCATATGCGTTGTAATGTATGCATATTATGTATGGTTCATAGTGGGTTAAACATGTAATGTGGTAGGCGTGTTCATGTGGATTTTGTAGTATATAGGGAAGAATGTTAGTAGAAGCAGTTGAGCTGGGAAGAAGGGTGACACACCCGAAACGCGTCGCCGTCTTCTGTGAACATGTATTTAGTTACTATGTAACTTTTTAACGAAAATGGAATAAAAGTTATATTTTATATATATTGGAGTACCGAGATTATTGAAGTCAATCTGGATGCAGCTGGCCTTTCTTTTACTATTTGGAGTCTATTGATACTGACGGGAGGAGTCCACCTGTTTGCCCAAGCTCTCCAGAGGACTTTTGTATCGTGAGACATATGGTGAGCTGGATATTTCTATTTCTTTCTATTATGTCCCCATAGTGGCCCCTGCACACAGTATTATGTCCAGGATTAGCATGTAAATAGGGCCCGTAACGGCCAATTTAAAAAAAAAAAAAAAAAAAAACGCATCGGTAGCGGCTGTCACCAGGCCCTTTAATGGTCCAGGCCCTGTGGCAGCCGCCTCTGCTGCCTCTATGGTAGTTACGCCTCTGCATACTAACTCGTGGCCAATCACAAGTAGGGTTTATGGAAAGGGTTTATATTCTCGAGCAGCTGTAGTAAAGTTAGTCCAGCGGTTAGTCGTCCAGTCCAGTGGTTCAGGAGTTCAGCTCGAGCACCAGACACCTTGCTGAGTGGATACTTGACATGAATAGTTCCCAGAATCCTCCATTTGAACAGAATAGATTTTATAGTTGTCATTGACACCAAATCCCTGAACAATCCCTCCTTCGGATGGGTTCTCACGGGGTATTTTGGTCCAGAATTTGAGGGGGAGGCCGCCTCAGATTCAGGTCCTAAAAATGGCATCCAGTTTCGGCACTCCGCTCCGGAATTGGTACAAATGAATGGGCCTAGTCAGGAGGGAGTGTTTTCAGGTGAACATCCATGGCTGAACCGTCCGCAGCATCCGCCTGAAGAATGAGTTTGTCGCTTCTTCTTTCCGGGAACCGGAACAAAGTGCTCCCAGAAAAAAAACAACTGACCAGCTCCCATTGATTTCAATGGGAACCGTTTTTTTGCTCAAGATTTTGAGGCGGATTCCGCCCCAAAATCCTGACTAAAATACTCCATGTGAACTCAGCCTTCTCTGTAGAAAGTAAACCATAGTTGTATATTCTGTCTGGAAGGATGGAGCCTTGTCTGACATGTCAAGGTCATGTTATCTCCAATTGAAACTAAGTTTGAGGGTCACTGATGTTGGAATTGTGAATAGCTCGAGAAATGCAAAAAAAGGGAAAAATGTATTAACAAGTAGATTTTTTTTTATAGACTTCTCTTCCTAAAAATGGCCATATATGGCCCAATAACTGTCATCCAAAGATTTTTACAACCAACGATTATTCTCTGTGATGCTGAATAAAGATTCAAGCTCAGCTTTCCCAAGCTTACATCCGGAGGCTTAGGATCCATTCACACGGAGGAAAATGGTGAGGAATTTGGTGTGGAATTTCAATGCTGAAAAAAACCCTCCCATTGACTTCAATGGGTTCCTTTTTCTGCTAGCAGAATAAAAAGATAGCAGAACCCATTGAAGTCAATGGGAGGGTTTTTTTCAGCGTTGAAATTCCACACCAAATTCCTCACCATTTTCCTCTGTGTGAATGGACCCATATTTAGTTTTTGCAGACAAAAGGCAACGGCATAATGAATTCCAGCCCAACCCTTCTTTTTATGAATGAAATCTGCCATTATTATTTTTATTTATTTTACTTATCTATAAAGCGCCATCACATTCTGCAGCACTTTATAGATATTGTGAACTTTGTCACATGAAATTAAAAAAATTAAATATTCTCACTGCTCACCTAATATGAAAAGCTCAGTTGACTCAGTTGAAGGAGAACTCAGTGAGTTCAGGAGGTCTGCTGTGGATGATTGAAACACCCTAGCAGTATCTCCTTAGGCTGGGAACTTGTTATAGTACATGCAGGGACATAACTACCCGGGTAGCAGCAGTAGCAGCTGCCACAGGACCCGGGACATTAGTTTTTTTTTTTTTTTGGGGGGGGTTCCGGCCATTAGCAGTAATAGGAGTAACTCCAGCCGGTAATGGGGCCTACTTACTTACCGATCCTGGCAGGGGCCAGAATCGGTAAGTGACGCTGCGGGCCCCACAAGCACTATTATACTTGGGGGGTCTTTTCGGACCCCAAGTATAATGATCAGAGGCCCAGGAGAGGTAAGGGAACATAAGAAACAGTGTTACATACCTTTCATTGCTCCGCACAGGCTTCAGGCCTACTTGTGTGACGTCTCTAACATAACATGACTGAGACCTGCGTCCATATGCATTGCAACATGATGTCCCGGATGTCATTGAAGATGGCCGACAGTGGCAGAGAATGCAGTGGAGCCAGAGATAGGTAAGCAACAGTGTTTTTTATATTTTTATCCCCTCTGGGTCTCCGATTATTATACGCTGGGGTTTGAAAAGACCCCAGAGTATAATAATTGTTCATGGGTTTCCACAATGGGGCATAATACCGTGCACAGGGGCCACTATGGAGCATAATAATGTGTACAGGGGCCATTATGGGGCATAATACTGTGTACAGGCGCCACTATGGGGTATAATAGTGTGTTCAAGTGTCACTATGTGTTACGGTCAGCAGGATATATTAAAACTAAAAGAAATAATATCCTGCGGAGCCCACTGGACTCTGACTGCTAAACACTAGAGATGAGCGAACACTAAAATGTTCGAGGTTCGAAATTCGAATCGAACAGCCGCTCACTGTTCGTGTGTTCGAACGGGTTTCGAACCCCATTATAGTCTATGGGGAACATATACTCGTTAAGGGGGAAACCCAAATCCGTGTCTGGAGGGTCACCAAGTCCACTATGACACCCCAGGAAATGATGCCAACACCTCTAGAATGACACTGGGACAGCAGGGGAAGCATGTCTGGGGGCATCTAACACACCAAAGACCCTCTATTACCCCAACATCACAGCCTAACAACTACACACTTTACACACTCAATACCACCTCTCTGACAGTAGGAAAACACCTTGAAACATGTGTATTTGGCACTTGCAGTGAGGAGAGCTTGTCACCAGCAGTGAATTTGGCCCTTGTAGTAAGTTGAGGTTGGCACCAACATTTGTTTTGAAAATCAGGGTGGATTGAGCCTCTAACCAGCAGAGTTGGGGCAAATTCATGGTGGAGGGAGCCTCTAAAAACCCCAGTTTGGACCAATTCATGGTGGAGGGAGCCTCTAAAAACCCCAGTTTGGACCAATTCATGGTGGAGGGAGCCTCTAAACAGCCCAGTTTGGGCAAATTCATGGTGGAGGAAGCCTCTAAAAACCCCAGTTTGGACCAATTCATGGTGGAGGGAGCCTCTAAAAAACCCAGTTTGGACCAATTCATGGTGGAGGGAGCCTCTAAAAACCCCAGTTAGGCCAAATTCATGGTGGAGGGAGCCTCTAAACAGCCCAGTTTGGACCAATTCATGGTGGAGGGAGCCTCTAAACAGCCCAGTTTGGGCAAATTCATGGTGGAGGGAGCCTCTAAAAACCCCAGTTTGGACCAATTCATGGTGGAGGGAGCCTCTAAAAACCCCAGTTTGGACCAATTCATGGTGGAGGGAGCCTCTAAAAAACCCAGTTTGGACCAATTCATGGTGGAGGGAGCCTCTAAAAACCCCAGTTTGGACCAATTCATGGTGGAGGGAGCCTCTAAAAACCCCAGTTTGGACCAATTCATGGTGGAGGGAGCCTCTAAAAAACCCAGTTTGGACCAATTCATGGTGGAGGGAGCCTCTAAAAAACCCAGTTTGGGCAAATTCATGGTGGAGGGAGCCTCTAAAAACCCCAGTTTGGACCAATTCATGGTGGAGGGAGCCTCTAAAAACCCCAGTTTGGACCAATTCATGGTGGAGGGAGCCTCTAAAACCCCCAGTTTGAACCAATTCATGGTGGAGGGAGCCTCTAAACAGCCCAGTTTGGGCAAATTCATGGTGGAGGAAGCCTCTAAAAACCCCAGTTTGGACCAATTCATGGTGGAGGGAGCCTCTAAAAAACCCAGTTTGGACCAATTCATGGTGGAGGGAGCCTCTAAAAAACCCAGTTTGGACCAATTCATGCTGGAGGGAGCCTCTAAAAACCCCAGTTTGGACCAATTCATGGTGGAGGGAGCCTCTAAAAACCCCAGTTTGGACCAATTCATGGTGGAGGGAGCCTCTAAAAAACCCAGTTTGGACCAATTCATGGTGGAGGGAGCCTCTAAAAACCCCAGTTTGGACCAATTCATGGTGGAGGGAGCCTCTAAAAACCCCAGTTTGGACCAATTCATGGTGGAGGGAGCCTCTAAAAACCCCAGTTTGGACCAATTCATGGTGGAGGGAGCCTCTAAAAACCTCAGTTTGGACCAATTCATGGTGGAGGGAGGCTCTAAAAAACCCAGTTTGGACCAATTCATGGTGGAGGGAGCCTCTAAAAACCCCAGTTTGGACCAATTCATGGTGGAGGGAGCCTCTAACCAGCAGAGTTGGGGGAAATCAGGGTGGAGGGAGCCTCTAACCAGCAGAGTTGTGGGAAAGCAGGGTGGAGGGAGCCTCTAACCAGCAGAGTTGGGGGGAATCAGGGTGGAGGGAGCCTCTAACCAGCAGAGTTGGGGGAAATCATGGTGGAGGGAGCCTAGTATTAGCAAAATTGTGCAACGCTTATGGTGGATGAGTATGAGGATGCGGAGGAATTGGAGAGGTTGAGCACAGACATGGAGTTTCATGTTGGGGTGCTTTACACAGGTGGGCACAAAAATGAAGGCTCTATCCAGTGGTGGTTCATTTTTATCAAAGTGAGCCGGTCGGCACTCTCAGCTGACAGACGGGTGCGCTTGTCAGTGATGATGCCACCGGCTGCACTGAACACCCTCTCAGATAGGACGCTGGCGGCAGGACAGGACAGCACCTCCAAGGCATATAGGGTAAGTTCAAGCCACAGGTCCAACTTCGACACCCAATACGTGTAGGGCGCAGAGGGGTCGGAGAGGACAGGGCTGTGGTCGGAAAGGTATTCCCGCAACATGCGCCTATACTTCTCACACCTGGTGACAATAGGACCCTCCGTGGCGGCACTTTGGCGAGGGGGTGCCATCAAGGTGTCCCAGACCTTAGACAGTGTGCCCCTTGTTTGTGTGGACCGGTGAGAACTTGGTCGCCTACTGGAGGAACTGCCCTCCCTGCCGCCAACGTCACATGCTGGAAACATCTCCATCATATTCTGCACCAATTGCTTGTGGCAAGCATTGATGCGATTGGCCCTCCCCTCTACCGGAATAAAAGAGGAGATGTTGTTTTTATACCGGGGGTCAAGGATAGCAAAGATCCAGTACTGGTTGTCCTCCATGATTTTGACAATACGCTTGTCGGTTGTAAAGCACCCCAACATGAACTCAGCCATGTCTGCCACAGTGTTAGTTGGCATGACTCCTCTGGCCCCACCGGAAAGTTCAATCTCCATTTCCTCCTCATCCTCCATGTCTACCCATCCGCGCTGCAACAATGGGACGATTTGAAGTTGCCCGGAAGCCTCCTGTATCACCATCACATCATCGGACAACTCTTCTTCCTCCTCCTCCTCCATTAAACGCGATGAAGCGGACAGATGTGTGGACCTACTCTCCAGCTGTGACGGATCGGATGCTATCCCTGACTCCTCTGTGTGATCTGAGTTATCCCTGATGTCAATCAGGGATTCTCTCAGAACACACAAGAGTGGGATTGTAAGGCTCACCATCGCATCCTCAGAGCTCACCCTCCTTGTGGACTCCTCAAACACCCGTAGGATGTCACAAAGGTCTCTTGTCCATGGCCACTCATGGATGAGAAACTGAGGCAGCTGACTTTGTGGCACCCTAGGGTTTTGTAGCTGGTATTCCATCAAAGGTCTCTGCTGCTCAACCACTCTATTCAACATCTGAAACGTTGAGTTCCAGCGTGTGGGGACGTCGCACAAAAGCCGGTGTTGTGGCACATGCAGGCGTTGCTGGAGAGATTTTAAGCTAGCAGCGGCTACTGTCGACTTGCGAAAGTGGGCGCACATGCGCCGCACTTTCACCAGTAGCTCTGGAACATTGGGGTAGCTCTTTAGGAAACGTTGCACCACTAGGTTGAAGACGTGGGCCAGGCATGGAACATGTTGGAGTCCGGCTAGCTCCAGAGCTGCTACCAGGTTCCGGCCGTTATCACAAACGACCATGCCTGGGCCCAGGTGCAGCGGCTCAAACCATATTGCCGTCTCATCGAGGAGGGCATCCCTCACCTCGGAGGCAGTGTGCTGTCTGTCCCCCAAGCTGATCAGCTTCAGCACGGCCTGCTGACGTCTACCAACGCCAGTGCTGCAACGTTTCCAACTCGTAGCTGGGGTCAATCTAACAGCGGAGGAGGAGGCGGTGGCGGAGGAGGAGGCGGTGGCAGAGGAGAAGGCGGTGGAGGAGGAGGAGGAGGGGGGTGTTCTTCTCGTGTCCCTGCCAGGAATGTTAGGCGGGGAGACGAGGTACACCGGGCCAGTTTGGGAAGCAGTCCCAGCCTCAACTACATTCACCCAGTGTGCCGTTAGTGAAATGTAGCGTCCCTGTCCGCATGCACTTGTCCACGCGTCGGTGGTAAAGTGGACCTTTGTGCAAAGCGCGGAACTAAGGGCCCGCCTGATGTTGAGTGACACGTGCTGGTGCAAGGCGGGGACGGCACACCGGGAGAAGTAGTGACGGCTAGGGACGGCATAGCGAGGTGCCGCAGTTGCCATCAGGTCCAGGAAGGCGGGAGTTTCAACAAGCCGGAACGCCAACATCTCCTGGGCCAGCAGTTTAGCGATGTTGGCGTTCAAGGCTTGCGCGTGTGGGTGGTTAGCAGTGTATTTCTGCCGCCGCTCCAATGTCTGAGAAATGGTGGGTTGTTGTAAAGAAGCGCCTGATGGTGCCTTTGATGGTGCAGGAGAAGGAGATAAGACAGGAACAGGGGAGGATGAGGAAGAAGTCAACAAAGTGGCGGAGGCAGATGAAGTGGTGTCCTGGCTCGTCCTCTGGAGTGCATCGCCAGCACAGTCAGCAGTGGCAGTGGCAGAGGCAGAGGCAGTGGCAGTGGCGTGAACGGCAGGCGGCCTTTGTCCTGCCGTTGCTGCCTGCCACTGATTCCAGTGCTTGGATTCCAAATGACGGCGCATTGAAGTGATGGACAGGTTGCTCTTCTCAGAGCCCCTAATCAATTTCGAGAGGCAAATTGTGCAGACAACATTATATCTGTCCTCGGCGCATTCCTTGAAAAAACTCCACACCTTCGAGAAACGTGCCCTCGAGGTGGGAGTTTTTCGGGGCTGGGTACGAACTGGAACATCTTGGGAGATTCCGGGTGTGGCCTGGCTTCGCCTAAGCTGCTGACCTCTGCCTCTGCCTCTAGCTACCCTTTTTGGTGCTGCACCTGCCTCAACATCCACACTACTTTCCCCGCTTGACATCCCCCCTGTCCAGGTCGGGTCAGTGTCCTCAACATCCACCACTTCCTCTTCCAACTCCTGTCTCATCTCCTCCTCCCGCACAATGTGCAGGTCAACTGGATGCCCTGACGGCAACTGCGTCACATCATCGTCGATGAGGGTGGGTTGCTGGTCATCCACCACCAAACCAAACAGAGATGGAGGAGACTCTAGTGTTTGAGCATCTGGACACAGATGCTCCTCTGTTAGGTTCGTGGAATCGCGACGTGGAGGGGCAGGTTGAGGGACAATGAAAGGAGCGGAGAACAGCTCTGGGGAGCAGGGACAGTTGGGGTTATTGTTCTGTGAAGCTTGGGAATTTTGGGAGGAAGGAGGACAAGACTGTTGGGTAATAGGAGGAGAGGAGGCAGAGTCTGACTGGCTGCTGGACAATGTGCTGTAAGCGTTATCCGACAGCCATTGCAAGACCTGTTCCTGGTTCTCGGGCCTACTAAGGTTTGTACCCTGCAGTTTAGTTAATGTGGCAAGCAACCCTGGCACTGTGGAGTGGCGCAATGCTTGCTGCCCCACAGGAGTAGGCACGGGACGCCCTGTGGCTTCACTGCTACCTTGCTCCCCAGAACCATTCCCCCGACCTCGCCCACGGCCTCGTCCACGTCCCTTTCCGGGAGCCTTGCGCATTTTGAATTCCCAGTCAGAAACTGGCACTATATGGCAGTAGCAAGAAATGAGGGTATTTGTAACCCCAATATATTCTTTGAATTCCCAGTCAGACAATGGCACTATATACCAGTAGCAAAAATTGTGGGTGCACGTAACCCCAATATATTCTTTGAATTCCCAGTCAGAAACTGGCACTATATACCAGTAGCAAGAAATGAGGGTATTTATAACCCCAATATATTCTTTGAATTCCCAGTCAGACAATGGCACTGTATACCAGTAGCAAAAATAGTGGGTGTATATAGCCCCAATTCTATTGCTAGGGGACTTGCAGGGTATTTCTGGGGTGAAGGTGGGGGGGCACACCGTTGGAACGGGTATCGGGGGTATATATCGGGTATACGGGAATACACTGTCAGTGTATTCCATTCAGGATCCGCGGAAAGCTGGGTTGCGGCGATTGAGCCCGTCAGTGCCACGTTACACTGACAAGCTTCTCCCTGGAATTTAGCTCTTATAAGAGCTGTTGGTTGTCTTCTCCTTCCTATCCTAGCCTGTCCCTGCCTACCCAGAATCTAAGCCCTAGCTAGCTGGACGGAAACCTCCGTCCTCGGTGAATTGCAAGCTCAGAATGACGCGAAGCTGGGCGGCGCTGTTCTTTTAAATTAGAGGTCACATGTTTTCGGCAGCCAATGGGTTTTGCCTACTTTTTTCAACGTCACCGGTGTCGTAGTTCCTGTCCCACCTACCCTGCGCTGTTATTGGAGCAAAAAAGGCGCCAGGGAAGGTGGGAGGGGAATCGAGTAATGGCGCACTTTACCACGCGGTGTTCGATTCGATTCGAACATGCCGAACAGCCTAATATCCGATCGAACATGAGTTCAATAGAACACTGTTCGCTCATCTCTACTAAACACCCAAATACAAGCTGGCAGTTAGTGTCACTGCCAACTGAACGAAAGTAACAGGGTGTGCTCTTGTTAACCCCTTCCCGACATGCGCCGTAATAGTACAGCGCATGTCGGGTCTGTAACTATGGCGACCGCCCGGGAGCCGGGCGGCCGCCATAGCCGCCGGGTGTCTACTGCTTTAAGCAGTAGACAACCGGCTCTAATGCCTCCGATCGGTCCCTGGACCGATCGGAGGCATTAACCCCTCCGGCGCCGCCATTTTGGCCGGGATCGCCGGCTCCTGGAGCATGCTAGGGGGTCTAATAAATGCAAAAAAATTTTTTTTAAAAAAAGGTTAAAAAAATATAAAAAAATATAAAAAGAATTAAAAGTTCAAATCACCCCCCTTTCCCTAGAACACATTTAAAAGTAGTTAAAAACTGTGAAACATATACATGTTAGGTATCCCCGCGTCCGAAATCGCCCGCTCTACAAATCTATAAAAATATTTTTCCTGTTCGGTAAACGCCGTAGCGGGAAAAATAGTCGAAAGTGCCAAACCGCCATTTTTTCACTGTTTTGATTCTAATAAAAATTTGAATAAAAAGTGATCAAAGCAATAACATTTCCTGAAAATGATAGAACTAAAAAGTACACCCGACCCCGCAAAAACGACGCCCTATGCATCCCCGTACACTTACATATAAAAAAGTTACAGCCGTTGGAATATGGCGACTTTTAGAAAAAAAAAAATTTAACACAGTTTTGGAATTTTTTTTAGGGGTCAAAATGTAAATAAAACCATATAACTTTGGTATCCCTGGAACCGTGCCGAAACACAGAATACAGGGGACATGTCATTTTGGTTGCACAGTGAACACCGTAAAACCAAAGCCCGTAAGAAAGTCGCAGAAATGCATTTTTTCTTCAAATCCACCCCATTCTGAATTTTTTTCCTGCTTCCCAGTACATTATATAGAATAATTAATGGTAGCAACATGAAGAAAAATTTGTCCCGCAAAAATTAAGACCTCACATGGCTCTGGGAGCGGAGAAATAAAAAAGTTATGGGGTTTAGAAGGAGGGGAGTCAAAAACGAAAATCAAAAAATGCCATCGGCGGGAAGGGGTTAAATTCACAGAGCCACCTGTGCAGATCAGAGCAGCCACTACAATAACAAACTGTCCAACCAGATCTCCTGGCCTAGACAGAGACCGCCTAAACCCTGTGTGCTGCAGTTCCACCAAACCCACAAGGCAACTACTGCCAAAGCAACTAGCAGTGTGAACACTGACTCAGAAGTTAAGCTAGCTAAGGCCTACAGAGATTTTCCCCACTCAAACACACAAGGCAGCATGCTGCCCAACTAACAGTGGCATTGCTATCACTGGGGAATATTGCTAGCTAGGCCAACTAATATTTGTTGCAGCTGGAACCCATGCACACGAACACACATCAATTAGGTTTTGTGAAGTGATCTTAGAGCACCAGGCATCCAGACCAGCCCCCTTATATAGGTAAGGAGGAACACAAGCAAAAGCCCAGCTGCCCAATCCGAGCGTCCATTGGTCGACACCCCAGTCAGTCAAACCATCAACCACGCCCGGCTGCTGCAAGGGAGGTTAACCCTTGCAGTGCTGGACTGTGCAGTGGAACAGGTTGTGACTAGAGATGAGCGAACAGTGTTCTATCGAACACATGTTCGATCGGATATCAGGGTGTTCGGCATGTTCGAATCGAATCGAACACCGCGTGGTAAAGTGCGCCAAAATTCGATTCCCCTCCCACCTTCCCTGGCGCCTTTTTTGCACCAATAACAGCGCAGGGGAGGTGGGACAGGAACTACGACACTGGGGGCATTGAAAAAAATTGGAAAAAGTCATTGGCTGCCGAAATCAGGTGACCTCCATTTTAGACGAATAGTGGATTTCAAATCCGGGTCATATGAGAATGTGAACTTTGTGACTATGAGACAGGGATAGCTGTACAGGCAGGGATAGCTAGGGATAACCTTTATTTAGGGGGGAATGTTATTAAAAATAACTTTTTGGGGCTCTATCGGGTGTGTAATTGTGATTTTTGTGAGATAAACTTTTTCCCATAGGGATGCATTGGCCAGCGCTGATTGGCCGAATTCCGTACTCTGGCCAATCAGTGCTGGCCAATGCATTCTATTAGCTTGATGAAGCAGAGTGTGCACAAGGGTTCAAGCGCACCCTCGGCTCTGATGTAGCAGAGCTGAGGCTGCACAAGGGTTCAAGCGCACCCTCGGCTCTGATGTAGGAGAGCCGAGGGTGCACTTGAACCCTTGTGCACCCTCGGCTCTGCTACATCAGAGCCGAGGGTGCGCTTGAACCCTTGTGCACACTCTGCTTCATCAAGCTGATAGAATGCATTGGCCAGCGCTGATTGGCCAATGCATTCTATTAGCCCGATGAAGTAGAGCTGAATGTGTGTGCTTAGCACTGGCCAGCGCTGATTGGCCAGAGTACGGAATTCGGCCAATCAGCGCTGGCTCTGCTGGAGGAGGCGGAGTCTAAGATCGCTCCACACCAGTCTCCATTCAGGTCCGACCTTAGACTCCGCCTCCTCCAGCAGAGCCAGCGCTGATTGGTCGAGTTCCGTACTCTGGCCAATCAGCACTGGCCAATGCATTTCTATGGGGAAAAGTTAGCTTGCGAAAATCGCAAACTGACAGGGATTTCCATGAAATAAAGTGACTTTTATGCCCCCAGACATGCTTCCCCTGCTGTCCCAGTGTCATTCCAGGGTGTTGGTATCATTTCCTGGGGTGTCATAGTGGACTTGGTGACCCTCCAGACACGAATTTGGGTTTCCCCCTTAACGAGTTTATGTTCCCCATAGACTATAATGGGGTTCGAAACCCATTCGAACACTCGAACAGTGAGCGGCTGTTCGAATCGAATTTCGAACCTCGAACATTTTAGTGTTCGCTCATCTCTAGTGTTCGCTCATCTCTAGTTGTGACACCCAGTATTATGCCACTATGGGGCATAATACTGTGTGCACAGAAATGGGGGGGTTGGTTGTTTGAGGTCTTTGGCGTCGGTCAGGGGGAGGGGGCAGGTTCACTTCAAAAGTTCACCACAGGGCCCCTCCATTCCCAGTTACGCCACTGAATACATGTCCTATATAGGAAGGGAACCCTACCTTTCTGATTAAGTGCTGTGTTATAGCAGAATAGTTACACTGTGTTGAGTGCTATAAAATAAAACAATGGCAGCGCTTAATAATTTTACTAGGACTAATTCTTCAGTAGTTTGCAGGAGCTAATTTTTAGCCTGCACTTCACAGGATATCATATCTTAATTTTGAACTTATTGATACCTTATAAGTCATTTTATTAAAAGTTAAGTTTTAGTTGCTGCTCTTCTGTGATTCAGTTGACTCCACACAATCGTGATGCACACAAACAACTCCCTGGGGTAAGGGATAAAAATCCAACAAAATTTTCATAAAAAATTAGCTCTGTACTGTCAGAAGGGGCGTTACTTACCGCCCAGCCATGACACTAACCTGTAAGGAATGCCCCTTCCACCCCAGTTCTAGTCTATAACCTAGTACTTGGGGATGTTCTTCACAGCTTATTGTCATCTCTGGGTGGTAAGTAACGCCCCTTCTGACAGTACAGAGTTATGAATAGCACTGACAGAAGGGGTGTTCCTCATAGCCCAGCTAGACTGTCAGAAATGCCTTTCTGACAGTGAAGTGATATCCGTAATGGCACCAATATCTCTTGCCCTAGGGCACATAACGGCAAACCCGACTAGGGTGAATTAAACATTGTTTATAAAGAAATAAGGAAGCTGGTGAGAAAAAAAAAAATGTTACCCCCCAAATCCATGTAGCTACTTTATTAACATATTATGAATTTACTTTTATTGCAGTTTCTGAACATTTTGATTTTATTACCAAAATTTCTCTCAAATTAGATTTTTATTGATATAAAACAATATTTTACAACATAAGATAAACAAAAAAAAAAAGAAAAAGAAAACATGAGCAGTAAGAGTCAACACAGGAAAAAGCTAGGATAAATCTGCTTTGCCGTCAGTATTTACTGCAGTTTTGCATTACATTTGTCTGGATGATCATGGTTATATTCCCTAGGATTCTTACTCTATATGTCAATGATTCATCAGATTAAAACTAATTTTAAAATGAATTGAAAACTCTTAGGCAGGGTTCACATCTGCTCCGGTCTCTCGTTCATTTGGTTTCTGACCACTGTTTTAGAGGCTACACACAGGCACTGGCGAACCCCATTGACTAGAATGGCATCCTCTGTTTCAAAACTCAAAGAGAAGCTTTCACGTCCTCTGGCACCTACGGTATTATATACTGCTAGAATGCTGACAGAGCACTAAATTCAACGCACTTTCAGCTTTCCCCATGTGCGCCCGGTTGCTGGAGACATCGGAGCTCCTATTTTTGGCTCAGATATTCCTTCACCATCAGAAGGCCTTACCACCCAGTAATGACGCTGAGCAGTAAGACCTGCCCTTCTGAAGGTGAAGAGATATATGAGCTGAAACTAACGGCACCGATATCTTCAGCACTCTTCATCTTTCTTTTTTTACCCTTCCCCCCCATCTCAGATCTTTCTCTGACCATTTCCATCAGTCTCCTAATCGTTATATGTGTCTCTGTGTTCCTCTCATTCATTTCTATGGGACTTCCAGTTGTGTTCCACTGGTGGAAAGCATACGCGTCACTTCTGGCGGCCAACAGACCGATACCAGAGGTTGGGCCCTGGACGCTCCTAGAAGTGTCCTGGGCATATTTATTCCTTTCTGGGCAACATGTGGTCATTTGGGGATGGCGGTTTACACCCAATCCCCTCCACTGTGTGGCCTTGGACCAGAAGTGACATCACCTCATGGTGGCGGCGCTTCTGGTTGTATTGTACTGCGTGTTGATATATATATATATATATATATATAGAGAGAGAGAGAGAGAGAGAGAGAGAGAGAGAGAGAGAGAGAGAGAGAGAGAGAGAGAGACTCCGATATGTATACATATGAATAGTGCTTTTTTTGCATATTTATTATTTCACTTTTTGGACTTTATGTTATCGATTTATATTATATAAGTTTTTGTTGTTTTTTTTTGTTTATTTTAAGATGTACTGAGGAAGGTCCATGGAACCGAAACATTTATGATTTTTGATGTAATAAAATTAATTACTACTTTGGAAGTCCATTTTGAGTGCCGGAAATTTCTTATTCCAATATCTGCAGAGGTAACTTATGGACTTATGCCCTATTAACATCTGCTTTCGGGTTTCCGTTCAGGAAGTCTGCTTGGGGACCCCCGAACAGAAACCTATATGCATTTTAAAGTGGTTACCTAGGAAAGCAGCGGACCCCATAAATTAAAATGGTGTCCTTGTGGTTTCCGCTCAATTTGCATGAAACATGCGGAGAGAAAAGTGCTGCTTGCAGGACTTTTAGCTCCACATGTTTTGTATGGAAACAAAGCGGAAACCACATGCACCCCGTTATAGTCTATGGAGTCCAGAGGTTTCCTGAAGGTAACTGCTTTTTTAACGTGGACTCCGCAAATGCAGATGGGAACTGGGCCTTAGCTGTGGATCACTGCAGATTTCAGCTCTGCTACACTAGAAGGAGAGAAATCTGCAGCGAAAAATCCACAAGTGTGAAGGGAAATAGAAAGTTAGAAAGTAACATGTCATCCCCTCGCTGTTACTGTAGTCTATTGTATGTCCTGCACTAATAATTCTGTTCTGTGTGGACTTACCCTTATAGATCAGCAGTGCGAGGGCCGGGAAGGCCTGTGTGAATACAGCCAGAGATGACATGGATTGTACCTAGACACATAGAGATGAGAGATACTCTGCATAGTGTTTTATTCTGGTACTGTCATGAATTCTATCTCTATCTCTACAGCCCAGCCCATAGACTTTACCTCACATAATAATTAGAGATAAGCAAATTTTTGGAAAATTTGATTCGGCCGCTTCTCCGGATTTTCCAAAAAGATTTGATTTTTTTCCGGAATGATTTGTGGCGAATAATCTTAAAAACCAGCTACACAGAGCCTGTATAATAGTGTAGAACACTGTACCTGGCAGTAACACACATAGGGAGCCTGTTGTGGTAGTCATAAAATACAGTCAGTGAGTCTGTATGACAGGCTTTGCTCTTAGAGCCGCTGCACACCTCAATTATTTGGCCATAGTGGCAGAGTGGGGAGGTGGCAGCAATGTGGGGAGGCCACAGAGTGGCAAGTTGATATAATGTGGACGTTGCAGCAGCCTTATTTTGGCCATACAGCGACGCTGGGGTAGAGTGCAGAGGTGGCAGCAGCGTGAGGAGCTCAGACAGTCACTCGGTGGCAGAGTGTGGAGATGACAGCAGTGTGAGTAGGCCCCAGAGTGGCAAGTCGATATAATTTGGAGGTAGCACCAGCCTTAGGCAGCCATACAGTGAAACAGTGGCAGAGTGTGGAGGTGACAGCAGTGTGAGTAGGCCCCAGAGTGGCAAGTTGATATAATTTGGAGGTAGCAGCAGCCTTAGGCGGCCATACAGTGACCCAGTGGCAGAGTGTGGAGGTGGCAGCAGTGTGAGGAGCCCATACAGTCACTCAGTGACAGTGTGGTGAGGAACCATGGGAACAGTATGCACATCTGTCTTCCATGATGTAATTAGGAAGTCAGTGTGGTGAGGAAGCATGGATCATTTAATCTGCTGCATCAGGCATTGGTGGGTGGAAATCCTGGCTGATCCACGCTTGATTCATCTTCACAAAGGTGAGTATCCCCAAATTTTAGGTGGACAGACAAGTTATCCTTAGGGTAACTATGGCCCCCACCACACTACTGGCCAGGCACAACAGCTTTTTCATTGGCAAACTTGGCCAAATGTGGCCACAATCCAGTTTGGCTGCCCAGAGGATTTTCCATAATAAAACAAATGGAGCTTATTACACAGATGGGGCTGGAGGACGTAGGGGCGGCCATACTGTAGGCAGTAAATTCATGGCTGTCTTCTGTAGGGACATCAGTGTCCCCTTCTATTTAATATACAGAATATAAGCATATCATACAGTTATAAAGTCCAGGGGTTGTGTAATATGGAGGTTTAATTCCCTATAGCCAGCACTGGTGCCGAGGTCTGTACCCATGACGTCAGGATATCCATCACCAAACCATGACCCCAGTCAGACTACCAGTATACCCATCATGTGTCACATCAAGGGAAAGAACTTACTATAAAACATTATGACATGTGGACGGATCTTACACTGTGTAGATTATTGATATTACCCATGTTAGGATCACATCCTCCATCTTGTAACCTTTTTCTTATATAAACTTTATAAGAATGTCTGTTTAGAGTCAAAGAGACCCCTTTAAGGGATAAGGCATGTGGAGTGTTAATGGATGGGTTATAACTCCTTATCTGTTTGTGGTAAGGGTCTCATCTTTGAAGGTGTGTGTAGAAACAGGTTCTATAACCTGTTGATCGTCAGCCCAAGACTAGAGTGGTCAGACTGCATGTGATCATTATCTCTCTTGCTGTGATATATACATCTAGAATTAGTGTAAGATGTTGGTTTACACATAAATATTTTAAATTCTTCTTTATTTCATGAGAAAGGTCACCCCAGTTTGGAAAGTAATAATGAGATGCAGATTACATTAGGCCTTATCCAATAGTCATGTGCCACACCTTATGTTATAGCTCTACAACCAATCATGTCATTAGAATAGTCCAACCTGCTTTTATCTGTATTGTATTTAAACTACCTTTTTGCACCATTAAAATCAGAATCCATTTTGATACACCACCATCTGTGTCTTTGTGATTCTCCAGGCTAAAGGATGGCTGTAGTCTATCCAGGCCTGTTATTTAATTTGAAACTACAACAACATAAGCTCTGGGGGTCTTGTGCCCCTAACACCCATAATACACCAGGAGATGCTCCTAATGCTGGGCCTTTGAAGAAGTATTCACCATAATGTCCTGTTATCTGTTCAGCACATAAAGACATCCGGCTTCTAGAACTGCCCGTAATATATGTCCATATCTGGTTTGTGTCTTTTCAGCTGTCTAAATTCTTCTTCCTGCTCTTCAGACAATCTGTTGCCCACTAGACTAGAACATAAAACAGACAGTGCAGTATTAGTGACTTTGTATTGTGAGGATTTTCTCCAGACCTCAGATTAGTCAGTGACTAGATCTGATGAGGATGAATCTGTAATATCTTACCAGGGGCTGGTGATGGGCTATAGGGGTTACATGTACATAGTCAGTACTACAGGGCAGATAATAAAGAGGACACAACCAGGACTCTTTGTAGCCTGCAATAGAACTGCCGTATTTTTGCAATGCATTAGTGATCAAACCCCTTGGGCTTCAAATCCCCATGGGGTTCTAATAAACGCATAAAAAATGTAAAATATTTTTTTAAAAATGTATTAAAAATTAAAATCACCTCCGTTTCCCTAGAACACATATAAAAGTACTTAAATACTGTGAAACACGTACACATTAGGTATCCCTGTGTCCAAAAACGCCCGGTCTACAAATCTATAGAAATATTTTTCCCATATGGTAAACACAATAGCGGCAAAAAAAGTCAAAAGTGCCAAACTGACGTTTTTTCACTGTTTTGCCTCATAAAAATTTGAATAAAAAGTTAAGCAAGCAAAAGCAATTCATCAAAATCGCAGAACCAAAAATTACATAGATAAACAAGAAAAAGGGGAAACAGCCCACTCACGGCACTTGTGATCTCCAGAATCAAAAACGTTGCTTCTGATGGCATCTGATGCACGGAAAAACAGCTCCCTCGGCTTGAAGCAAAATGTAGACCATAGACAATATCCAGCAAAGCGGTGATTCCATAAAACATAGCTTTTATTTTGTCAAACTGACATCATAAAATTCAAAAAAAGCACGTGTGATGTTTAAAAACTCCTCATGTGTTGCTCAAAACCGCCTGCCGCGTTTCAGGGCTCGTTCACATCTGCGCCCGGCACTGCGTTCTGCAGGTTTCCGTTTCCTGCATAAAACAGAGCAGGAGACAGAAACCTGCAGGACTCTTTCATACACATTCATTTGAATGGGTGAGAAAGATATCCGGCCGTGAGCGGCGGTGAGCGTTTTATGCTCTCCGCCGCGAAACCGGGTTTTTTAATCCGGACACAGAGTCGGACATGCAGTACTCTGTGTCCGTATTAAAAAAAAAACGGTTTCGCGGCGGAGAGTATAAAACACTCACCGCCGCACCCGGTCTGTGCTTTCCGTCTTCTTGCATGCAGAAGGCGGAAACCACAGAACGGAGACCTGAACGCAGATGTGAACCTAGCGTCAGAGACACTTTGTATGTCTCCTTATTCATAGCCTAATATAACGGAACTGAACCTGCGCTTATAAAAACATACGTGACTTTGCACCTGCGTTCTATTTCGGCTAACGATTGTTTAACCCTGTGTGTGACAGGGAAAGTAACCTCTACAACAATGTGGACATAAACAAAAAAAACAAAACACAGACCATAGTATAAAACTAAAAAAGTTTCAAACACAAAATGTAAAAGAAAAAACAAAAAAACAAAACAAAAAAAACACACAATGGGGAGAATAGATATCAAACACTAAATCATGTAACGCAAAAGAGACTAATGCCACCTACCATCATGTTGTTGATATCATACTAGCATACCTCCCAACTTTTGAAGAACTGAAAGAGGGACAAAATGTGCCCCGCCCACTTTTGTGTTGACTCCGCCCACTCGTTAATTTTTCATGTGCCCGCACACAGTATAATCCTCCTACAGTCACCCGTAAATTATATGTCCCCCCTCTATCTCTCCCCCAGTTTCATATACACCCTTCATCTGCCCCCAGTTTCATGTCCCCCTTCCATCTCTGCCCCCAGTTTCATGTCCCTTCCATCTCTGCCCCCAGATTCATGTCCCCCCTCCATCTCTGCCCCCAGATTCATGCCCCCTCCATCTCTGCCCCCAGATTCATGTCCCCCCTCCATCTCTGCCCCAGATTCATGTCCCCCCTCCATCTCTGCCCCCAGATTCATGTCCCCCCTCCATCTCTGCCCTCAGATTCATGTCCCCCCTCCATCTCTGCCCCCAGATTCATGTCCTCCCTCCATCTCTGCCCCCAGATTCATGTCCCCCTCCATCTCTGCCCCCAGATTCATGTCCCCTCCATCTCTGCCCCCAGATTCATGTCCCCCCCATCTCTGCCCCCAGATTCATGTCCCCCTCCATCTCTGCCCCCAGTTTCATGTCCCCTCCATCTCTGCCCCCAGTTTCATGTCCCCCATCTCTGCCCCCAGATTCATGTCTCCACATCTCTGCCCCCATATTCAGGTCCCCCTATCTCTACCCCCAGTTTCATGTCCCCCCATCTCTGCCCCCAGGTTCATGTCCCTCCATCTCTGCCCCCAGATTCATGTCTCCTCCATCTCTGCCCCCAGATTCATGTCCCCTCCATCTCTGCCCCCAGATTCATGTCCTCTCCATCTCTGCCCCCAGATTCATGTCCTCCCCATCTCTGCCCCCAGATTCATGTCCTCCCCATCTCTGCCCCCAGTGTCATGCCGTCCTCTCCATCTCTGCCCCCAGTGTCATGCCGTCCTCTCCATGTATGCCCCCAGTGTCATGCCGTCCTCTCCATGTCTGCCCCCAGTGTCATGCCGTCCTCTCCTTCATCTGCCTCCAGTTTCACGTTCCACCTCCACAATACACTTACCTTCTCCTCCCTCACTGCTCTCTGTGCGCCTCTCTCGCTGACACATATGCGGCTGAAGCAATGAGCTGACGCAGGTCAGCTCCTCGCTTCGCCGCTGCGCGCCTCTCTCGCTGACACATATGCGGCTGAAGCGAGGAGCTGACCTGTGTCAGCTCCTCGCTTCGCCGCCGGCTACTGGCTTGTAGACGCGATGTGAGTTGAAATCGGGACATACCTCCCTCCAACCAGGACCGCGGGACATGTCACCCAAATCGTGAATGTCCCACAGAAATCGGGACGGTTGGGAGGTATGTACTAGGTAAGTAGCGCAATGTTAGAACAATATGAATCCACCATTTCCCATATTGAACAGCATGTATATATCAGCAGAAAAAGATGGGATATACAGCTGTGGGGGGCTAATAATATCTTATGAAACATTGTGTATAGAGGTGGGGGCTGAGATTGTTCTATCTGTCCAGAGATGAGCAATTTGGAACTTGTCAGACTGGTTATGCAGATACTATGCTCTGTGTATTGGGTGATGCTATCTTACAAACAAAGGAGATTGGCTGGGACCAGGGGCATTGTTAGGAATACATCAAAGACGAAAGACCCTTTTTAAGATAAAGGGGGAGGAGAGGGGTAATTAACTGATTGTTCAAAGAGGGAAGTGTGGAGGATGTCAGCTTGTGTATTTGAGACATGTGCTGTTAGCTGCCATTTTGTGAGACCATGCGATCACCATACCATGAGCTCACAGACTCCATTTTAGAGAGGCCATGTGTCTTCTACAACTCACACCCCCACTCAGCCCTCAGGGGGGTGTGACCTCTCTCCAGTTTCTTATCCAATAGATATGCATCAGGGTTATTGTTACAAACTTCTCCACCAATAGATGGTATGCTAATTATACTAGCCAATCCTGTTCTGTCTATGCCATGTGATATATACTGTTGTTCTAGCCACCATTAAACAGAATCCATTTTGATACACCACCATCTGTGTCTTCGTGATTCTCCAGGTCAAAGATGGCTGTAGCCGATCTTGGCCTGTTATTTAATTTGAAACTACAACAACATAAGTTTTGGGGCTATTATGACCCCAACACAGCAATCTATGTGTGCCCATAGCAAACACGCCTCACACACATACGTGCCCATATCAAATATGGCCACACAGGAATCTAATAATGTAATGTGGATACACAGCTCAGTAGACGTCACATATGAAGGTGCAGTCAGCAGTTTATCTCATAGACATAACAATGGTGCGGAGGAGCATAAAATAGAATAAAATCCATGTATAACTTATCCCCCACATGTCTCCTCCTGTACACATCTCTTATACTCACTGTAATTCCTCTATCCTGCAGCCTGGACTGGACAGAGCGGCCATCAAGTCACTAAAGTGAGGACCAGACAGTAGGTTATCAGACAGAACAAGTATCTTCAGGGACTGGTTATTCCCTATCACAGAGGCCAACTGGGTGCAGGAAGTGTCTGATAGATTATTATAAGCCAAACTGTAAGAATAAGAAGATGAGATGTGAGTGATGTATCAGCAGCCTGTATCACACATGAGAGGATTAGATACACAGCTCAGCAGACTGTATAACACATGATAGGATTAGATACACAGCTGAGTATACAGTATCACACAGAATAGGATTAGATACACAGCTCAGTATAAAGTATCACACAGAATAGGATTAGATACACAGCTCAGTATACAGTATCACACAGGATAGGATTAGATACACAGCCCAGTATACAGTATCACATAGGACAGGATTAGATACACAGCTCAGTATACAGTATCACACATGATAGGATTAGATACACAGCTCAGCAGACAGTATCACACAGGATAGGATTAGATACACAGCTCAGTATACAGTATCACACAGGATACGATTAGATACACAGCTCAGCAGACAGTATCACACAGGATAGGATTAGATACACAGCTCAGCACACAGTATCACACAGGATAGGATTAGATACACAGCTCAGCAGACAGTATCACACAGAATAGGATTAGATACACAGCTCAGTATACAGTATCACACAGGACAGGATTAGATACACAGCTCAGCAGACAGTATCACACAGGATAGGATTAGATACACAGCTCAGTATACAGTATCACACATGATAGGATTAGATACACGGCTCAGTATACAGTATCACACATGATAGGATTAGATACACGGCTCAGTATAGACGTCACATATGAAGGTGCAGTCAGCAGTTTATCTTTTAGGGGGCGTTCACACTACCGTCGGTGTCCGACATGTAGTGTCCGCTCCTAGTGTCTGCTCAAAATCTGGCATGCAGGGTTTTTCTGTCCGCTTGAGAAGTCGGACATCTTCACTTGCGGACAGGGAAGGATGGGCACGGAGTGCAAAAGAACGCACCCGATGCCCATTGAGATGAATGACAGGTGTCATGGACACAGCTAGTGTCCGCTCCTAATATCCGTGACAGATTTTGAGCGGACACTAGGAGCGGACACTACATGTCGGACACCGATGGTAGTGTGAACGCTCCCTTAGATATAACAATGGTGCGGAGGAACATAAAATAGAATAAAATCCCTGTATAACTTGTCCCCACATGTCTCCTCCTGTACACATCTCTTATACTCACCGTAATTCCTCTATCCTGCAGCCTGGACTGGACAGAGCGGCCATCAAGTCACTGAAGTGAGGACCAGACAGACGGTTATTAGACAGGTCAAGTATCTTCAGGGACTGGATATTCCTTATTACAGAGGCCAAGTGGGTGCAGAAAGTGTCTGATAGATCATTATTAAGCAAACTATAAGAATAAGAAGATGAGATGTGAGTGATGTATCAGCAGCCTGTATCACACAGGATAGGATTAGATACACAGCTCAGTATACAGTATCACACAGGATAGGATTAGATACACAGCTCAGTATACAGTATCACACAGGATAGGATTAGATACACAGCTCAGTATACAGTATCACACAGGATAGGATTAGATACACAGCTCAGTATACAGTATCACACATGATAGGATTAGATACACAGCTCAGTATACAGTATCACACATGATAGGATTAGATACACAGCTCAGTATACAGTATCACACAGGATAGGATTAGATACACAGCTCAGCAGACTGTATCACACATGATAGGATTAGATACACAGCTCAGTATACAGTATCACACATGATAGGATTAAATACACAGCTCAGTATACAGTATCACACAGGATAGGATTAGATACACAGCTCAGCAGACTGTATCACACATGATAGGATTAGATACACAACTCAGTATACAGTATCACACATGATAGGATTAGATACACAGCTCAGTATACAGTATCACATTGATAGGATTAGATATACAGCTCAGTATACAGTATCACACTTGATAGGATTAGATACACAGCTCAGTATACAGTATCATACTTGATAGGATTAGATACACAGCTCAGTATACAGTTTATCTCATAGACATAACAATGGTGCGAAGGAGCATAAAATAGAATAAAATCCATGTATAACTTGTCCCCACATGTCTCCTCCTGTACACATCTCTTATACGCACTGTAATCCCTCTATTCTGCAGTCTGCAATGGACAGAGCGGCCATCAGGTCACTGAGTTGAGGACCGGACAGTTTGTTATCAGGTATGAGAAGTCTCTTCAGGGACTCGTTATTCCTCATTCCAGAGGACAACTGGGTGCACAAATCGTCTGGTACACCGGTATTAATCCAACTGTAAAAATAAGAAGATGAGATGTGAGTGATGTATCAGCAGACTGTATCACACATGATAGGATTAGAAGTTCTTACCCCTGATTAACATCAGCATTCGGGTTTCCGTTCGGGAAATCCCCTTGGGGACCCCCGAACAAAAACCTATACACTTTAAAAAATGTTTAGCTAAGAAACCACACAGATCGTATTATACTTTAAAGGGTCTGTGTGGTTTCTTAGGTAAACTCTTTCTAATGCGTGTAGGATTTAGTTCGGGGGCCCCCAAGAGAACTCCCTGAACAAAATACTGAATGCAGATAAGGGTATGTTCACACATCAGTATGCCATCCGTCCGTTTGAATTCAGTTTGACACTTCAAAACGGACTGATGCACATACTGATTGTATACTGACTAGAGATGAGCGAACAGTGTTCTATCGAACACATGTTCGATTAGATATCACGCTGTTCGCCATGTTCGAATTGAACACTGCGTGTTAAAGTGCGCGAAAACTCGATTCCCCTCCCAGGACAGGAACTACGACACCGGTGACGTTGAAAAAAATAGTAAAAACCCATTGGCTGCCGAAAACATGTGACCTCTGATTTAAAAGAACAGCGTCGCCCAGGTTCGCGTCATTCTGAGCTTGCAATTCACCAGGGACGGAGGTTTCCGTCCATTTAGCTAGGGCTTAGATTCTGGGTAGGCAGGGACAGGCTAGGATAGGAAGGAGAAGACAACCAACAGCTCTTTTAAGAGCTAAATTCCAGGGAGAAGCTTGTCAGTGTAACGTGGCACTGACGGGCTCAATCGCCGCAACCCAGCTTTCCACAGTGTTCAGGATCCTGAATGGAATACACTGAAAGTGTATTCCCGTATACCCTATATACCCCCGATCCACGTTCCAAAGGTGTGCCCCCCACCTCCACCCCAGAAACTAACTTGAATACACTGTAAGTCCCCTAACAATAGAAATGGGGTTACATACACCCTCAATTCTTGCTACTGGTATATAGTACCATTTTCTGACTGGGAATTCAAAGAATATATTGGGGTTACATACACCCTCAATTCCAGGGAGAAGCTTGTCAGTGTAATGTGGCATTGACCGGCTCAATCGGCGCAACCCAGCTTTCCACAGTGTTGAGGATCCTGAATGGAATACACTGAAAGTGTATTCCCATATACCCTATATACCACCGATCCACGTTCCAAAGGTGTGGCCCCCCCCCACCTCCACCCCAGAAACTAACTTGAATACACTGTAAATCCCCTAACAATAGAATTGGGGTTACATACACCCTCAATTCTTGCTACTGGTATATAGTGCCAGGGTCTGACTGGGAATTCAAAGAATATATTGGGGCTACATACATTCTCAATTCTTGCTACTGGTATATAGTGCCAGGGTCTGACTGGGAATTCAAAGAATATATTGGGGCTACATACACTCTCAATTCTTGCTACTGGTATATAGTGCCAGGGTCTGACTGGGTATTCAAAGAATATATTGGGGTTACATACACCCTCAATTCTTGCTACTGGTATATAGTGCCAGGGTCTGACTGGGAATTCAAAGAATATATTGGGGTTACATACACCCTCAATTCTTGCTACTGGTATATAGTGCCATTTTCTGACTGGGAATTCAAAGAATATATTGGGGTTACATACATCCTCAATTCTTGCTACTGCCATATAGTGCCAGGGTCTGACTGGGAATTCAAAGAATATATTGGGCCTACATATACCCTCAATTCTTGCTACTGGTATATAGTGCCATTTTCTGACTGGGAATTCAAAGAATATATTGGGATTACATATACCCTCAATTTTTGCTACTGGTATATAGTGCCAGTTTCTGAGTGGAAATTCCCCAAATAATTGGGGGATACATTCACCCTACATATCAGGCTCTTGCCATATTCACCCAGGTTGTCAGTGCTGCACCAGCTCGTTCCCAGACAGTTTGGCCCAAAAAACCCATTACCTATATAGAGGATTTCGACAATGAAGACAACATGTTCTAAATCTAATCTGTCTGCACCTTCTCTTGAATTAAAATGAAGGCAGCTATTAACTTTCAAATAGCACTGCACAAAGGAAGATCTTATCAGCTTGTCTCATGACATGCTACTAAAAAGTGTCATTTGTGTATATTAATGTAAATATAGTTGTATAAGCTTGTTGGGTTTTAGGCACTGCCAAGTTATTTATTACCACCCGCTCCATTATAATGATGACACCAAAGTCACTGTGGGTGTTCAGAGCTCACAGCTTTTGTTGACATTTGTCTTGTTCTCGGTCAGTACCAGCTGTCTTTTTGGATACTGTAAAGTTATGTTGACTTTATTAACAGCTATAGAAGCTTTAGCCAGGTTGTGACGGTGTGTAACCCTAACAACACTAAGTGGGATACACATTAATAGTCAGTCTATGTACGCTAAACGCATCACTTAAGTAATTTTTTTTTTCCTCTCCCCTAATATAAGAAAGGAACAGATATTAGACCTAGACCGTGGTTCGAGGTTTGCAAAAATCCAGTATTATTTGTTCTCCATGATGTGAAGTATGCGTTAGACTCTTGAAAAGCAACCCAACATGAAGTCAGCCATGTGTGCCAGTGTGTTACTTAGTATGCCTTTGCTGGCCCCAACTGTAAGGGTCACTCTCCATTTTCTCCATTTTCCACTCCCCTTCACACCATCTGTGGTGAAGCAATGGGATGCACTGAAGTACACCCTCTAGCCTCGTGTGGGACAGGGACATCAGATGCCACGCCATCCCCCTCGTCTTCCTCCGACAGCCAACGGTGCGAAGATGAGAGGAGTGTGCTCTGAATGTTCTCTGCCTAGCAGAGGCTAGTTCTCACTTACAAAAATGGCCCCACTTTGACCTGTATATCAGGCACAATGGTGTAGGTTTCAAAGAAACATGGCACCAACAAGTTGAAAACGTGGGCCATGTGTGGACCGTGTTGGAGTCTGGCAAGCGCCAGATCTGCTACCAGGTTCCAGCCATTATCACAGGCACAAAAATGCCAGGCCCCAAGTATAGCAGGGAAAAAAACATTGCCATCTCAGCCAGGATGGCATCCCTGACCTCGGAGGCACTGTGCTGTCTGTCACCCAAGCTGATGAGCTTCAGCACGTCCTGCTGACATCTCCCCATGCCAGTGTTAGAGTCAAATCCTCCATCTTTGTATTTCGTCAGTCATCTTGTAACCTTTCACACATAAACTGTATAAGTAAGTCGCAGCTGGCTATTTGTATATCTCTTATCTTCATGGTATATGGAGGTCACTGAGACTCATTTAGCACCAACATGACATCTTATCTCTGTTTCTATGATATATGCATATAGACATAGTGTAAGCTGTTAGTTCACACATAAGTATTTTTGAAACTTTCTTTGTTTAAGGACAAAGTACAAAGTCCATTAAGCAATAATGAGATGCAAAATACATGAGGCCTCAGCCAATAGTCATGTGCCAGGTTTATCTTATAACCAATCATTTTATGCCAACCATGTTAGAATAGTCCAACCTGCTCTTGTCTGTATTGTATTTAAACCACCTTTGTGCACCATTAAATTAGAACTCACTTGACACACCATCAGCTGTGTGTGTGTGACTTTTCCAGACCTGATAATGGGCGTAATTACTTCAGGCCTGATATTTAATTTGGAACTCAGCAACATACTCTATCATGGGGACCCCTTGATGTCCCTAACACCAGTGTTTTAGCGTTTGCCGCTAGTAGCTAGGGTGGAGGTTGCAGCGTAGTAGGGTTTCAGTCTACTCCTGCCATGAATTTTGGCCTGGGAGAGGAGATAGGCCACCCCAGTTTGCACCCTGGGACCAGACTCCACCACATTCACCCTGCCTGTCATTAAAGATAAGCAGCATCCCTGACCACAGGCGCTTGTCCGTGTGTCGGTGGTCAAGTGGACCTTGCAGCAAAGCGCAGAGCTCTGGGCCCAACTGATGTTATGGGGCACTTGCAGGTGCAAGGCAGGGACAGCACACCAAGAGAAGTAGTAACGGCTAGGCCCAGCATAGGGAGGTGCCCCAGCTGCCATCTGCTGACGAAGGCCTGGGTATCCAGAAGAATAAACACCAACATCTCCAGGGCCAGCAGTTTATCGATGAGGTGGCTTACGCTGTACTTCTGCCTGCAATGAAATGCCTGGGAGATGGGGAGTGGCTGGGAAGAGGCGCATTATGGTGCAGGCCAAAAGGGTGAGGATGAGGGTGAACTCCCCAATGTGTCACAGACAGATATGTAGGTGTCCTTGCATCATATCCTTGCACCATACTTGGCTGGATTGGACTTTCATTTTGTGCCAAAAAGTGGTCAAGACAGCGATCCCTCAGCTAATCCCATTACACCGTCCATTGCCAACTGCAGCACTGAAGTTACCATCTCTGGAAGTGGTCCAAAATCTTTCTCTGCATTTAGCCAGGCTCGATGTTATGGTAGGCTCCAGGGTTCTCTTAATGCATATTGCCAGGGGGACTCAGATGTGTTTCTCAGCACTGAGACCACCACTTCTGAGATCCCAAAGGAAGTTGGCAAGAGATGTGCAGTGCAAAAAAAAAGATGAGAAAATAAGTGTAGACTGTAGAGCACAGAGGGATCGGAGAGGACAGAGCTGGGGTCGGCCAGGTATTCCCACAACATGCGCCTATACTTGTCCCTCCTGGTGACACTAGGCCCCTGAGTGGCAGTAATTTGGCCAGGGGGGCCATTAACGTGTTCCAGACCTAGGGATAAGTCTTCCAACAGGGTAGAGTTTTGCATGCCTTTGCTTCTACCCACTGTTTTTGCTGCTTAGCTTCCCTCAACATCTACACTGCTTTCGCCCCTAAACATCACCCCAGTTTATGCCTCTGCTTCTACCCTGTTTTTTTGTTGAATTAGCTTCCCTCCACATCTACACTGCTTTCGCTCCTAAACATCACCCCAGTTTATGCCTTTGCTTCTACCCAGGTTTTTTGTTGATTTAGCTTCCCTCCACATCTACACTGCTTTAGCCCCTAGACATCACCCCTGTCCATGTGGGGTCGGTGGCCTCATCATCCACCAACTCCTCTTCCAATTGCGCACTGTCCCCTTACTGCAAACCGCACATGACCACAGCTTTCCCTGATGGCAACTGTGTCTCATCATCCTCACTGAGGTCCAGAAACAGTGGCGGGTCCACAACCACAAAATTGGAAGGAAATGGCAGATGCTGCAGTATTTCTAACACCTGTTCCTGGTGCTCGGGCCTGGTCTGTGTTGTACCCTGCACTGCAATGGATGGGATAAGATTTCACATAAGTCTGCCACCCATGGCCACTCATGGTTGAGCAACTGATGGAGCTGACTTTGACGAATCCTAGGGTTTTGCAGCTGGAACTCCATCAAAGGTCTGTGCTGCTCATACACTCTGCTCAAGAGATGATATGTTTAGTTCCAGCAGTGTGGAGACGTCGCACAACAGCCGTTGTTCAGGCAGATACCGGCGTTGTAGGAGTGCATAGAGGCTAGCGGCGGCAACTATAGACTTTCAAAACTATCCGCACAAGCGCCACAATTTCACCAGTAGCTCAGGAACATTGGGGTACTTTTTTTAAAAAGATTAGCAGCAATGAGTTAAAAACGTGGCCCAGGCATGGAACATGTTGCGGGCTGCCAAGCTACAGAGCCGATCCCAGGTTACGGCCATTATCACACATGACAACATGCCTGGGCCCAGGTGCAGTGGCAAAAACCACATTGCCGAGTCATCGAGGATGGCATGACTCACTTTGTAGGCAGTGTGCTGTCTGTCCCCCAAGCTGATGAGCTTCAGCACGGCCTGCTGACATCTCCCCACACCAGTATTGCAACGTTTCCAGCTCGTAGCTGGGGTCCACTTAATGGCGGAGGAGGAGGGTGGTGTTTCAGCCCTCCTCCCAGGAATGTTGTGTGGGGAGACAAGTCAGTCCACCACGGTAGTTTGCCCAGGGGGTGCCATTAACGTGTCCCATACCTAGGGAAAATTCTTGAAACGGGAGAGTTTTGCATCTTTGCCCTTGCTGCCTCTGGACATCCCTTTGCCTCTAGCCACCTTTTTTCCCTGCTTAGCTTGCCTCCACATCTACACTGCTAACATCTGCTAAACATCACCCCAGTTTATGCCTGTGCTTTTACCCAGCTTTTTTTGTTGATTTAGCTTCCCTTCACATGCACACTGCTTTTGCCCCTAGACATCACCCCAGTCCATGCCTCTGCTTGTACCCCCAGTTTTTGCTGCTTAGCTTGCCTCCACATCCACACTGCATTTGCCCCTAGACATCACCCCTATCCATGCCTCTGAAACTCTAGCCATAACTCTGCCACCCCTGGAAACTCATGGTGCAGAAACTGAGGGAGCTGACTTTGAGGAACCCTTGGGTTTTGTAGATGGAACTCCATCAAAGGTCTCTGCTGCTCACACACCCTGCTCAATATATGGTATCTAGGGTTTGAGCATGTGGTGACCTCGCACAACAGTAGGTGCTTCAGGCAGATGTAGGCCTTGCTGGAGTGTATTGCGGCTAGCTCCAGGTACTGTAGACTTGGGAAAGTGGGTGTCCAAGTGCCGCACTTTCACCCTTAGCTCTGCTAATTTGGGGTATGATTTTAAAAATCGTTGCACCACGACATTGAACACATGGGCCAGGCATGGAACGTGTTGGAGGCTGGCAAGCTCCAGAGCCCTCCAACAAGACAAAAAAGCCTGGCCCCAGGGGCAGCGGGGATAAACAAATTGCCATCTCATCCAGGATGGCATCCCTGACCTCAGAGGCAGTGTGCTGTCCGTCCCCCAAGCTGATGAGCTTCAGCACGGCCTGCTGACGTCTCCCCACACCAGTGTTGCAGCGTTTCCAGCTCGTAGCTGGGGTCCACTTAACGGCGGAAGAGGAGGAGGAGGGTGGTGTTTCAGCCCTCCTCCCAGGAATGTTGTGTGGGGAGACAAGTCAGTCCACCACATTTTGCGACCCGGTCCATGCCTCAAGTACATTCAACCACTGTGCCAAGATTGAAAGGTAGCGTCCCTGTCCGTCAGGGTCTGATCGAAGGATACTTCAAGTATTGTTTAAAATACGAACACCTCCTTGTTGGCTACATCATAAGTAGCTAATACTCTCATTTTGTCCGAATTGCTTTCAATTGTAGGTTTTAACAATGACTTCCGGTCACGGCATAAGGGTTCCTGATGAGCTTTCCATATAGCACCATTAGGGTATTCCCGGCGCAGAAAACAACCCCAAAGTTCACGTCATAGTCTCTCATATTGGTAAAGCTCTGCACAAATGCAAGAACTGCCCCTAGGGAATTCCTCTACATAGAGGTGTAGGATGCCAACTTCGCCATTCAAGTAAATCATTAGTAGTTGTCTCCTTATGGAAGATGGTGGTACTTAACTTCCCTGGTGGAGATTTATGAATGGTAAGATCTAAAAATGTGATGGATTGTTCTCTGATTTCGGACGTAAAGAAAAGACTCAACCGATAGACATTAAGGGACCATATGAAATCATAAAAATGTGCCTCAGTATCTCCCCATAATAGGAACACATCATCAATAAATCTTACCCACAAGAGTATGGAAGATAACCAATTGTCCATACTCTTGCCAAAGACCACCTCCCTCTCCCACCAGCCCAGGTACATGTTTGCGTACATGGGGGCATAAGGGCTTCCCATCGCCATGACCCTGAGCTGATGGAAGAAGAGGCAGTCAAAAAGAAAGGCGATGTGGGTAAGAATAAATTGGAGAAGCTCCAAAATGAAGGAGTTATTTGCAATGAAATGTTTAACTCTGGAACGTAGGAAGCTCCCCACAGCCCCACACCCCTTGTCATGAGGCATGGGGCTGTAGAGGGCCTCCATGTTCAGGCTAGCCAAAAAGGCTCCTAGCAGAACGGTTAAATCCTGCAAACATCCTAAGATATCAGTGGTATCCCTAATATAGGACGGTAGTGAAGTAATGAAGGGTCTTAAAACCTGAACCACATAATAAGAAATGTTTTGTGTTACGCTATTAATGCCCGCCACTATAGGGCGGCCTTTTAACAGTGAAAGGCCCTTGTGTACTTTGGGCAACGCGTAAAACGTAGGTTTTGAGGGATGACTGGGAATAAGAAACTTAAACTCACTTTAATTAATCGGATGTTTATCTTTAGATTCCAGTAACATAGTTTTTAATTCCGACAGATACGTACTTGTCAGATCACAAGGGAGGACTTCATAGCTATCCTGATCGCTAAGGATTTTTTTACACCTCCTGATATATCCCATACGATCCAAGATTACCAAGTTCCCACCCTTGTCAGACGGTTTTATTAAAATAGAGTAGTCCCTCTTCAGATCCTTCCACACCTATCTTTCCTCCTGGGACAAATTGGAGGACCTTTGTTGCTGTTGAATGCATCTGCCATAAATCTTAGATAGTTGGTCAATAGTTACAGTAAGGAAAGCGTCAATAACCGTTTCATCAGACAAGAGTGGGAACCTTCTAGATGGCAAGTGTAAATTCGTGAATGGTCTCTCCCCCAGCTCTCTTTGCAATTCCACCCACAATCCCCCCAATAATTGGATAGAAGGAAGGTCTTCTTCACTGATACCTAAAGTGTCACAAGTTCTCCTATCCGATATTTTGAAAAACTTTTTCCATTTTAATTTGCGATAAAACAATTCAAATCCTTCACCCATGTAAATAAATCAAAAGGGGGGGGGGGAACAAACGATAAGCCCTTCTTTAGTACACATTCCTCACATGCAGATAATACTCTAGATGGCGAATTGATAATCTGCATTTCATCTTTTTCAAAAGCACGACACTCCCTCATTTTCTCGTCCGAAGGAGGTATTCTGATATTTGGAGGCTTTGTGATAAAAAAAAACCCCTCCCTGAATTGGTCCTACCTCGGCTTCTACCACGTCTAGGACTAGATGTACTAGAAGAGCCTCCCCAATTAGGGAAAGTCCCGTCTGTTCTTAGAACCTAAAAATTCACTTTCAGAACCCTCGCACTCTGAGAATGTTGGTTTTGTATCGTTATCCCTTCTAGAAGGTGCCCCCTTAGAGAATTTGAAAATCCTTCCTTCTCTAAAATCCTCTATATCTTGTTTATATGGAAAATGCTTGCACTCCTTCATGAACACTATGAAACGTTCCACTGTTTGTTGTAAGGTGGATTCTCTACGTTCAAAGTCTGTACTATTTGAGCACTGCTTAATGGACACAATCTGTTCTTTGAGATCCTGGCGTGTTCTCTCTAGTACGGAGTTTTCCTCATCCAGAAGAATACTTATTAATCTGAGAGATGACTCAATACATTCTTTCTGACATTTCTCTCTAAAAGTTTGTGATCTTAAACGAGGATCCGGAAGTGTATTCACTCTAAGACCTCTGGGCACTATACCCTGTTTCCCCAAAAATAAGTCATCCCCCGAAAGTAAGACATAGCAGAGGTTTTGTTGAATTGCCTAATATAAGGCACCCCCCGAAAGTAAGACATCCCCCAACAATAATAATCTTTCTGCGTATAGATTGTATGAAAAAAAAACATTGCAGTCAGCTGAACACTGTGCGCGATTTTCTGTGTGCACAGGTATGCCGGCTGCTGATGCCGCTGCAATACGTTGTATCCACTGTTCCTGCTGCTGTAGGATGAGGTAGGAGATGCCCGCTGTGCACATACTAAGCATCGTATGCGGCAGGGGGTTCCACTCTCCCAGCTCATCCCACGGCAGCAGGAACACTGGATACAATGTATGGTATCACACAGCGTTCAGCCGGCTGCAATGTTTTTCTTCATAATGTCTTTGCACAGCAAACACATCTCAGCGTAGCGCAGTGATGGCAGCAGCACACAAAAATAAAATAAGTCATCCCCCGAAAATAAGACATAGCATATCTTTAGGACCAAAATTTTATATAAGACACTGTCTTATTTTCGGGGAAAAACGTCTTGATATATGCCCCAGGGTTTGCACCTTCCAGAAAGATCTAAGATGATCCTTATAGGTGCGTGTTGGTTTCCAAAAGGATGCTGAGATAGATAAATTAACGCTATGAGCGGGGAGATGCCCCTCTGAAAATGCCTCCCTAGTGTCCGTGAGCCATTTATCTTTGTCAAGATTAGTCAAAAATCCTGCCATTCCCACTAAAGCCAATTCAGTGTTCATCCAAGAAAGTTCTTTTACTATGAATTCATTATTTTTTATATTGGTGTTTTTAAGTCTGTTCTTTGCATAAACATGAATTGTTCTCTGTATATGTGCATTATTATATCTGATTTCACACTTTGGTTATATAATTGGACCATTTTGTGCTATTTCACAGCTCAGAGTCGTCACATATGAAGGTGCAGTCAGCAGTTTATCTCATAGACATAACAATGGTGCGGAGGAACATAAAATAGAATAAAATCCCTGTATAACTTGTCCCCCACATGTCTCCTCCTGTACACATCTCTTATACTCACTCTACTTCCTTTATCCTGCAGTCTGAACTGGACAGAGCGTCTATCAAGACACTGAAGTGAGGACCACACAGACGGTTACCAGACAGGCCAAGTATCTTCAGAGACTGGTTATTCCTTATTAGAGAGGCCAACTGGGTGCAGGAAGTGTCTGATAGACCATTACCATCCAAACTGTAAGAATAAGAAGATGAGTTGTGAGTGATGTGTTAGCAGCCTGTATCACACATGATAGGATTAGATACACAGCTCAGTATACAGTATCACACATGATAGGATTAGATACACAGCTCAGTATACAGTATCACACATGATAGGATTAGATACACAGCTCAGTATACAGTATCACACATGCCAATCTTTGTGTCTGGTCTTCCAGTTTGGATGATCTCACCTCGTGTAGTGGTGTTATATGAATTGTAATAACTGGTCACTATTCACACACAGGACAATACAGTCAGGTGCAATCTCTTCTAGGCTCTAGGAGGTTCCTCCAGATCACAGGAGATCTGACAACTACTCTGTAGTATTGCAGGTCTCTCTTCTATCGGCCTGACATTTAGCTGATCTCTGAAGATCACTGCAGTCACTGATATCACATCTCTCACAGTAGAATCTCCTGGGGGGGGGGGGGGGGGCCTTTGTCAGGCCCTATATTTGGGAACCTTTGCCTGCTATATAGTGTCAGCCACACAATGACTGACCTCTGATTAGGGTGCATTCAAACTGAGTCTACACTCAGCTGATTCTGAACGTAAAACACGTTCGTAATGAGCGCGTACAAAGCAGATCCCATTTATTTCTATGGGAGCCGGCATACGTGTGCTCCCCATTGAAATGAATGGGAGGCTTTTTTCCCCTATTGTTTTCAATGTGCGCTCAATCTCTGCTGGGAGCTCAGCTTAAGGGCCTGTAACTTAATTTGGAAGGGCTCATGATAAGGGCTAGAAAAGTGAATTTTGGAAGGTCACACACATCACACACACACACACACACACACACACACATCCATAATGACAGTTCAGGGTGGGGACTGATGGATTTCCTATTGCCTATTCCATCTGTGGTTGTCATGGGGAACGTGATTTAAAGGGGTGCTTTTTAATTTTTGTTGCGCTTAAATTTGGGTTTGTGTCCATCCATTTGGGGAGTAAAGAAGGTTTCCAGGTATTTTCTCACTTTCATAGAGGTTTTTTTGAGTGTGGAAAGTGTGCAGTTGATAGCAGGCATCTTGGAGGCATGCCCTATCGATCGGATACTTCGCCGTGGCTGATAGAAGGGCCTGACTGTGCCCGATTCTGACAGCCGGTGATACCAGAACCCTCTTGACATACAGGCATGCTTTTAAGATTTGCACCTTAAATTGTTCAGCATCGGCTAACATGAAAAAGAGTCTTTATTTTTGGTGAGCTTCATTTTCAGATCCAGACCATTCAGTATGAGTTTCGTTTAAATAAATATATCGCCAAAAATGGGGCCCAAAAGCTGTACAGGTCTAGTTTGCGAAGTATAGCCACCTCTTTTAGCAAACCCAAGATTATTACCCGCAAGGGTCCTTTCATGATGGTGTCCGACTGTGTCTTTACAGAACAGGCCCGATGTGCCCAGAGTCTGCAGGCTGTAATTCAGGATAGTCTCTATATAGGCCCTATAACTATACAAATTATCTGAGCGTGAAAAAAGTCTGTCGCCGAGCGTCATGTCCGTCTGGCTGAAAAGCGTGGCTATTGGGTAATTAACCAAGCCAACATTAGTGTCCGTGGGAATAGCCGTATTATCCGCTTTCACAATACGGCAACTGATGTACAGAAGCGTGTTGTTCAGGTCGTAATAATATTCACCGCTCCCTGAAATGAAGAACTCCAATGGGGCATTGTCCGCAAGAGCTGCTATCGGCTGTACCTCTACAAAGAGCGATTTTTCTATGCTCCTCTGCGTCCGGGGTAAATCAAAAATATCTAGTTCGGATTTGGTACACTCCAAAGAGCCGTCGTGTATAAAGGTCATATTATTTCATTAAAAGATGTCGTCTCCAGGCGGTCTAACAACTCTCTGACGACGGCGTCTTTTATGCCTATTGTTTTTATTCTTGAGCACGGGCGGAAATGCGGCGCTGTGTTTTCTTTTAGTGGGTTTCTTCACAACATAAACTAGGCCTGAGCCTCTCTGATCTTTCGCCTCCTGGTTTAATTTATCCATCACAGCGGTTGATATACTCATGACGGCCTCTTTAACAATATTTCTGGCTGCAGTTTTGACATGCGGTTTCACAAGAGCGAGCCCTCGCTTGAAAAGAGGCACGGCCCGTCTGAAAAGACTGCGAAACAGACCAGTTAGGCCAGCGCCATATATATACTCATCCCCCTTGAAGCCTTCTAGACCATTACCAGCCTGATTAGCGTAGTAGCGCGCATAAACACTCGGATCACCATACACACACTGGGACAGCATTTTAGCGTGTCACCACCTTGCACGGTCTGAGATGCAATTGTACGATGGTCTTTCCGTATTTAACTGGTTTAGCTTGATCATTTAATATTGATATTGTAACGGAGTCAAATGCCCTCGTACAGAGGGGTATATAGTCCGGGCTGTTGCAACGCTCTCTGGCAGGTACTTGGTGCACGATAGAATTGTCGGTGGCTTTGGATAAGGGGTACAGACTGGCAGAGATCTATGAGATTTGGCATTTCCCCGACACGACTGACAAACTGTTTGCGCCCTACATCGAGCTCCATCTTAGGGCTAAGCAAGAGGCGTCGGGGTATCCGGGCTGGTGTACGGATTCTGATAAGAAAAAATACGTTGAAAAAGAAGGTGTACAGTTGGATCCGGCAAATATCACCGTGAATCCTGCTAAAAGACAGGTCTCCAAACTTTTCTTATATTCATTATGGGGAAAGTTTGCGCAGAGATCTAATTTGCTTCGCAACAGTATCGTGAATGACCCCGACGAACTCTTTAGCCTAGTCTTTCGCCCATACTACGAGGTCTCAGAGCTAAATTTCATCGATGATGAAACAGCCTCGGTCAATTGGAAATACGCAGAAGGGCACCACACAATTAACAGAAACACAAACATTTTTATAGCCTGTTTTACAACCGCCTACGCCAGACTAGAGCTCTACTCTCTGTTGGATGGGCTGCAGGAAAGGTGCCTGTATCACGACACAGACTCTGTCATTTTTGTACATCGTGAAGGTGACTGGTGTCCCCCTTTAGGTGATTATTTGGGCGAGTTAACCAGCGAGATACCCAATAACACCTACATCACAGAATTTGTATCTACGGGTCCAAAATCCTACGGATACAAACTGAGCACACCATTTTACAGAGCGGTCATTCGTGTTTTAATACCATGGACACACGCCTACAACATCCTTTTTCTTGCATATTGGCTGGTCCGTCCGGATCTGGAAAAAGCTATTTTGTAACAAAACTGCTAGAAAATCCTGACACGCATTTATCACACAAACCCGATAATATTGTTGGGTTTTATGCTTGTTGGCAAAAACTGTATGATGAACTCTCTCTACGCTTTCCACACATCAGGTTTATTGAAGGATTACCAGATAGCTTCGTAGATGACGATCTTTTCCCGCCCGACAACGTAAATTTGACTGTTGTTGCTGATCTTATGGAAACCACTAGTGTAAACAATGAGCTTGAAAAGGCATTTACCAAGTACGTGCATCATAGAAACCTAAGTATTTTGTATCTGGTACAGAACATATTTTGTCAGGGTAAAAAGAGTAGAAGGATAAACACCAAGTACATGGTTCTCTTTCATAACCCTCGTGATAAATTGCAAATTCTAACATTAGCGAGACAAATGTATCCTGGAAAAACACATTTCTTCTTGGAAGCTTTTGAGGATGCTACGCGGGAGCGTTATGGGCACCTGCTAGTAGATTTAAGGGCTACCACCAACGAGCACCTCCTTTTAAGGTCGGGGTGCTTACCACTGGCTGTGCCGGCTGTGTATATTCTGAAGAAAAATACTTTTAAAAAGTGAGATTTAGAAGGTTAAGCGCATTCTAGCCCAATTACGTAGTAGCGGCAAGATGTCGGAGAGATTACGCCGTAACCTGTCAACGCACAAAGGAAAGGGGCGTAACAGGGCGGAAAGGGGAGAGTTGACGTGAGGTGTTTTGGACACTAAGGGGGCGTGGTACCTGTCAAGATCAAAGAAAGGGCGGAAAAATGGGAGGCTTGATGAAACATATCGATGCTATACTACTGTCACATATGAAGGTGCAGTCAGCAGTTTACCTCATAAACCTAACAATGGTGCGGAGGAACATAAAATACATTAAAATCCCTGTATAACTTGTCCCCACATGTCTCCTCCTGTACACATCTCTTATACGCACCGTAATTCCTCTATCCTGCAGTCTGGACTGGACAGAGCGGCCATCAAGTCACTGAAGTGAGGACCGGACAGACGGTTACGAGACAGGTCAAGTATCTTCAGTGACTGGTTATTCATTATTATAGAGGCCAACTGGGGGCAGGAAGTGTCTGGTAAAGAAATACTAGCCAAACTGTAAGAATAAGAAGATGAGATGTGAGTGATGTATCAGCAGCCTGTATCACACATTATAGGATTGGATACACAGCTCAGTATACAGTATCACACAGGATAGGATTAGATACACAGCTCAGTATACAGTATCACACAGGATAGGATTAGATACACAGCTCAGTATACAGTATCACACAGGGTAGGATTAAATACACAGCTCAGCATAAAGTATCACACATGGTAGGATTAGATACACAGCTCAGTATACAGTATCACACAGGGGCGAACCTGCCCCTTTCGCCACCCGAGGCGAACTACAGAAAGCCGCCCCCCCCCCCCAGCCGGGAGGAGGGGGCGGAGCGGAGGAGACGTGGAGGAGCGGAGGGGGGCGTGGCAAAGTAAAGGGGGTGGGGCTTAGTGTCGTTCGCCGGCAGAGAGCAGGCACGGAGACGACCTGCTCTCTGCCTGAGCAGCGTTGCTCCAGTGGCCTCCCCAAACCACCGCTCGGTGCTAAGCCAGTCCAGGACAGCTTGTCCTGGACTGGCTTAGGTAACCAAAAATGCCGCCCTTCCTGAGGCCTTGGCATAGCGCCGCCTTAAGCACTCGCTTCAGGTCGCCTCATGGGAGGTGCGGCGCTGGTATCACACATGATAGGATTAGATACACAGCTCAGCAGAAACGTCACATATGAAAGTGCAGTCAGCAGTTTATCAAATAGACATAACAATGGTGCGGAGGAACAAAAATAGAATAACATCCCTGTGTAACTTGTCCCCACATGTCTCCTCCTGTACACATCTCTTATACTCACCGTAATTCGTCTATCCTGCAGTCTGGACTGGACAGAGCGGCCAACAAGTCACTGAAGTGAGGACCAGACAGACTGTTATCAGACAGGACAAGTATCTTCAGGGACTGGTTATTCCTTATTAGAGAGGCCAAGTGGGTGCAGGAAGTGTCTGATAGATCATTATGAGCCAAACTGTAAGAAGAAGAAGATGAGATGTGAGTGGTGTATCAGCAGACTGTTTCACACATGATAGGATTAGATACACAGCTCAGTATACAGTATCACACATGATAGGATTAGATACACAGCTCAGTATACAGTATCACACATGATAGGATTAGATATACAGCTCAGTATAAAGTATCACACATGATAGGATTAGATACACAGCTCAGTATACAGTATCACACATGATAGGATTAGATACACAGCTCAGCAGACAGTATCACACATGATAGGATTAGATACACAGCTCAGCAGACAGTATCACACATGATAGGATTAAATACACAGCTCAGCAGAGACAACACATATGAAGGTGCAGTCAGCAGTTTATCTCATAGACATAACAATGGTGCGGAGGAACATAAAATAGAATAAAATCCATGTATAACATGTCCCCCACATGTCTCCTCCTGTACACATCTCTTATATGCACCGTATTTCCTCTATCCTGCAGTCTGGACTGGACAGAGCGTCCATCAAGTCACTGAAGTGAGGACCAGACAGACGGTTATTAGACAGATCAAGTATCTTCAGGGACTGGTTAGTCCTTATTACAGATGCCAAGTGGGTGCAGGAAGTGTCTGGTAGCTTATTATAAGCCAAACTGTAAGAATAAGAAGATGAGATGTGAGTGATGTATCAGCAGCCTGTATCACACATGAGAGGATTAGATACACAACTCAGCAGACAGTATCACACATGATAGGATTAGATACACAGCTCAGTATACAGTATCACACAGGATAGGAATATAAACACAGCTCGGTGTACAGTATCACACATGATAGGAATATAAACACAGCTCGGTGTACAGTATCACACAGGATAGGATTAGATACACAGCTCAGTATACAGTTTCACACAGGATAAGATTAGATACGCAGCTCAGTATACAGTTTCACACATGATAGGAATATAAACACAGCTCGGTGTACAGTATCACACAGGATAGGATTAGATAGACAGCTCAGTATACAGTATCACACAGGATAAGATTAGATACACAGCTCAGTATACAGTTTCACACAGGATAAGATTAGATACGCAGCTCAGTATACAGTTTCACACATGATAGGATTAGATACACAGCTCAGCAGACGGTACCACTCAAGATAGGATTAGATACACAGCTCAGTATACAGTATCACACATGGTAGGATTAGAAACACAGCTCAGTATACAGTATCACACAGGATAGGATTAGATACACAGCTCAGCAGTCGGCGTCGATGATCTGCCTATATTCAGCAAATTGCTACCGTCGATGATCCACCGGCTCCGGCGTTTCGGCAGCTCTCAAGCTGTCCTGCTGCTGAACTTGTTCCTCGTGCTTTGCCTGTGATTGTTACGGCATCTCACCAGCAGGCTGGGACACCTTATAATGAGAGTGTTTTTTTGCATCGATGATCTGCCTGCTTTGTCATTTCTGCAATTCTCAAGCTGTCCTGCCGCTGAACTTGTTCCTCACACCGTGCCTGTGATTGTTCCAATATCTCAGCAGTTTTCTGGGATGCCATATAATAAGTGTGTTGTTGGCATTGATGATCTGTCTGCTCCAGCATTTCAGCTTCTCTAAGAGCTGCTTGACACCTAACTTGCTCAATCCTCCTCAGCTCCACTTGAAATTCACTTCTGGCTACCTTCATAGCTCTCGTTGTTTTAGAATTTTGTGACAAATTAGATTTTCTTTTTCCTTGCATGTTTAAAATTGGCAAACTGCCAATCTTGGTTATTGGGGTTTTCCGATGTCAATGTGTCAGCATTGGGGAAGATCAGATAATATGCAAATGCTTGTATACAACGGACTCAGTGTTATCTGTGTGTTTACATAGAGAGATAACAGACCAGGCTTTATCAGCCTGCTCGCAAGAGCAGTGTAATATAGTATATGATGATAAATTCATAACAGTTGTGAAGCCATGTCATTTAACGGGACAAAACGTAGCCTATATGTTAATAAAGGTTACAAACTATTTATAAAATTTCATTCAAATTTGTTCAACTGTTTTTGCGTGATTGAGAAGCAAATATACAAACTTTTACATTTATAATATTGGTAGGATATAGGATATGGACACTATATATAATGTTCTTCCTATGTTGTTCTTTTTATTCTTGTAAAAATCACTTTTCCAGCCCAAACCAGCCGTGTCAGTAACAAAATCCTCATTTCTCCATCTATCCTACCCCACCACCTGACTTTCTCTGCACAGCTACTCACAAACCTGCAGGCTTTCCGCCGCAGATGCACACAACCCCCCTGCACCCTCTCCTACTTACACCTGTTGTCCCTCTCCCTGCTACTCTTTACTTCTGGCACCATATCTCCTAATCTTGGACCACCCCAGCAAATCTCTACTGCCTAAATCTTAAATCTATTTCACTCGCTCCTCCCCTGTCTTCTCAGGTGCACTATCTCAGGGGTGCCTAATACATCAATCGCGATCTACTGGTAGATCGCAAAGGACGTATGGGTCGATCGCGGGATCCCCGGTGTCTGCTTGTTCACAGTGCAGGCTGAGAGTCATCTCCGGACACTGGCAGGCGGGGCTGCCGCAGCCCCAGCCTGCCAGTGTCCAGATATAACTCTCAGCCTGTGCTGTGAACAAACAGACAGCAGGGATCCCTGGGCGGCCACAGAACGCTGCTGTCTCCTGCTGTCACAATCCTCCTGGCCCTGCCCACATGCTCGACCCCACCCACAGACATGCCCGCCCCGCCCACAAGCCAGCCCGGTCCCGTCCATAGGCCCGCCCGGCCCCATCCTAGTAGATCTTTTGCCTTGGTCAGCTAATGAAGTAGCTCACACGCTGAGAAAGTGTGAGCACCCCTGCACTACATCCACGACCTCTTCACTTTTAATGTATTTACTTTTCTCGGCATCATAGAAACATGGCTGACACCCTCAGACACCACCTCCACTGCTGCCTTCTCCTATGGAGGTCTGCAGTTCTCATACACTCCCCGCCTCAACAATAAACCTGGTGTAGGCATTCTCCTCTCAGACAATTGCTCATTCGCCCCAATTCAACCACTACCTGCTCTCAGCCCCCCTCCTTTGAAGTGTGCTCTGTTCGTATCTACTCATCCTCCAACTGGCTGTTATTTATTGACCTACCGCTGCCTTCATCGACCACTTCACCACCTGGCTCACACACTTTCTATCCACAGACTCTCCCACCATCATCATGAGTAGGGTTGAGTGATTGGGATCGGAAATTGCTGATCGAGTAAATTTCACGATCGTGATTGGAATTCCGATCCCAATCTTTTCCGGCGGGATCGAGGTCGGAGGTTATTTCCCACAATGCTTGGCTACTGGCCAATCATTGTGGAAAAAGCTATAGTATCAGATGAGCGAGTACTATTCGAAAAAGTGAGTGTTAGCCCCTTTAAAACTCTTTGCCCCTAAAACAGTGATTCCAGAACCATCACTCTCATTGTGTTGGATTGATGCAGTGGATTGGACTGAGGACCCAGACATTGACCTTGATTTTGATTGGGAAATTGATAACTTTTTGGCATCAAGTCCTGGGGGTAACTTTTAGAGGACCGCAAAGGTGGAGAATTGGCTGCAACCACTACTAGCGGTAATGGTCCTCTAATATCGGACTCTACATTACCTATACAGGGTTCTGATCAGGTGTTAAGTCTCCAAACAACATGCTCCAGTACTTTAGATGTAGATCAGAAACCACTTTCCCTTCCGACACCAGATTTAACCAAGCTTCACCATCATCCTGCTGAGATGGAGCCACTAAAGGAAACCTTGCCTTCAAAGGCATGTCCTGGAGCTGCGACTGAGCCAAATTTAAACACAGAGTCCTTTTGAACTGAACAAAATTCACCAGCAGTGTTTTTGGCTCTTAGGGTGAGTTGAGCCTTGCACCAGCGTGTGTCCCGTAACATCAGGCAGGCCCTAAGTTCTGCGCTTTGCACAAAGTTCCAATTGACCACCGACGCGTGGACAAGTGCATGCGGCCAAGGACGCTACATCTCAATCACGGCACACTGGCTGAATGTAGTTGAGGCTGGGACCGGGTTGCAAACTGTGGCGGCCTGCCTTCTCTCCCCGCCCACTATTCCTGGCAGGAGTGCTGAAACACCACCCTCCTTCTCCTCCGCCGTTAAATTGACCCCAGCTACGAGATGGAAATGCTGCAACACTGGCATGAGGAGACGTCAGCAGGCTGTGCTGAAGCTCATCAGCTTGGGGGACAGACCGCACACTGCCTCTGAGGTCAGGGATGCCATCCTGGATGAGATGGCAATTTGTTTTTCCCCGCTGCCCCTGGGGCCAGGCTTTTTTGTCTTGTTGGAGGGCTCTGGAGCTTGCCAGCCTCCAAAACGTTCCATGCCTTGCCCTCGTGTTCAATGTAGTGGTGCAACCTTGTTTAAAATCATACCCCAAATTAGCGGAGCTAAGGGTGAAAGTGCGGCGCTTGGCCACCCACTTTCGCAAGTCTACACTAGCCGCTGCTAGCCTCAAAACACTCCAGCAAGGCCTACATCTGCCTGAACACCGGCTGTTGTCCGTCGTCCACACACGCTGAAACCCTACATACCATGTTTTGACCAGGGTGTGTGAGCTGTACAGACCTTTGATGGAGTTCCATCTACAAAACCCAAGGGTTCCTCAAGGTCAGCTCCCTCAGTTTCTGCACCATGAGTTTCCATGGGTGGCAGAGTTATGGCTAGAGGCAGAGGCATGGATAGGGGTGATGTCTAGGGGCAAAAGCAATGTGGATGTGGAGGCAAGCTAAGCAGCAAAAACTGGGGATACAAGCAGAGGCATGGACTGGGGTGATGTCTAGGGGCAAAAGCAGTGTGGATGTGGAGGCAAGCTAAGCAGCAAAAACTGTGGATACAAGCTGAGGCATGGACTGGGGTGATGTCTAGGGACAAAAGCAGTGTAAATGTGGAGGCAAGCTAAGCAGCAAATACGGTGGCTACAGGCAAAGGGATGTCCAGAGGCAGCAAGGGCAATGATGCAAAACTCTACCCTATTTCAAGAATCTTTCCTAGGTATGGGACACGTTAATGGCACCCCCTGGGCAAACTACCGCCACTGAGGGGCCTAGTGTCACCAGGAGGGACAAGTATAGGCGCATATTGCGGGAGTACCTGGCCGACCCCAGCTCTGTCCTCTCCCATCCCCCTGCGCCCCACACTCATTGTATCTCCAAGTTTCATTTGTGGCTGGAACTTGTGCTGTTCACTTTGGAGGTCCTTCCCTGCTGCCAGTGTGCTATCGGAAAGGATCTTCAGCGCAGCCGGTGGCATCACCGATAAGTACAGCTGTCTGTCAGCTGACAGTGCTGACAGGCTGACTTTCACCAAAATGAACTGCCAATGGATAGACCCATCATATACATGTCCGTTACATGACAAATTTAGTGCAGTTTGCTCACTTTGCAAGTCTAACATGAGTAGGGGATCTGAAGAGAGCAACCTCACCACCTCTTGCATGCGCTATCATTTGGAAGGCAAGCCCTGGGCTCAGTGGGAGAGAGCAAACACGACAATCGTCGCCCGGCATTTCCGACACTGCCACTTCCACTGTTTACAGTGCTGGTGCTGCAGGCCAGACCACCAGCCTGGACACCTACATATCTGTCTCTGACATTTTGGGGAGTTCACCACCATCCAGCCTTGTTGCCTGCACCATCATGTTTCTCTTCACAGCCACTCCCCATCTCCCATGCGTTTCATTGCAGGCAGAAGTACAGCGCAAGCCACCCACATGCCCAAGCCTTGAAGGGCCTCATCTAAAAACTGCTGGCCCTGGAGATGTAGGCGTTTATGCTTCTGGATACTCAGGCCTTCCATCACCAGATGGCAGCTGGGTCACCTCCCTATTTCAGGCATAGCCGTTACAACTTCTCTTGTTGTGCTGTCCCCGCCTTGTGCTTGTACGTGCTCCATAACATAATTCGGGCCCAGACTTCTGCGCTTTGTTGCAAGGTCAACTTGCCCACCAACGAATCGCCTGTGGTCAGGGATGCAGCATATCTTTAATGACAGGAAGGGTGAATGTAGTGGAGTCTGGGCCCGGGGTGCAAACTGGGGTGGCCTATCTCCTCTCCCAGCCCAAAATTCATGGCAGGAGTTAACTGAAAGCCTACTACGCTGCAACCTCCACCCCAGCTACAAGCAGCAAACGCTGTAACACTGGCGTGGGGAGATGTCAGCAGGATGTGCTGAAGCTCATCAGCTTAAGGGGGACAAACAGCACACTGTCTCCGAGGTCAGGGATGCCATCCTGGCTGAGATGGCAATGTGTTTTTCCCTGCTACACCTGGGGCCAGACATGTTTCTGTTGAGTGATAATGGCAGGAACCTGGTAGCTGATCTAGAGCTTGCCAGACTCAAACACGGTCCACACATGCCCCACGTTTTCAACTTGTTTGTGCAAAGGTTTTTTGAAACCTACACCATTGTGCCTGGTATACTGGTCAAAGTGTGGCCATTTTTGTAAGTGAGAAGTAGCCTCGGCTAGGCTGAAAACATTCAGAGCACACTCCTCTCATCTTTGCACCGTTGGCTGACGGAGGAAGACGAGGGGGATGGAGTGGCATCTGATGTCCCTGTCCCACATGAGGCTTCAGGGTGCACTTCAGTGCATCCCATTGCTTCACCACAGATGGTGTGAAGGGGAGTGGAAAATGGAGGAAATGGAGAGTGACCCTTACAGTTGGGGGCAGCAAAGTCATGCCAAGTAACTCACTGGCACACATGGCTGACTTGATGTCCAGTTGCTTTTCAAGAGACAAATGCATATTTCACATCATGGAGAGCAAATAATACTGGATTTTTGCAAGCCTCGACCCCCGGTATAGGTCTAATGTCTGTTCCTTTGTTATATTAGGGGAGAGGAAAAAAAAATTGCAAAAATAATTGGCACAAGCAACTGGTGCAGAATATGATGGAGATGTTTCCATAAACCCTCTTGGGCGTCAGACGCTGCACAACCACCAGGGGAACACTGTACAAGGTCTGGTACACGTTAATGTTTCACCCTCCCTCCCTGCCCAAACTACTGCCAGTTAGGGGCCTAGTGTCATCATGAGGGAAAAGTATAGGCGCATGTTGCGTGAGTACCTGGCCAACCACAGTCCTCTCCAATTCCTCTACGAATTACACTAATTGGGTGTATAATTTGGACCTGTATCCCTTGGGTTGAGCGTACATAGCCTGAAAATTGGTGTGTATCCCACTTAGGTTTTGTGGGGACACACCGTGGAATACTGGGTTTAGCGTACATAGTCTGACAATTAATATGTATCACACTTAGTGTTGATGGAGTTACACACTGTCACAACCTGGCTAAAGCTTCTATAGCCTGACAATTAGAATGTATGTATGCCAAGGGTTTTTTTTTTTTTTTTTTTTTGGGGGGGGGGGGGTTTTACACACTGTCACAACCTTAGTGAAGCTTCATTAGCCTGAGAATTAAAATGTATGTATGTATCCCCAAATTATTTGGGGAATTAACACTGACAACCTGGGTGAATATGGCAAGAGCCTGAGATGTAGGGTGTTTGTACAATTATTTGGGGGAAGTAACACTCAGAACCTGGGTGTCTATGTCAATAGCAAGAAATGAAGGTGGTATGCAGGCCCCAATTTATCTGGGGAATTAACAATCAGAACCTGGGTGAATATGGCAAGAGCCTGAGATGTAGGGTGTATGTATCCCCAAATAATTTGGAGAATTAGCACTGACAACCTGGGTAAATATGGCAAGAGCCTGAGATGTAGGGTGTATGTATCCCCAAATTATTTGGGGAATTAACACTCAGAACCTGGCACTATATGCCAATAGCAACAAATGAGGGTGGTGTGAAGGCCCCACTTTCTTTGGGGAATTAACACTCAGAACCTGGGTGAATATGGCAAGAACCTGAGATGTAGGGTGTATGTATCCCCAAATTATTTGGGGAATTAACACTGACAACCCAGGTGAATATGCCAATACCCATAAATTTTAAATGTATGTATCCCCAAATAATTTGGGGAATTCACACTGACAACCCAGGTGAATATGGCAATAGGCTAAGATTTCAGGTGTATGCATCCCCCAAATAATTTGGGGAATGAAAACAGTCACAACCTGGGTGAAGCTTCATTATCCTGGGATTTTGAATGTATGTAGAGGAAATCTGCTTTAAGGGAATACACACCATGACAACCGTGATGCTGCATATATGCTCTGAACATTCCAGTGTATACAAGTTAGGTGCGGGGGAAGGGGGGGCACACTGTCATACCCTATATATCCCTAATCCACATTCTATGGGCTGAGCATTTCAGTGTATACCAGTTAGCTACGGGGGGGTGGGGGGCACACTGTTAGAACGTGGATTGAGGGTATATGGGCTGAGCATTTCAGTTTATGCCAGTTAGCTATGGGGTGGTGGGGGGGCACACTGTTAGAACGTGGATTGAGGGTATATGGGCTGAGCATTTCAGTGTATGCCAGTTAGTTCCGGGGGGGAACACTGTTAGGACGTGGATTAAGGGTATATAAAGTATGTGGGAATACACTTTCAGTATTATCCCCACCGCGGAGAGCTGTGTAGCGCTGATGCAGCCTATGAATCCCACGTTAGCGTTAGTGGGTAGACACTGTGACAATCATTTTTTTTTATTCTCCCTTCAATGTAGCTCTTAAAAGAGCTGTTGGTTTTCTTCTCCTCTACTATCCTATCCTACCCTATCCTATCCTACCCTATCCTATCCCTGCCTAGCAGAATCTAATCCCTATCTAAATTGACGCAGACCTCCGTCTGTGACCAAGTGAAAGCTCAGAATGATGCGAAGCTGGGCGGCGCTGTTCTTATCAATCACATGTTTTCAGCAGCCAATGGGTTTTTACTATTTTTTTTCCATGTCCCTGTTGTCGTAGTTCCTGTCCCACCTCCCCTGCGCTGTTATTTGGTGCAAAAAAAAGCGCCAGGGAAGGTGGGAGGGGAATCGAGTTTTTAGTCAGTTTACCACGCGGTGTTCGATTCGATTTGAACATGGCGGACAGTGTGATATCCGATCGAACATGTGTTCAATAGAACACTGTTCGCTCATCTCTAGCAGCGATCAGCAGATCACTGCTTCAATCCACCATAGGGTCAGAAAAAAAAATTATAAAAAAGTAAAGAAAAGAAAGTTTAAATATGCTTAAAAATAAATAAAGCCCCAAAATCCCATTTTTCCATATAAAATATTTTATTATGTAAAATGAAGAAAAATAGAAAAAAAATTACACATTTGGTATCATCGCGTTCGTTAAAACCCGAACAATTATTAAAACATTATTTAACCTGTACGATGAACGACATAAAAAAAACGTAGAAAAACACCCAAAATAATGATTATTCGCCACCTTTGCCTCACAAAATGTTCAATAAAAAGTAAATAAATAGTCAGATGAAAAAAATGGTACCAATTAAAAGCAGAGGTCATCCCGCCAAAAATAAGCCCTCAACCAGCTCTGTCAACAGAAAAATAAAAATGTCTTTCAGAAGATGGCAATGTAAAAATAATAGTTTTTTTTGTTCCCGAAATGAATTTTATTCTGAACAAATAGCAACGCATTAAAAAATAAAATAAATGAGGTATCACCGTAACCGTACAGACCCGCACAATAAAGGTAACACGTTACTTATGCTGTACGCTGCACAGGAAAAAAAAATGCTAAAAAGCAATGCCAGAATTGATATTTTCTTTCACATCCCACCCAGAAAGAGTTAATAAAATTTACTCAATAAGTTACAGGCACCCCAAAATGGTGGCACAGAAAAGTACATCTCATACTGCAAACACCAAGCCCTCATATGGCCACATTGCCAGAAAATAAATATATATATATATATATATATATATATATATATATATATATATATAGCTTGTACAATGTGAAGACAAAAAAAAACCCAAATCTCCAAATCATTAGGACATAAGTAGCTGCGACTAGAAGGAAATGCATAAGCTGTGCAAGCGTTTTCAGGGGACACCCCATATTTAGAGCTGATGAGAGAGAAGACACCAGCGCTGATCCCCCAGAATGCCCCTCTTCCCTGTCCGTGTCATAGGAGCTAGTGGGAAAATAGAATGGGATTTGGTGTGCCCAATTTACTCCGCACAGCTTACACATTCACTTCGGGGTTACTAATGCTCACTACATCACTTGATAAATTCTTTGAGGGGTGCAGTTTTCAAAATGGGGTCACTTTCTAGAGGTTTCCACTGTTTTGACACCTCAAGGGCTTTGTAAATGTGACATGGTGCCTGAAACTGATCACAGCCAGATCTGCCCTCTAAAAGCTCCTTGGCGCGCCTTCCCTTCTGCGTCTCACGGTGCATCTATATATTAGTTTACACCCACAAGTGGGGTACTATGGTAGTCGGGAAAACTTGCACAACAAATTGTAGCATCCATTTTCTAATTTTACCCCTTGTGAATGTGCAAATTCTACCACTAAACAAAAATATTAGTAAAAGAAAATGAAATGTGTAAATTTCACCTTCTTTTGTATTAATTCCTGTTAAGTACTTATAGGGTTGAAATACTTGATATATGTTGTTTTGGCTTATGTAAGGGGTGCAGTTTTGAAAATGGGGTGATTTATGGGGGTTTCTAATACAGGGGTCTTTCATAACCCCTTCATAACTGGATTAGTCCCTTAAAAAATAGGTTTTGGAAATGTTCTTGAAAATTATGAATATTGTTGTTTCACTTGTAAACCTTACAATGTCCGTAAAAATACTACTCTGGAGTAGTTGAGCTGAGTGCACGGCCCGATGTAGGAGAGCTGGCAGATGTAGCATTCCGATGCAGCAGACTAACACACTCAGCTCTGCTGCATCGGACTGCTAACATCGGCCAGCTCTGCTACATCTCTGGTTAACAGCTCTGCACTACTCCCAACCATCCCTACATCTACTCCTCCTATCTCACACATCTTGTATGCAGCAGAGCTCAGTACACACTCAGCTCTACTACATCTCTACAACAGAGTTTAGAAATGTAGCAGAGCTGAGTGAGTGCTGAGCTCTGTTACATCAGAGATGTGTGTGACAGGAGGAGTAGCTGAAGGGATGGTTAGGTGTAGCAGAGCTGAGCTCTACTTCATCTCCGGTGTCCAGAGTAGCCGAGCTAACCGCACGGCTAGCTCTGCTTCATCTCGTCATAGGAATGCATTGACCAGCGTTGATTGGCCAGTGTACAGCATTGGGCCAATCAAAGCTGGTTCTAACGGAGGAGGCAAAGTCTAAAATCGGACCAGAATGTAAACTGCTGTGAACTGATTTTAGACTCCGCCTCCTCAGGCAGAACCAGTGTTGATTGGCCAAATGCTGTACACTGGCCAATCAACGCTGGTCAATGCATTCCTATGGGAAAAATTCAGCTCCGGCATATCGCAAGCTGACAGGGATCCCGACATAATAAAGGTACTTGATGCCCCCAGACATGCTTCCCCTGCTGTTCCAGTTGCATTGCAGAGGTGTTGGCATCATTTCCTGGGGTGTGATAGTGGACTTGGTGACCCTCCTGAGTCGAATGGTAGGATCGCCTGTAGCAAAGCATTTCCTCCCATAGACTATAATGGGGTTTGATATTCGTTCGAATAGTCAAATATTGAGCGGCTATTTGAAACGAATATTGAATATTGAACATTTTACTGTTCGCTCATCTCTATTAGGTACTAACTACAGAGCAGATAGAGGCTAAAGAAACCCCACACAGAGGCCTAGTATGAACACCTGCCTGGATACTGGAGCCTAGCCCTGAACTACTGTCATTAACAAACTTCAGTCAAAGTGTGAGCGCCGGGTGGGCGTAGGCTCACACTATTTAAAGGGAAATCCCCACCCAATAGGGACGGTAGCCATGACATCACCGCTCATGCTCAATAGGGAAGAAATAGCACTTAGCTTGTGAACGGCTCCAAAAAGTCTGAGCATGCTCAGTAGGCCGCAAGCTGGACTTACACTCCAGACACCTCACTACCCGAGGCCAAGGGCCAGAGTTAGATTGACCCGCAGGTGGCACTGTGCGCTGAGAGAGAACCCTGCGGGACCCAACCCTAACACCTGGTCATCAACAATTGCAAAATACAGCCGCTGATAAAAACGATTCAATCCATGACAATTGTAACACGTGATCCCGTTTTAAGAAAAATGCTGAACTTTTGTTAAGTAGACTGAAGCAGAGCGGAGGAGTTACAGCGTGGAATGATAAAGATCAATTTATTTACAAGGGCGATGTTGTTCCTGGTTCTAACATGCTGGACCATGTGCGCAATGTGAGGCAAAGCCACCACCTCCCAAGAAACAAAGCCCCTCCGGGTTGGGATGCATTTATGCTTGCCATGGCCAACAGATATTCCATCTACTGTTGTGGGTAATTTGTCTACGAGAGAGACTTTGAACAGTTTAAAAACGAACTTGAATGAGTCATCTGTAAATACTACCCCTAAGCATCATCTCCTGGCCAAACCCTCCGCAGCTGTTGCCGTGACAAAAGCCAGCTTACTTCCAAAAACACAACACAGCCCAATGCTACAATATTCTTGGTTAAACTTGTAAATTGTATATACTAATCAATTGTATATGATTATTGTAATACTGAATAATTTAGCAATCAGGATTCCAATACTGATCAGTTGTATATGATTATTGTATAATGTAATACCGAATAAACTTTTTAAAACGTTGCGTTTTTTATCTTTGGTCACTTGGCGGGCCCCAGCACTCAAACAGCACTTGAGGGCATCCCCAATGCTGCAAGAGAACTCTCTAGCGCCTCCTCCATCTTCTTCAGGAACGCGGTCTTCACGCGTCTTCTTCTGAGGGTTGGCTTCAAACTTCTGTGGCATGCCCGCTGGCCACAAGAAATACAATACTGTGTAAGCGGCCATTTTCTTGTGGCCGGTGGGCATGTGGAGTCGAGTTTGCCCTAGGCCCGAGGCCTAGAGGTTTGAAGCGAGCACCAGAAGAAGACGCATGAAAATCCCATTCCTGAAGAAGATGGAGGCGGCGCTGGAGAGTTCTACCAATAAAGAGGCTTTGACACAATACAAGTGACCCGAGAATCCATCATTCATACGTGGTCGGATTGTCCAGATTGGGAGATTTGTCCCATTGTCTTCTGTGTATGTGAACTTCGTGGTATCCATTGGCATTGGACATCCTTGCTGCCACCCTCACAGCTTGTTATATGCTTACAGCTGTTGTGGCTTATTCCCTACTCACCCAGGTGAGGGGCCATTTTTGGTCACTTCTTCTTCAACTTTATATCTAATACTCATGCAATTTGCGACAGATCTACATTATCATTTACTGCTCAGTGTCTCCCCTTTTGTCTTTGCAAGTAATAAGACCTGGGTCAGTAAGCGTGCACGCCAAACTTTCTGAGATTGGGGAAACACGGTGGCTCAGTGGTTAGCATTGGAGCCTTGCAGCACTGGAATCCTCTGCAAGGAGTTTGTATGTTTTCCCCGTGTTTGTGTGGATTTCCTCCCATTCTACAAAGACATACAGATATGGGGAAAAAATGTACACTGTGATTAGAGATGAGCGAACAGTAAAATATTCGATATTTGTTATTCGTTTTGAATAGCGCTTAATATTCGACTATTCAATCGAATATCGAACCCTATTATAGTCTATGGGGAAAAATGCTTCGTTTCAGGGGAACCCATCATTCGACACTGGAGAGTCACCAAATCCACTATGACACCTCAGCAGATGATGCCAACACCTCTGCAATGCATCTGGGACAGCAGGGGAAGCATGCCTGGCGGCATCTAACAAGTCCAAGTCACAGTTTTACCCCACAATCACAACTACACACTTTCCACACTCAAAAAAACCTCTATCAAAGTGGAAAAATACCTGGAAACCTTCTTTCTTCCCCAAAAGGATGGACAGAAACCCAAATTTAAGCTAAAGAAACATTAACAAGCACCCCTTTAAATCACTTTGCTCATGACAACCACAGATGGAATAACCAATGGGAAAGCAGTGTAAATCTGGATGCAAGCGCGGCAGCAAAAAAGGTGGCTAGAGGCAGAGGCATGTCCAGAGGCAGCAAGGCCAAAGATTTTCCATGTACTAGCCACTCATGCAAAACTCACCCATGTTGCCAGACTAACAATTGCCATCCGGTCCACACCCACCAGGGGCACACTCTCCAAGGTCTGGGACACGTTAATGGCACCCCCTGCCAAACTACCACCACTGAGGGGCCTAGTGTCACCAGGAGGGACAAGTATAGGCACATGTTGAGGGAGTACCTGGCTGACCCCAGCCCTGTCCTCTCCAATCTCTCTGCGCCCTACATTTAGTGGGTCTCCAAGTTGGATTTGTGGCTAGAACTTGCGCTCTACACATTGGAGGTCCTTTCCTGCCTTGACGCTAGCATGCTATCGGGAAATGTCTTCAGCGCAGCCGGTGGCATCATCATGGATAAGCACAACCAGCTGTCAGTGCTGACCGGCTGACGCTGATCAAAATGAACAGCCACTGGATATACACCCTCTACAATTCTTCCTACTCCTCATACTTCTCCACCATCAGCGTTGCACAATTCTGCTTCTACTAGGTTCAATTCACACTAATGTCCCCAAACTCTTCTGGTTAGAGGCTCAATCCACCCTGATTCCCCCAACTGTGCTGGTTAGAAGCTCATTATAAGTCATGCCAAGTAACACACTGGCACACATGGCTGACTTCATGTTAGGTTGCTTTTCAAGAGAAAATGGCATAGTTTACATCATGGACAGCAAACAATAATGGATTTTTGCAATCCTCGACCCCCTATATAAGTTAAAAAGCTCATCCTTTGTTCTGGTACAGGAGAGCAAAAGAATTGCACAAATGATATGTAAATATGGAGGCAGGCTAAGCAGCAAAAAAGGTAGCTACAGGCAGAGGCATGGACAGGGGTGATGTATAGTGGGGAAAGCAGTGTAGATGTGGAGGCGAGCTAAGCAGGAAAAAAGGTGGCTAGAGGCAGAGGCATGTCCAGAGGCAGCAAGGCCAAAGATTTTCCATGTACTAGCCACTCATGCAAAACTCGCCCATGTTGCCAGACTTATGCGATTATCTCTCCGTGTCTTTGAGGAGTCCACCAAGAGGGTCAGCTTTGACGATGCATTACTGATTTTAACTATCCCGCTCCTTTGTGTGATGCAAGTATCCCTCATCACCATCAGGGATAACGCATTGTACGCTGAGGAGTCGGGCATAGGAGCAGAACCATTCCAGCAGGATAGTCAGTGCACACTCCTGTCCGCTTCACAGCATATATTGATGGAGGAAGAGGAGGATGACAAAGTGGCAGATGATTTCATTTCATTGTCACACAGGAGGCTAGCGGCACCCCCTGGCCAAACTACCGCCACTGAGATGCCTAGTGTCACCAGTTACATAACAAATTTAGTGTGGTTTGCACACTTTGCAAGTCTAAACTGAGTAGGGGCTCTGAAAAGAGCAACCTTACCACCTTTTGCATTTGCTGTCATTTAGAAGGCAAGCCCTGGGCTAAGTGGGAGAGAGCAAACGCAGGACAATCGTCGCTTGGCGTTGCCGACACTGCCTCTTCCACTGTTTACACCAGCCTGGACACTTACACATCTGTCTCTGACACATTGGGGAGTTCACCCTCATCCGCCCTATTCGATCGAACAGTGTTCTCTCATCTCTACTGCATAACAATGACATTTAACACACAATATATAAGACAGGACATACCAATATAACCTGGAGGCACAATAGACAAACACAGAAATAGCAGCTACTTCAGGATGCTGCACTTGGTCCTCCTTCTTATTCTTATATCTAATTTAGGGTACATATAAATTTGCCATTGTACATGCCGATTCTGCAGGTTTTGCATTGCACCAAGTAATACGGATATTCCTGACAGTAGGTTGGTCTATATACAGTATAGCAATACTGTTATGTTTGATTAATTTTTATTTATTTATTGTATTTTTTCATTACTCTGCTGCTTTCACTACTACCCCTCTATGTGTATCCCATTTTTTGGTGGAATTCACATTATTGGGAAACTAGTAGAGCTGAGCGAATAGTGAAATATTCAAGATTCAATATTTGTTTCGAGTAGCCTCTCAATATTCAACTACTTGATCGAGTATCGAATCCCATTATAGTCTATGGGAATAAAATGCTCGTTTCAGGGGAAACCACTATTAGACTAAAGCAGAGTCACCAAGTCCACAGGTAGAAGAAGGAGAGTGTTTAGGAGGAGCGAAGTGCAGTTGAGGAGTGTTGAGGAGGAGCGCTGTGCAGTTAAAGCGCACGGACCCCATAGACTATAACAGGGTCTGTGTGCTTGCAACGCACTGCCCGCATACAAGCTCCTTGCAGATGATTTTTTTGCCCTTGATGAGGTTTGAACACCAGGACTCCAGTGCTGCAAGGCTGCAGTGCTAACCACTGAGCTACCATGTAGCCCCTGACTACAAGTATTTCGAATGCCGTAGTATTCGATCGAATACTACTCGCTCATCTCTAGACACTAATCCTTTTCTTTTTCCCCTCTTTTCTCTTTTACTATGTGCTCATTATTTTTGATATTGGTGTTTTTAACTCTGGTCTTTGCATAAACATGAATTGATCTCTGTATATGCCCGCTATTATATCTGACTTCACACTTTGGTTATATAATTGACCCATTTTGTGTTATTTCACAGCTCAGCAGAGACGTCACATATGAAAGTGCAGTCAGCAGTTTATCTCATAGACATAACAATGGTGCGGAGGAACATAAAATAGAATAAAATCCCTGTATAGCTTGTCCCCACATGTCTCCTCCTGTACACATCTCTTATACGCACCGTAATTCCTCTATCCTGCAGGCTGGATTGGACAGAGCGGCCATCAAGTCACTGAAGTCAGGACCGGACAGGCGGTTATAGGACAGATCAAGTATCTTCAGGGACTGGTTATTCCATATTACAGATGCCAAGTGGGTGCAGGAAGTGTCTGGTAGATTATTATAAGCCAAACTGTAAGAATAAGAAGAGGAGATGTGAGCGATGTATCAGCAGCCTGTATCACACATGAGAGGATTAGATACACAGCTCAGTATACAGTATCACACATGAGAGGATAAGATACACAGCTCAGTATACAGTATCACACGATAGGATTAGATACACAGCTCAGCAGACAGTATAACGCATGATAGGATTAGATACACAGCTCAGTATACAGTATCACACAGGATAGGATTAGATACACAGCTCAGTATACAGTATCACACAGGATAGGATTAGATACACAGCTCAGTACATAGTATAACAGGATAGGATTAGATACACAGCTCAATATACAGTATCACACATGATAGGATTAGATACACAACTCTGATAGGATTAGATACACAACTCAGTATACAGTATTAGAGATGAGCGAACAGTAAAATATTCCATATTCATTATTAGTTTCGAATAGCAACTCAATATTCGACTATTCGATCAAATATCGAACCCCATTATAGTCTATGGGGAAAATGCTTCGTTTCAGGGGATCCCACCATTCGACTCAAGAGGGTCACCAAGTCCACTATGACACCCCAGGAAATGATGACAACACCTCTGGAATGCAACTGGGACAGCAGGGGAAGCATGCCTGGGGGCATCTAACAAGCCCAAGTCACTGTTTTACCCCACCATCACAGCCTATCAACTACACACTTTCCACACTCAAAAAAAATCTCTATCACAGTGGGAAAATACCTCGAAACCTTCTTTCTTCCCCAAATGGATGGACAGAAACCCAAATTTAAGCTAAAGAAACATTAACAAGCACCCCTTTAAATCACATTGCCCATGACAACCACAGATGGAATAGGCAATGGGAAATCCAAAAAAAACCCACCCTTAACTGTCATTGTTTATGTGTGTGTGATGTGGTGAGACCTTCAACAATTCACTTTTCTGGCCCTTGACGTGAGCCCTTCCAAATTAAGTTAGAGGCCCTTAAGCTGAGCTACCAGCAGAGATTGAGGCCCTTTAGGTGACTTCAGCCTCTTACCAGCAGAGTTTTAGGCCCTTTAACTTAGTTCAGCCTTGCACCAGTAGATTTTTTTGCCTTTTGGGTGAGTTGAGCCTTGCACCAGCAGAGTGTTAGCTCCTTTAAAATTCTTAGCCCCTAAAACGGTGGTTGCAGAACCATCACTCTCATTGTGTTGGATTGACGCAGTGGATTGGACTGAGGACCCAGACATTGACCTTGATTTTGATTGAGAAATTGATAACATTTTGGGATCAAGTCCTGGGGGTAACTTTTATTTAGAGGACTGCAAATATGGAGAATTGGCTGCAACTATTACTAGCGGTAATGGTCCTCTAATATCGGACTCTACATTACCTATACAGGGTTCTGATCAGGTGTTACTAGTCCAAACAACATGCTCCAGAACTTTAGATGCAGATCAGAAACCACTTTCCCTTCTGACACCAGATTTAACCAAGCTTCACCATCATCATCCTGCTGAGATGGAGCCATTAAAGGAAACCTTACCTTCAAAGGCATGTTCTGGAGCTGCGACTGAACCAAATCTAATCAAAGAGTCCTTTGGAACTGAACAAAATTCACCAGCAGTGTTTTTGGCCCTTCGGGTGAGTTGAGCCTTGCACCAGCACGTGTCCCGTAACAAGTTCTGCGCTTTGCACAAAGTTCCACTTGACCACCGACGCATGGACAAGTGCATGCGGCCAGGGACGCTACATCTCAATCACGGCACGCTGGCTGAATGTAGTTGAGGCTGGGACCGGGTTGCAAACTGTGGCGGCCTGCCTTCTCTCCCCGCCCACTATTCCTGCCAGGATTGCTGAAACACCCTCCTCCTCCGCCGTTAAATTGACCCCAGCTACAAGATGGAAACGCTGCAACACTGGCATGGGGAGATGTCAGCAGGCCGTTCTGAAACTCATCAGCTTGGGGGACAGACAGCACAGTGCCTCTGAGGTCAGGGATGCCATCCTGAATGAGATGGCAATGTTTTTTGCCCCACTGCACCTTAGCGTATGTGATAATGGCTTGAACCTGGTAGCAGATCTCGAGCTTGTCAGACTCAAAGATGGTCCACACATGGCCGACGTTTTGAAATTATTGGTCCAACAGTTTCTAACAGATTACCCTAATTTACACAAGCTACTGGTTAAAGTGCGGCGCTTGTGCTCCCACTTTGGTAAGTCTACAGTACCTGGTGCTAGCCTCAATACACTCCAGCAATGCCTACATCTACCTGAAGCACCGGCCGTTGTGTGAGGTCACCACACACTGAAACCCTAGATACCGTATGTTGAGCAGGGTGTGTGAGCAGCAGAGACCTTTGATGGAGTTCCATCTCCAAAACCCAAGGGTTCATCAAAGTCAGCTCCCTCAGTTTCTGCACCATGAGTTTCCATGGGTGGCAGACTTATGTGAAATCCTATCCCATACTTTCCACTGGACAAGAAACATTAGCATGCGCTCATCACAATTGTTAATATGATAGCTGTGTTAAGCAGGGTACAACACAGACCAGGCCCGAGCACCAGGAACAGGTGTTACAATGGCTAGCGGATAATGCTTCCAGCTGCTTTTCCAGCAGCCAGTCAGCCACTACCTGCAGTCATGTTCATACTCAAGAGTCTGCCCCTCCTTCCTCCCAACATGCCCAATCTTCCCAACAGAGTCATCCCACCCTTGTCCCCTCCCAGGATCTCTTTTCAGGTCCTTTTATTGTCTCTCCCTCTGTTGAACCACTTCCTGAATCCCAGGAGCTACCAGACGACTGTGTGTACTGATGCCCAAACACTGGAGCATCCGCCATCACCTGGCAATTTTGTGGTTGTGGACCCGCAACCAGCATTTTCCGTCGTCAGTGATGATGATGAGACACAGTTGCCATCAGGGCATGCTGTTGTCATGTGCGGTTTGCAGTAAGAGGAGAGTGAGCAATTGGAAGAGGAGTTGGTGGACGACAAGGCCACCAACCCTCAATGGAAAGGGGTGATGTATAGCGGGGAAAGCAGTGTAGATGTGGAGGCAAGCTAAGCAGGAAAAAAGGTGGCTACAGGCAGAGGCTTGGACTGGGGTGATGTCTAGGGGTGAAAGCAGTGTAGATCTGGATGCAAGTGCGGCAGCAAAAAAGGTGGCTAGAGGCAGAGGCATGTCCAGAGGCAGCAAGGCCAAAGATTTTCCATGTACTAGCCATTCATGCAAAACTCGCCCATGTTGCCAGACTAATTACTCCAACAGGCTAACAATTACCATCTGGTCCACACCCACCAGGGGCACACTCTCCAAGGTCTGGGACATGTTAATGCCACCCCCTAGCCAAACTACCGCCACTGAGGGGCCTAGTGTTACCAGGTGGGACAAGTATAGGTGCATGTTGTGGGAGTACCTGGCCGACCCCAGCCCTGTCCTCTCCGATCTCTCTGCGCCCTACGTTTAGTGGGTCTCCAAGTTGGATTTGTGGCTGGAACCTGCACTCTACGCATTGGAGGTCCTTTCCAGCCTTGACGCCAGCATGCTATGGGAAAATGTTCTCAGCGCAGCTGGTGGCATCATCACGGATAAGCACAGCCAGCTGTCAGCGCTGACCAGCTGACACTGATCAAAATGAACAGCTACTGGATAGACCCATCAATTTCATGTCCAGCAGTGTCAAGCACCCTGACATGAAGTTTTATGCGTGTGTTAACTCTATACAATTCTTCCTCCTCCTCATACTCCTCCACCATCAGCATTGCACAATTCTGCTCCTACTAGATGCAATTCACACTAATGCCCCCAAACTCTTCTGGTTAGAGGCTCAATCCACCCTGATTCCCCCAACTATGCTGGTTAGAAGCTCATTATAAGTCATGCCAAGTAACACGCTGGCACACATGGCTGACTGGTAGCTACAGGCAGAGGCATGGACAGGGGTGATGTATAGCGGGAAAAGCAGTGTAGATGTGGAGACAAGCTAAGCAGGAAAAAAGCTGGCTAGAGGCAGAGGCATGTCCAGAGGCAGCAAGGCCAAAGATTTTCCATTTACTAGACACTCATGCAAAACTCGCCCATGTTGCCAGACTTATGCGAGATCTCTCCGTGTCTTTGAGGAGTCCACCAAGAGGGTCAGTTTTGACGACGCATTACTGATTTTAACAATCCCGCTCCTGTGTGTGATGTAAGAATCCCTCATCACCATCAGGGATAACGCATTGTATACTGAGGAGTCGGGCATAGGAGCAGAACCATTCCAGCAGGATAGTCAGTGCACACTCCTGTCCGCTTCACAGCGTATATTGATGGAGGTAGAGGAGGATGACGAAGTGGCAGATGATTTCAATGTCACACAGGAGGCTAGCGGCACCCCCTGGCCAAACTACCACCACTGAAATGCCTAGTGTCACCAGTTACATGACAAATTTAGTGCGGTTTGCACACTTTGCAAGTCTAAACAGAGTAGAGGTTCTGAAAAGAGCAACCTTACCACCTTTTGCGTGCGCTGTCATTTAGAAGGCAAGCCCTGGGCTAAGTGGGAGAGAGCAAACGCAGGACAATTGTTGCCCGGCGTTGCCGACACTGTTTACACCAGCCTGGACACTTACACATCTGTCTCTGATACATTGGGGAGTTCACCCTCATCCGCCCTTTTGGCCTGCACCATCATGCGCCACTCCCCATCTCCCAGGCGTTTGTTACGGTTCTGTGTGTTTATATAAAAAATAATGTTTTTCTTTACTACTACAGAACCGCCGGACTGCAGGGCACTGCAGGGAGGTCCACAGACCCAGATGGGCGGCTGTGTGCCAGTACCAGGCAGCAGTGTGTCTGAACAGGGAGTAATGTAAATGCACCAGTTCACTTCACTGGATGAATGCGTCAGGGCTGCAGCAGTATGAACGGGCTGCGGCAAGGTTGTACCAGTTAACTTCACTGGGCAACCGTGTTACACAATGGAGATTTACTCCATTTAAACCTCACTGGGTAAATAGCTTTTTGCAGCTTCAGTGTTTAACAGGCTGCAATCAAGTTTTACACCAGTTCACTGCACTGGGTAAATAGTTTTGTGCAGCTTCAGGTGGACCAGCTGCAACAAGACTGCCAGGGGTTAACATTACCCCTATCAGCAACACAAATGGCTCCGCACAGCTTGGAGCTATAACACACATAGACAGTGACAGATAGCCTAGCTACGAGACCAAGCCTGCTGCCAGTCCACCGGCTGGTATAGAGTCTACTGCACCGAGCCGTAGTGTGGAGCAGCCAGTTCAGGACTTATAGGTCTTGCTAACAGTACTAGATGGAAGCTAAGGTAACCCCACACAGCGGCCTAACCTAGCTACCTGCCCAACTACTGAAGCAGCCTGGAGATACTGTCATACCCTCCTGTCTCTAGTGTTTTTTGGATAAAGTGTGAGCACCGGGCGGGCGTCGCCTCACACCTTATAAAGGAAAGTCCCCGCCCATCAGGGGCGGTGGCCATGATCTCTTCGGTCATGCTCAGTAGGGCCACGATGGGACTTAGTTTCTGAGTGACTTTGAAATGCCTGAGCATGCTCAGTAGGGCAAGATCTGGACTTATACTCCAGTCGTCTCACCGTTCAACGTCGAGGGCGAGAGTTGGCCAAGCCTTTAACGGCCTCAACTAAAAACTGCTGGCCCTGGAGATGTTGGCACTTATGCTTCTGGATACTCAGACCTTCCGTCACCAGATGGCAGCTGGGGCACCTCCCTATGCTGGGCCTAACCGTTATTACTTCTCTTGGTGTGCTATCCCCCGCCTTGTGCCTGCACGTGTCCCATAACATCAGTCGGGCCCAGAGTTCTGCAATTTGCTGCAAGGTCCACTTGACCACTGATGCATTGACAAGCGCCTGCAGTCAGGGATGCTGCTTATTTTTAATGACAGGCTGGGTGAATGTATTGGAGTCTGGGCCTGGGGTGCAAACTGGGGTGGCCTATCTCCTCTCCCAGCCCAAAGTTCATGGCAGGGTTTCTCTGAAAGCCTACTCCTGCACTGCCACCTCGACCCCAAGTACAAGCTGGAAACGCTGTACCACTGACGTGGGGAGATGTCAGCAGGCAGTGCTGAAGCTCATCAGCTTGGGGGACAGACAGCACACCGCCTCCGAGGTGAGGGATGCCATCCAGGATGATATGGCAATATGGTTTTCCCCGCTGCACCTGGGTCCAGGCATGTTTGTGTATGTGATAATGGCCGGAACCTGGTAGTAGATCTGGAGCTTGCCAGACTCAAACACGGTCCACACATGGCCCACGTTTTCAACTTGTTGGTGCAATGGTTCTTTGAAACCGACACCAGTGTGCCTGATATACTGGTCTAAGTGTGGTCATTTTTGTAATTGAAAAGTAGCCTCTGCTAGGATGAAAACATTCAGAGCACAATCCTGTCATCTTCGCACCATTGGCTGGTGGAGGAAGATGAGGGAGATGAAGTGGCATTTCATGTCACTGTCCCACACAAGGCTTGAGGGTGACATTCAGTGCATTCCATTGCTTCAGCATGGATGGTGTGAAGGGGAGTGGAAAATGGAGGAAATGGAGAGTGACCCTTACAGTTGGGGGCAGCAAAGTTATGCCAAGTAACACACTGGCACACATGGCTGATTTCATGTTGGGTTGCTTTTCAAGAGACAAAGGCATAGTTCACATCACGGAGAGCAAACAATACTGGATTGAACAAAAAATTGGATTGAACAGATATAGCCTGACTGAATTGCTGTGTATCACACTTAGCTTTGGGGTGTAGACTCTTAAAAATTGGATTGACCATACACGGCCTGACTGAATGAACGGCTGTCTCCCACTTATCTTTGGGGGGTAGAGCCTTAAAAATAGGATTGAGCTGATATAGCCTGATTGAATTGCTGTGTCTCCAACTTAGCTTTGGGGGGTAGACCCTTAAAAAGTGAATTCAGCGGACATAGTCTGACTGAATTTCTGTCTCTCTCACTTAGGTTTTGGAGGTACACACCCTGGATATCTGGATTGAGCGTGCATAGCCTGACTGAATTTCTGTCTTTCCCACCTAGGTTTTGGGGGTACACACCGTGAAAAACTGGATTGAGCGTACATAGCCAGAGTGAATTTCGGTGTCTCCCACCTAGTTTTGGGGGGTACACACCCTGGATATCTGGGTTGAGTGTACATAGCCGGACCTAATTGCTCTGTATCCCTGTTTTGGGGTTACACACTGCCTGAAAAGCTGGTTTGCACGTATATAGCAAGAAGGAACTGCTGTGGATTCCTGCTATTTTGTGGGGGACACCCCTAATAAAAGCTGGTTTGCACATATATAGCAGGAGGTAACTTCTCTGTATTCCTGCAATTTTTTTTTTTGGGGGGACGCCCCAACGAAAAGCTGGTTTGCACATACATAGCAAGAAGTATCTGCTGTGGATTACTGCTATTTTGTGTGGGGACACCCCTAACAAAAGCTGGTGTGCACATATATAGCAATAAGTTTTCCAGCGTCCGTGGAAAGCTGGACTCCTGTCCCTGCAGTGTATAGCTCTGAGAAGAGCTGTTGTTGTTCTTCGGTTTTTCCCTGCCTATCTCAAGCTAATACCTATCTAGTCCTCAGCAGATATGTGTAGCGCCCCACAGAGTGGGTCACTACAAATGTCATCTTATGTGATCTGCACTGTGTATTGTGAAGGTATAGTGAGATCCAGTCAACCTGTTAGCACACACAAAGTTCCACAGCCATTATCTCTTTAAGAAAAGGGGTGGAGCTACAGACTGGAAGAGAGTCTCTCTTTCAATTCCTGGGCAGGAGTGTGCAGGAGAGAGGAGAGGTGTGTGGAGGTGCAGTGTGTGCTGCAGCCTCATGGTGTGATAGAACAGCACAGGAGGCCGGAGACCTGCAGAGGTGAGATGAGACCTCACAGGCACGGATCTGCAGTTATAGGACCATCAATTCCTAACTAGTGTGAGAAACACTTAGAAAATTGAGAAAGTCACTGGACTGAGGCCTAGTGAATGCAAGTTACCTGGCGGCTCAGTAACATATAGAGTTGGGGTGAGTGCATCCAGCATCCCAATAAACTCGCGTTACCTGCTGTCCAGAAGGGGGATCTACCCAGTTGTAATTAACCTTTGAGCTCCTGGAACCCAGGACCAGAGGAAACCTATTAGAGAGTTTGAGCAGCAGTGGAAGGCTGAATCATACTGGTGGTAAAAGGGAAGACTGGCATCTCACTATACTGGAGCAAGGTGAATCCTCCTGTAACATCTGTTATCTCCTGCTGACTACAGAAGTAAACTGTAAGTGTTTGGTTAACCCCTGTCTGGACTGTGTTCGTTCATTGATCCTCTGTTACTCCTCCTGGAAATCTCCCCTTCTTCACCTATATCATCTGGCCCTGGGACTTGCCCTGGTTGGGGAGGGTATAACATCTGGCACTGCATCACCACCTATTCCCAGAGGCCCTATCTACAGTGTTCGGCTTCACCTCAAGCCGAAACCCCAACTGGCGTCACGACAAACTTTTATTTTTCTTTATTTCAATTTCATCCATTTTTGCTTAAAACTCCCCTTTTTCAAGGCGCTGCCGCCCCCGGTGTCGGGCCTGCTCGCACCGTGAATCTACATAGGCCGAGCCGGGGCGACTCATATGTCTCTCTCTCTATCTCTCACCGCGAAATGACACGAATATGGCAGAGGCCATTCTTATGAATGGGAGGTCACATGTTTTTGGCAGCCAATGGGTTTTTTCAATTTTCTTCACTGCCTCCGTTGTCGTAGTTCCTGTCCTACCTCCCCTGTACATTTATTGGTGCAAAAAACGCACTAGGGAAGGTGGGAGGGGATACAAATTTTTACTGCGTATGCCGCGTGGTATTCGATTGGGAACGAATACCTCGAACGGCCTGATATGACATCACATCACACATGATAGGATTAGATACACAGCTCAGTAGAGACGTCATATATTTAGGTGCAGTCGGCAGTTTATCTCATAGACATAACAATGGTGTGGAGGAAAAATAGAATAAAATCCATATATAACTTGTCCCCCACATGTCTCCTCCTGTACACATCTCTTATACTCACTGTAATTCCTCTATCCTGCAGTCTGGACTGGACAGAGCGGCCATCAAGTCACTGAAGTGAGGACCAGACAGAGTGTTACGAGACAGGTCAAGTCTCTTCAGTGACTGGTTATTCCTTATTACAGAGGCCAAGTGGGTGCAGGAAGTGTCTGGTAAACCATTACCATCCAAACTGTAAGAAAAAGAAGATGAGATGTGAGTAATGTGTTAGCAGACTGTGTCACACAGGAAAGGATTAGATACACAGCTCAGTATACAGTATCACACATGATAGGATTAGATACACAGCTCAGCAGACAGTATCACACATGATAGGATTAGATACACAGCTCAGCAGATGATGCAATGGCGCGAGCAGCTCATTCTCAAGTGCACCACTCAAAAACAGCCATGTGTGACCTGGTGAACAAACGATGGGCAGCTCCAGGTTTTGGCACGACTCCAGCCAGATACGTGCAAGTCTGCATGACATGTGATAAGCATAATATGGGCTAAACTGTAAGGTTCCTCAAGAACACACCCCAAAGCCCTTGTACCCGTTTCAGAGATTGCAGGTTGACTATATACATTTACCAAATGTGGGAAGGTATGACTACGTGCACACCACCTCCTCACCACGCCCTCTCTCTGTAGGTGTCCCCCAAGGCTCTGTCCTAGGACCCCTCCTGTTCTCCATCTATACCCTTGGCCTGGGCCAACTCATAGAATCTCATGGTTTCCAGTACCATTGCTATACTGATGATACCCAAATCTACATCTCTGGACCAGACATTACCTTCCTGCTGGCCAGAGTTCCAGATTGCTTAGCGTCCGTAGCCTCCTTCCTCTCCTCCCGCTTTCTCAAACTCAATATGGAGAAAACAGAGTTGATCATCTTTGCCCCACCCCGTATGACCCTCCACACGACCCATCTATCAAAATCAACAGAACCCCACTTACCCCTGTCCCACAGGCCCGATGCCTTGGAGTAACACTGAACCCCGACCTATCCTTCAAGTCACACGTTCAAACCCTCCACACTTCCTGCCGCCTCCAAATCAAGAACATCCACCGAATCCGCTCCTTCCTCACCCCTCACTAATATGCTCGTCCAGGCCCTCATAATCTCCCGCCTAGATTACTGCAACACCCTTCTCCATGGACTCCTAGCTAACACCCTCGCCCCCTCCAGTCCACCTTAAACTGCGCTGCTCACTTAATTCACCTCTCCCCCCGATCTTCATCAGCTGCTCCCCTCTGCCGCTCCCTCCACCACTGGCTACTCATAGCCCAGCAAATTGAGTTCAAGCTACTAACATTAACATACAAAACCATCCACAACCTCTTCCCTCCATATATCTCCATCCTAATCTCCCGCTACCTGCCCACACTTAACCTCAGATCCTCTAATGACCTCTTACTCCGCTCTGCTTTCATCCGCTCCTCACACAACCGTCTCCAAGATTTCTCCCATGCATCCCCCATCCTCTGGAACTCCTTACCACGACACATAAGACTGACCCCCACAATCACAGGCTTCAAGAAGGCCCTGAAGACTCACCTATTCAGGAAGTCCTACAACCTCTAATAACACTAGCACCCCACCACCATCTGGTCACTGTTAGTTTTATATCTGCCTGTATATTTTGTGTACTGTATGTAACCCCCAAATGTAAAGCCCCATGGAATTAATGGTGCTATATAAACAATAATAATATTAATAAATAATACTACTACTAGTAGTAGTAATAATAAGTGGATACTATTAGGAGTAATGGCAATCTAGACAGAATGTAACACCCCTATAGTTTATAATCCACTAGTCATCCCATCAATGTTTCAAAGCACCATTTAGCAATTTTAGCTTTTTTGATTTATTTTGTGCACTAGAGGATACGTACCTCAAGTAAAGAATCGTTATCGTGTATATTTCTTTTTTCCTGGTTTTTTTTGACAATTTTATATTGGGAAATTCATGTAGGGGCATATTATTACTACCCCCCCCCCCCCCATTTTTTGTTATATTACATTCGTCACATGGATTCTCTACCTGTATGAGACTAATTTCAAGATGGTATCGGACCCCGCACTGGCTTTTTCATAAAGGGCTTTCACATTCAAGTCTATGCTGGTGCTGCTGTTCAAGGACTTCCCAACACCTCTGGTGATCATGTCCTTTGATAGCTAGCTTCTGGAGTGAGTTCCAAGACCGCATATGGAAAATTATGAGAACAAATCTCTCCCTCTCTCCTATAATTTTCCTGGCACTTTGTACTGATTCCTATGTACCCTCTAAAGCAGTGGCGTAACTAGGAATGGCGGGGCCCCGTGGCGAACTTTTGACATGGGGCCCCCCCTCCCCAAACCGATGCCGAAGACCTCGACTGACCCCCTCCTCCGCACTCTATTATGTCCCTTAGTAAGCCCTGCACACAGTATTATCCCCAATAGTGTCCCCTGCACACACAGTATTAACCCCTATAGTGTCCAATGCACACAGTATTATCCCCCATAGTGTCCCCTGCACACACAGTATTATTAACTCCTATAGTGTCCAATGCACACACAGTATTATTAACTCCTATAGTGTCCAATGCACACACAGTATTAACCCCTATAGTGTCCCCTGCACACACAGTATTAACCCCTATAGTGTCCCCTGCACACACAGTATTAACCCCTATAGTGTCCCCTGCACACACAGTATTAACCCCTATAGTGTCCCCTGCACACACAGTATTATTAACCCCTATAGTGTCCAATGCACACACAGTATTAACCCCTATAGTGTCCAATGCACACACAGTATTAACCCCTATAGTGTCCAATGCACACAGTATTAACCCCTATAGTGTCCAATGCACACAGTATTATTAACCCCTATAGTGTCCAATGTACACACAGTATTAACCCCTATAGTGCCCCTGCACACACAGTATTACCCCCATAGTGTCCCCATATGTCCCACTGTGGACACCTATAAACATTTATTATACTCTGGGGTCTGAAAAGACCCCAGAGCATAATAATCGGAGACCCGGGGGATTAAAACCATTAAAAGAACAGAGACAGTTGCTTACCTGTTCCTGTCGGCTGTCCTGTCCGCTCTTGTCCAGCTTTAATGACGTCAGACGTCACATGACCCGGGAAGCTGGCCTGGGTCATGTGACGTCGGACACGAATGACGGAGGCCTGGCAGGATCGAAGAGAGGTAAGTAACACTGTTTTTTATGTTACCTTACCCCTCCCGGTGCGCCGATCATTATACTCGGGGGTCTGTAAAGACCCCCGAGTATAATGATAGCCTCTGTGGGCCCCGCAGTGTCACTTGCCGATCCTGGCCCAGCCAGGATCGGCAAGTGAATGGGGCCCGTAACGGACTTTAAAAAAAAAAAAAAACGCAGCGGTAGCGGCTGTCACCGGGCCCCCTAATGGCCCGGGCCCTGTGGCAGCTGCTACTGCTGCTACCACGGTAGTTACGCCCCTGCTCTAAAGATTAGTTGATTACTGATCTGATTGCTCCAGCTAAACTGATTGTACCAAGGTTTTGGATTCAAACATTTACACCTCTGATCCACCTCTGGGAATCTAAAGTCCATGAAATTGCATGTTTTGAGGAGCTTCTAAGTTGGTCAACCAGAACATGACAAATTTCGAAAAATCTGGTCTCACTGGCTTAACTACCATGGAGGTGTCTCCCCATCCACTAACACCTCTTAATTCCAAGTGTTTAAACTTTAGCTGGTAAGATATCTTAACTGCCTTCCCAATTCCCGCAAATACTACGAGGCTTCTTTGCTCCAGAGGATCCTCGATTGCTGCCGCCACTCCTCCTTCAAACAGGGGGTCTCTCTAGAACAAGCCTTCTCTGGATCTCCTCTTCATCTGCTCCCCTGGCTGAACTCTGTTCCCCCTGCATCTTTGAAATCCCACCCCACCATTGGCCCTATGCTCAAGGTTTGCAGACAGCTCTTTCATAAGGAGCGGATTTCCTCTTCCCCATCTCCTTTGTACCCGATGCTGGGTAACCTGGCCTTCCCGCCAGGACTATCCCCTGGCCCGTTTCATCACTGGCGTGCGGCGGGCAGACAGAGGGCCATGCACTTTTGAAATGGAGGTACATGGCGCGTCCACAGCGAGCTCCTCTCAGACCTGGACCTCCCGTCCTTGGGCCCGTGGTGTGTTCTTTAACTCTCCCATTTTCTCTCATCGCTCGCCAGCTCCACGGGATATGACAGACCTCTTACATCTTTTGAGAAGGCTTGCACCAGTTCTGGACTGGTCAGACACTCTCTTGATCTGCCCTCCTCCGGACTATAGACCCCCCTTCCTCGCCAAGTGGGAAGTGGACCTGGCTATGTCCTTCACGGACTCACAGTGCGCCAAAATCCTAGAGTTCGCTCACAAGTACTCTGTAGCCTGTAAAAACGAGGCGGGCAATAAGCTGTTGACCAGGTGGTACCATGTCCCATCTAAACTGCAAAAGTTTTTCCTGACCTCTTCTCCTACCTGCTGGTGCTATGGTCTGGAGGAAGGGACGCTCTTGCATGTCTTTTGGAGCTGCCCGTTGCTGAGAGACTTCTGGGATGGCGTTCATAGGACTCTTGGTCAGATATTTCAGATATCCCTCCCTTTCAAGCTGGACTTCTATCTGCTCCACCTCTCGGAGTTCTCAAGCCGTTCCTACCAAAGTTCTGCTCTGAGACATTTGGTTAATGCAGCCAGGGCCTGCATCCCGGCACTTTGGAAGTTGCCACGTCCTCCTTCTCTTCTTCATTGGATCCGTAAAGTTGAGGATGGTATGGAGGATGGAGGATCTCACATCCTCTCTTCAGACCCCCTTCTACCCCCTCTTAGAACTTACAGTGTTGGCCAAAAGTATTGGCACCCCTGCAATTTTGTCAGATAGTACTCATTTTCTTCCAGAAAATTATTGCAAGCACAAACTCTTTGGTATTAATACCTTCATTTATTTATTTATTATGCTGGCGTCTGAGTCAGAGTAGAGCTCTCTGCCCTTTACTGATCCAGCCTTGCACCCATCCATCTGGCCCATCAAGAGTCACTCTCATTTCATCAGTCCATAAAACCTTAGAAAAACCAGTCTTAAGATATTTCTTGGCCCAGTCTTGATGTTTTATCTTATGTTTCTTGTTCAAATGTGGTCATTTTTCAGCCTTCCTTACCTTGGCCATGTCACTGAGTATCGCACACCTTGTGCTTTTTGATACTCGAGTAACGTTGCAGCTCTGAAATATGGCAAAACTGGTGGCAAATGGCATCTTGGCAGCTTCACGCTTGATTTACCCCAATTCATGGGAAGTTATTTTGCGCCTTTTTTTTTATTAACACGCTTCTTGCGACCCTGTTGGCTATTTGCCGTGAAACTTGATTGTTCGGTGATCACGCTTCAAAAGTTTTGCAATTTCAAGACAGCTCACAATGTATGGCTTTTCAGAGTCCGTCAAATCTCTCTTCTGACCCATTTTGCCAAAGGAAAGGAAGTTGCCTAATAATTAAGCACACCTTCTATAGGGTGTTGATGTCATTAGACCACACCCCTCCTCATTACAGAGATATAAATCACCTGATTTACATAATTGGTAGTTGGCTTTCAAGCCTATACAGCTTGGAGTAGGACAACATGTATAAGAAGGATGATGCGATCAAAATACTAATTTGCCTAATAATTCTGCACGCAGTGTATAGCGAGCTACACCAAAATGGCGCTTGGGAATGCGCAGTACTGCGTGTCTGAGCGCCATTTTGGTGTACCTCGCTGTAAAATGGCATAGTGAGACGTATGCTCAGTTCTATAGGTAGGTATAAGAAAATAGCGCTCGGGCATGCGCAGTAGCGCTCAAAATGGAGCGTTACTGCACATGTATGGGATTTGAAGTGTCAGGAGCAAGACAGCAGAGGATGTAGGTGGTACAGCAAGTGTGGAGGAGGTGGGCATAACATAGCACAAGCAACGGAGGGACATTACTGAGGTATGACGCGGGGGGGGGGGGGGAGTGCTTGCTGGCCCTGGGGAACGCCCAGGGTGCTGGGTAAGCCTCATTAGCATGTCGTTTTTACAGATTTTTACTAAAAATGGGGGGAGGTGTCTTTGGAAGAACTGGAGGCAGCACCTGCATAGCCTTTTTAAAGGCTATTCAGGCATATGCTTAGCTCAAAATCCATTTTCTGAATGATAGAGCCCCTTTAACACCGACTGCATGTGTCAATCTGGTTCTCTCTCTGAGCTCATGAGATATTTATATATAATATGAATTACAAATAATTTGGCCTCCCTTGACAACCAAAATTTTGAACCCGGTTCGGGTTTTGATATCAACTCTTCATTAAATTATCACCTTGCGATCCACACTTCAAGCTGCACCCCGGACTTCAACTTTACTATTCCTAACTGTGCCTGGTTTATTCCATAGGTCTACTGGATTTCAGCCATGTCTATAAGAATCATAACATAGAGTCTTGTGAGATGCAGCCAACACAAACTCTCAGTGCTGACCAGTGGCCTCCACTCGTAAGGTAAAAAGTGGGAGCTTCCTAGCTACCCACTGCAGCAATAGTCAGGGTAAGGACCAGGTCTCAGGATACTTCCAGTTGGAGAGGGAATCTTTCTACTTTGAGACAAAGTGATGGTGTTCGGAAGGGCCCTGATGTTAATACAGGATCAACTCCAGAAACAGCAGTGCAGTTGAAACAGGTGTAACTTTACTCAGAAAACTTTAAACTGTGAACCATGCAGCTTCCAAATGAAGGTAGTAATCTCCCACTGTATAGTACCCCCAGCCTTGGTCTCGAGGGGATGCCCAGTGATAAGGCTCTATCCCCACACCTCAGCTACCTTTAGAAGAAGATAGTGGGAAGTGCTAGCAGGGGTCTGGTTACCGTTAAATGTTAAGTCCCGGACAACACCTCCTGGCTAGGGTTGAGCCGATCTTGAGATTTCAAGATCGATTTTAAAATCTGATTTCCGATCATTTTCCAGCCGATCTCGATCCTGATCGCGATCGTGAAATTTGCTCGATCGCCGATCGGAATCTGATCCTTTCTGAACCCAATCCTCAACCCTAGTCAATGCTTCTCTATGGGAAAAGTCACTTTTAGGGTCGAGCCGATCTTGAGATAACCTCCGATCTCGATCCCGCTGGAAAAGATCGGGTCGGAATACCGATCGCGATCGTGAAATTTACTCGATCGCCGATCGAAATCCGATCTTTTCCGATCCCAATCGCTCAACCCTACTCCTGGCACAGTATCCAATGTCAGACAGTTTCAGGGCTATCTCTAGATGATCCTTGGGCTTGAATCTTATCCCTCTGGGACTGGATGAGATCAGTTGGGTCTCAGTGCAACAGAGCTAGCATACCGTGTAACCGTAAACTGCTTGACTGAAGACCCAACAGTCACCTCAGACCCTTCCCAATAGCTTGTGACAGGCCAAGGGCTATACCAAATGTGGGGGACAAACAGTGGGAAATAAAACAAGGGAAATACAATAAGAAGAGCTGCTAAACAATACATTGAACATAAAACATATAGAAAAGATCTACAAATACACCCAGAGGCACAAAAGACAAACACAGTAAAAGCAGGAGCCCTCTGGGATGCAGAAAGTTCGTTTAACATAAGCTCTTCACAATAACCCTGCTCTTGATATATAAAGGACCCATCACATTTCCTCAGTAGTGCAGCCTCAGGATATAACTTCAAGCAGTTATATACTAACATAGGAGATAGAGAAATTCTCCCACTTGTGTAATTTACTTTAAAGCTCCTTCTATACATTGCTTCACATAGGGACCTTTAAGATGATATATAAATTAATATATGAAACACATAACATATTGTAGATCTGTATTCATATATATTTAAGACCCTCCAGCTACTGCTCAGCCCGGTCCTCACTGACATCACCACAGGAATCTAACCCCATCTACTACATAATAGGACCCATGCTAACAGACACGATGTAAAATACAATAAGTTTATCAGATGTTCGTCAGAACCTTAATACCACAGTGTTAGGATCGGGTCTCGCAGGTTCCCATCATGGCGCACAGCGCCACCTGCGGGCCAATCTGAACCTCGCCCTCGGCGTTGTGCAGGAAGACGTCTGGAGTCTAAGTCCAGTTTTCGGCCCACTGAGCATGCTCAGGCATTTTGGTGCTGCTCAGAGGCTAAGTGCCAGTCTCTCCCTACTGAGCATGCTCAGGCATTTTGGGTCCGCTCTGAGGCTAAGTCCCAGTTTGGCCTTACTGGGCATGATCGGTGATGTTATGCCACCACCCCTGTTGGGCGGGGATTAGCCTTTAAAAGGTGTGAGCTGACGCCCGGCCGGTGCTCACACTTTATCTAAAAAACACTAGAGACAGGAGGGTATGACAGTAGCTCCAGGCTGCTTCCAGTAGCTAGGCAGGTAGCTAGGTTAGGCCGCTGTTTGGGGTTATCTTAGCTTCCATCTAGCACTGTTAGCAAGACCTATAAGTCCTGAATGTACTGGCAGCTCCACACTACGGCTCGGTGCAGTGGACTCTATACCAGCCGGTGGACTGGCAGCAGGCTTGGTCTCTTTAGCTAGGCTATCTGTCACTGTCTGTGTGTGTTATAGCTCCAAGCTGTGCGGAGCCATTGGTGTTGCTGATAGGGGTGATGTTAACCCCTGGCAGTCTTGTTGCAGCTGGTCCACCTGAAACTGCACCAAAACTATTTACCCAGTTCAGTGAACTGGTGTAAAACTTGATTGCAGCCTGTTAAACACTGAAGCTGCAAAAAGCTATTTACTCAGTGAGGATAACTGGAGTAAATCTCCATTGTGTAACACGGTTGCCCAGTGAAGTTAACTGGTACAACCTTGCCGCAGCCCGTTCACACTGCTGCAGCCCTGACGCATTCATCCAGTGAAGTGAACTGGTGCATTTACTTTACTCCCTGTTCAGACACACTGCTGCCTGGTACTGGCACACGGCCGCCCATCTGGGTCTGTGGACCTCCCTACAGTGTCCTGCAGTCCAGCGGTTCTGTAGTAGTAAATAAAAACATTATTTTTTATATAAACACACAGAACCGTAACACACAAAGATAAAATATTAGTATTTACCTCAGATCCTGCAGATTATGTAACACAGGTGCCAGTCTCTCTAATCCTTCAGTGTCTAAGGAACATCTAGATAAATTGAGTTCTTCTATATTTGTGCAGGTTTCCATGATAAATGCTAACACTGTGCAGTCTAGAGCTGACATGTGCACACCAGAAAGGTCCAATCTTCTGTGTGATTGTAATGATTCCAGCACTAGAGCCTTATTCCGGGATTCAAAGAGATAGTAGAAAATCCTGACAAGATGTTGTTTCTGGGCTTCACTTTCTTCCAGCCTCTGTTTTTCTGAAATGAAGTTCTTCAGCCAAGTAATAACATCTCTGGAGGCCTGAGCTATTTGTTTGTCCAGGTATCCAGTTAGTATTGACCTGTTGGTGCCATCTGATAGACCACACAGGAAACGGAGGAACATCTCACCACGTCCATCAGGATAGGATTTGGCTTTTTCTAGTGAATTCTGTAACTTCTTAGGAGAATAATCAGTATAATGGACCAAGGCAGAGAAGAATTCCTGAACAGTGAGATGTAAGAAGGAATAGGTCACAGGTTCCTCTGATTCCATCAGAAAACTTGATAAGAGTTTTGACTTATTGTCCACATAGAAAGAATCCAGATCGATTTTCTCAAAAATAACCCTGTGGTTCATGACTCCATGTTCTGCCATCCATCCGATGGACTGCAGGATCTTCTGAGCGTCACTTTTCTCCAGGCTGTGATTGGACAGAATGTTGGCGACAAATATGGCAAAGAGTTGTGTCACTGTTCTGGGTAATAATGTCACCTGCTGGTCACTACTTGTTGTCTGGAAGGCCTTGGATAATACAGTACAGATGATCCAGCAGTAGGACGGGAGGTAACAGAACGTGTACAAGGTGGCATTCTGCTTCACATAAGTAAAAGCCTTTTCTGACAGTTCACGGTTGGAGAAGAAATTCTCAAAGTAAGTCTTTCGTTCTTCTGGAAGAAACCCATTGATTTCTACTATTCTCTCAAAGATATTACAGTCAATTGATGCCAGTCTGGTTGGGCGACTGGTCATTAGGACAGAACAACCAGTAAGAAGAGACTTTCTCACCAAACTAACCACAATCTGACCACAATGTCCGAGCTGTTTAGGATGAGAGCACAAGTGACGTGATGTGAAATCCATTGTATGATTGCTTTCATCTAATCCATCAAATATAAAGAGAAGTTTCTCTGGATCTTGTAAGATGTTGTCCAGCTGCTCCTCCAGATATGGGTACTGACGAAGGATCATGGTCTCCAGACTAACCTTATCTTTAAGTATGTTGAGTTCTCGAAATTTGAAGAAAAAGACAAAAGAGAATCTTTGATAGAGCTTGCACTTCACCCAGTCATAGACAAACTTCTGCATCAGTGTGGTCTTCCCTACACCGGGCACTCCGCTCACCATTACCATATGTGGTACAAGTCTGAATCGGTGGCACCAACGGAATAACTTGTTGGGGGAAATTCGCTGTAATACATTTTGTTTTTCCTGTAAATATTCCTCATGTCTTACCCCGGTCACTATGAGCTCATTCTCAGAACGTTCCCTAAAGTGATCAGTGGAGACAATGATGAGGTTCACATAACGTGTATAGAAGGAAAAACTTTCTTCTCCCTGGTTACATCTTGGAGGTATGTTCTCTGTAAGTTTCTCAGTTTTTTCAAATAAATGTTTCTTGTGACTGTTCTGGATGTCTGTAGAAATAAAGATAACAATGAAAAGCCAAAAAATTATTTTGTTGAAAAAATGTAAAGCTGTGCTCAATCTAGCGGTAAATAAGGGGCAACACGGTGGCTCAGTGGTTAGCACTGCAACCTTGCAGCGCTGGAGTCCTGGGTTTGAATCCTGCCAGGAACAACATCTGCAAGGAGTTTGTATGTTTTCCCCGTGTTTGTGTGGATTTCCTCCCATTCTACAAAGACATACTTAAATGGAAAAAAAAACAAAAAAAACTTTATGATCCCTGTGACGTATCGCGCCGTTCCGCCCCGGCCTCCGGCCCCACAAGGCGCGAGGACTCCGGCCTCCACCTCAGCCACCCGGCCGCAGCCGCTTGCCCACCCGGCCTTCGCCGCAGTCGGAACCCGCGATCGCCTTTTTAACTATACCGTCCGCTCCCACAAACCCAGAGAGAGGACCAGGCCTTATAGGATAATACGAGAAGAGCCTTCTAAAGTTTTAACATTTTATTAACCCAAGATGGTCGATACTAGGTCAACCAGAAATATATATAAAGATATACCCTGGCAGTCACAAGCTTATATGGTTACAGAGAAGGTATGTTACAGTGCAGTGAGATAAAACAGATTAAAGAGATTAAATGATTAGAAACAGAAACAGTCCTTAGGCACCCGGTGATTCCGCAGCCAACGCATGGTACCCACAAGGCAGGTCATACAGTCCATTAAAGTCTCTGGAGGGGGCACCCGCAGCACCCCCCCACATAGCATATAGCAATAAAGAGAGTTTTTCCATACCGATGTAAAAAGTCCATAGTCCATAAATCCATGATCAGATAGGAGTTACATCATAGTCCTCATAATTCCATAAGTCCATTAGCATTAAAGTAGTACATGGCTCTCCTTCAAAGTCCCTCAGCCGCATGGCATTCTTTGTCTCTCAGCACATGGCCGCTTCTGCCCCGCCCTTCCCCCAGCAAGGGGGGAGGGGGCCACACACAGAGCCTACTTGCTCACATGTGTCCAGATGAAAAGAACAAGAAGAAGACCTAGCTCCGCCCCAGGTCAATCTTATATTGACCCTGGGCTCCACCCTGAAATGACATCATCAGTGCTTTCGGACCACCCTCTATCTTGGCAATCAAATAACTATAAATGGTCATAATTCCTCATGACATGATCATACGGTCAAACAAGTGGCATGTCTTTGCTCACCGCAAGTTTCCCAACACATTGACACCAAACATGATACCCCAATTACCCATGAGTAACGAGAACTGGGCCTGGGCTCTTCCCAGGCCCGTAGGCTTAAAGTTTTTGGGTTAAAAACGTGTGTTTCACTACTACACACCGGAAGATCTAATTGTCATAATGGTAGAATCTTTCCCTGGCGCAATATCATCATAAAACCATAACTGTTTTAAGTTCTCTACCACCTCAACCCGACTCCGCAGAGTCTAAGATGCAGTCTAAGGGTCCCTGCTACACAGGACAACCCCTGCCAGGATAATGAGATTAACATAGATATGCTAAAGTCCTTGGCCTAGGAGAGGCTTTGATCCAAGCAACTTCCAGCAGGTAATTAGACTCACCCATTTGGGTCACTAGCCTTCACATCCTACTGAGATAACAAGATTCCTTAGCAGGATGGTGACTTAAAAATGACAAATACAGACCATATAAGTCATTCACCAAGATATACAGTTGAGGGTCAGTCAACACAATACAATACATAGGTAGTTATAAATATAGCTGAGAATCATGAATGGGGTCCGATTCATCACAATCCCTATATGGGGCTCACAATCTACATAGAAAAATAACTCTAGCAGTAAATGATCGTTCATGGACTCCATGCCCCATATTGCTTAAAATATGCATAGAGAAAAGCACTAAAAGCTGATTTTGGGTGAAAACCCGATAGACCCCATCATATATTGTCTATGGTTTTTGTGGGTATCCGCTTTTTAACTACTTCTCGATGTGGCAATTTTTCAATTTTTGTTTTTGATTCCCTTTCCCCCCCTTCCAAACCCCATAACTTTTTTTATTTTTCACTCTCAGCACTGTATGAGGTCTTAATTAGAGATGAGCGAACAACGTTCGATCGAGTAGCTATGCAATAGAATATCAGGCCATTCGAGGTATTCGATTCCAATTGAATACCAGGTCGCAAACGCAGTAAAAATTCATATCCCCTCCCACCTTCCCTGGCGCTTTTTTTGCAGCAATAACTGTGCAGGGGAGGTGGGACAGGAACTATGACAACGGAGGCAGTTAAAAAAAATTTTTAAAAATCCCATTGGCTGCCGAAAACATGTGACCTCCCATTTATAAGAACGGCGGCTGCCCTATTCGCCATTTTTGCGGTCAGACATAGGGAGAGAAACACATCTGCTGAGGGCTAGATAGCGATTAGCTTCAGATAGGCAGGCAAGAACTAATGAAGAAAACCAACAGCTCTTCTCAGAGCTATACACTGTAGGGACATCAGTCCAGCTTTCCCCGGACGGTGGAAAACAGGGATACAGAACAGTTACTTCTGTTACTTCTTTGTGTACATACCAGACAATCAGCTTTTATTTTGGGGGGCCACAACAAAATAGCAGCAAACCACTGCAGTTACTTCTTGCTATATACGTGCAAAGCTGCTTTTCAGGCTGTGTAACCCCAAAACAAGGATACAGAGCAAGTAGGTCAGGCTATGTACGCTCAATCCAGATATCCAGGGTGTGTACCCCCCAAAACCTAGGTGGGAGACACAGAAATTCAGTCAGGCTATATCAGCTCAATCCAAAACAAGGGTCTACCCCCTTGTATTTTTCATTTATTTCTGTGACATTATTTCAACCAATAACTCAAGCAGTACAAGCACCGGACACTGGCACTAGAACACTGAAAACTGCTATATAAATGTAGTACAACTGCAGCCATTACTTCTCCGCCCTCCCAGGATCTCTTTTCGGGTCCTTTTCTCCCTCTGTTGAACCACTTCCCCTCAATATGGTGTGATACACTAAACAATATATTTGATACTCAGGTCGCTCGTGCCTACCTATTTCCAAGGGCAACTGTTGGCATTCTTCACAGTCACACAAGTACAGTTAAGCATTGTTGGATGCGATACCTCAACCTTTCACCCTCACAACTTTATTTCCTAACATATAAGGAAACTTTAATGAAGGACAATCCGAACATCTGGTGTGACCGTTGTGACAGGACCAGGGTAAAAGTGGTAGGAGGAGTATACATTTCTCCCAGGTTCCTGTCATACATAATCTAGGTGCAGCTGAGCAAAGCTGCGCTCCTGGCTGGTGGGTCTTACCAAAACCCTGGTAAAGGTCTGGCTGCTAGAGCAGGGAATATTGGTGTCTATACTCCATTCCACTCCAGGTTTTGGGATATATGGTGTTAAATCCTTGGTATCCAGAAGTAGGTGTATAAAAGGGCAGTCAGCCCATAGATATATGGCTCTCTCTGCTCCTGGGAAACTACTTGTAAAGTTGTGAGTAATACAGTTGCTTTTGTGTTTAGGGAGCTGTGCAGAAGGCCCAGCTATCATAGTTTGGATACCTGCTGATGAAGGTTAGGATTTTATTTTGTATTGTTTCTGTTTTGTTTTGCCTGAAAAACCCTAATAAAACTGGTTGCAGCCAGTTGCACCATACTTGGCTGGATTGGACATTCATTTTGTGCCAAAAAGTGGTCAAGACAGCGATCCCTGAGCTAATCCCGTTACACCGTCCATTGGCAACTGCAGCACTGAAGTTACTATCTCTGGAAGTGGTACACCTTTTTTTCTCTGCATTTAGCCATGCTCGCTGCTATGCTAGCTGACTACATTTGGTTGGTCCATGGTTATCTTAATGCATATCGCCAAGGGGCATCAGATGTGTTTCTCAGCACTGAGGCCACCTCCTCTGAGCTCCCAAAGGAACTTCAGCAGATTTGTGTATTGCAGCAAAAGGGAAGAGAAAATATTTGGCCTTGCTGCCTCTGGACATGCCTTTGCCTGTAGCCACCTTTTTTCCTTCTTAGCTTGCCTCCACATCTACACTGCTTTCACCCCTAGACATCACCCCAGTCTATGCTTCTGCTTCTAGCCACCTTTATTCCTGCTTAGCCTGCCTCCACATCTACCCTGCTTTCGCCCCTAGACATCACCCCAGTCTATGCCTCTGCTTCTAGCCACCTTTTTTCCTGCTTAGCATGCCTCCACATCTACACTGCTTTCCCCGCTAGACTTCACCCCTGTCCATGTCGGGTCGGTGGCCTCGTCTTCCACCAACTCCTCTTCCAATTGATCACTGTCCCCTTACTGCAAACCGCACATAACCACAGCTTGCCCTGATGGCAACTGTGTCTCATCATCCTCACTGAGGTCCAGAAACGTCAGTGGCGGGTCCACATCCACAAAATTGGAAGGAAATGGCGGATGCTCCAGTATTTGTAACACCTGTTCCTGGTACTCGGGCCTGGTCTGCGTTGTACCCTGCACCCTGCTTAACGCAGCTGTCATATCAGAAATTGTCATGAGCGCATGCTAATGTTTCTTGTCCAGTGCAATGGATGGGATAGGATTTCACATAAGTCTCCCACCCATGGGTACTCATGGTACAGAAACTGAGGGAGCTGACTTTGATGAACCCCTGGGTTTTGGAGCTGGAACTCCATAAAAGGTCTCTGCAGCTCACACATCCTGCTCAACATATGGTATGTAGGGTTTCAGCGTGTGGGGACGTCGCACAACAGTCGGTGTTCTGGCAGATGGAGGCGTTGCTGGAGTGTTTTGAGGCTAGCAGCAGCTCCTGTAGAATTGCGAAAGTGGGCGCACAAGTGCCGCACTTTCACCAGTAGCTCGTGTACATTTGGGTATGTTTTCAAAAAACGTTGCAACACTAAGTTAGATGTGGGCCAGGCATGAAACGTGTTGGAGGCTGGCAAGCTCCAGAGCCACTACCAGGTTCCTGTACTCACTCCAAGGGCCAAAATCACTGATGGTGCAAGGCTCTACTCACTCCAAGGGCCAAAAACACTGCTTTTTTAAAGGCTCTACTCATGCCAAGGGCCAAAAACACTGCTGGTGCAAGGCTCAACTCACCCAAAGGGCCAACAAATCTCTGCTGGTGCAAGGCTGAACTAAGTTAAAGGGCCAAAAACTCTGCTGGTAAAAGGCTGAAGTCACCTCAAGGGCCTCAATCTCTGTTGGTAGCTCAGCTTAAGGGCCTCTAACTTAATTTGGAAGGGCTCATGTTAAGGGCTAGAAAAGTGAATTTCGGAAGGTCTTACCACATCACACTCACACACACACACACTCACACACACACTCACACACACACACACACACACACACACACACACAATGACAGTTCAGGGTGGGGACTGAAGGATTTCCCATTGCCTATTCCATCTGTGGTTGTCATGGGCAACATGATTTAAAGGGGTGCTTGTTAATGTTTGTTGAGCTTAAATTTGGGTTTGTGTCCATCCATTTGGGGAAGAAAGATGGTTTCTAGGTATTTTCCCACTTTGATAAAGATTTTTTTTGAGTGTGGAAAGTGTGTAGTTGATAGGCTGTGATGTTGGGCTAAAACAGTGACTCGGGCTTGTTAGATGCCCCCAGACAAGCTTCCCCTGCTGTCCCAGTTGCATTGCAGAGGTGTTGGCATCATTTCCTGGGGTGTGATAGTGGACTTGGTTACTCTCCTGAGTCGAATGGTGGGATCCCCTGAAACAAAGCATTTTCTCCCATAGACTATAATGGGGTTCGATATTCATTTGAATAGTCAAATATTGAGCGGCTATTGGAAACGAATATCGAATATTTTACTGTTTGCTCATCTCTAGTCTTAATGTTTGCAGGACAAATTTTTCTTCATGATGCTACCATTTATTATTCTTTACAATGTACTGGGAAGCTGGAAAAAAAATCAGAAATTGCGTGGATTTGAAGAAAAAAATGCATTTGTGCAACTTTCTTACAGGCATCGTTTTTACAGCAGTCACTGTGCAGCCAGAATGACATGTCACCTGTATTCTATGTTTCGGTACGATTCCGAGGATTCCAAATTTATATGGTTTTATTTACATTTTAACACTTTAGCATAAATCAAAACTAAACTGTGCGAAAAAGGTTTTTTTTTTTTGTTTTTTTTTCTAAAAGTCGCCATATTCTGAGACCTGTAAAAAAATTTTATGCTTCCATGAATGGGAATGCATAGGGTGTTTTTATTGAGGGACCAGGTGTACTTTTTAGTTTTTGGGGAATTGTTATTGCTTTGATCACTTTTTAGTCAAATTTTTATCAGAGGCAAAACAGAAAAAAAACACGGTTTGACCATTTTTTTTTTTTTTTACTGTACGGCATTTACCTAATGGGAAAAATATTTTTATAGATTTGTAGACCGAGTGTTTTTGGACACATTGATACCTAATGTGTAGTTGTGTCACAGTATTTAAGTACTTTTATATGTGTTCTAGGGAAAGGGGGGTGATTGGAACTTTTAATATTGTTTATTTATTTATTGCATTTATTAGACCCCCTATGGGTCTTGAATCCCAAGGAGTCTGATCACTAATGCAATGCATTACCATGCTAATGCATTTCAATGTATTGCATAAAACGGCATTTCTATTGAAGGCTACATAGAGTAGCCTGCAATAGAACATACGGAAAGACAGGACTGGGAGTCTTCACAAGGCTCCTGGCTGTAATGACAAAAGGATGCCAGCCTCGGAGCTTGCCCAGCCCCTGGAAAATGGTAGTGCCCATACGCCACTGGTAAAATGGCACCTCTGTCAAAGATGATCGGGCACCGATCTTGGGCATTAGCGCTGGGTGTCTGCGGCCGACATTTTTAAATACCTAGCATCCACTGTACTGGTACGGTGGATTTATGGAAAGGGTAAAGCAGATATATGGTTTATGTTTTTCAGGTCCTCAAGTGGACCCAAAAAAAGGAAACCTGAATGCTAGTGTGACTCAGCGCCGCACCTCCCATGAGGTGACCTGAAGCGACCGCTTCAGGCGGCGCTATGCCAGGCCCCCGGAGGGGGTGGCATTTTTGCTTACCTAAGCCAGAGCGTCACCGTCTTGGCAGTCTGGCACTGGAAGCGAGCAGTGGATTGGGGAGGCCCTGTGGACGCAGTGCTGCTCCAGCGGCCTCCCCTCACACTCAGGCAGAGAGCAGGTCCCCTCCCTGCCTGCTCTCTGCCTGCTAACGCCGCTCCGCCCCCTTCACTCTTCCCCGCCCCCTTCACTACGCCCCCTCCCCTTCACTCCGCCCCCTCCTCCCAGGGGGGCGGTTTTCTGTTGTCCGTCTCGGGCGGCAAAAAGGTAGGTTCACCCCTGGTGTGACCCTAGCTTAAATTTGCAAAGACAGAGAGAACAGCACCGAACACATACCCTATGGGAATAAGCGGGCCAGAAATCATAGAAAACCAATATGGCTAACTAAAACGGTACAGAATGCAATGAGGGATAAAAAGGAAGCATTTAAAGTACTAAAACAAGAAAGTAGCGACACAGCATTAAAAAACTAAGGAGAAAAATAAAAGACAAAGGAGGTGAAGATTGAGGCTGAGAGAAACACTGCCAAGGAAAGTAAAAGTAATCCAAAATTATTCTTCAATTACATAAATAATAAGAGAATAAAAACTGACAATGTGGGCACTCTCAAAAATAATCTGGGTGTAATGGTGGAGGAGGATGAGGAAAAAGCACAAGTACTAAATGCCGCCTTCTCTACAGTGTTTACACAAGAAAATCCATTGGCAGCAACATGATTAGGGGTAATGTGAACTCTCAATTAAATGTCACCTGCTTAACCCAGGAAGAAGTGCGGCGCCGCCTGCAAAACACTGAAATAGAGAAATTGCCCGGTACAGATGGAATACACCCCCGAGTTCTGAGGGAATAAAGCATGGTCATAGATAGACCCTTGTATCTAATATTTAAGGATTCAGTAATGACTGGGTCTCTTCCACAGGATTGGCGAATAGCAAATGTGGTGCCAATTTTCAAAAAGGGGTGTAAAAGTGAACCTGGAAACTACAGGCCAGTAAGTTTAACTTCTGTGGTGGGAAAGATATTTGAGGGCTTTCTAAGAGATGCTGTCCTGGAGTATGTCAATGTAAATAATCTTATAACACCCAATCAGCATGGGTTTATGAGGAATCGGTCCTATCAGACTAATCTGATCAGCTTCTATGAGGAGGTCAGTTCAAGACTGGACATGGGTAATGCAGTAGACGTGGTATATCTGGACATGGGTAACACAGTGGACGTGGTGTATCTGGACATGGGTAATGCAGTAGGCATGGTGTACCTGGACATGGGTAATGCAGTAGACGTGGTGTACCTGGACATGGGTAATGCAGTAGACGTGGTATGCCTGGACATGGGTAATGCAGTGGAAGAGGTGTATCTGGACATGGGTAATGCAGTGGAAGAGGTGTATCTGGACATGGGTAATGCAGTGGACGTGGTGTATCTGGACATGGGTAATGCACTAGATTTGGTGTACTTGGACTTTTCAAAGGCTTTTGATACTGTTCCACATAAACGGTTGGTATGCAAAATGAGAATGTTGGGACTGGGGGAAAACATATGGATTTGGATTAGCAACTGGCTCACTGATAGGAAACAGAGGGTACTTGTTAATGGTAAATATTCAGACTGGGCCACAGTCACCAGTGGGGGGGGGGGGGCACAAGGGTCAGTATTTGGTCCTCTCTTGTTTAATATCTTTATTAATGACCTGGTAGAGGGTTTACAGAGCAGGGTGTCCATATCTGCAGATGATACTAAACTTTGTAGGGTAATTAATAATGAGGAGGATAGTAGAATAATACAAGGGGATCTAAGGAAACTGGAAGCACGGGCGGAGACTTGGTAAATGAAGTTTAATGTTGACAAATGTAAGGTAATGCACTTTGGGCGACGTAATAAAATGTCTGACTATGTACTTAATAGTAAATTACTGGGTAAGACTTAGGGATTTTGGTGGACAGCAAGCTTACCTTTAGTGACCAATGTCAGGCAGCTGCTGCCAAGACAAATAAGATTATGGGATGCATCAAAAGAGGTCTAGATTCTCATGACAAGGACATAGTTATGCCTCTATACAAATCACTGGTCCGGCCACACTTAGAATATTGTGCGCAATTTTTGGCCCCAATATACAAGAAAGACATAAGTGAGCTTGAAAAAGTGCAAAGACGGGCAACCAAAATGATTAGGGGAATGGGTGGACTGGAGGACAACGATAGATTAACAAACTTGGGGTTATTCAGTTTAGAGAAAAGACGTCTACAGGGAGATCTAATAACAATGTACAAATACATGAAGGGACAATACAAAGAACTTTCTAAGGACATTTTTACTCCTAGGCCAGTGACAGTGACAAGAGGACATCCTGTACGTCTGGAGGAGAGAAGGTTTCACCAGAAACATAGAAGGGGATTCTTCACAGTTAGAACAGCGAGGTTATGGAACTCTCTGCCGCAGGAAGTGGTGATGGCGGATTCATTACACAAGTTCAAAGAGGGCTTGGATGTCTTTCTTGAAGAGAAAAGTATAACAAGTTTTGGACTCTAGATTATAAGGACACGTTGATCCAGGGTTTTTATACTGACTGCCAGATTTGGAGTTGGGAAGGAATTTTTTCCCCTGAAACAGGGCAATTGGCATGAGCCTCATGGGATTTTTTGCCTTTCCCTGGATCAACAATGTAGGGATTGTAGGGTTATAGGTTGGACTTGATTGACTGATGTCTTTATCCAACCTCATCTACTATGTAACTATATAACTATATAGTATAATGCCACCTTAGTAACCTCCACACACTCTCATGTCCCCTTAGTGGCTACATATAGTATGATGCCCCTTTATTATTCCCACACAATATAATTCCACCAGGTTGGACTTGATGGACTAATGTCATTATCCAACCTCATCAACTATGTAACTATGAGGGGATCCCTGTGTATTACCACTGTATATGGCAGAAAATTGAAGGACGAGTAGTTTCTCACCTGGTAGGGTTGTGAGTTCATCACAACAACCCTTGATGCATAAACACTTATATGGTGAGGGGTCAGGGCAGCTGCTGTACAAACACCATGAAGACTTCAAGACAATGGAACAATATGGACCAGCCTCCTCAGAAGATTCAGCAAAGAACAGCGCTCACCCAGAAGTAACTAGAAATGCTTTATTGGATAATGCACACAACGTGTTTCAGGTCCCTGTAGACCCTTTCTCAAGTGTATATATTCTTTAAAAAAAAATTATAAAAAAAACATACATATAATAAAATGACAACTGGGTGAACTATTGAAAATGATCCATGGGATAGTGCATAGTAATACATACATACAGCCTAATGTTTGATACAAAAACACCAAATACCAAACCACAGTAGCCACAACACAGTAGATACCAAATGGAGCTCTTTCAACACAATATACTGTAGACCTCTGTGCTCAACTGTCACCTATGGATGGGCATGTACCCATATACAGTAATGTATTTATTTCATTTTATATATGGTTTTATGCATTGTGGCTACTGTAGTCTGGTAATTGGTGTTTTTGTATCAAGCATTAGGTTGTACGTATGTATTACTATTCAATATCCCATGGATCATTTTCAATGGTTCACCCAGTTTTTATTTTATATTATGTTTTTTTTTTTTTAAAGAATATCTACATTTGAGAAAGGGTCTGAAATGCCCAAAACACATTGTTACATTGTCTAATAAAGCATTTCTAGTTACTTCTGGGTGAGCACTTTTCTTCACTGAATTTTCTGAGGAGAAAATCTCAAGATCGTCTCAAGCCAAAAAGTGACTTTTCCCATAGAGAAGCATTGACTAGGGTTGAGTGATCGGGATTGGGAAAGATCGGATCATGATCAGTGATCGAGCAAATTTCACGATCGCGATTGGCAGGAAAATGATCGGAAATCGGATTTTAAAATTGATCCTGAAATCTCAAGATCCTAACTACCATACAAATTCAGGGAGAGGGGTGCTGTTAGAAATTCAGCACATATATTGGAGTATTGGAGCTCAAGTCCGTTTGGTCCCTACCAAACCCCTTGGTAATAACACTACCTCACTGCAGCATTGCGCCTCCTCTTGGTAGGTGTACAAGTGAATGTTCTTTAGTATTTTGCACCTGTGCAGCCTCCATCAGCCTCCATCATCTATAACTAGCACCTAGCTGCTTTCTGCTGTGTAGGTTGTAATGAGAAATTGTGGTACTGACTCGTACCAAAATGGGTTTGTCCAGAATATTCCAAATTATTCTATTTATTACAAAAGAAAACAAATGGATATTCATCTCAGATTATCTAAAATGGCTGCAAAATTGTAATCTGGGGTCTCAGCCGAAGTTACATCTAAGTGACATTATTATACTCTGGGGTCAATGAAGGTGTAAAAGATAAAAAAAAATGCATACTTACTTTCCCTCACCTCTTTTGGGTCTCCTCACAGCATACAACGTTACCCCTGAGGCTTGGGGTTACCACTGAGGCCTGTGATGGCATACTGAGCACCATGGCTCAATCATAGGCCTTAGTGGTGACTCAGGGCACATGATGTCACCCAGAAGGCGTAGACTGCACCAGAGTTCGCACAGAGGCCAAAAATAGGTAAGGGAAAAAGAGTATGAATGTTTTATTTTTTTATTTTTACACCTCCCCTGGGCCTTTATCTGAAGTATAGATAATAGAGTATAATAATATCATTTTCACTTTGAAATAACTTTGGCTGTGTTTTCTCTAGAGAGCTATTAATAGAATATATAGGTTCTTAGGAGCCCTGACAGTATTCTACACTATGTTTTATAGATAGGTTCCTAGGAGCCCTAAGAGTATTCTACACTATGTTTTATAGATAGGTTCCTAGGAGCCCTGACAGTGTTCTACACTATGTTTTATAGATAGGTTCCTAGGAGCCCTGACAGTGTTCTACACTATGTTTTATAGATAGGTTCCTAGGAGCCCTGACAGTATTCTACACTATGTTTTATAGATAGGTTCCTAGGAGCCCTGACAGTATTCTACACTATGTTTTATAGATAGGTTCCTAGGAGCCCTGACAGTATTCTACACTATGTTTTATAGATAGGTTCCTAGGAGCCCTGACAGTGTTCTACACTATGTTTTATAGATAGGTTCCTAGGAGCCCTGACAGTATTATACACTATGTATTATAGATAGGTTCCTAGGAGCCCTAAGAGTATTCTACACTATGTTTTATTGATAGGTTCTTAGGAGCCCTGACAGTATTCTACACTATGTTTTATTGATAGGGTCCTAGGAGCCCTAAGAGTATTCTATAGTGTTGAGCGAATAGTATTCGAATCCTAGTTTTATTTATTATTTATTTTGCTTACTTATATAGCACCATCATATTCCGTAGCGCTTTACAGACATTGACAGTCACTGTCTCATATAGGGCTCACAATCTAAAATCCCTATCAGTATGTCTTTTGATGTGTGGGAGGAAACCGGAGTACCCGGAGGAAACCCACGCAAACACGGGGAGAACATACAAACTCCTTGCAGATGTTGTCCTGGGTGGGATTTGAACCCAGGACTCCAGCACTGCAAGGCTGCAGTGCTAACCACTGAGCCACCGTGCTGCCCCCCACGAATAGTTTCGAATACCTCACTCCCATAGGAATGCATTGAAGCCGGCCGGCGGTGCCGGCTGGCGCTTAAATCCTCTGCTCTCATGCATTCCTATGGGAGCGGGGGTATTCGAATCTAGGATTCGAATACTATTCGCTCAACACTAGTGTTCTACACTATATTTTAAAGATAGTTTCCTAGGAGCCCTAAGAGTATTCTACACTATGTTTTATAGATAGGTTCCTAGGAGCCCTAAGAGAGTTCTATACTAAGTTTCCACTTATGGCCATAGAATTCTTGTACACCTTCATTTTTCCATTCTTAGATTTACTCCTAGTGCCCCTAACAGCAAGGCTATCAGAATGAAACCCCCTGCCATTACTTCCTTCATCATTAACAGTACTGCCCCTACTAAGTCTACAACTAACTGTTATGTTTTCCACATCTCCCTTTTCTACATCCAAAAAATTCTGACCATTTTCATTCAACTCATCAAGAAGAGGAAGACTCTGAATAGGATGAAGATGAAAAAAAAACAATAGTAGACAGTATAAATTACCCTCCCAGTTTCAATCACTTACACTAGATCAGGGGAACTCAAACTGCGGCCCGCGGGCCACATGCGGCCCGCCAAGCACTTCTGTCTGGCCCCGCCGACAACGCCGGCAGGCGTGCATTTATAATGAAGCTCCTGGGGAGCTCGGGCTAGGCCATGGAGCGCACTTCACTTTACCTATTGGCGGGCATCGCTCCTGATGTCTGTGCGACCTGCTCTGCCTCTGGCCCACTGTTTGAAAAGTTTGAGGACCCCTGCACTAGATCCATAACAGTCAGCAGGGCTATGGCCCATCTCCTGGCTAAGAAATGGCACTGGGAATAACTTGTATCAGCAAGTCTGACCAGATTACTCCAGCTTCCACCTCCTCACTCCTCCTAAGGAAGGAGACATAACAACAACTCGTCTGCTCCCCCTAAGGGCTAGTTCACACGTAAAAAACACCTGGTTATTTTGGTCCTGAAAAAAACGCTTCCTAATTAGGAAGCGGTTATTTTGACCTTGAGGCATTATTTTGGAGAATTTTCTGAAGTAGTTTTTGGTAAAAAAAAAAAAAAAACTGCTTCAGAAAACAGCAGGTGGATTTCCCTTCCCCTAAAAGTGAATGGGCTGTAAAAAAAACGCGAAGCGTTTTTCACTTCCCATTCACTTCTATTGCTTTCCTCAGATGTAATATGCCTGAAGAAAGGTCACGTCGCTTCTTTTTTCTGCTAGCAGCAAAAAACTGCTAGCAGAAAAACGAAAGCTAGCGGTCTCCATAGACCACCATTGTATGAAGGCAGATTTTGAGGTGAAATCAGCTGTCACAATCTGCCTCATTGCCCCTGTGTCAACTAACTATAAAAAGAATGAGAACACAATGCAGAATGTCATCAAAAATAAAAGATAAGATAAGATAATCCTTTAATAGTCCCACAGTGGGCAAATTTCAGCATGTTACAGCAGCCTAGTAATACAGATACAGGATAATACACAGTAATATAATACAGGACACACATATGCTGAGAAGAGAAGATATACTAGGAGTCCATAGCAGCTAAGGAACAGAAGAAGAAAGAAGGAAGACTTCATGGTCGTCGTCATAATCATTAGTTTTCTGTATGGAGTGATCTTCACACTGAGACCCCTCACAATTATTATATTTTATAACACAGAAAGTAAAGTGTATTAGCAGGATGCCTTACTGACCAGAACCTTCTCCCGCTGTCCATCTGCTTTATCTGCTTGTAGTTGTATTAGTTTAGCTTTATAGAGACTGTATATATAATATACACTTACCTGTCAGTTCTGGGGTAAGTTGGTGTCCATGTTCATCCAGTAGGATTTGCTCCACCAGAGCGTCACCTAATGAGACACAACAGATTAGTAGGATATTCTAGTGTATAGATGTACAGATATAAATATGGGATTATACAGTGACCGGGACAAGGTGTAATGGTTCTAAAGGCAAAATTGTGCAGAACTCCTTGACCCCTGCTCCTCCATTGTACCATGATCACTGAAATTCAATGATTTAGTGTCCAAGCTTGATTTTACTTAGACTAGAACTTAAATAGTTCTGCAGATTTAGGTCTTTGGGTCAGTGAATTATACTAGTCCCGTCAATAAGGTGGAGCGTCACCAGCAAGGAGTTTATCGGTGATTTCATCCTGGAGCCAGAAAAGTACTAAAGATGAATATACAGTCCTATGAAAAAGTTTGTGCCCCCCTATTAATCTTAATCATTTTTTGTTCTAAATATTTTGGTGTTTGCAACAGCCATTTCAGTTTGATATATCTAATAACTGATGGACACAGTAATATTTCAGGATTGAAATGAGGTTTATTGTACTAACAGAAAATGTGCAATATGCATTAAACCAAAATTTGACCGGTGCAAAAGTATGGACACCCTTATCATTTTATTGATTTGAATTCCCCTAACTACTTTTTACTGACTTACTGAAGCACAAAATTGGTTTTGTAACCTCAGTGAGCTTTGAACTTCATAGCCAGATGTATCCAATCATAAGAAAAGGTTGCCAATTGCAAGTTGATCTCCTATTTGAATCTCCTCTGAAGAGTGGCATCATGGGCTACTCAAAACAACTCTCAAATGATCTGAAAACAAAGATTGTTCAACATAGTTGTTCAGGGGAAGGATACAAAAAGCTGTCTCAGAGATTTAACCTGTCAGTTTCCACTGTGAGGAACATAGTAAGGAAATGGAAGACCACAGGGACAGTTCTTGTTAAGCCCAGAAGTGGCAGGCCAAGAAAAATATCAGAAAGGCAGAGAAGAAGAATGGTGAGAACAGTCAAGGACAATCCACAGACCACCTCCAAAGAGCTGCAGCATCATCTTGCTGCAGATGGTGTCACTGTGCATCGGTCAACTATACAGCGCACTTTGCACAAATAGAAGCTGTATGGGAGAGTGATGAGAAAGAAGCCGTTTCTGCACGTACGCCACAAATAGAGTTGCCTGAGGTATGAATAAGCACATTTGGACAAGGCAGCTTCATTTTGGAAACAAAAATTGAGTTGTTTGGTTATAAAAAAAAAAAAGGCGTTATGCATGGCGTCCAAAAAGAAACAGCATTCCAAGAAAAACACTTGCTACCCACTGTAAAATTTGGTGGAGGTTCCATCATGCTTTGGGGCTGTGTGGCCAATGCCGGCATCGGGAATCTTGTTAAAGTTGAGAGTCGCATGGATTCCACTCAGTATCAGCAGATTCTTGAGAATAATGTTCAAGAATCAGTGACGAAGTTGAAGTTACGCCGGGGATGGATATTTCAGCAAGACAATGATCCAAAACACTGCTCCAAATCCTCAGGCCTTCATGCAGAGGAACAATTACAATGTTCTGGAATGGCCATCCCAGTCCCCAGACCTGAATATCATTGAACATCTGTGGGATGATTTGAAGCGGGCTGTCCATGCTCGGCGACCATCTAACTTAACTGAACTTGAATTGTTTGTCCAAAATACCTTTATCCAGGATCCAGGAACTGATTAAAAGCTACAGGAAGCGACTAGAGGCTGTTATCTTTGCAAAAGGAGGATCTACTAAATATTAATGTCACTTTTCTGTTGAGGTGCCCATACTTTTGCACCGGTCAAATTTTGGTTTAATGTATATTGCACATTTTCTGTTAGTACAATAAACCTCATTTCAATCCTGAAATATTACTGTGTCCATCAGTTATTAGATATATCAAACTGAAATGGCTGTTATAAACACCAAAATATTTAGAACTAAAAATGATTAAGATTAATAGGGGTGCCCAAACTTTTTCATAGGACTGTACATGTGTATCTCTCTATATTATAAAAATGAATTTCTGTCTGTCTGTCTGTTCTCTAATGCAAACCAAACGACTGGACCGATCTTCACCAAATTTGGTACAGAGATACTTCAGTTATCCGGGAAGGTTTAAGACGAGACTCCAACTCACTCGGACGTACCGTTGCTGAGATACAGCATTCCAAACACAATGCCCCCCCTTAGCCAATACAAACCTGCAAGTCTTTCACTCTTATTCCAACTGCAATACACACGGTCACTCCACATGCACAATACAACACTGATATCCAAACTGAGATACACGCATCAGAGGATTACTGTTATGACCCGGTCTCAGCAGTCTCGGCCTGTTCGGTTCAGGCGCAGAGTGTCCGGACGGCATTCAGCGTGTGAACCACCTGATGCACGGCAGGGGAATGATCACACCAGACATGCAGTTTCTGCTCTGGCACTCGGGCGTGGATCACGTGGTGAGTGGCCGGATGGATCAGTGCCTGGTGTGTCTTGGCCTCTGAAGGGGTTAAGTTCTCTGCAGTGCTGAATACTTTACAGGCCATGGGCGAGGCCTTCTCCTTACTATATAAGGTTGTTGCACATGCTATCTGATGCCGGTCTTAAACGTCTGTTCCTGTCCTCAGTGAATGTCTGTTGTCTGAAGCTGCTACCATCTGCATCCTGGCCCATCCAGTTTCTTGCTCCTGTTCACACAGGACTGTTAGCTAAGTATTGAGCTCCTATCCAGACATAGTGTTCCGGGCGCAGCGAGCCCTAGGTATTTTTCTGTTTGGAAGTTTGGAATTTTGGTAGGGTTTTTTTGTGTGTGATCCTAAGTTCTGTTTTTCCCTATCCCTTGCTTAGTTCAGTTATTCTGTGTTTCACGTTTATTCTCTTCCTATGCTTTTGTGTACTCACGTTCACCGTTAGTCCAAGTCTGGACATCTGTGGGGGGCTTGTTCTGTATCTGCCTCTCCTTCGTAAACGTGAAGCTAGACAGGGGCTCTATTTCCCTTTGTAGGTTAGCTACTTCTCCGGCTGTGCTCGTGCCCCTTCAGGCAAGTTAGTCGGGCCCACGGCTACTTCTAGTTGTGCGAGGCAGGGTGTAGGAGGATCCACACTAGAAGTCCAAACTGCTCATACTTATTATTGTTGGGTTTTATATATGTTTTTCCTGTACCGTACTGAGAAGTTATCAGTCCGGGGCCAGTCTGTGGTCAGGGATCCCCAAACCATAACAATTACATACACAGATCAGCACACAGTATCACATGCCAGAGGATTAGATACATGCGTCTGCACACAGTCCCACACACCAGAGGATTAAATATGCGCTTCTGCACACAGTTCCACACACTGAAGGACTCGATACATGCGTCTGCACACAGTACCACACGCCGGGGGATTGGATACATGCGTCTGCACACAGTACCAAATGCCAAAGGATTGGATACACGTATCAGCACACAGTTCCACACACCAGAGTATAATATTATGCACGTCTGCACACAGTACCACATGCCGTAGGATTAGATATGCGCGTCTACACACAGTTCCACACTCCATAGGATTAGATACGCACATCTGCACACAGTACTACACACCGTAGGATTAGATATGCGCCTCTTCACACAATACCACATGGGGGAGGAATAGATACACGCATCTGCACACAGTACCACACGCCGGAGGATAAGATATGTGCATCTGCACACAGTACCACACTAACAAGGATTAGAAACTTGCGTCTAAACACAGTATTACATGGGGAAGGATTAGATATAGCTTTACTCCAGGTATCCATAACAACTGATCACAGGTTTTTCACTGATATCCAAAATGAGATACACATAATCACATGACGCTTATGGACATACACACAAACCACATACAAAATACATCAGTGCAAAATTGGACAACTCTTATGGGGCCACTACACAAACATAAAATGTAATATACCCATGCGAAGTCGGGTCCTCCTGCTAGTGTGTGTGTGTGTATGTATATGTATATATATATATATATATATATATATATATATATATATATATATATATATATATATATATATATATATATATATAATTACACACACCTCAAATTCTGTAGTAGTCTGCTCTATACAAATCCACAGTTCTCGCCCGATGTGGCTGAAATATGGCACGCCCCCTCGCCACACACAGGAACAGAATACTGCGCACGTTACATCTCGCTAACGTCCCCCGGGCATGCGATTGGGGCCCCTAAATTTAGGCCCTATGCATATAATGGGGAAAAGTGAAAGTGAAAGCGCTGAGGGGAAAACAACAGCTGTGACTGTCAGAGACAGATTATAGCGATGGCGCCAAAGAGTCACTGCTGAAGGGGCCGCAACACCACACACAACACACACAAACATTTCACAAACACCATATATACATCACACAGACAGCACACATACACCAACCCACAAACACCGCACAAATGCCACAACACAAACACCAGACCACTCTAGACACACACAACACCAACACCACCCCACAAATACCACACACACACGCATGAACCACAAACGCAGGCATAAACACTCAGATGGATGCACACTACACACACAGACAACTATCGCACACACGGCAACTTGCTCTGTGCACGCAGAACCATATGGATTACACGCGCACATACAGGCATACATATACAAGGACCACACACATGCATGCACACATGCATACATATACTTGGATCACACGTGCGCACACACACACAAATACGCACATGCATACATATACACTGACCACACACATGGATCACACGCATGCACACACATACTAGCACGCACGCACACATATACACGGACTACACACGTGCATGCACACCCACATACATACACATGGATCAGACACGCACACACACACATACATATATATACACAGATCACACTCATGCATGCACACACGCATTTATACACATGGATCACATGTGTGTGCACACACAAATACACACACACGTGCAAACACATGCATACATATACTCTTACCAAACACGTATACATACATATGGATCACACACATACATACACGTGTGCACGCACACAAACATATATACAGACTACACACGTGCATGCACATTCGCATACATACACATGAATCACTCACACACGCGTGCGCGCACACACACACACACACACACACACGCATACATATACAAGGACCACACACACGTGCATGCACACCCACATACATGCACATGGATCAAACACATGTACACGCACGCATGCAGTGACAAAACATGTCTGGTATCTTTAGTGACTGCTTGCACACAATATTACCTGTATGACGGACACATCACATACACAATGTTACAGGCATGACGGACACATTACATACACAATGTTACCTGTATAACGGACACATCACATACACAATGTTACAGGCATGACGGACACATCACATACACAATATTACCTGTATGACACATCTCATACACAATGTTACCTGTATGACACATCTCATACACAATGTTACCTGTATGACACATCACATACACAATATTACCTGTATGACACATCTCATACACAATGTTACCTGTATGACACCTCTCATACACAATGTTACCTGTATGACGGACACATCACATACACAATGTTACAGGCATGACGGACACATCACATACACAATGTTACCTGTATGACAGACACATCTCATACACAATGTTACCTGTATGACGGACACCGCATACACAATGTTACCTGTATGACACATCACATACACAATGTTACCTGTATGACACATCTCATACACAATGTTACCTGTATGACACATCACATACACAATGTTTCCCATATGACCGACAGGTCTCATACACAATGTTACCCGTATGACGGACACATCACATACACAATGTTACCTGTATAACACATCACATACACAATGTTACCTGTATGACACATCTCATCTCATACACAATGTTACCTGTATGACACATCTCATACACAATGTTATCTGTATGACGGACACATCACATACACAATGTTACCTGTATGACGGACACATCGCATACACAATGTTACCTGTATGACGGACACATCTCATACACAATGTTTCCTGTATGACGGACACATCACATACACAATGTTTCCCATATGACCGACAGATCTCATACACAATGTTACCTGTATGACGGACACATCGCATACACAATGTTACCTGTATGACACATCACATACACAATGTTACCTGTATGACGGACACATCTCATACACAATGTTACCTCTATGACACATCACATACACAATGTTACCTGTATGACGGACACATCACATACACAATGTTACCTGTATGACACATCTCATACACAATGTTACCTGTATGACAGACACATCACATACATAATGTTACCTGTATGACACATCACATACACAATGTTACCTGTATGACAGACACATCACATACACAATGTTACCTGTATGACACATCACATACATAATGTTACCTGTATGACACATCACATACATAATGTTACCTGTATGACACATCTCATACACAATGTTACCTGTATGACACATCACATACACAATGTTACCTGTATGACGAACACATCACATACACAATGTTACCTGTATGACACATCTCATACACAATGTTACCTGTATGACGGACACATCTCATACACAATGTTACCTGTATGACGGACACATCACATACACAATGTTACCTGTATGACGGACACATCACATACACAATGTTACCTGTATGACGAACACATCACATACACAATGTTACCTGTATGACACATCTCATACACAATATTACCTGTATGACGGACACATCACATACACAATGTTACCTGTATGACACATCTCATACACAATGTTACCTGTATGACACATCTCATACACAATGTTACCTGTATGACACATCTCATACACAATGTTACCTGTATGACGGACACATCACATACACAATGTTACCTGTATGACACATCTCATACACAATGTTACCTGTATGACGGACACATCACATACACAATGTTACCTGTATGACACATCACATACACAATGTTACCTGTATGACAGATACATCACATAGACAATGTTACCTGTATGACACATCACATACACAATGTTACCTGTATGACACATCTCATACACAATGTTACCTGTATGACGAACACATCACATACACAATGTTACCTGTATGACACATCTCATACACAATATTACCTGTATGACGGACACATCACATACACAATGTTACCTGTATGACACATCTCATACACAATGTTACCTGTATGACACATCTCATACACAATGTTACCTGTATGACACATCACATACACAATGTTACCTGTATGACGGACACATCACATACACAATGTTACCTCTTTCATGTAGCTCCTCCAGTACAGCGTGCAGGCCGTGGGTATCTTGATCCTTCTGTATGACATGAAGACTAACCCACAATGCTATCGCAGCTTCTCTTCCTCCATTGAAAATATCCTGTATTAAAGTCCGGGCCAATGTTTTTCTATCATTTTTTAGGCTGAGGTATTTCTAAAAAAAAAACAGGAAAGTCACGCATAAGAGCAATTATTAGAGATGGGCAAACCTCTCAAGATTTGTTTCATGTTCCAGTTCCACAGCTCGGGTCCCTGGTTTGTTTCAAGACAAAACACACATTTAATTGGCTTAAGCATAATACAGAATAGTCTTAGTCCTAGGAACCTATAGAGATATTTCTGGGCTTGTTTTTCGGTTGTCAATATTTCTATAAATGGTTTTTACAGGTAACAAATATCAGCGAGACCCGGAGGGCCACAAGAACAGGAAAACAAAGTGGCCAACATGGCCTAACAGCTACAGTATACATGGGTCAAACTACAGAACAAATAAGATACCCAACATATTACATTACATAATATCACTTAGAGTATACAAAGAGTGTAATGGTGGGAAGATACATATTCTAAGGATGCAAAATAGAGAAGAAAAATAATTTACTATGTATATAGACTACAGGTAGGGAGAGGGAATAAGAGGGTTAAGGGAGGGAAGGGGAGTAAGGGTACCACCTTGATGGGCACTCTTCCACGGTCCAGAATCTTCTTAAATTTTTCCACAAAGTCAGGGCTCATTCACATCTGCGCCCGGGATCTCCGCTTTCAGGTTTTCGTTTCCTGCCCGAAACTGTTATCATGATCAGTTATCATGATCCATGAGATCTTTGTGGACATCAGCGCTAACCAATAGGGTGGGAGTGTGCCACATTCTGGCAATTGTCATTTTGGCTGACAGTAGAATATCAGTTTACGGATATATTTTTTAACAAATTGCATGGGGCCATTTAAGAGTTCCATGGGGCATCCATTGGGAGAGAGGTAAGTGCCACTATTTTAATCAGGCGGTATACTTCAAAACTGGGTAACCACTGGGCAAGCCCAAAACGTGTATCAAAGAACCCTACTCTTCACAATGATGGAAGCAGAGCAGATCTGCTAAGAGAAGTATATGTGCCAAATGTGTACCATCTTAAAGGGGTTCCAACAGACTGGGACCAAAATCTTCAGAAGGTTTGGCAAGGAGAAGCGCTCACCCAATTGGATAACAATATGTTTATTAAGGCACGACGCGTTTCAGGCACTTAGGCCCTTTATCAAGTGCAATAAATCACCTTCCCAGAGCAGCTGGGAGTCTTAGTGGTTCCGAGTTCAGGCTCTCTTTCCATTTGCTTACCTTTACTCATACTTGTGCTGAATTTACTACACTAGGGTCGGCTCGGTGCCGTATTTTTCTTCTTCTCTTCATCTTAAAAGGGTTGTCCGGGATAAACTCAAATTATTCCCCTAAACTAAACCCCTTCCCCGCCTAACTTCTAACTTACTTATATTTTTTTTAAAAATGTATAATCATCTATATATTGTGACCACCCCAGGGATACTTTCTGATAATCCGGTGATATTCCATTTCACTGCTTCTAAAATGGAAGGTCACCTGTATTCTCCTCCTCCCCCCATCAATACTTACATGTCTTTCTGTGTCCGGGACAGTTCCTCCTCTCTTGAAGCGCCTGCACAGTCTGGAGGTGACTGAAGACATGCGCAGTAGAGATGGAAAACCACCTCTACTGCACAGGCCTCACAGGTACTTCTGGGCTGTGTGCAGCATCTCCAGCCTGTGCACAGTGAAGAGGAAATGAGGAGCCATCTCTCAGATCGGAAGCTATGATGGTATGCGACGGGGGGGCTTAGTTACTTGAGAAGGGCTATCAGTGGGCAGGATAGCTTAGCTAAGGAGACAGGGAGGGAGGGGCCTAGTAGTGTGCAGGGTAGTTTAGCATAGCTTAGCTAGGGAGACAGGGAGGGGGGTGTAATGCAGTGAGAGAGGATGGGGGAGCAGTGACAGCAGAGAGGTAGCGTAGAAGGTACACAGGAAGTTACATAGTAGGAAGCTACACCAAGTAAACAAATGCAGAAGATGCCACAAACACTTAGTAATCACTCAAATCACTGCTAAAAAATATATGGGTGCACTTTTAACCCATTAATAGCACTAAGAGACATTAAAAAAAAAAAAGATTTTTTGCCCAGAAAACCCCTTTAAGTGTACCTTATAACTGGCTTCTAATCAGGGAGATGTTGATGGACAATAGGTCAGGTACGCCATTTCCCTTTTCTGAGTGACCAGGTCAGCGTAAAGGAAAGACATAGACCCAGTGACCCAGATATGAGAGGCCAACATATACATTCAAAAGTCAACAATGTAGTAATAGAGTGAAAACTGTTCTTCCAAGTGTCGAGGAAACGGTATGCCTGAGAGTAATGGAAATTCTCCAAAGCTGGAAGGTAATGTGTGTCCTTGAAGTAGTCCAGGTTCTTCATAGAGCTACCCACAAAACATAGAGGACCATGACAGTATCAAATTCCATGTCTTGGAGTGATGGAATCCCACATGGCCAAGATTGGAGGGCACTCAGAAGAACTTAGCTATATAATTGTCTATAAGAGAACTCCAGGACATACAGCCCTTTCTAAGGAAGCCCATTGTGGGCAATATGGCAAAGATTTCCATTAATTGGGTTAAATGTGCTGCATAGGGTTGAGCCGATCTTGACTTTTCAGGATCGATTTTGAAATCCGATTTCCGATCATTTTTCATTCAAACCCAATCTCGATCCCAATTCCGATCCCAATGCAAGTCAATGGCATTTTTTTATTAATCGGAGATCGGATTTTAAAAGCAATCCTATTCATTATACAGCATGGAATCTAACAATTGTTAGAATCCACGCTGTGTAGTGAATAACTAAAGTAGCCAGAGGATTTTTTTTTAATCCTCTGGCTACTTAGTCCCCCTGGTGTCCATTTACCTCCAGAGATAGCTGGTCCGGTGCCCGGTGCCTTCCATCTTCTTCGCCTTGCTGCTGCTCCACGCTGCTCTTCTCCCTTCGCTGCCCCTCCCTGCCAGGTTAGGAGAGTGTGGGCGGGTTAGGAGAGTGTGGGCGGGGACTGGGAGGGGAGACATCACGTCTCCCCGCCCTGTACCCGCCCACACTCTCCTAAGCCAAAAGCCCCGCCTACCTAGCGCTTTAAACACTAACCTGGGAGGCGGGGGCAGCGAGGCAAGAAGAAGGAGGGCACCGGAGCAGCCATCTCTAGAGATAAGTAGCTGCTAGAGATGTTTAGTTTAGCCTCCCATTCGAATGAATGGAGGCAGCTGGCGCATAGGGGGTTAAGGCTGTGTGCCGGCTGCTTCCATTCATTCCTATGGAACTGCAGCAGAGCCTTCACACTGAGTATACAGCGTATACTCAGTGTGAAGGCTAAGCAAAGCATTGTGGGTAAAGATCACCGATCTCGATCCCACATAAAAAGATTGTGTTCGGAATTCCTATGGCGATTGTGAAAATTTCTCGATTGCCGATCGGAATCCGATCTTTTCCGAACACGATCGCTCAACCCTAGTGCTACATTTTTGTAATGAACAACAAAGGGATCTCCCTAACCTGCTTTAATTTTGGGTGTAAAGAAGGTGCCCAGTTGTACTTAAGGTTGTTTGCCTCCCATATAAAGTCCATGATCAGTATTTATACTTTATGAAGCATGTCGGGTGGTACACTCAATGGTGCAAAAATATGCCAGAGAAGGGTCAATTCTATGGCCATGATTTGGCCAAACTACAATACATTGTATTGTGACAGGTTTGAAGTTCTGCAGCAACTTATTGAATTAGAGGTGGGAGATTTTCTTTGTATAAGGACTCTTTAGGAACTGTCCGTTTGATATCCAGGTATGGTAAGGAGTGTGGGAAAAGTCAACATTTAGTTTGAGCTTGTTCTCTGAGTTATATTTTTCAATTGCATTCTTTTGAGTTGGCCATAACTTATAACTGACGAAATGTTATTGGACTGTTCTGCGGGGGCAGGGCACATTCTGAAAGTGGTCATCTTTGATGCAAAAATCCCATGTAATACCATGAAACCTCTTGGATCTGACCACCAAAATGTACAGCCTTTTATGGTCTTTTATAGTGGTGTTATTCTCAAAGAAAAAAGTATACAGAATGCTGCATTTCTGCTTTATATCACATCAGTATATTACACAGACCCCGGCCTGGACTAAGAGTAATAAGCAGCCATGGTGCTGTATACAAGTTACTCCAACCCAAACACATAACCATAAGGGATTCCCAACTCTTTGTTACTCCCCTGGTGGCCTACACATTTCCTTCTTGGCCCTATCATTCTTGATCTCCAGCATGCCCTTGTCTCTCATTCCAGGTGCCTAGCATGGCTATTGTTTGACTTCTAGAGCCAAATGTTGCTCCCCTTTTCATTTTCCTCCTTCACATTTAATAGACCAAAATCTGAATTTTTAGACCATCCTAGGAACGCCCCAAGACTGCTCATTTTGAGGTGGGGTTTACCTAAATCCTGTCCATTTTGTGTCTCTGTTCTAAAGATTGACATGCATGCTCGGCATTTCAGTATCAGATTGCATTCTCTATTGCTCAACCAGGGGTGTAACTTGAGGGGATGCAGAAGACCCTAGAAGGCCCATAAGCAATAAAGAGGCCGCAGTGATTGCAGCTACCACTAAACCCATAACCCAGGAGCAGGGCCACTGATAGGCCAGTACTACTGCTACTGGCAGGGCCGCCAATAGGCCAGTACTCCTGCTACTGGCGTCAGGGGCCCGGCCAAATTTAAAAATGGGGGGGGGGGGGCAAAGCGCGCTGCACATTTTGTCCCTCTTTTGGTTCTTCAAAAGTTGGGAGGTATGGGCACAGGAGGCAATGGAAAGATGTTAGAGGGTGGATGGGGGGGGGATTGTTGGGACATCGGGTGTGCGGAACTGCGGAGAGGGAATTGGGGCAATAATATATAATATATAATTATGTTTTTAGCTGGAGAACTACAAAGCACACAAGACCTGCAAAGGTATGTGTGCTTTGTATTAATAATGATGTAGGCTATGCTACTAGCATAGCAGCCTGTTTGGGGGTGGGACTTTCACTTTAAAGGAGTGTTCACATTGTGTCTTTGGCCTCCCTTGCCGGGATACGTTGGTAACCAGTCACAATCAGCTCCCCACTTATCCCTGCACGGAGAACTGCAGGCCCCCCTTTTTTTTTAATGGCCAGTTCTTCGTGCAGGGATAAGTTGACAGCTGATTCTGACTGGTTACCAATGGATCCCGGCAAGGGAGGCCAAAAACGCAATGTGAATAAGCCCTGAGGATTTATTAGGAGGGCTCTTATAGATGGTGCTGGCTCTCTATAGGCGCAGTCACACGTAGCAGATTATACCTGCAAATAGAATCTGATGAAGCCTTGTAATGCTGCTAAATAAAGGGAAATGTAATACAGAATTGGTATGACGCAAAATAAGGTAGTTTTAAAATGGCAGGGGGGGGGGGCAGACATTCAGGCTGTATGTGGCCCCAAAATTCCTGATGACGGCCCTGCCCAGGGGCCCCCATATCATTCCCAGTACATAAGGGCTGATTAAACTTCTTTGACCTCAGTTGAGATTTGCTTTGATGTCTGGCAGTCTGTGCATTGTATACTGCTCAATAAAGTAAAGGGAACACTCAAATAATACATCCTAGATCTGAATGAATGAAATATTCTCATTGAATACTTAGTGAGTTATTCCACTTTAATTTTGGGGGTGACCCCAAAACCAGGCCTCCATTGGTTAATACATTTGATTTCCATTGATGATTTTTGTGTGATTTTGTTGTCATCGCATTCAACTTTGTACAGAACAAAGTATTCAATGAGAATCAATGAGATAAATCTATGAAATGTATGTATACGAATGCCCGAAGCCCAGGGGTGAACCTAGCTTTTATTCCGCCTGAGGCGGACGACAGAAAGGGGGCGGGGTGTAGCGAAGGGGGGCGGGGCAGAGCGGCGTTAGCAGCCAGGGAGAGGACCTGCTCTCTGCCTGAGCGTGAGAGGAGGCCGGTGGAGCAGCGATGCGTCCACAGGGCCTCCCCAATCCACCGCTCGCTTCCCGTGCCGGGCTGCCGAGACAGTGACGCTAAGCCAGTCCAGGACACCTTGACCTGGTCTGGCTTAGGTCAGCAAAAATGCCGCCGCCCCCCTGGGGGCCCGGCATAGCGCCGCTTGAAGCGGTCGCTTCAGGTCGCCTCATGTGAGGTGTGGGGCTGCCGAAGCAAGATGGAGGAACTAGAAGTGATGATGTTGGAAGAAAATTATGACATGGTGGGGGTAAGTGAGACATGGCTGGACTCTAGATATGACTGGGCTGTAAATATACAAGGGTACAGCATGTTTAGAAAGGAGCGTACAAATAAGAAAAGGGAAGGGGTTTGTTTATATGTAAAATCCTGCCTTAAGCCAGTTCTGCGTGAGGACATCTGGGAGGAAAATGAATATGTGGAGTCCTTATGGGTGGAAATTACAGGAGGAACAAAAAATAATAAAATACTGATAGGGGTTTGTTATAAATCTCCAAATATAACGGAAGAAGCTGAAAATAAACTAATAACGCTGGGTTCACACCAGCGCCTAAACTCCGTTTTCAGGTTTCCATCTTCTGCATGTAGAAGAAGGAAACCTGTCATGTCGAGTCCGGCCGTGAGCGCCAGTGAGCGTTTTAGGTGCTCCGCGGTGAAACCATTTTTTGTAAACTGGACACAGAATTTTGAAGTATACTGCCTGATTAAAACAGTGGCACTTACCTCTCTCCCAATGGATGCCCCATGGCACTCTTAAATGGCCCCATGCAATTTGTTAAAAAATATATCCATAAACTGATATTCTACTGTCAGCCAAAATGACAATTGCCAGAATGTGGCACACTCCCACCCTGTCGATTAGCGCTGATGTCCACAAAGATCTCATGGATCATGATAACTGACCACCTGTCACATATGCTAGCTGATGCTGGGTTCACACCAGCGTTCAGGTCTCCGCTTTCAATTTCCATCTTCTGCATGCCGAGTCCGGCTGTGAGCGCCGGTGAGCGTTTTATGCGCTCCGCGGTGAAACCGTTTTTTTAAACCGGACACAGAGTATTGCATGTCTCACTCTGTGTCCAGTTTAAAAAACCAGTTTCGCCGCGGAGCGCATAAAACGCTGACCGACGCACACGGACAGAGACTTTTCAAGCCTATTCAAATGAATGGGATTGAAACATGCTGGCAGGTTTCCGTCTCCTGCCCCTGTTTTGTGCAGGAAACGGAAACCTACAGAACGGAGTACGGGCGCAGATGTGAACAAGTCCTAAAACAAATAGATGAGGCAGCGCAGAATAATAAAGTCATTATTATGGGGGATTTCAACGACCCAGATATCAACTGGGAGGCAGAAACCTGCAGATCCAACAAAGGGAACAGGTTCTTGTCAGTAATACAAGACAATTACCTATTGCAACTAGTGCAGGACCCAACAAGAGGCGAGGCACTTTTAGTGACCATAACATAATAAGTTTTCTTGTCTTGTACACATTAAGATGATGTTCATTAGAGGGGGTACAAAAACACTAAACTTCAGGAAGGCCAATGGTCACCAGCTGAGAGAGGAGCTTAGCAGCATAAACTGGGACCATGTCCTCAATGTGTCAGGAACACAAACTAGATGGGACATCTTCAAAAATATACTAAATAATAAGAGCACTAGAAAACACATACCCTATGGGAATAAGCGGCCAGAAATCATAGAAAACCAATATGGCTAACTAAAACGGTACAGAATGCAATGAGGGATAAAAAGGAAGCAACCTCATCTACTATGTAACTATATGTAAGAATATTTCATTCATTCAGACCTAGGATGTGTTATTTGAGTGTTCCCTTTATTTTTTTGGGCAGTGTGTATTTATTCACCCTGTCCTTTGGTGCATTGAGAAAGGTGAGAAAGGTTTATGATACACAGCCCGCCACTGACAGAAAGGAAGTTTAACTGCTTCTTCTGGCATTAAAGGTTTATCAGTGTATAGTCAAGGAGGGATTCTGTGGGGGAGGCTGTGGCACAAAAGTGGGCATGAATACTATGCGGGGGACGGGGACAGGATGGGAATGATCGGAAGTTTGTATGCATAGACATGTTGTGAACAAGTCTTCAAGGCGGTCTGGGACCAGATAGAGAAGGAAAGGGAATGTAAATCATGGTATAATGTGCTGATGGGATTCGGCAAACAGTCATGAGAAGAAGTTGTGCACTGGGCCAAGAATCATTTTTCCACCAGGGCTCATAAGGTTTGAGCATTCATACATTGAGCATGGCATGGGCTCTCTGCTCCGGTCTGATGCTGGCCACTCTTCACCTCTGGTGTCCATTGCTAGTCTCTTATTCCTACTTTCTGCTGACCAGTGATGGAGCTCCAATGGCACAGCACAGACCTGACTCCACATTCATCTCATAGTCTATGTAAATCCAATAGGGGGTCTTTTTAAAAGGGTTCCCACTTTAGTTGGATAAAGGAATGGTCTACTTATAGAGATTCCAGCTTCTATACAGTATGACAAGAGGAATATAGGTCACTGAAGAGACTGGTGTTTAAAAGGGGGTCTTCTGAAAGGGGTGGTCTTCTGGGGAGGTTTCACTGTATAAGTTTCTGCCCAGGGGCGTAACTACCGGGGTAGAAGCGGTAGCAGCTGCCACAAGGCTCGGGACACTAGGGGGGCTGGTGGCAGCTCCTACTGCTGCAGATGTTTTTTTTAAATAGGCTGTTACCTGCTGGAGTATCAAGAGGAGGGAATGGGTGGTGCAGGCTGTGTGTGAACAAGAGGGGTACATGGGCATGCAGGCTGTGTGTGAGAAAGATGGGGGGAATGGGGGTGCAGGCTGTGGGTGAGCAAGAGTGTGGTGGAATGAGGGTTCCCCCTGCCACATCACCCTCTTGCTAGCACACAGCTTGCACCCCCTTTCCCCTCTCTTGCTTGTACCCCAATTTCCCCTCTTGCTTATACACACCCTGCACCCCACTCTTGTTCACATACAGGCTGCACGCCTATGTACCCTTCTTGGGGGGAGGGGGGGGCGCATGTCGAACGTTCTCCACAGGGCCCTGTCATTCCTAGTTATGCCAATAGGATGGAGATCTGGAGTAACCTGTTCCTGTAACATACGATATCACACGGAGCTCTTGTATATAACACTGATAGTTCATCTCACCTCAACATCTGGGATATTCCGGGATTTCAGCTCACTCAGAAGTGATATAGGACTCAAGTTCTCCACAATGTAGAGCAGATCATCCTGGAAATACTCATATGTCATCCTCAGTACATGATCTTCATACTGACAGAGCTGCTGATAAAACTTCCGGGTCTCATCATCTAGGAAATGGAGGAGACACAAGAATGAAATCTTCTAGGACATGGAGAAGACTGGCAGCATTTTATGTAGAATTTCCTTGTCCTGGATCATTCTAGAAGCTTCTGCAGATGACAATCCACAAGCCTGTCACTTAGCAGCACTACTAGGATGGATTTACAGCACACATTAGTTTTTTCATATTTGTATTTGTGTATATGTAAATATACGACAGGCTTAAAAAAGTGAAAAAACATCTACATTTTACTGTTGTATAAGGAACACGTTGGTGACCATTTTTGCAATATGTTTTATTGATAAAATTTATTTCCTTTCAGTAGAAAACCGGCACTAATAATTCTCTAACTAGTACCTCGATTATGATTAAGGGGGCTTTATGATTGGCAAAAGTAATTTTTAACTAATCATCACTTTAGAAAGGCTATTCCACACCTAGATAGAGATAGAGGGGGATAGAGATGGAGGGGGGACATGAAACTTGGGACAGAGATGGAGGACATGAAACTGGGGACAGAGATGGGTGACATGAAACTGGGGACAGAGATGGTGGCGGGACATTAAACTGGGGGGAAGCGATGGAGGGACATGAAAATGGGGGCAGCGATGGGGGGACATGCAACTAGGGACAGGGATGGGGGGACATGAAACTGGGGGAAGATGAAGGGGTTATATGAAACTGGGGGAGAGATGGAGGGGGACATATAATTTACGGGTGACTGTAGGAGGATTATACTGTGTGGGAGCACATGAAAAATGAACGAGAATGGGTGGAGTCAACATAAAAGTGGGCATAGCTAAATTTGCACATTTTGTCCCTATTTCTGCTCTTCATAAGTTGGAAGGTATGCTAATTAGTTCCTCCGTGCATAGGAAGTTCTCAGCCAGCTCTCCTCTCAAGGGCATCAGGCTCAGATCCTGGACCTGCCAAGTCTCTGATACTTGTAGTCATCCTGAGCCTGACCTCTGGCTATTCCTGACTATTCTCCTGCCATGACCTCTAGATTCTGTGTCTGATACTGGTATTTATCCATACTCAGGCTATTATTGATCACTGCCTTCACCTTTAGATGTGACACCCCAGATTTGTAGTGTTTCTCCCTCTAGTCACCTTACTACCTGACTACTCTTCATCATCACTTGCTTTCTCTTTCCCGGTCAACAATTATTCTGAAGAAGTGACCTGGGGATCTTCCGCAGAAAAATCCAGTTGTCTATTAAAGGGCAACAACCCTTCATATTCCAGTATAGACAGCAAGTTGGCAGTGGTCTGTACTGTCAGAGCAGGTGAGACACATGTCTGGAAGAATCCTGACCATCTCTGGGAGAATCTTGACCAACTTTAGAGGAATCCTGACCATCTCTGGAGGAATACTGACCATTTCTGGAAGACTCCTGATCATCTCTGGAGGAATCTTGACCATCTCTGGAGCAAGCCTGACCATCTCTAGAAGAGTCCTGACCATCTTTGGGGAAATCTCGACCAACTTTAGAGGGATCCTGACCATCTCTACAGGACTCCTGATAATTTCTGGAAGAGTCCTGACCATCTCTGGGGAATCTTGACCAACTTTGGAGGAATCTTGACCATCTCTGAAGGAATTTTGACCATGTCTGGAAGAATCCTGACTATCTCTGGAGGAATCCTGACCATTTCTGGAGGACTCCTGATCATCTCTGGAGGAATCCTGACCATCCTTCAAAGAGCCCTGACCATCTCTGGGGGAATCTTGACCATGTCTGGAAGAATCCTGACTATCTCTGGGAGAATTTTGACAAACTTTAGAGGAATCCTGACCATCTCTGGAGGAATCCTGACTAGAGATGAGTTCATAATCGAATACAAGGCCGCATACGCAGTAAAAATTTGTATCCCCTCCCACCTTCGCTGGCACATTTTTTGCACCAACAACTGTGCAGGGAAGGTGGGACAGGAACTACGACAATGGAGGCAGTGAAAAAAATTGAAAAAACCCATTGGCTGCCGAAAACATGTGACCTCCCAATTCATAAGAATAGTGTCGGCCATCTTCGTCTCATTCTCGTTTTGGAGTCAGGAATAGTCAATAATAACAGCTCTTTTCAGAGCTCAATAATAACTAGCTAGCTAGCAAATCATGCAGCTTAGCAGCAGGGGACGTGGAAGTCGATACCCAGCTGGGTATCAGCTCCAGAGTCCAGGTACTGGAGAGGGGCTGCCAGCAGTGCCCCTCGCCAGCACCAGGGTACGTTGGTGAGCACGTGGAACTGGATACCCAGCTGGGTATCAGCTCCAGAGTCCACGTATTGGAGAGGGGCTGCCAGCAGTGCCCCTCGCCAGCACAAGGGTACGTGGGAGAGGATGTGGAACTGGATACCCAGCTGGGTATCAGCTCCAGAGTCGATGTACTGGAGAGAGGCTGTCAGCAGTGCCCCTCGCCAGCACCAGGGTGCGAGGATGTGGATACCCAGCTGTATATCCACTCCAGATTCCAGGTACTGGAGAGAGGCTGCCAGCAGCAGCAGGGGACATGGGTGAGGATGTGGATTTCCAGCTGGGTATCCACTCCATAGTCCAGGTACTGGAGAGATTCAGTCAGCAAACAATTTACTCTTCCTCATCCTTCTCATCCTCCTCCTCCTCCTACAACCCCAGCCACTACTACTGAATGTAGTAATAATTTCTTTTTTTTTTTTTAAATGAAAATATTTTTTTTTTCATGCATACCCCCCACAGCGGCATGCAAAACAATTTTTTAGGGCTCCCCCCACAGGGGCCTGCAAATTAATGTTTTAGGGCTTCCCCCACAGGGGCCTGCAAATTAATGTTTTAGAGCACACTGCTGCTGCATGGCTCTAGTCGCCCCAAGGGCCAAAAAAATGAAAAACTGCTGCTACAAGGCTCTAGTCACCCCAAGGGCCAAAAAAATAAAACACTGCTGCATGGCTCAGTCACCCCAAGGGCCAAAAAAATGAAAAACTGCTGCTACAAGGTTGTAGTCACCCCAAGGGCCAAAAAATAAAACACTGCTGCTGCATGGCTCTTGGCACCCCAAGGGCCAAAAAATAAAACACTGCTGCTGCATGGCTCTAGTCGCCCCAAGGGCCAAAAAAATGAAAAACTGCTGCTACAAGGTTGTAGTCACCCCAAGGGCCAAAAAATAAAACACTGCTGCTGCATGGCTCTTGGCACCCCAAGGGCCAAAAAATAAAACACTGCTGCTGCATGGCTCTACTCACCCCAAGGGCCAAAAAAATGAATAACTGCTACAATGGTGGGATCCCCTGAAACAAAGCATTTTCTTCCATAGACTATAATGGGGTTCGATATTCGTTCGAATAGTTGAATATTGAGATGCTATTCGTAACGAATAACGAAAATCGAATTTTACTGTTTGCTCATCTCTAATCCTGACCATTTCTGGAGGACTCCTGATCATCTCTAGAGGAATCTTGACCATCTCTGGAGCAAGCCTGACCATCTATTGAGGAATCTTGACCAACTTTAGAGCAATCCTGACCATTTCTGGAAGACTTCTGACCATCTCTGGAGAAATCCTGACCATCTCTAGAAGAGACCTGACCATCTTTGGGGAAATCTTGACCAACTTTAGAGGGATCCTGACCATCTCTAGAGGACTCCTGATCATTTCTGGAGGAATCCTGTTTATGTAATGACAGTCACCTCTATTACAAAGTGTCTGACCTCTGCATAAGCAATACCGCCCCTGCTACCTCTTGTGTCACCCCCTCTACCTCATAGATTGTAAGCTCTTGCGAGCAGGGCCCTCAGTTCCATTGTGTGAAATGACTTTCTTTGTAATGTATCTTTGTCTGTATTTGAACCCTACAAATTGTACAGCGCTGCGGAATATGTTGGCGCTATATAAATAAAATTTATTATTATTATTATTATTATTATTATTATTATTATTATTATTAAATCCTTACCATCTCTAGGTGTTTTATTATCCATTCCTGAGCCTGGGGAAATATTAAAATCCCTGCAAGAAAAAGGAAAAATATTCATTACATTTGGGAAAAAGTTCTTTAACCCTTAAGGTAGAAGAAGATTTTCAGTTTGTATATAATTGTTTTTAGCCATATCTATTTTGTAGAAATCTCTTTCTTCATGTCCTCACTATCTGTGCAGTATCCCAAAGTGCTGCTGCTTTAAGTGTTTGTCTTTTGTGCCTCTGGGTTATGTTGGTATGTCCCATCTTCTATGTTGTATGTAATTGTTATGCAGTTCAAACCTTTACGCTTGGTTCAGCCCTAACCAATAACAGGCCATTGGGCCGGGTTGTAGGAGATCTAGCTCTCCATGGCGGCCATTGAAGTCCATTGTCTGCTGTGTCCCAGTTTGTGAGAAGCTGGTTTCCTGCAGTTTGCAGATGTTCTCATACAGCACTGCGACTGGACTTCAGACAGCCCTGAGAAGAAAGTACCACCGTTTGGACTATTGGACATCGTGCCAGGAGGGAAAAGAAGCAGATGTACACTGTTATCAGTTCTTGTTGTGTCTGCATGTCATAAAACTAGGCCCGGAAGTGGATCTCCCTGTAATGGCATGTACCCTGTGACTTTAGTATATCATATTTCCTATAAGTATCCACTAGATGCTGCAATAAACTGAAACATTTGCTTGAGATACACGGTATAGACCATACTAGGTAAACGCTCAAAATAGATATTGTGTATACTTTCCGCTTGTATAGATTGTTTTGGGTGCCCAATATACCTGCCCCATACGGGTGAGAAGCAAGGGGTCTACCTGCCATACAGTAGAGATCATACTTCACATACGCTCAGAATACATAGCGTGTATACTTACAATACACTACGCTTGTATACATCATTTTTTGCGCCCAATTTACCTGACCCATAAGGGTCAGAAACAAAAACTCTATTCGACAGACAGTGCACACCATAGTCTGTATACACTCAATATATATACCCTGTATACTTGTAATTCCAAATGCTTGGATACATCTGGAAATGCGTACGGCTAGCGGAAGAGGACAGGGGTGTGGAAATACAGCTGGCAAGCTACTGCGAATCCAATGCCTACTGGGGAGGGGCAGCCAGAATTGTGCTCATCCACAACCCCCGGCTAGATGGCAACATTAAGCAGGGTGCAGGGTACAATGATGACGAGGCCCAAGCACCAGGAACAGGTGTTGCAATGGCTAGCGGATAATGCTTACAGCTCCTTATCCACCAGCCAGTCAGCCACTACCTCAAGTCCTCTTCCTTGCCAAAAGTCTGGTCCTCCTTCCTCCCAACATGCCCAATCTTCCCAGCACAGTCATCCCACATTTCCCCCCTCCCAGGAGATGTTTTCAGGTCCCTCACTCTGTCCAACCACTTCACCAATCCCAGTAGCTACCAGACGACTTTGTGTGTCCTGTTGCCCAAACACTGGAGCATTCGCCATCTCTGGGTGATTTAGTTGTTGTGGACCAGCAACCCGTCCCCAGTGACGATGACGAGACACAGTGAGGTCAGGTGACATCAGGGTAAGAAGTGGTTATGTGCGGTAATCAGGAGGAGGAGCATATGAAGGAATTAGAAGAGGAGGTGGTGGACAACGAGGCCACCAACCCGACCTAGACAGTGGTGATATCTAGGGGGAAAACAGTGTAGATGTGGAGGCAAGTGCAGCACCAAAGAAGGTGGCTAGAGGCCGAGGCATGTCCAGAGGCAGAAGACAGCTGCTTCACAGAAGCCAGGCCTGAGCCAGCAAGGCCCAAGATGTTATCTCTTCTAGCCACCAGAGAAAAACTCCCCCATCGAGGCCACGTTCCTCGATTGTGTGGAGATTTTCAATGTATACGCAGAGGACAAACTGAATGCGGTTTGTACACTTTGCAAGTCTAAACTGAGTAGTGGCTTTGAAAAGGGCAACCTTACCACCTCTGGCGTGCGCTGTCATTTGTAAGGCAAGCACTGGGCTCAGTGGGAGACAGCAAACGCAGGACAATTGTCGTCCGGCGTTGCCGCCACTGCCTCTCTCACTGTTGCCAGTGCTGGCGCTGGGGAGTGCACCCTCATCTGCCCCTTTTCCTGCCTCTGCTCCTTTCGCCTGCACCATCATGCGCTTCTTCCCAGCAACTCCCCATCTCCCAGGCGTTTCATTGCAGGCAGAAGTACAGCGCAATCCACCCACATGCCCATGCCTTCAACGGCCTCATCTCAAGACTGCTGACCCTGGAGATGTTGGCGTTTATGTTAGTGGAGACTCAGGCCTTCCGTGACCTGATGGCAGCTGCAGCACCTCGCTATGCTGCCCCCTAGCCATCACTACCTCTTGGTGTGCCGTCCCCGACTTGCACCAGCACGTGTCCCCTAACATCAGTTGGGCCCTGAGTTCCGTGCTTTGCTGTAAGGTCCACTTGACCACCGACGCATGGAGAAGCGTGTGCGGTCAGGAACGCTGCTTCTCTCTAATTACAGGCTGGGTGAATGTAGTGGAGTCTGGTCCCAGGGTGCAAACTGGGGTGGCCTATCTCCTCTCCCAGCCCAAAATTCTTGGCAGGGGTTCTCTGAAAACCTACTCCTCTGCTGCAACCTAGACCACACCTGTGACCTGTAAATGCTTCAGCACTGGGGTGTGGAGATGTCAGCAGGTCATGCTGAAGCTCATCAGCTTGGCCGATAGAAAACACACTTCCCCCGAGGTTAGGGATGCCATCCTCGATGTGACGGCAATGTGGTTTTCGCTGCTGCACCTGGGCCCAGGCATGTTTGCATATGTGATAATGGCCGGAACCTGGTAGCAGATCTGGAGCTTCGCAGACTCAAACACGGTCCACACATGGCCCACGTTTTCAAGTTGTTGGTGAAAAGGTTCTTTGAAACCTACCCCATTGTGCATGATATACTGGTGAAAGTGTGGACATTTTCGTAAGTGAAAAGTAGCCTGAAAACATTCAGAGCACACACTGTCATCTTCTCACTGTTGGCTGACGGAGGAAGACGAGGAGGATGAAGTGGCATTTGATGTCACTGTCCCACACAATACTAGCGGAAAAGTTCAGTGCATCCCATTGCTTCAGCACGGATGGTGTGAAGGGGAGTGGAAATGGAGAATGACCCTTCCGGTGGGGGCAGCGAAGTCATGCCAAGTAAAACTCTGGCACACATGACTGACTTCATGTTGGGCTGCTTTTCCGGAGACAAAGGCATAGTTCACATCATGGAGAGCAAACAATACTGGATTTTTGCAATCCTTGACCCCCGGTATAAAAATAACATCTCGTCTTTTGTTCTGTTAGGGGAGAGGAAAAATCGCATAAATGATTGCCACAAGCACCTGGTGCAGAATATGATGGAAATGTTTCCGTCAACCCTCACTGGCGGCAGAGAGGATATTTCCTCCAAGAGGCTAACAACTGCCATCCAGTCCACAACCACCAGGGGAACACTCTCCAAGGTCTGGGACACGTTAATGCCCCCCCCCTGGCCAAACAACCGCCACTGAGGGGGCCTAGTGTCATCAGGAGGGAAAAGTATGGCACATGTTGCGTGAGTACCTGGCCAACCACAGCCCTGTCCGATCCCTCTGCGCCTTACACATATTTGGTGTAGAAGTTGGACCTGTGGCCCTTGGGGTGAGTGGAGGCTTCCCCCAGCTGAGGTTTGGGTGAGTTTGGCGAGGTGGTGCAAGTAAGCCCCGCAGTTAGCCTTTTTGGTGGCATAGAGTGTACACAATGAACCCCAACTGTCACTTGCAGAGCCACTCTTCTACTTGTAACTGCACGATAGAACCTGCCTGTCTATGCTCTCTTGAGTTAGAAATAGATTGGTGCCCCTGCATTTTAAGTTTAGGCCCCATTCTTTTGCTTTCTTCAGCTCACAAACAGATATCTCTTTTTATGCCTCTTAGTGCCAATTCAGCTGTGCCACCCCCAGGATTAATTCTTTCACCCCCATCTTGGAGTTGTCACTTGCCCCAGCAGTGTTTAGAGTGTCAGGGCCACGTTGTTGCTTCAGTACAGGTGAATACTGTATACCAGTGGTACGGAATTTCAGCCCTAAAAAGTAGTTTTGAGAACTTTCTGCAGGATGAGCCTATAAGCTGATGGTGTTTATAGACTCTTTAAGCAGTGTTGCTGTTTTCAGAATATTTCCTGCCTATCGGAAGGTAAAATCTCTCTCTGACCCTCGGCACGATGTCTCTCCCTATCTCTCCAAGCCGCAAATGACACGAACATGGCTGACACTATTCTTATGAATCAGAGGTCACCTGATTTTGCCAGCCAATGGCTTTTTCCTATTTTTTTTCAATGCCTACTTTTTCCTCCATCCTGTCCCAACTCCCCTGCACAGTTATTGGTGAAAAAAAAGCGCCAGGGAGGGGATACAAATTTTTACTGCGTTTGCCACGTGGTATTCGATTAGAATCAAATATCTCGAATAGCCTGATATTCGATCAAATACCTATTTGATCGAACGGTGTTCACTCATCTCTACAAAGCTACTAATCTGGGTGGCATCTATGCCGTTTGTGTGCAGGATTATTTTAGGAGGTGACACGCTATGTTACCAGAAATGGCCATAGCCACATCTAGTCGCAGGGCGCCTATGCTGTAACTTTGAGGTATGTGTGACACATATTAATTCCTGGCTGTGGTTTTGCTGTTACTGCTTTATGAAATGTGGCCGAAATAACTCAGCACTTCACTTAGAGAAAAGTGAAAGTAGCAGCAGCCGGGGACTGGATGCAGCAATAGCTACATCTGGGTACATAGTGTGTCGCCTCCTACAGGTGTTACCTCACTCTGCTCCCAGTCATATCCATTTACCACTACTTGTGGGTTACACATGTACTTACATCACTTCTAACAGGAAAGTACAGGTGTAGCAAGGCAAATAGTGATAAACACATGTGGCTGGGACAAAGAGTCCTGGGGCTGAATTAGGGTGAGTTCACACGGAGTAAAATGGAGTGTAATTTGGAGCGTTTACGGAGCGTTTACGGAGCGTATACGGAGCGTTTACGGAGTGTTTATGGAACGTTTACATAAACGCTCCGTAAACGCTCCGTATACGCTCCGTAAACGCTCCAAATTACACTCCATTTTACTCCGTGTGAATGCACCCTAAGGGTGCATTCACACTGAGTAAACGCTAGCTTATTTTGTAGAGTAAAATTACACTTGTAAATTTTGCTATCCCATTGACTTCAATGACATTTTACAGGCGTATTTTTACAGGCGTATTTTTTACAGGCGTATTTTTTACAGGCGTATTTTTACACTTGTAAAAAAATATCATTGAAGGCAATGGGATAGCAAAATTTACAAGTGTAATTTTACTCTACAAAATAAGCTAGCGTTTACTCAGTGTGAATGCACCCTTAGGGTGCATTCACACTGAGTAAACGCTAGCTTATTTTGTAGAGTAAAATTACACTTGTAAATTTTGCTATCCCATTGACTTCAATGACATTTTACAGGCGTATTTTTACAGGCGTATTTTTTACAGGCGTATTTTTTACAGGCGTATTTTTACACTTGTAAAAAAATATCATTGAAGTCAATGGGATAGCAAAATTTACAAGTGTAATTTTACTCTACAAAATAAGCTAGCGTTTACTCAGTGTGAATGCACCCTTACAGATAAATTTACAACCGGTGCATAAAATACATATGATGTGTGATCTTTCATTGTATTACATGTTATTGTATGCACTGGTTGTAAATTTATCTGTAATTCATCCCCAGGAAATACTGTGTGCAGGGGCCACTAATAGACATAATACTGTGTGCAGGGGCCACTATGGGACATAATATTGTGTGCAGGGGCCACTAATGGATATAATACTGTGTGCTGGGGCCACTATGGGGCATAATACTGTGTGTTGGAGTCACTATGGGGGATAATACTGTGTGCAGGGGCCACTATGGGGTATAATACTGTGTGCTGGAGCCACTATGGGGGATAATACTGTGTGCAGGGGCCACTATGGGGCATAATACTGTGTGCAGGGGCCACTATGGGACATAATACTGTGTGCAGGGGCCACTATGGGGGATAATACTGTGTGCAGGGGCCACTATGGGGCATAATACTGTGTGCAGGGGCCACTATGGGGTATAATACTGTGTGCTGGAGCCACTATGGGGGATAATACTGTGTGCAGGGGCCACTATGGGGGATAATACTGTGTGCAGGGGCCACTATGGGGCATAATACTGTGTGCAGGGGCCACTATGGAACATAATACTGTGTGCAGGGGCCACTATGGATATAATACTGTATGCAGGAGCCACTATGGGACATAATACTGTGTGCAGGGGCCACTATGGGGCATAATACTGTGTGCTGGAGCCACTATGGGGGATAATACTGTGTGCAGGGGCCACTATGGGACATAATACTGTGTGCAGGGGCCACTATGGGGGATAATACTGTGTGCAGGGGCCACTAATGGATATAATACTGTGTGCAGGGGCCACTATGGGGCATAATACTGTGTGCTGGGGCCACTATGGGGTATAATACTGTGTGCAGGGGCCACTATGAGGGATAATACTGTGTGCAGGGGCCACTATGGGACATTATACTGTGTGCAGGGGCCACTATGGGACATAATACTGTGTGCTGGGGCCACTATGGGGTATAATACTGTGTGCTGGGGCCACTATGGGGCATAATACTGTGTGCAGGGGCCACTATGGGGCATAATACTGTTTGCAGGGGCCAATAATGGACATAATACTGTGTGCAGGGTCCACTAATGGACATAATACTGTGTGCAGGGCTTACTAAAGGACATAATAGAGTGCAGAGGAGGGGGTCAGTATGTGGTCAGTATATGACTTACTGTATAGTGATGTCTTTCCTGTGGGTACAGTATGTGGTTAGTGTATGACTTACTGTATAGTGATGTCTTTCCTATTTGTACAGGGTGAGGTCAGTATATGATTTACTGTATAGTGATCTCTCCTGGGTGTACAGTATGTGGTCAGTATATGACTTACTGTATAGTGATGTCTCCTCCTGTGTATAAAGTATGTGGTCAGTATATGACTTACTGTATAGTGATGTCTCCTCCTGGGTGTACAGTATATGGTCAGCATATGACTTACTGCATAGTGATGTCTCCTCCTGTGTATACAGTATGTGGTCAGTATACTTACTGTATAGTGATGTCTCCTCCTGGGTGTACAGTATATGGTCAGCATATGACTTACTGTATAGTGATGTCTCCCCTGTGTATACAGTATGTGGTCAGTATATGACTTACTGTATAGTGATGTCTCCCCTGTGTGTACAGTATGTGGTCAGTATATAGCTTACTGTATAGTGATGTCTCTCCTGTGTGTACAGTATGTGGTCAGTATATAGCTTACTGTATAGTGATGTCTCTCCCGTGTGTGTACAGTATGTGGTCAGTATATGACTTACTGTATAGTGATGTCTCCTCCTGTGTGTACAGTATGTGGTCAGTATGACTTATTGTATAGTGATGTCTCCTCCTGTGTGTGCAGTATGTGGTCAGTATATGACTTACTGTATAGTGATGTCTCCTCCTGTGTGTACAGTATGTGGTCAGTATATGACTTACTGTATAGTGATGTTTCCCCTGTGTGTACAGTATGTGGTCAGTATATGACTTACCGTATAGTGATATCTCCTCCTGTGTGTACAATATGTGGTCAGTATATGACTTAGTGTACAGTGATGTCTCCCCCTATGTGTACAGTATGTGGTCAGTATATGACTTACTGTATAGTGATGTTTCCCCTGTGTGTATTGTATGTGGTCAGTATATGACTTACTGTATAGTGATGTCTCTGCAACTTCTCCTCTGTCTTGGATCTATGATGTTATTTCCTCATTGACTTCATTGGATCTGACTAAACATTTGTGACCCTCTTATATCTCTTTAATACCCCCACCCTAAAATGGGAACCTATATATAAATATATATATATAGAGAGAGAGAGGGAATGAGAGAGAGAGAGAGAGAGAGAGAATATAAGGCGAGTGTCTTACCTGAAAGCTGTATACGGAGTGTAGAAATACAAGATCTACAAGGAAGAGACAACTTAGAAAACAAAGGAAAAGGGGAAAACTGCACTAGTGACATTGTTGGAGTTCTTTGGTGGTTGACTCGTATAAGATGAAAGTCATACTTTATTTTCTTTTCTAGAAAGATCTTCACAACTTCCTTACTGTGAAAATGCTTCTTCATTCAGCAGGTGTTGGGAGTTGTCATCAATGATAATGTTAGGAGTTGGGCCGGAACCTCCGCGGCAGCATGCAGGGGTTGCTGGCCCCCTCCTGAACCAGACTGTGGACTTCCAGTGCAGGGGGTCATGCGACCTGCTGGAGCCTGTATAGGTTTGGCTTTCACCCCGGCTTGCTGCTGGCTATACAGTTAACCATGGATATTAGCTCCTTCTGCCTGTGTCCCATATGCCTCTGACTTGATCTCCTGCTTTGCTTTCCTGACTCTGCTTTCACCTCTTGATTTTGTACTCTGCTATCTCCTGTTGACCACCCTGGCTTACCTTTAGACTACTAGTCCTTGAACCTGATTTTGTACTGCTCTGCTCTCCTGTTACTGACCCGACCTGCTTGACTTCTCTTCTGGATTACCTCTCTGTACTGCGCTGAATTTACGTTTACGACTCAGATTGTCCGACTACTCTTTGGTGTACTGCCACCTTCTTCTGGCTACCACCAACAATTGCCTTCCTGTGCTTCAGACCTTTGTCTCAACTCTGAAAACCATCAGGTGATTCCAGTTTCTGAGCCTTCTGTGTCTAGTAGTGCGCTGTGCATCCGGCTTTCCCTGAAATGTACCGCACTGCCCGACGGTAAACCCCAAGTCCATCCCCACCATCAGGGGTTCTGGTGAACCTCTCTGGAGGGTTGGGGTTGGTGTAACCTGGGATGTGCTAGACGCTCAGCGCAGTATTGTGCCATTTTGTTCATTGTGTCTGGAACCAATACTCAATACTGCTCGGTGCTGCATCTGGTTCCTAACAGAATAGACAGCCTAAAAAGATACTTTATTGGGTGGAGTTTTAGGGCTAGCTGTTGTGGATCAGATGCAGAGTTGAAACTCAAGATAAATTTGTCTGACAGATTTTCAGGGGATCGAAACTCCTTTACTAATTTTTGTGAAACCTGAAAACTGTATTTTTGCCTTAGGCCACACTCTTCTGGTAACCAGCAACAATAGGCCTAGGCAACTTCTTCAAGGCCTTAGGTATATTGTATGATGAACCTGACCAGAAACTGCTAGCTGAGGACAAACTCTACTCTATTTGGCAAGAACCCGACCAGCTGAGGACTACTGCACAGTTATTTAGAACTTGTTCAGTCCATTCTTAGTGGAACAGTTCTACTCTCTGCTTTCAATTCCAAAAAGGGATGTCTGATTCTATTAAAGGCATCCTGGTCAACTTCCCATCTCCAACTACCCAGGAGGAAAGCAGGAACCTTCCCATCAAATTGGATAGGTGTCTACGTGAGTGTAGAAAAGAGCAAGTCTCCATGGAACTATTCATTCCTGAACCGGTTCATCCACTGGAGGCCGACCCGAGACCATGCAACTCGGAGCTACTATGACTGAAGAAGAAATTCAGAAGGCAGAAGGGGTTGTGCTTCTATTGTGGCAAGGCAGGTCACATGCTGAACAGGTGTCCTAAAAGGCCTAGATCAGAGCTCAATGCCCAAGTGTCCCTCAGAAAGACTGTCTGGGGGAACAGGTACTTTCTTCTATGTCTTTTCATAAGTTTGTATTAGCTGTAGAAATTTCTATCTCTGGTATGGGTCTTCAGGGTAATGCATTTATTGATTGTGGTTCCATGGCCAATTTTATTGATATAAAGGTGGCACACTCTTGTGTGTGTATCCCTGATTCTGCTAGGAAAATCTTTCTTGATCACTGCCATTGATTCCACTCCTCTAGCTCAAACCTCAGTTAAGTTTGTTACTCCCTCCCTGGATCTTAAGATAGGAACTAGAGATGAGCGAACAGTGTTCTATCGAACACATGTTCGATCGGATATCAGGGTGTTCGCCATGTTCGAATCGAATCGAACACCGCGTGGTAAAGTGTGCCAAAATTCGATTCCCCTCCCACCTTCCCTGGCGCCTTTTTTGCACCAATAACAGCGCAGGGGAGGTGGAACAGGAACTACGACACCGGGGGCATTGAAAAAAATTGGAAAAAGTCATTGGCTGCCGAAATCAGGTGACCTCCATTTTAGACGAATAGTGGATTTCAAATCCGGGTCATATGAGAATGTGAACTTTGTGACTATGAGACAGGGATAGCTGTACAGGCAGGGATAGCTAGGGATAACCTTTATTTAGGGGGGAATGTTATTAAAAATAACTTTTTTGGGCTCTATCGGGTGTGTAATTGTGATTTTTGTGAGATAAACTTTTTCCTATAGGGATGCATTGGCCAGCGCTGATTGGCCGAATTCCGTACTCTGGCCAATCAGTGCTGGCCAATGCATTCTATTGGCGTGATGAAGCAGTGCTGAATGTGTGTGTTTATCTCAACTACACCGGTGGAGTAGTTGAGCTAAGCACACAGATTCAGCTCTGCTTCAATCAGCGCTGGCCAATGCATTCTATTAGCTTGATGAAGCAGAGTGTGCACAAGGGTTCAAGCGCATCCTCGGCTCTGATGTAGCAGAGCCGAAGCTGCATAAGGGTTCAAGTGCACCCTCGGCTCTGATGTAGCAGAGCCGAGGGTGCACAAGGGTTCAAGCGCACCCTCGGCTCTGCTACATCAGAGCCGAGGGTGCGCTTGAACCCTTGTGCACACTCTGCTTCATCAAGCTAATAGAATGCATTGGCCAGCGCTGATTGGCCAATGCATTCTATTAGCCCGATGAAGTAGAGCTGAATGTGTGTGCTAAGCACACACATTCAGCACTGCTTCATCACGCCAATACAATGCATTAGCCAGTGCTGATTGGCCAGAGTACGGAATTCGGCCAATCAGCGCTGGCTCTGCTGGAGGAGGCGGAGTCTAAGATCGCTCCACACCAGTCTCCATTCAGTTCCGACCTTAGACTCCGCCTCCTCCGGCAGAGCCAGCGCTGATTGGCCGAAGGCTGGCCAATGCATTCCTATGCGAATGCAGAGACTTAGCAGGGCTGAGCCAGTTCTGCTCAACTACACATCTGATGCACACTCGGCACTGCTACATCAGATGTAGCAATCTGATGTAGCAGAGCCGAGGGTGCACTAGAACCCCTGTGCAAACTCAGTTCACGCTAATAGAATGCATTGGCCAGCGCTGATTGGCCAATGCATTCTATTATAATTCAAACTACTTGAGACACAAAACATAAAAAATATATAATTTTATTAATAAATATCACATAAGACAATACAATACATAAACAAACAGGGGAGACACATGGGAAAAAAGAGTAAATTTCCCCATTAAATCGCAGAGGAGTACCATAACCCTCCCACCGGCAATCACACAGCCTCCTGACGAAGCCGAGTGTGGGCGAAACGCGCGTCAGGCGTTTCTTACAGTCCCACCGGCCTCAGACCGAGCTCCCCCTATTGCTACCTTCATTTGTTACTTTGGATCATAGGAAACATGTCGGTACCTACGGGTATGTATTAAGGGTGACCTTATTGGGGTACACTTTTTTACCTATTCACCACCTTCTATTTTTATTGATTGTACTATATGGTTAGTGGACATGTGATATCTAGTCCTCTTACCTAGGTTTGGTGTGTAATATTAGGTATTTAGTCTATATTAGGGAATATATTCCCTTTTTGTGATTCTTGTGACTTTTTTCTTAGTATCCTTCTATTATCTTCTATAGTTGGGGGTATACTCTGTGTGATTGCCGGTGGGAGGGTTATGGTACTCCTCTGCGATTTAATGGGGAAATTTACTCTTTTTTCCCATGTGTCTCCCCTGTTTGTTTATGTATTGTATTGTCTTATGTGATATTTATTAATAAAATTATATATTTTTTATGTTTTGTGTCTCAAGTAGTTTGAATTATATTCTGTATTTGTTTTGAGGCCAGTTTGTTCTATTTTGCTGGGTTCTAGTTTTTGGTTTTCAATGCATTCTATTAGCCCGATGAAGTAGAGCTGAATGTGTGTGCTTAGCACACACATTCAGCTCTACTTCATCGGGCTAATAGAATGCATTGGCCAATCAGCGCTGGCCAATGCATTCTATTAGCTTGATGAAGCAGAGTGTGCACAAGGGTTCAAGCGCACCCTCGGCTCTGATGTAGCAGAGCCGAGGCTGCACAAGGGTTCAAGCGCACCCTCGGCTCTGATGTAGCAGAGCCGAGGGTGCACTTGAACCCTTGTGCACCCTCGGCTCTGCTACATCAGAGCCGAGGGTGCGCTTGAACCCTTGTGCACCCTCGGCTCTGCTACATCAGAGCCGAGGGTTCGCTTGAACCCTTGTGCACCCTCGGCTCTGCTACATCAGAGCCGAGGGTGCGCTTGATCCCTTGTGCAGCCTCGGCTCTGCTACATCAGAGCCGAGGGTGCACTTGAACCCTTGTGCACCCTCGGCTCTGCTACATCAGAGCCGAGGGTGCGCTTGAACCCTTGTGCAGCCTCGGCTCTGCTACATCAGAGCCGAGGGTGCGCTTGAACCCTTGTGCACCCTCGGCTCTGCTACATCAGAGCCGAGGGTGCGCTTGAACCCTTGTGCACACTCTGCTTCATCAAGCTAATAGAATGCATTGGCCAGCGCTGATTGAAGCAGAGCTGAATCTGTGTGCTTAGCTCAACTACTCCACCGGTGTAGTTGAGCTAAACATACACATTCAGCACTGCTTCATCACGCCAATAGAATGCATTGGCCAGCACTGATTGGCCAGAGTACGGAATTCGGCCAATCAGCGCTGGCTCTGCTGGAGGAGGTGGAGTCTAAGGTCGGACCTGAATGGAGACTGGTGTGGAGCGATCTTAGACTCCGCCTCCTCCAGCAGAGCCAGCGCTGATTGGTCGAGTTCCGTACTCTGGCCAATCAGCGCTGGCCAATGCATTCTATTAGCCCGATGAAGTAGAGCTGAATGCATCACTCAGTTCAGCCAGCGCTGATTGGTCGAGTTCCGTACTCTGGCCAATCAGCGCTGATTGGCCAATGCATTCTATTAGCCCGATGAAGTAGAGCTGAATTCAGCTCTACTTCATCGGGCTAATAGAATGCATTGGCCAATCAGCGCTGGCCAATGCATTTTATTAGCGTGAACTGAGTTTGCACAGGGGTTCTAGTGCACCCTCGGCTCTGCTACATCAGATTGCTACATCTGATGTAGCAGTGCCGAGTGTGCATCAGATGTGTAGTTGAGCAAAACTGACTCAGCACTGCTAAGTCTCTGCATTCGCATAGGAATGCATTGGGCAGCCTTCGGCCAATCAGCGCTGGCTCTGCCGGAGGAGGCGGAGTCTAAGGTCGGACCTGAGTGGAGACTGGTGTGGAGCGATCTTAGACTCCGCCTCCTCCAGCAGAGCCAGCGCTGATTGGTTGAGTTCCGTACTCTGGCCAATCAGCACTGGCCAATGCATTTCTATGGGGAAAAGTTAGCTTGCCAAAATCGCAAACTGACAGGGATTTCCATGAAATAAAGTGACTTTTATGCCCCCAGACATGCTTCCCCTGCTGTCCCAGTGTCATTCCAGGGTGTTGGTATCATTTCCTGGGGTGTCATAGTGGACTTGGTGACCCTCCAGACACGAATTTGGGTTTCCCCCTTAACGAGTTTATGTTCCCCATAGACTATAATGGGGTTCGAAACCCATTCGAACACTCGAACAGTGAGCGGCTGTTCGAATCGAATTTCGAACCTCGAACATTTTAGTGTTCGCTCATCTCTAATAGGAACCCTTTATTCCGAAATGCTATTTTTGTTCTATAGAATTTGCCCTCTGAATAGTCCTGGGGTTGCCTTGGCTTAAATGACATATCCTATGTTAGATTGGAGACTGGGGGATTTGGTTAAATGGGGTTCCGAAAGTATGAACTCTTGTATCCCTTTCACTGTCTCTACTCTCACTTTTCCTCTGACAAACTATATCTCAGACTATGCAGATGTTTTTGCTGAATCTGGAGCTGTTGTTACCCCCTTATAGACCGCATGATTGTGCTATTGGGTTAATTCCTGACTCTAAACTCCCTAAAGGGCAGTTGTTTAACTTGTCTGAGCCTGAGAGACTGGCCATGAGAGAGTATGAGAGAGACGCTCTTCACAAAGGGCATATTCATCCTTCCACCTCGCCTGAAGGGACAGGGTTCTTTTCTGTTAAAAAAAAAAAAAGGATGGTGGTTTGAGACCCTGTATTGACTACTGTGAGTTAAACAGTATTACGATAAAGAACCATTCCCTTATGTCCCACCAGCGGCACAATATGGGGTGTTTTCTGCCCCTGTGTGCTGGTAGGACAGGTGGAAATTTTAATTAGCCAAGTTTTAAACACCTGGCTGGTCCCTATAAGAGGGCAACAAACCCCTCCCCCTGCGTGTTTTTTTCTGTTCTGTGTGTGGACATGTGAGAAGGACTTGGTGTCCTCCTGTAGGGCTCAGGACTTGCTTACCTGGTCCCTCGTCGGCTCCTGCCTGCTCCAGACCTAGAAGGAAGCAGAGTTGTGAGACTACAGGCAGTCCATTCACCCTCCCTCCCCTCCTGCCTTTCCCCCCCTTCTTCTCTTACCTGCTACTGCAGGTTGAACCGCCGTAACAGTTACTTACTTACCTCTCCACGCTCCGCAAAGGCTTTGGGGCCTACTTGTGTGACATCTCAGACGTCAAATGACCGGGGTCTGTGTCCTTATGCGTTGCGACGCAGGCCCCCGGTCACATGACGTCCCTGACGTCATTGAAGATAGTCAACAGCGGAGAGCGCAGGGATAGGTAAGTAACAGTGTTTATGTTTGTATCCTTTTCTCAGTCTCCGATTATTATATTCTGGGGTCTGAAAAGACCCCAGAGTATAATAATTGTTAATGGGTGTCCACAATGGAGCATAATACTGTGTGCAGGAACCACTATGGGACATAATACTGGGTGATGGGGCCACTATGGGGCATAATACTGTGTGATGGGGCCACTACGGGGCATAATACTGGGTGATGGGGCCACTATGGGGCATAATACTGTGTGATGGGGCCACTACGGGGCATAATACTGGGTGATGGGGCCACTATGGGACATAATACTGGGTGATGGGGCCACTATCAAACATAATACTGTGTGCAGGGGCAACTATGGGGCATAATACTGTGTGATGGGGCCACTACGGGGCATAATACTGGGTGATGGGGCCACTACGGGGCATAATACTGTGTGCAGGCATCACTATGGGACATAATACTGGGTGATGGGGCCACTATGGGACATAATACTGGGTGATGGGGCCACTATCAAACATAATACTGTGTGCAGGGGCAACTATGGGGCATAATACTGGGTGAAGGGGCCACTATGGGGTATATTGCTGCGCGCAGGGGCAACTATGGGGCATAATAGTGCATGCAGGAATGCGGGGAGGGGGGGTTGATCGGGGTCTTTAGTGTCGGTCGGGGGGGGGGGGGGGGTCCATGTCAAAGGTTCACCACGGGGCCCCGCCATTCCTAGTTACGCCACTGGGTTCAACCCACCTCTCTAAAGACTTAGAAAAATTTTTCTTGGCTTTGCAAATTATTATCGGAAGTTTATTGATATATTTGATAAACTGGAACCAGTAGGCTGATAGATTTGATAAACTGGAACCAGTAGGCTGTGGGTGCATTTGATTTTTTTAAAGCAAGCATTTATTAAAGCTCTGGATCTGATTCGACTGGGTCTTAGTAAACCTTTTATCATGGAAGTTGACACCTCAGAATTAGGGGTAGGGGCCGTATTGTCCCATAGCTCCACCTTATTCATCAAACTTAGACCTTGTATCTTTTTCTCCAGGAAATTCTCCTCTTCCCGAGAGGAATTATGATATTGGCAATTGAAAACTGTTGGCCATCAAATGGGCTTTTGAAGAGTGGCGACATTTCCTGGACGGGGCTAGACACAAAATAATGGTCTTAATTGACCATAAGAATTTGGTGTTTTTGGAATCTGTTAAAAGATTGAACCCAAGACAGGCCAGTTAGGCATTGTTCTACTTTTGTGCCAGGGTCCAAAAATGTTAGAGCAGATGCTTTGTCTAGAAGCTGTTGTTCTTCCCAGCTTGATAGTTCCAAGCCTCAATCTATTCGACCTGAGGAAATTGAAGTCTCTGCTGTCTTGGTGGGTTTAGCACAGGGGTAGGGAACCTTCGGCTCTCCAGCTGCTGTCAAACTACAACTCCCAACATGCTCCATTCACACCCATGGGAGTTCCAAGAACAGCAGAGCAAGTATGCATGCTGGGAATTGTAGTTTTGCAACAGCTGGAGAGCCGTACGTTCCCTACCCCTGGTTTAGCATCTGGCATCAGGGAGAATCAGCAGTTGGTTCCTCCTGAGACACCTGAAGGGAAACTGATTGTTCTACCTCAGTTTAGATTAAGGGTCTTAAGAGAACTCCATGACTCTGTTTTGTGCAGTCATCCAGGCATCTTGGGCACTAAGAAGTTATTGTCTCACCATTACTGGTGGCTTTGTAAGCCTCGGGATATTGCGGCCTATGTGTCTGCATGTGTGGAGTGTGCTAGAGCCAAGGTTCCAAGGACTAGTCCCTCAGAGGAATTATTAAGAGACCATTGTCACATATGCACTTTATTACAGATTTTATGGTATCTGGGGGGAAGACTGTTTGTGGACAGTGGTAGACAGGTTCAGCAAGATGTGTCACTTTGTTCCTCTCACCTAATTGCCCAATGCCAAGATGTTCTCCCATCTGTTTTTGGACCATGTGGTCAGGCTCCATGGTATTCCAGATAAAATTATATCTGACAGGGGCGTTCAGTTTGTGTCAAGTTTTGGAGAGCATTTTGCAGACTTCTGCGGATTCAGCTTTCTTTTTCATTGGCTTATCACCCCAAAACCAATGGACAAACTGGATGCTTCAACCAGACTGTGGAGCAGTATTTGAGATGCTATCTGTCTGCTAACCAATCAGATTGGGTTAACTATTTGTGTATGGCAGAATTTGCTATGAACAATAACTACTATGCTACTCTTTTCCTTTCTTTTATAACTATGCTTTTTATTCTCACTTTTCTTCTCTTTCTTCTAATACTGCAGTCCGGATGTGAATGTGAAGGCAGAGGGGTTACATCAGGTCCAGCATAATTTAAGGACTGCTCAGATAGCTGCTAAGAGCATACCTGATAGACTCCGTTCAGCAGGTCCTACGTTTTCCCTGCAGAGAAGGTCTAGCTCTCTTCCAGGAACCTGAGGTTAAAGGTTCTTTCTCACAAGTTGGGGGCCTAAGTTTGTTGGACCCTATGAGATCACGGTCTTTCCCTCTGGCTCTCCCTCCTTCTTTCAAAATTCACAACATTTTCCATGAATCTCTGTTGAAGAAATATCTTCCTCCTGAGGGGAATCAGGAATCTGAGGTGGCCAGGATTTTGAATTCACAAAGGGTCAGGGGTGTCTTACAAAATTTGATGCACTGGAAGGGTTATGGTCCGGAGGATAGTTCCTGCTATTTAACTTCCTCACTAATTCTCTCACCTTTCCCCCATTTTTCCCCACTCCCCCTCATTCCTTTCTCCCCTCCCATAATCCCCTCCCTGTCTCTCTAACTATCAAACCCCCCTATCTACTCCGCCCAACCCTCAACCCATATTATATACTCTCCACGCTTCTTCCGGTGAGATGGCCCCTCCTCCTGTACTGCTCCCCGTACTCCTCCTCATCAGCAATGAGCCACCTCTAATGCGCATGCGTTGAAGCACAGTAGTGGTGAACTACAGATGGGGTGCACAGTGTAGAAGAGTGTGAGCACAACACTGACAGCATCAATACAGGATGAGGAGCTATCTCGCCAGAAGAAGCCTGAATGGTAAGTATAATTAGTGGATGGGGGGAAAGTAGTAGTGATGATCAGTTTCCGGAAATGGGGAAACAAATCATCACTGGATAATCAGAAAATGTCCCTGGGATGTCACATGACCGCCCCAGGGATATGGGTAACTATACGTTTTTCATAATTGATGTTATTTAGAAAGTAAGAGGGTGTTTAGAGTAGTTTTGGAATTTCACATTATCCCAGACAACCCCTTTAAGTAAGCATGTCTCTCCATACATAAATGCAGCCTTTGAAATCTTCAACTTTAGACCGTGAAAACCGTCAGTCAGCAACAGAAACCATTGATGAATATCACGTCTGCTTAAGACAACTTGCAGCTTACTGTGAATTTGCAGATGCAGACAAGGAAATTCTGATGCAAATCATACAAGGATGTGTGTCACCTAAGTTAAAGGGGTTGTCCCATCACAAGGATCCTATCTATACTGCTTGTTAATGTGAATGTAAGACTTTTCCTAAATACGCTGCTTCAGCAAAACTGCTTTGTTTGTCCACTATCTTACTTTATTCATTTTTTTTTTACACATCCGTTGACTTATCTGGTCATAAGTCAAGTGATGTATCTGCTGCTCTGAGGGGGGAGGGAGGCGGGGCTAAGTGCACGGGAGCGAGCCTGGAGGGGGGGGGGGGGTAGTTTACACTTTGGGGGGAAGGTGCAGTCAGTGTTCCCTGCGGATGAGCTCAGCAGCACCTACTTATTCTCAGTGACTGAGGAGGGGTCTCACAATGTGCATGCAATGACTAATCCCAAACAAGTCATCCTAATAAATGGCACCTCGGTGGAGACACTGGTAAATACAGGGGCGTCTGTAAACGTTATTAGTCAAGCCACTTATAACCAGATAAAGAACAATCCTGCTTTACAATGTACTAACCTGAAGATATATCATTATGGTTCAGCTACTGCATGACTAGGCTAGGCATGGCATATTACAGGGGCCCCAACCTATACCAGCATAATAGCTGCCTTGGTCCAAAACCACCCCTGACAACCCAAAACCTGTTACCCTGAACCTCTAACCAATGCCACAGCCCACCTGAAATAAAACACACAGACCCTGGGATGGATTTAACCGGCCACAGCAGCCGTATTTACTAACAAACAATATAAATTAACAAAATAAGTAACTTTAAAGTATCAAAACCCTGGGCAAGAGTCCTTGGAGTTACGAAGATTTCCAACACCACTGGCCTGGCGCTACTATTACCACATATATACTTACCGCCAGCCGCGACCACTGGCTCAGCAGCACCATGATTAAAGATGACCCCTTCTTCATGTATCAGTTCACAGGGTTAAGACCCTGTAACCATTGACCGAGGGCCAGGCCATCCACCAACTGAACAATAAACACCGTATGTTTAAGGTGGAGCCTACTGTTGTAGTCATAAATCACCAACTCCCAAGGACGCCACCCCCAACGGTCACCGTGACATCGACACCTGTGAAGAAAGCAACACATTACAAAGTCCTAAACAAGGGAGGGAGGGACCACTTAAGCTTATGCTGCGTGGCTCACGAGTGAGTGCTTGCCGAGCTGCGTCCTAGTCAAGTCAGGCTCCACTAAGCCCCGCCCCCCGCCGACTTGGCGTTGAAGAGAAACCATTGGTCCCTCTACTGAACACTCTTCGTCATGCTCCCTCCGCTGTACGGGGCAATGCTACAGTCATCCTTTACCTCTGAGTGGCAAATTTCAGGCATTACTAACGTCTGATAGGAAATTCATCATGGACACTTTCTATGTAGTGGAGTGTTCAGCAGTAGTGCAGTATCTCTGGCCCTAGTGAAACTGGCAAACAGCATAACTCACTGCTTTGTCCAAAATATTATGCAGAAATATCCTCAACTCTTTCAAGGCCTAGGAAAGCTGAAAGACTTTCAAGTGAAATTACACATTGACCAGTCAGTACAGCCGTCAGCTCAACCTCACAGGCTCATCCCATAACATGTCCGCAAGCTGGTAGAGAAAGAACTGCAAGACCTGGAGACATCTGATGTTATTGAACATGTAGAGGGCCCAACTCTCTGGGTCTCACCAATTGTTGTTGCGCCTAAACCTAAGCAGCCTGGTAAAATCAGATTATGTGTAGATATGGGACATGCCAATCGAGCCATTCAAAGAGAAAGGCACATTACGCCTACCATTGATGACATTCTCACACATCTATATGGTGCAAAAATATTTTCAAAATTGGTCTAAAATCTGGTTATCATCAGCTTGAATTGCACCCAGACTCCAGATATATCACAACTTTTAGCACTCATGTGGGTCTAAGAAGGTTCAAGAGGCTGAACTTTGGCATTTCACCGGCTGCAGAAATCTTTCAGAATGTTGTCAGACAGGTTCTTTCAGGAATACCTGGAGTCCTCAATGTTAGTGATGACATCCTTATCTTTGGCACAATCCAAGCAGAACATGACAATATGACACTTAGAACAAGTCTTTCAAAGACTGCAAATCTGCAATCTATCTGTAAATCCATCAAGATGTGAGTTCAACCAGACGTTTTTTGGCTATATATATTTTCTGAAAATGGTGTTTCTGTAGACCCTGAGAAAATAGCTGCCATAACCTCTGCTAGCCAGCATCAAAATGTATCTGGTGTTTGGAGTTTTCTTGGACTGGTCACATTCTGGTCACATTTCATACCCGATCTGGTTATTGTTTCTGAACCCCTACGACACCTCACTAAAAAAGATACTCCTTAGTCATGGACAGTTGAACAACAATCAGCATTTGACAAACTAAAGTCTAGTTTGACCAGTGACACAGTCTTGGCCAGTGGCGAAACTACCAGGGTAGCAGCTGCCACAGGGCCCGGGACATTAGGGCCCAGCGACAGCCACTACCCCTGCATTTTTTTTCTTTTTTTAATAGGCCGTTACCGGCTGGAGTTACGTCAGCCAGTAACGGGCCCTATTTACTTACCGATCCTGGCAGGGGCGGGATCGGTAAGTGACATCGCGGGCCCCACAAGCACTATCATTATACTCGGGGCTCTTTTCAGACCCCCAAGTATAATGAACGGAGGCCCCGGAAAGGTAGAGGAACATAAAAAATGCGTTACTTACCTTTCCACACTCTGGGCAGGCTTCGGGCCTAGTTGTGTGACGTCCCGAAAGTAGGCTGACGACACCAAAGACTGCAGTGAAGCGGGTGATAGGTAAGTAATAATGTTTTTACCGGGTCTCCAAATTATTATACTCTGGGGTCTGAAAAGACACCCTTCACCACAGTCTACCAATGACAAATTGCCTGCCACTGTCTTAGGTAAGGGGCATATAAATTTCATTGTTACACATTCTGATCCCCAACTCCAGTTAGTTATTGACATTGTTCGGTCTAAGAACTGGAGCTCTTTTCTAGCTGAAACTTGCCTTCAACCACAGGAAAAAAACTGCATATTTTCAGGCCTTCTTTCATATAGAGCGTACTGCGCATGTTCGCATAAGCGGCCACAAAAAAATGGCCACCGGCATTTGCAGTCGGTTCTATGTGAGACCCGATGGCAGAGCTGACTATGCAGGCGTCGAAGTGTGACCCCAGCTGGAAGAAGCCGAGTGAAGAGGTAGTTGCTGAAGAATATGGAGGCGTCGCTGGAGAGAGTTCTCTCGCAGCATTGGGGATGTCCCCAGTGCTGTGAGAGAACACATTTGCATACCAACAAAAAACGGGATTTTAACCAAACAGCGGGCCGGAGACGACTTCTCAAGGTAGGAGAATAGCCGTTCTTAAGGCTATTCCAAAGTGTTAACAAGAGAAAAAAGGGGGTTTTAATGGTAGAATCCCTTTAAAATGTATCATCCTATAAAATGTAGGGATTACACCCCGTGGAAAGCAAGTGAGCCCCTAAACCCTATATATTTTTTGAAAGTAGACAATCTGAAGATTACATATGTTTCAATGTGTTATCAATAGCCACATCCACCTTCATGCAACTTTGTGACAAATAGAAATAATTTTTTGAATAAATGCACTAAAAAACTTATTTGTACCTAAAACTCATGTTCAATCTCACATTCACATACAAAATACTTTGAAATAATAGCTTAAAGGGATCCTATCATTCAATCACATTTTTTTTTTTTCATTATCACGTCGGAATAGCCTTAAGAAAGGCTATTCTTCTCCTACCTTTTGTTGTCTTCTCCGCACCACCATTCGCATGAAATTCCGTTTTTTTGTCGGTATGTAAATGTATTCTCTTGCAGCACTGGGGGCGGCCCCAGCACTCAAACATGATAAAGCATGGTAAACTCAACACCGACGCCTATTGCACTATTTTAGATAACAGTGTGCTTCCTATATTATGGCGGTTCTATAGGTTGGAACAATGTTACTTCCAGGATGACAACGCCAGCTGTCATGTAGCGAGGTCTACCGTGGCTTGGTACAGTGACAATCAGGTTAACTGACTGGACTGGCCTGCCCAGACTTGAACCCTATCGAGCACCTCTGGGACAAGCTGGATTGACGAACTAAGAAGTGCAGCAGCCGATTAAAATCGGTGAGAGAACTTACCTGTCTTCTCCAAGCCGAATGGGCGCCTCAATTCAGTTCTGGGCGCCTCAATTCAAGAAAGACATCAATATATTGGAGCAAGTCCAGAGAAGAGCAACCAAAATGGTGGAAGGTCTGCAAACCATGTCCTATGAGGAGCGGCTAAAAGAATTGGGATTGTTTAGTTTGCAGAAGAGAAGGCTGAGGGGAGATTTAATAGCAGTCTACAAATATCTGAAAGGTAGTCACAGTGCAGACGGATCTACCCTATTCTCATTAGCACAAGGAAGTACAAGAAGCAATGGGATGAAACTAAAGGGAAAGAGATACAGATTAGACATTAGGAAAAACTTTCTGACAGTGAGGGGAGTGAGAGAGTGGAATAGGCTGCCACGGGAGGTGGTGGGCGCTCCATCAATGGAAATCTTCAAGCGGAATCTGGATAAACATATAGCTGGGATGATTTAGGAAAACCTGCACTCGCAGGGGGTTGGACCCGATGGCCCTTGAGGTCCCTTCCAACTCTACCAAAAAATAAAAATAAAAAAATAAAAAATGTGCCATACAAGGATTAGTGGAAAGCATTGCCCAGAGGGTTGTAATTGCTGCTTGGACCACAGGGGTCCAAATAATTATTGGTAGACAGTGTATAATAGCTCCCTAGTGGCCCCATACAATATGCCCCTTATAATGTCTCCAGGTTGTCCCAAACAAATTCATGTCCCCCTCCAGGTTACCCCCACCCCCAAACGGATTGATGTCCTTAACCCAGGTTGCCCCTACAGTATTATGGATTCACAACTTGTTGCCCCCACAGTATCATGTCCTCACCCCATTTTGCCCCCCACAGTATCATGTCTTCAGCGCAGGTTGCCCCCCACAGTATCATGTCCTCACCACAGGTTGCCCCCCACAGTATCATGTCCTCACCCCAGGTTGCCACTACGGTATCATGTCCCCCTCCAGGTTACCCTCACCCCCAAGAGATTGATGTCCTCAACCCAGGTTTCCCCTACAGTATCATGGATTGACATCTTGCTGCTCCCACAGTATCATGTCTTCACTCCATATTTCCCCCACCAGTATCATGTCTTCAACCCAGGTTGATCCCCACAGTATCATGTCCTCACCCCAGGTTGCTGCTACGGTATCATGTCCTCCATAAGGATGCACTCCACAGATTCATGTCCCCCCCCCCAAGCTTGTCGCCACAGTTTTGTGTCTCCTACTATATACTGTATATATCAAAGAAAAAAACAAACCTTAAAGGCATACCTCCCAACCGTCCCGATTTCCGCAGGACATTCACAATTCTGGTGACGTGTCCCGCGGTTCCAGTTGGAGGGAGGTATGCATATGTGACTAAAGCAAGGAGCTGACACAGATCTGAACGCCGCCTACTGGCTGTGTAGACGCGATGTGATGAAGTCACATTGTGTCTACAACTGTGTCAGCGAGAGAGAGAGAGGCGCGCAGAGAGCGGCGAGGGAGCGAAGGATAAGGTAAGTGTAATGTGGAACATGAAACTGGGGGCAGATGAAGGAGAGGTCAGCATGACACTGGGGGCAGAGATGTGGGGACATGAATCTGGGGCAGAGATGTGGGGACATGAAACTGGGGGCAGAGATGGAGAGGACATGAATCTGAGGGCAGAGATGGGGGACATGAATCTGGGGGCAGAGATGGAGAGGACATGAATCTGGGGGCAGAGATGGAGGGGACATGAATCTGGGGGCAGAAATGTGAGGACATGAATCTGGGGGCAGAGATGGAGGGACATGAAACTGGGGGCAGAGATGGAGGGGACATGAATCTGAGGGCAGAGATGGGGGGATATGAATCTGGGGGCAGAGATGGGGGGACATGAATCTGGGGGCAGAGATGGAGAGGACATGAATCTGGGGGCAGAAATGTGAGGACATGAATCTGGGGGCAGAGATGGAGGGACATGCATCTGGGGGCAGAGATGGAGGGGATATGAATCTGGGGGCAGAGATGGGGGGATATGAATCTGGGGGCAGAGATGGAGGGGACATGAATCTGGGGGCAGAGATGTGGGGACATGAATCTGGGGGCAGAGATGGAGGGGACATGAATCTGGGGGCAGAGATGTGAGGACATTAATCTGGGGGCAGAGATGTAGGGACATTAATCTGGGGGCAGAGATGTAGGGACATGAATCTGGGGATAGAGATGGAGGGGACATGAATCTGGGGGCAGAGATGGGGCGGGACAAGAAACTGGAGGCAGAGATGGGGGGACAGGAAATTGAGGGCAGAGATGGGGGACATGAATCTGGGGGCAAAGATCGAGGGGACGTGAAACTGGGGGCAGATTAAGGGTGTATATGAAACTGGGGGAGAGATAGAGGGGGGACATATAATTTACGGGTGACTGTAGGACAGGGTCGGACTGGCCCGCCGGAGCACCGGGGAATCCCCCGGTGGGCCCCCGGGCCCGGACTATACTACTAATCATTTTAGCATAGGCAGGGGCCCGATCGGGCCCCTAACCACCCCATTGATGATTGGGCCCCTGCCTATGCTAAAATGATTTCAATCGGGCCCCTGCCCATGTCAGAGGAGGATTAGGGGAGGCGCTTAGGGCCCCTCCCCTAATCCTAAGAACCAGCGCAAGGAGAGCTACCGCTCTCCTTGCGCTTGTTCAGCCATCTACGTATCAGCGTAGGCGGCGTCATCACGCCGCCTACGCTGATACACAGACGTCTGACAGAAGAGGATGCGGCAGCAGCAGGAGCAGCAGCAGGAGCAGCAGCGCGCGGTCGGACGGTAAGTATAATAACTTTTTTTTTTGTTTTATAATAGGCTGCTGCCTGCTGGAGTATCTACCAGCAGGCAGCGGCCTATTTACCAACCCGGACCTGCTCACTGCCGCCCCCGCTTCCCCTTGTACTTTAGGCCGCGGCGGGCGGTAGTGAATAGGCCCGGACCAGGCCGCGATCCCACTGCCGCTAATATTATACTCAGGGGTCTTTTCAGACCCCCGAGTATAATAATCGGAGCTCCAGGGGAGGTGAGGGAACATAATAAACAATGTTACTTACCTCTCCGGGACCCGATGTTACTCCTAGCTGGCTTCGGGCCTATATGGTAATGCCCAGACGTCACGTGGTCTGGAATATTACCATATAGGCCCGAAGCCTGTTCTAGCAGTAACATATAGGCCTGAAGCCTGTGGTAGTAGTAATAACCTGTTACTACGAGCACAGGCTTTGGGCCTGTATGGTAACAGGCTGTTACTGCTACCACAGGCTTTGGGCCTATATGTTACTGCTAGCTCAGGCTTTGGGCCTATATGGTAATATCCCAGACCACGTGACATCTGACACATTACCATATAGGCCCAAAGCCTGCTAGGAGTAAAATCAGATCCCGGCGAGGTGAGTAACAGTGTTTATTATGTTCTCTCACCTCCCCTGGGGCTCCGATTATTATACTCGGAGGTCTGAAAAGACCCCCGAGTATAATAATAATAGTTTATGGGTGTGCAACTGTGGGGCATAATAGAGCTTGAAAGGTCCACTGTGGCCCCTGTAACCTCTATTATGCCCCACAGCAGCCCCCCTGCAACCTCTATTATGCCCCACAGTCTATTGTGCCACCGTGGGGCATAATATAGGCTGCAGGGGCTGCTGTGATATATATATATATATATATATATATATATATATATATATATATATATGGTCTGGATGTGTGGAGAAGTGAGGAGTCAAAGATGTCTGTGTTTCAAACTTTACAGAGTCAAGTCACAGCTGGAAGAAGTGGTCATGGCGGTCCAAAGGGAAGAGACGGGAAATGTGGGAAGACGTCTCCTGTGAGTATTACTGCACAAAATATTACTGCATTGTATTTATTGTAATGTTGTGATTTATTGTAATGGTACTGCTAGCACCCCCAATCCCCCCGCTGTCTGAGGTGGACAATCGAAAGATGCCCCCAAATCTTTCAATTACTACAACTCCCAGCAGCTCCAGATGCCCTGGAACTGTTGAGAGTTGTAGTCCACCCACCCCATAGATGATGTCCCACTCTATTGTTATGCTAGTGCCCTTTTCTAGAGCTCCAGCATAACAATATCCAAGTTTCAGAAACGCTGAGGACTTAGGGTATGTTCACACATCAGTGTGCCATCCGTCCGTTTGATTTCAGTTTGACACTTCAAAATGGACTGGTACACATACTGATCTCTACTCTGGTTACAATTGCTACTTGTAATCCCCTTATCTGTCCTCTAGGGGACGGAGAGCGTTTGCTATCAGCATAAAAAGGTGTCCGTATACAATCAGTATGTGCCTCAGTCCGTTTTGAAGTGTCAAACTGAATTCAAACGGACGGATGGCATACTGATGTGTGAACATACCCTTATCTGCCTGAATATGGCTGACACCTGGCGGACTTCATTATGTTAATGAGGTCTGCCACTGTCTGTGTGTAACCACCATTTTAATAGTCCACCTCTCCGTCATTCTGGTCCCATTATGGACCTGTATGACGGAGAGCTTGCCGCTGTTGTGAACCTAGCATAAGGCTATGGCTACACTATAACTTCTGTCATACAACCAAAGATGTCGCCCTGTGATTCTTTCACTCATGTTAGTGAATGGAGTCACATTGCAACCTGAGGGACCCAATGCGACCCCATTCACTAATGTGAAAGAGTCCCAAAGGGACACTGTGATCTTTGGTTGCATGAAGGAAGTAGTAGTGTAGCCATAGCTGTTTTGCACACTGTATTGTGCGTGAAAATGCACTTTAAATGTGTATAATGGCAAAAACTGGACGGGCGATATTACATATGGCAGTAAGGTGGGCCCCTGGAAATAATCCCACTGGTGGGCCCTAGGCACCCCAGTCCGACCCTGCTGTAGGAGGATTATACTATGTGCGGGCACATGAAAAATTAATGAGTGGGCGGAGTCAACACAAGAGTGGGCGGGGCTAAATTTGCCGCAGCACACTATGCGCACCTCACATTTTGTCCCTCTTTCTGTTCTTTAAAAGTTGGGAGGTATGCTTAAAGGGGTTGTCTGGCATAATTTGAAATCCCTATACTACTCTAAACACCCTCCCCCCTCCTACTTTCTAAGTAACATTGATAATTAAAAATGTCTATTTACCTGTATACCTGGGGCGGTCATGTGACTGTTTTAGGGCTTTCTTTACATTTCTATGTAGTCAAACATTAGTATGAAGTCAAAATAGTGAATGCACTACATACTTAGACAGGATCTTGGGGGAAGTAAGTTTTGTATTGTGCTTGAGTGTTTTTACTGGTTTGGGTGCTTTTGGAAAGGAGACTCAAAAAAATCTGGTAATCCTGGAACTGGAACCTCTACACGTATGGTACAGGAGGAGTGAAGATGGAGCGATGAGCGATTTATCCTGAGGGGCAGATTTCGGGGTGACGTGTAGGACTGTAGAGCTCGCCCTCTCACATTCACCCCCATAAGGCCTCGCTGAGGACCAAGAATTGGTTCCAGGGTCAGTATCAGAATGTGAGGTAAAATCTCAGTCATGTCCTTGTATTTAGTGTAAGACTGAGGCCTTATTGTAATAAGATCAGACAGACGCCATGTTACTGCCCCAAACTGAGGAATGGACGACGTTCTCTGTATTAGGCCAAAAACTCAGAATTTTTCCCAGGAAATCTTTTTGATTTTCCTTCATAGCAACACAGAAGACGACATTGTAGTGATCCAGACAGTCAGGGGTTAAGTCTTCAGGTAGAAACAGCAAGGAAATATCCGGAAATACTTAGGTTTATGGCCTGAAAGGCTCAGGAAAGACTTGTCAGGATAAACCTGAGGTAAAATATATCTAATACATTGTGATATTACTGTATAATGGCGGCTTTATGTGATTTGTACATAAATATGTCATTTTACCTCGTATTTCTGTCACATTACAGGATTATTATAGAAGAAAACTCCTTATTGTTAGACATTGCCATAGAGAATACAGGTCTTATCTGCCCATAGCAATCAGGCACAGTACATAGTAACCAATCACAGCACAGCTCTCATTATGTATTCTGCTAGTGAGACATGAAAGCTGCGCTGTGATTGGTTGCACCTCAGCCCACAGACTTTACCTCACACAATGATACTGATGTAGACGCCGCCATTACAGTCATCCTGACAGACAGATGTTACTGAGCCGACACCAAGACAAATATGGTGGAAAGATTCAGGCTGGAGCTGCAGAAGTAACTCATTGGCATTATGGACGTGTCAGGTAACATGTCACTATTCTTGGTACTATTCCGTTATCGGGCCAGCAGAGCTGTTCAGCACTAGTATCGGGACAGCAGCAAGCAAGGCCGCATACCCGCATCGCAGTACAGTTCCGGACAGCATCGCGCATCGCAGATGAGTTTGGGACAGCATCGGGTTCAGCAGCATTCACACACACACACAGCTAATTGTAAGTGGATATACTTTATTTCGTAATTGCCGGCAGAGATGCTCAGCACTAGTTATCGGGACAGCAGCAGCATCGTAGTGAGAGAAATGGACGTGCCGGGCTGGTCCGATGCTGACAGAAAAATTGGGCGCCAAATTAGTGTGTTCGTAGTTGTAGTCACAGTACTCACCATTGTTTCAGTCACAGTTCTCAGCAGTTTTGTCAGATGGATTACACGCTGTGGGATTTACCTGCAGATGAAAAATCAGCAATTGAACTGTTCCAAGCCAATGGTCTGATCCATAAGAGCCGGTTTTGTGTTCGTAACCACCAGATGAAAATGTGTTTTTTGGCCAAAGCATCTCCAAAATGGCGGTGCAGCAAACGTCCGTGTGACGAAAAAAAGGGTGTGAGATCGCAAACTTGGTTTGCCAACTCACGCATTCCTTTTCTTACGGCTGCCCGTTTCATTTATTGTTGGTGCCAAGAGCTGACATCCGTAGAGTTTTGTGAACAGCAATTGAAGATGAATCACAACACCTTCGTAGATTGGAATAATTACCTCCGCGAAGTGTGTACAAGTGCCTTAATATCCCGACCTTCTACAAAAATAGGAGGCCTAAACAAAGTGGTTGAGGTGGATGAAAGCCTTTTTACAAAAAGGAAAAACAACAGCGGCCGGGTTCTGCCACCACAATGGATCTTTGGAGGATTGTGCCGTGAGACTAAGGAGTGTTTTGTTGTTGCAGTCCCAGAAAGATCAGCTACAACATTGATAGCTTCTATTAAAGCCAACGTGGCAGATGGGAGTATAATATACTCTGATTGCTGGAAGGGGTATAATACTACAGACTTAAAAGCTGCTGGCTACGACCATTTAACAGTGAACCACAAGTACAATTTTGTTGACCCAAACACTCAGTGCCACACGCAAAATGTGGAACGTTTGTGGGGAAGTGCTAAATGGCGCAATAAAAGACAGCGCGGAACAGCCCGCCAGCATCTGGAGTCATACTTAGCCGAATTTATGTGGCGACAAAATCATTCCAAAGAAACAATGTTCACAGATTTGTTAAAAGAGATCGCTAATTTCATGCCTCCTGTTTAAGACAAGTTATATAACACAGCCCGACACGTCCATTTCTCTCACTACGATGCTGCTGCTGTCCCGATAACTAGTGCTGAGCATCTCTGCCGGCAATTACGAAATAAAGTATATCCACTTACAATTAGCTGTGTGTGTGAATGCTGCTGAACCCGATGCTGTCCCAAACTCATCTGCGATGCGCGATGCTGTCCGGAACTGTACTGCGATGCGGGTATGCGGCCTTGCTTGCTGCTGTCCCGATACTAGTGCTGAACAGCTCTGCTGGCCCGATAACGGAATAGTACCCTATTCTTTTATGGATTTTATGGATTTAAAGCCATTCTCCATTTTACTGTCATTATCAACAAAATGGCCTCCGGCCCCTCAGAGCGCCACCATATAGTTAGCCCAAACTAACAGCAGTGATATCTCTGGAACCCTGGAAGATAGCGACAAAGATGGAAGTCTCCTGAATTCAGTGCAGGGTCAGCTGTGTAACAGTATATAACACCTCCAACTTATAGGACATGAAAGGTCCTGTATAAAGACCCTCCCCATGTATGATACTATATGTTATGTGTAGATTTATGTCTCTATGTAGATTTACAGAGGAGACTCTCGGCCTCTGAAACAAGTCACAGGACACAGACACAATGACAATGGTAAAAGCGGTTTATTCCATACACACACACGGCACTATTATACTACATGAGCGGGAAGCCGTGTAACCTCTTATGGCTTATATGTAATAACATGGGATAGGAGGAAGACCTCATACAAGTTTGCAATGAACTGTTCTGGTGTCAGATGGATCAAAAAACAAGTCTGTCTTGGGGCTGATGACAAGAACATTACAGAGATGATCTCCTGGCTGTCACACAGTTTGTGTCTTGGTCTATGAGTGGATTTTACAGGATAGTAACTACCGTAGAGGCAGCGGAGGCCCGGACCATTAGGGGGCCCGGTGACAGACGCTACCGCTGTGTTTTTGTTTTCTTTTTTTAATAGGCCGTTACGGGCCCTATTTACTTGCCGATCCTGGCTGGGCCGGGGTCGGCAAGTGATACCGCGGGCCCCACAAATACTATCATTATACTCAGGGGTCTTTGCAGACCCCCGAGTATAATGATCGGCGGACCGGGAGAGGTAAGGGAACGTAAAAAATATTGTTACTTACCTCTCCACGATCCTGCCAGGCCTCCTTCATACTTGTCTGACGTCTCTGACATCACATGAACCCGGCCTGCTTCCCGGGTCATGTGACGTCTGACGTCTTTAAAGAAGGACGAGAGCAGCGGCCGACAGCATAGGAGCCGGGGAACAGGTAAGCAACTGTTTTTTTTAATGTTTTTATTCCCCCGGGTCTCCGATTATTATACTCTGGGGTGTCCACAGTGGGACATAATACTGTGTGCAGGGGCCACTATTGGGGATAATACTGTGTGCAGGGGCCACTATGGGGATAATACTGTGTGTAGGGACCACTATGGGGGATAATACTGTGTGCAGGGGCCACTATGGGGGATAATACTGTGTGCAGGGGCCACTATGGGGGAAAATACTGTGTGCAGGGGCCACTATGGGGGATAATATTGTGTGCAGGGGACACTATGGTTTTTCAACCAGCCCACAAACTGCACAGAGTGAATGGAACCTGTTCAGATGCCATTCACTATGCTGTGGCAGTCAGGTATCAAGTGTCAGTAGTCAAGTATAAGGAATCAGGTGTCAGAGTCAGGAGTCGTAGTCAGATGTCAGAGGCACGTGTCAGAGTCAAGTGTCAGTAGGTAGTCAGGTGTCAGAGTCAAGTATCAGGTGTCAGTAGTCAGGTATCAGACAAATTAGATGTCAGAAGTCAGGTATCAGAGCTGTAAACTAGCATCAATCTGATGTTTGACTCTGATATCTGAGGATGTCCTAATATGGACACTGTAAAGGTAAACAGCTATAAACACATATTAGTCAGGCAGACCTCTAAAATGTGAACACTGAGTTCACACCAGTGCTTGTTGTATGTTCAGGAATTCCATTCCCTTCTCCAAGCAGCGCTTTTCTCTCCACCTTTTTCACCCTTTTCGAGCAGAAACCGAGTGGAAACCACACAGACCCCATTATAGCCTATAGGGTCCACGGAATTCCTAAGGTAATCACTTTTTTATGCAGATTAGGTTTCCCTTAATTGGATCCCCAAATGGAAACGCAGATGTGACTAGCCACATATAGACATCTGACTTCTATTATCACCAGTAATATATCTTCATATTTGGTTTGTATGTTTCCAGCTTTCTTATTTCTTCCTCCTCCTCTTCAGACAATTCTTTGTACTTCAGCCTAGAACATAAAACAGACAGTGCAGCATTAGTGAGTTTGTATTGAAAGGATTTTCTCCTGACCTCAGATTAGTTAGTGACTAGATCTGCTGAGGATGAATCTGTACAATCTTACATGTACATAGTCGGCACTGCAGGACAGATAATAATGAAGACATGACCACCAGAGCGGCGCTGTAGTAGCAGAGGATCTACCAGGTGAGAATAAGTCATTTTATTTCCATATGATATGATATTATTCCCTGCTGAGCGGCCATTTCTATCATTCCTAGACAACCTCCTTATAAGACTTTTCTTAGCATGTTGTTATATTTTATGGCAAACCGAGCAGTATATGGCAGGACTAAGACAGTTGGATAGCAGAGTGTGACCAATGATATTATAGAAATAAGACAGCAGGATAGCAGAGTATGTCCAGTAGTATTGTAGAAATAAGACAACGGTGTCCAGATTCTCCTTCGCATTTCCCAACAAGGCTATGGATGGGTGGAAGAGGTGCTGGCCAGAAGCAGGAGGGAAGATGTCAACCAGGCTGCAGAGTGCCACTTGTTGGATCTGCCTTCTCTTCCTGGACCTTCCATCACCCCAGCCCTGCCAACATCTGAAGCCATCAGGGATAGTGAGTACGCCTGCCAGTCGACAGTGGCGCCTCTTCCCACACCATCCTCTGGGTCTGCTGAATTTATATCTGTTTTGAAGCATATTTTAGAGGTCCTTGAGGGTTAGTCTGTTTTTTATACTCTGGAGCAGGCGGTTAGGGGTAATCCCTTCAGGCTCTGGTTTTACCTTCAGGGACTCTATTTATCTGTGGCGTAGTCCCCCTTGACACTTATGTTCTGGTGAAGGTTTACAACTGCATAGTTATGGTTGAGTATGTAGTTATTTGGGGTTTGTTGTCAGTGGACCACGTTACGGTTAATAAAGAATAGAGTAGTGGAGCATAGTGTTGACAAGAAACCGTGTGTTGCTAAGACATTTGGCAATTGGCTTCAAGCCTTTGTCATTATGTTGGGGGTTTGCTGTGGTGGCGGTATGATGAGGAGTTTCGTTGTCGCCACGTTAATTTTGTTTCGGTGTCCCCAACTCTTTGTCTCCATCTTCTTCAGGAACGGCCTCTCTGCGCTTCTTATTCCGGAGCTGGCTTCAAATTTCTACGCATGCGCAGTCAGGTAAGCGGCCACAGAAAAATGGCCACTTACATCAGGTGGGCATGCGCAGTCTGCTCTGCCTGAGGCCCAACGGCAAAGCCGCATGCGTAGAAATTTGAAGCTAGCTCCGCAAGAAGACGTGCAGAAAAGGCAGTTCCTGAAGAAGATGGAGGCGGTGCTGGAGATTTCTCTTGAGATTTCTACCAAACGGACACACTGAGAAGACATCTAAAGGTAGAAGAATAGGCTTTCTTAACGAGGACCTTTCATCAGTTGGGCACATGCGGTTTTATATATACCGCTGGAAAGCCGACAGTGTGCTGTATTCAGCGCACTGTCGGCTTTCACCATCTGTGCCCCAGATGAAGAGCTATCAGTGCCGGTACTGTAGCACTTCACCGTCAGAAGGGCGTTCCTGCAGTCTGTCAGGCGTCCTTCTTCACAGCAGCGCCTATAGCACTGTACTGTGAGAGCAGGGAGGAACGCCCTCCCCCCATAGTGCTCATCCATAGATGAGTACTGGGGGGGGGGGGTTCCCCCCCGCTCTCACAGTACACCGCGATAAGCGCTGCTGTGAAGAAGAACGCCTTTGAGACCGTCAGAAACGCCCTTCTGACGGTGAAGAGCTACGGTGCCAGCACTGATAGCTCTTCACCTGGGGCACAGATCGTGAAATCTGACGCTGGAGAACACGGGAGCACGGGAGAAGTGGGGTGATATATTTTGGGGTGTTTTTCTTCATTTTTCTATGAGGTGTGCAAAAAAACTGCCTTTAAAATGACACTTGTGTGTAAAAAATATGAATTTTTTTTGTTTGAGGCAAATTTTTTCAAAACTTATGGGGTCAAAATACTGACTATACCCCTCAATGAATACCTTAAGGAGTCTAGTTTTATAAAATGGTGTCATTTATGTGGGTTTTCAATTGTTTTGGTAACTCAAACCCTTGTTTGAATGCACAATGGGCCTGAAACATTTTGAAGCAAAAATTGTTTTGAAACCTAGTTGGTGCTCCCTTCTTTTTGGGCCCTACTGTGCGTCCGCATATAGGATTAAGGCCACAAAGTGCACATTTTTGAACACAGGAGAAATGGGGTCATCTATTTTGGGGTGTTTTTCTTCATTTTCATGTGTTATGTACAAAAAAACTGCTTTTAAAATGACACTTTTGTGTAAAAAATATGATATTTTTTTGTTTGATGCAAATTTTCTCAAAACCTATGGGGTAAAAATACTCACTACACCCCTCAATGAATACCTTAACCACTTCAGTACCGGACCAATTTGTGGTCCAGGACAGACACATTTTCAGGTTTTTTTGTATGTGCGGTTTTGAGGGCTGTAACATTTTTCTTGTATGTCTCAGTCAACTAATTTTTGTGTCTTTTTTTCGGGGACACATAGGGCTTTATTTTTATGTTGTTTTTATTTTCGAATGTGTTTTAATTTTTTTTATATCCAGGAAAATATAAACATAATAGGAGAGACGTGTCTGGTTTTCAATTTTTTTTTATTATTTAATAACACAAAGTGTCACTGAAAAACTTTATAAAATAGTTTTTCCTCTCCGTTACGGTAACTTTTATTTTGTATGGTGTCTTCGGGGGTGGGGCTATAACCTTTAATAACAGCGTTTTATTAGTGTATTATTTAATTTAATTTTTTTTATTTTATTTACATTTTTTTAACTTTTGTATTATATATATTTTTTTTTCAGTTTGTGTCCCCATAAGTTTATAAGAGACCTTTGGAGACATCTGATCACTTTTTTTTGTATTGAAGGCTGATTTCCCCTGCAACTGAGGCTGGTACTTTTAGCCCCAGTTGCAGGAGGAATACAGCCTCCTGCACGCTGTATACACTGTATACAGAGCTGATCTGGGTCCTGTAGGACCCAGCAGCTCTTGCAAGACGCGGCTCCCGGCGGATCACGTGACCGACAGGTCAGAGGGTGCTGGCATCATGGCGGCACCCATAGCCGTGTATACAGCGCTCATTGAGCGCTGTATACACAGTGATCGAGATGGCAGGGAATAAACCTTCCCTGCCATCTCTCTGGGAGCTCCGGCTGAAGTTACAGCCGGCTCCCAGTGAAAGCAGCTGCACGATCTTGTGCAGCTGCTGTGTTCTGACTGGACATACAGGTACGTCCGGTCAAAACTAGGCAACCAAGATCCAGACGTTTATAGTCTATGGGCGGTCCGGAAGTGGTTAAGGGGTCTAGTTTATAAAATGGTGTCATTTATGGGGGTTTTCAATTGCTTTGGCAACCCAAATCTTGTTCGAATGTGCAATGGGCCTAAAATATCTGCAAGCAAAATTTGTGATTTGCAATCCAGTCGGCACTCCCTACCTCTTGGGCCCTACTGTATGTGCGTACATAGGACTAAGGCCACAAAGTGTACATTTTTTAACACGGGAGAAGTGGGGTGATATATCTTGGGGTGTGTTTCTTCTTTTTGATGTGTTATGTGCAAAAAAAAACTGCATTTAAAATGACACATATTTGAAGAAAATGAAAATTTTATTTTCTTTGTAATTTGTAATTATTGTAATACAATATTTGTTCACTATTTATTCACTGATAAAGTCACACAGGGCAAATTTCCAAAATTTGGCTTGGTCATTAAGGTCCAAAACATGCTGGTCACTAAGGGGTTAAATATTTTCCACATTATTCCCTGGATAGTGGAGGTAGCTACTACTGAAATCACATCCGTTCACCACGGGATAAGTATCCCCCAGACGTAGGATCCATCTCCGGATCTATTTGCTGGATTCTCCTCAGTTGCTCAGGGTACAGCACTTTTTTATCCACTATCCCCTATAGTGAGGTTTTATTTACAGGAATTAGATGGGCTAAATACTCTGCAAAAGCGGTTCCAATTGCTCATGCTGCTTAAGAAATTTGTCACAGAAATATGTTTCTTACAATAAACACATTTTAAAGGGGCTCTATAAGGAAAATCATGAGGCTATGTCCCATTTTGCCCATACTGAGCATGATCGGTGAGGTCATGGCCACCGCCCCTGTTGGGCAGGGACTTGCCTTTATATACTTTGAGTCAATGCCCACCGGGCGCTCACACTTTGAATCCAAAAAATAAAGGTGCACCAGCTACATCCAGAATGGAAATCAGAAATATTGCAGCAGATATGTAAAATTTAACTTTTATTCTTCATTTTCAAATAAAAAAGTTACATCGTAACTATGGTGGTACAAAGCTCACACTTTGACCAAATAAGTTTGAGACAGGAGGTTATGGCTAGGTTCCTGTGTAGGCAGGTTGTCAGATTAGGGCCTAGGTTTGGATTCCTTGGCACTACCTTTAGAGAACCTGAATAGCCTATTGAACTGTCCATTACATTGTAGCTCAAAGCTGCTTGTGGAGCGCTTTATTTTGCTGGCCAGGGGTGACGTTTAACTCCTGGCAGCCTTTCCTGTGCAGTAGGGTGAAGCATGTGCTAGAGTCTATTTCTCTGCTGGAAGGTCGCAGATAACTATTGCAAGGCTTCATTTGGCTTCACCCAGCAGCTATACATGGGTGCACTCTTCCAATGAGGTTAACTGGTGAGAGTTTGTTGCAGTCTGTTCACACTGGAACCGCACAAACACCACTGCCAGTGAAGTTATCTGGTAGTTCGCATTTCAGGCAGACGGCCACCCTCTTGGGGCCTGTGGACCTCATTGCAGTGTCTTGCAGTCTAGTTTTGTCTCCGTTAAGTTTCCTTTTTAAAAAAATACATAGAGAGAACCGTAACACCATGGCTTGAGACTCCCCACTGGTTTGACTCCTTTATTTAGGCCTAATCAGTTGTAGAAAACCGCAACAGAATGCTGATGCTCTGCAACATGAATCAGGGGCAGAAAATAAAGAAGAATCCAAGGGAGATGTCTGCTCAAATTACTCTTTACTTTTCAATGTCTGAACATGTTTTATCTACTTGTATGTAATGGACTTTATTGCACTCCACTCCAATAGGCCTCCCTCAGCAAAAAAACATTAAGAAAGAATTTACAGGCGTTGCAACTACCACAGGGGTGCATACCTATGGTCTCTTTGCTGAAATTGGTGGAGCCAAGTCTTATCAGGTGTTAAAGGAGACAGATAGCTTTATACCAACTTATCTCTAAGGTTCTGTCTCCTTTGGTAGGAAATCACTGGCCTGGTGCCAATAAGTGTCCCAACATCTGGATAAGTTTTTAAAATATTCCATAATGACTCCATTATTTTCCTCATATCCTCTGCCGCTCCATCAAATGTTGCAATGATCCACGTGTCATTAATCTGATCATTGCATTTACGTAGATTTAGGAATTGTGTACAGTCGATGCTCAAAGCATGTTGGTAGGCTTTGTTATTGAAAATCAGATAACAGAGAACAATTCATGCGGATTTTAAGGTACTGGCCCTTGGGGATCCCAACTCTCAAAGATGGAGGGTGCCAGCTCTCCCACCACAACAGGGAGTTGGTTGCCGTATCCTGTCGACATTCGTATGGAGGTCACCTGAAGGCTCCTTGGAAATAATTAAATCCAGGAACGTCATCTTTTCTTCCTGGATATCCGAAGTAAAGAAAAGGCCAAGATCGCTACAATTAAGTTCCTGTACAAAGATATCAAATTCTCTTCTGGGTCCCTCCCACAAGATGAACACATAATCTATGTGTCTTACCCAGAGGAGATTCCGGTGAGACCACTGTTTGATGATGTCCAAAAAAACTCTTTCTGCCACCAGCCCAGGAAGAGGTTAGCATATGTTGAGGAACCATTGTCGCTCTCCTGAACTGGTAGAAGATTGTACCATAAAAGAGAAAGATATTTTGCTCTAAAACAAACACCAGGAACACCAAAATGAATGAATTATGTTCAGCCATGTGGTTTTCTCTTGTATTCAGGAAATCCTCTACTGCCCCATACACCTGGCCGACATCACCTCTGACAACACATGAACAAACCATCACCAGGTTTGGCTTCTGCTCCCATCTTTATGCTAATATACATCATCCCGTGACATCACCCCTGCACTAATACAGAACACCAGTGACTGTCTCTCTACCATCTGAAATATCATGTCTTTGCTTTATCTGAAACTGAATCTGTCAAAGACTGAACTACTGCTATTTCCACAATCTAATAGATCTGTCCCTGAAATTTCCATTTAAAAATCATCCTAGTATGACTCTGTGCATGTTTGTACTCTTGTATACTTGAGTATCTTGCTGGTAGCCAACAGCATGTGGCGCCAATTGTCCACACGTGACCGTATACGTGACAAGCAGTTTTTTTGGGGGGGTTTCCCCCCTCCCCACAAATTAGCAGGAATACAGATCAGTTACTTCTTGCTATATACCAGACAAACAGCTTTTATTTTGGGGGGCCACAACAAAATAGCAGCAATCCACAGCAGTTACTTCTTGCTATATACGTGCAAACCAGCTTTTCAGGCTGTGTAAACCCAAAACAGGGATACAGAGCAATTAGATCAGGCTATGTACGCTCAATCCAGTTTTTCACGGTTTGTAACCCCAAAACCTAGGTGGGAGACCCAGAAATTCATTCAGGCTATATCAGCTCAATCCAATTTTTAAGGGTCTATCCCCTAAAGCTAAGTGGGAGACTGTTATGGTCAGCAGGGTTTATTTTTTTTTAAAAAAAACTAAATAAATGAAAGCCCTGCGTAGCCCTCTGGGCTTCTGAACAGCCAACACCTAGTGTGAACACTGTCTGACAGTTGATGTCACTGCCAGCTAAATTAAACAACCAGGTTTGCTCTGTTACCAATCACAGAGACCTGTGCAGTTAGAGCAGCCGCTACAAATAAACAAACTGGCTAGCCTGAACTCCAGGACAAGCCTGAGACGAAGTAAACCCTGTGTGTAATTGTTCCACCCAAGCACCCAGGCAACTACTGCCAAGCCCACTCCCAGTAACCCTGTCTGAGAAGTAATGCTAGCTAAACCTACTGAATTCTACCACACACATACAAGGCAGCATGCTGCCTGACTAACAGTGGCATTGCTACCTCAGGGTAATTGCTAGCTAGGCCAACTAAGGTTCACAGGCTGGAAACCATATACACTCACGCACACGTCAGGTTTGAGAATGGATCTTAGAGCGCTGGGTGATCAAGCCAGCCCCCTTATATAGGCAAGGGGGCGGTCATCAGCAAATAGCCCAGCTGCCCAAGCTGAGCGTCCATTGGTCGACACACCAGTCCATCAAATAGTCAATGCAAGGCTGTTGCAAGGCAGGTTAACCCATGCAACCCTGGATTGTGCAGAAGAACAGGCAGCGATGCCCATCTCATGGCTGCAGCTTCTGCACAATCCTAACAGAGACCCAGAAATTAATTCAGGCTATATCAGCTCAATCCAATTTTTAAGGGGCTACGCCCTAAAGCTAAGTGGGAGACCCAGAAATTAATTCAGGCTATATCAGCTCAATCCAATTTTTGGTCAATCCAGATCTGCTAACAGGTTTCGGCCATTAACACATAGGCAAACATGCCTGGGCCCAGGTGCAGCGGAGAAAACCATATTGCCATATCATCCAGGATGGCATCCCTGACCTCGGAGGCAGTGTGCTGTCTGTCCCCCAAGTTGATGAGCTTCAGCACAGCCTGCTAACATCTCCCAACGCCAGTGTTACAGCGTTTCCAGCTCGTAGCTGGAGTCAAGGTTGCAGCACAGTAGGCTTTCAGATAACCCCTGCCATGAATTTTGGGTTGGGAGAGGAGATAGGCCACCCCAGTTTGCACCCTGGGCCCAGACTCCACTACATTCACCTGGCCTGTCATTAAAGAGAAGCAGCATCCCTGACCACAGGGGCTTGTCGGTGGTCAAGTGGACCATGCAGAAAAGCGCAGAACTCTGGGCCCGACTGATGTTATGGGACACGTGCAGGCGCAAGGCGGGGACAGCACACCAAGAGAAGTAGTAATGGCTAGGCCCAGCATATGGAGCTGGCTGGGCCTAGCCTGGGTAGGCTGGGTATCCAGAAGCTTAAACGCCAACATCTCCAGGGCCAGCAGTTTTTAGATGAGGCCGTTAAAGGCTTGGGCATGTGGGTGGCTTGTGCTGTACTTCTGCCTGCAATGAAACGCCTGAGAGATGGGGAGTGGCTGGGAAGAGGCGCATGATGGTGCAGGCCAAAAGAGCGGATGAGGGTGAACTCCCCAATGTGTCAGAGACAAATGTGTAGGTGGCCAGGCTGGTGTAAACAGTGGAAGAGACACTGTCGGCAATGCCGAGCGATGATTGTCCTGCATTTACTCTCTCCCAGTGAGCCCAGGGCTTGCCTTCCAAATGACAGCGCACCCAAAAGGTGGTAAGGTTGCTCTTTTCAGAGCCGCTACTCAGTATAGACTTGCAAAGTGTGCAAACAACACTAAATTTGTCATGTAACTGGTGACACTAGGCACCTCAGTGGCGGTAGTTTGGCCAGGGAGTGCTGCTAGCCTTCTGTGTGACAATGAAATCATCTGCCACTTCGTCATCCTCCTCTTCCTCCATCAATATACGGTTTGAAGTGGACAGGAGTGTGCACTGATTATTCTGCTGGAATGGTTCTGCTCCTATGCCTGACTCCTCAGCGTACAATGCATTATCCCTGATGGTGATGAGGGATTCTTGCATCACACACAGGAGCGGGATTGTTAAAATCAGTAGTGAATCGTCAAAGCTGACCCTCTTGGTGGACACCTCAAAGACACGGAGAGATCTTGCATAAGTCTGGCCACATGAGCGAGTTTTGCTTGAGTGGCTAGTGCATGGAAAATCTTTGTCCTTGCTTCCTCTAAACATGCCTCTGCCTCTAGCCACCTTTTTTCATGCTTAGGTCCCTCCACATCTATACTGCTTTCCCTGCTATACATCACCCCTGTCATGCCTCTGCCTGCAGCCACCTTTTTTGATGCTTAGCCTGCCTCCATATTTATATATCATTTGTGCGATTTTTTTTTTTTTTTTTTGCTCTTCTGTACCAGAACCAAGGATGTGATTTTTAACTGATACCGGGGGTGGGGGATTTAAAAAAAATCATTATTGTTTTGTCTCCATGATGTGAACTATGCATTTTTTTCTTGAAAAGCAACCTAACATGAAGTCAGCCATGTGTGCCATTGTGTTACTTGGCATGACTTATAATGAGCTTCTAACCAGCACAGTTGGGGGAATCAGGGTGGATTGAGCCTCTAACCAGAAGAGTTTGGGGGCATTATTGTGAATTGAAGCTAGTAGGAGCAGAATTTTGCAACGATGATGGTGGAGGAGTATGAGGAGGAAGAAGAATTGTAGAGGGTGAGCACACACATCAAACTTCATGTCAGGGTACTTGACACTGCTGGAAATGAAAATGATGGGTCTATCCAGTGGCTGCTCATTTTGATCAGCATCAGCCGGTCAGCATTGACAGCTGGTTGTGCTTATCCGTGATGATGCCACCGGCTGCACTGAAAACATTTTCCGATAGCACACTGGCGTCAAGGCAGGAAAGTGTCATGACCTGATTGCGTGTTGGTGTATGTTTCTGTCGGGGATTCGATCCGGGCTTCTGTGATCTGGTGGTGGGAGGGGGAGGAGGAGGAGGAGGAGGAGGAAGAGGAGGAGGAGGAGGAGGAGGCTTGGGGACAGCTGACCATTAATCTTTATTACAAAAATGATTGGACCTCTGTATAAGCAATGCCGCCCCTGCTACCTCTTGTATCACCCCCTCTACCTCATAGATTGTAAGCTCCTGTGAGCAGGGCCCTCAGTCCCATTGAGTGAATTGACTATTTCTCTGTAATGTCTCTTTTTGTCTGTACTTGAACCCTACAAATTGTACAGTGCTGTGGAATATGTTGGCGCCAATAACATTTAGTAATTATCTAATTACATATTAACTAATTTACTAATTATCATTAGTAGTAGTATATCATTATCTTTTCTCTTTCTACCATATGTCTCTTGGATGGGCCAAAAAACCTACTCTGCTTCTTTATTATGCCCAAATTTATGTATACTTTGCAAATGTTCCCTATCTCCATCCTGTAGTCTTATTTTAAAGCACTGCACCTAGAAAACTGTGACTGTGACACCAAAATCTAACTTTTTGAGATTGCACAGCATACCATATATAAAACACAATTTAATAATTCATATATACAAGCACTTTCATGCAACTTTGCAGCAAACAGAGATCACTAGCAAAAAATGTACAAAAATTCAAATTTGCCATAAAAGTGCATGGGCAAGCAATCCCTTTCTGCAAACAAAATGCACTTTTCACAACACTGCAATATGTAAGGAGTTCATACATACTATATATATATATATATATATATATATATATATATATATATATATATATATATATATATATTGTAAACAGGCAGATGGTAAAGTGGTAGAGGGCAGGTACATTCTACTAAGATGGTTAGTATCTACAAGGTGACTGGCTGGAGTATGGGACCAGGAGTTAGGTGTTGTTGTAAACTCAGGCCGATACTCCAGTCCTGGGTTTTGCTGGCTGACTCAAGTGGTCAGCTATAAAAGCACTGAGGTTGCCCATGGGAAGGGGGTGTGGTCGTCTCTTGGAGGAGAAACCTGTTGTACACACTGCCCTGTGTGTGTCTGGAGGATAAAACCTTAAAATTCACCTTGTGTGTGGGTGAGGAAAGCCTGAGGACTTACCTTCTTTACATCCTGAAGTAAGGACTGTTTTGTTGTTTCATTTTTGTACCCTGCTGAAGAAAGCTCCTTTATGTTATCCTTATGCTGAAGAAAGCTGTTTTTGATTTACATTCTGTGGACTGTGTGAACTGCCTCCAATAAACTGACTACAACTGAGAGCTAATCTCCTTGCCTCCGTCTGCTTGACCTAGCAACTTACCTTCTCTGAGGGTCCCGTATTTACAATATATATATATATATATATATATATATATATATATATATATATATAGTGAGGATGTGAACCCAGAGGGCGCTGTGGAGCAGCCAGAGTTAGGGTTAAAAATGACTCTGACCACACCCTTGAGTCAGAGAGACAGGGGCTCACTCCAGAGAGGGAGGGCTGCCAGTGACCTGCAGGGAGCAGGGTAGAGAAGACCATTTGGAGACAGACAGGCGGTCTGTCCCCTGAGAACTGGCATCCATAACGGACTGGTGAGACAGAGACATCAGTAAAGACTCTTGCCCTCAATAGATTATTCAGGGTTCAAGTAGTGAGGTAGTGCCCTGTGTGTGAGCTAGGCCGTTTGTTATTTTGTTCTGTTATAAGCTGAATAAAAGCCAATTTGGATCGCATTACCTGAGCTGCAGTTTATTTGGCACCCAGCGCCACCAACACCTCTGTTGAGTCCAAGAATCTCTACCTTTTGATGCTAAATAATCCCCAACTATTACACAGTTCATTTTGATCAGCGTCAGCTGGTCAGCACTGTCAGCTGACAGACGGCTTCGCTTATCTGTGATGATGCCACCGGCTGCGCTGAAGACCCTGTCTGATAGAATGCTGGTGGCAGGGCAGGACAGCAGCTCCAAGGCGTAAAGCGCAAATTCCAGCCTCAAGTCCAACTTTGACAAACAATAAGTGTAGGGCGCAGAGGGATCGGAAAGGACAGGGCTGTGGTAGGCCAGGTATTCCCACAACATGAGCCTATACTTGTCCCTCCTGATTACACTAGGCCCCTCAATGGTGGTAGTTTGGCGAGGGGTGCCATTAAGGTGTCCCACACCTTGGAGAGTGTGCCCCTGCCGGGTGTGGACCGGATGGCAGTTGTTAGCCTCTTAGAGGAACTGTCCTCTCTGCCGCCAACGAGAGTTGATGGAAACATTTCCATCATATTTTGCACAAGTTGATTGTGGCAATCATAAATGCGACTGGCCCTCCCCTCTACTGGAATAAAAGACAATATGTTATTTTAATACTGGGGGTCGAGGATTGCAAAAATCCAGTATTGGTTGCTCTCCAGGATTTTGACAATGTGTTTGTCATTGGAAAAGCAGCCCAACATGAAGTCAGCCATGTGTGCCAGGGCGTTAGTTGGCATGACTTCACTGCCCCCACCGGAAGGGTCACTGTCCATTTCCTCCTCCCCTTCGCCCCATCCGCGCTGAAGTAATGGGACGCACTGAACTTCCCCGCTAGCCTCGTGTGTGACAATGATCTCATCTGCCACTTCATCCTCCTCCTCCATCATTACAAGCTGAGAAGCTGTCAGTAGTGTGCACTGACTATCCTGCTGGGATTGGTCTGCTCCTATCCCCGACTCCTCAGCATGCAATGCGTTATCCCTGATGGCAATGAGGGATTCTCGCATCACACACAGGAGGGGGACGGCTAGGGATGGCATAGCGTGGTGCCGCAGTTGCCATCCGGTCACCGAAGGCCTGAGTCTCCACAAGCATGAACGGCAACATCTCCAGGGCCAGCAGTTTGGAAATGTGTTCGTTTAAGGCCTGAGCATATGGGTGGGTTGCGCTACATTTTTGCCTGCGCTCAAACACCTGGAAGATGGTGGGTTGCTGGGAAGAGGCGCATGATGGTGTAGGAGAAGGTGACAGAGGAAGATGTGGAGGTGTCCTGGCTGGTGGTCTGGACTGCAGCAACAGCACTGAACACAGTGGAAGAGGCGATTGTCCTGCATTTGCTCTGTCCACTGAGCCCAGTGCTTGCCTTCCAAATGATGGCGCATGCCTGAGGTGGTAAGGTTGCTCTTTTCAGAGCTCCTACTCAGTTTGGAGTTGCACAGTGTGCAAACCGCACTAAATTTGTCCTCAGTGCATACATTGAAAAATCTCCACACCATGGAGGAACATGGCTTGGATGGGGGAGTTTTTCTCGAGTGGCTAGGACAGGGAACATCTTGGGCCTTGCTGGGTCTGCCCTGGATTCTATGAAGCAGCTGTCCTCTGCCTCTGGACATGCCTCGGGCTGTAGCCACCTTTTTTGGTGCTGTGCTTACCTCCAGATCCATGTTGCTTTCCCTGCTAGACATCACCCCTGCCAAGGTTGGGTTGGTTGCCTTGTCGTCCACCACCTCCTCTTCCAATTCCTTAATCTGCTGCTCCTCCTGCACACCGCACATGACAACAGCCTGCCCTGATGGCAACTGTGTCTCGTCATCATCACTGATGATGAGTTGCGGGGCCACAACCACAAAATCTCCAGGAGATGTCGGATGCTCCAGTGTTTGGGCATCAGGACACACAAAGTTATCTGTTAGCTCCTGGGATTCGTGAAGTGGTGGGACAGAGTGAGGGACAGTTAAAAGACCTGAAAACAGATCTTGGGAGGGGGCAAAGGTGGGATGACTCTACTGGGAAGATTGGGTATGTTGGGAGGAAGGAGGGGCAGACTCTTGGCTAGGAAGACAAGTGGAGGTAGTGGTTGACTGGCTGCTGGAAAAGATGCTGGAAGCGTTATCCCCTAGCCACTGCAACACCTTTTCCTGGTGCTCAGGCCTGGTCAATCCTGTACCCTGCTTAATGTAGCCATCAAGCCAGGGATTGTGGAGAAGCGCAATGCTGGCTGCCCCTCACCAGTAGCCATTGGATGTGCTGTAGCTTGACCGCAACCTTGCTCCCCAGCTGCATTTCCAAGCCCCCGTGCTTAGTGGTCTTCTTTCTTCTTACGGAGTTACAAGGCCGGCAATTTCCTGATTGGTAGAAAAGACATAGGGGGAGGTGCTTCCTTTCCCATGCTTTTGAATGTGAATGGTTGGCATTCATCCGATTGGATAAAATGTTGTTGGCAGTTTCCCTTCAGGTCTGCTCCATAAAGAGGAGGGGTTTACCTTCCCTTTAAGTCCATAGCATTCTATAGTTATTTGGTCGGCGCTTATTTGATTGGTTACAAGTAGAGATGAGCGAGTACTGTTCGGATCAGCCGATCCGAACAGCATGCGCCATTGAAATGAATGGATGCACCTAGTACTTCCGCTTTGACGGCGGCCGGCCGCTTAACCCCCCGCGTCCTGGCTACATCCATTCATTTCTATGCGAGCGTGCTGTTTAGATCGGCTGATCCGAACAGTACTCACTCATCTCTAGTTACAAGGAGACAGAGGGGAGGAGTTTTCCCCGTCCCTATTTTTTAATCTTACAGAGCCGGCGTTTATCCAATTGGTTGTAATTGTAACAAAGATTTTCCTTCAGATCCATTGTACATATAGATGGAGCTAATTTTAGCCATGTCCCTTATGTGATGTAACGTGTTTCTATTGGAGCAGCTTGCTCGATCTCGAGCTCGATTGGTTTATTTGTCTGCCTTGTCTGTTATATTTATCTGAAAATGCTAGACCTTTAATGGACACTGTTACGGTTCTGTCTATATAAATGAAAATAATATTTTTAATGTCAACAGAACCGCTAGACTGCAAGACATTGCAGAGAGGTCCACAAGCCTCAGAGGGGCGGCCGTCTGTCTGAAAAGCGAACTACCAGTTAACTGCACTGGCAGTCTTGTTTGTGCGGTTCTAATGTGAACAGACTGCAACAAACTCTCACCAGTTACTTCACTGGGTAAGTGCACCTGTTTATAGCTGCTGGGTGAAGCCAAACGAAGCCTTGCAATAGTCATCTGTGAACTATCAGCAGAGAGATAGACTGTAGCAAATGCTACACCCTGCTACACAGGAAAGGCTGCCAAGGGTTGGACGTCACCCCTGGTCAGTAACATAACGGGCTCCAGAACAGCTTGGAGCTATATTGTTAATGGACAGTTCAAAGGCTATTCAGGTCCATACCGGCAGAGCCAAGGAATCCTAACTAAGATGCCTAATCTGACAACTTGCCTTTCACAGGAATCTAGCCCTGACCTCCTGTCTCAAAGCATTTTAGTCAAAGGGTGAGCACCTCGCGGATGTCGGCTCACACTATAAAAAGGCAAGGCCCGCCCACAGGGGAGGTGGCCACAACTTCACCGAACATGCTCAGTATGGGCAAAATGGGACTTAGCATCCACGCGGCTCCAAAAAGTGCGAGCATGCTCAGTAGGTGAAGAGTGGGACTTAACCTCTGAGCGCCTCCAAAAGGTCTAAGCAAGCTCAGTAGGGGAAGAATGGGACTTACCTCTGAGCGCCTCCAAAAGGTCTGAGCATGCTCAGTAGGCAGAAAGTTGGACTTAGACTCCACACTCCGACGCTGAGGGCGAGGGTTGGATTGGCCTGCAGGTAGCGCTGCGCGCTGGACGGGAAGCCTGCGGGACCCCATTCTAACAGACACATGCATGGCATGAAAAAGCGCTATAAGCGCAAAACGGCTGTTGCCTTTTTTTTTTTTTTTTGCCTTTGCTGTCATTCTCTCACTCTGCTTTTAAATTTAGGAATAAAGAAACCTTTTTTATGAAAACAAGTGTCTTGGTGAGTGCCCCTACTCTTTTTTTCTATTTATTGTGACTTTTCCTATGTGACCACCACTAATGTGATGTTAGTTTGACGTTTTGTATTTAATAATGGTATTTGTATGCTGTGATGCATTCTTCGCTTGTATTCTGTTTCTACGACTTAGATCATTACACTTGAGAAAGGGCAGTTGGAAGCCTGAAACGCATTGTGTTTGTTGGACTTCAATAAAGAACGTTTGCATGTATCTTCTGGTGAAGTGCGGTGATCCTTATCTTCTGGTCCTTTTGGCACAATGGTAAGGAGGGGGTTTTGGTCAAAGTACTCACAGGAAATAGCTGGGGTCCCAAAAGTAGAAAATCCCTCCAATTAATTGTTTAAAATCACAACCTGTTTCGGGCTGAGCCGTTTCTCAAGTGCAATCAAAAACTGGCTGGTAGCCCCTGCAGAAGAGTTTTTTTGGATTTGAGGATAACCGTAAAGCCTGATGGCAGTATGGGTGCTGGGTATAAAATAAAATCTCTGTATAACGTGTTTCCACATGTCTCCTCCTGTACACATCTCTTATACTCACTCTAATTTCTCTATCCTGCAGTCTGGACTGGACAGAGCGGCCATCAAGTCACTGAAGTGAGGACCAGACAGATGGTTATAGGAAAGGTCAAGTGTCTTCAGGGACTGGTTATTCCTTATTACAGAGGCCAAGTTGGTGCAGGAAGTGTCTGGTAGAGCATTACCAGCCAAACTGTAAGAATAAGAAGATGAGATGTGAGTGATGTATCAGCAGGCTGTATCACACATGATAGGATTAGATACACAGCTCAGCAGACAGTATCATACATGATAGGATTAGATACACTGCTCAGTATACAGTATCACACAGGATAGGATTAGATACACAGCTCAGTATACTGTATCACACATGATAGGATTAGATACACAGCTAAGTACACAGTATCACACATGATAGCATTAGATACACAGCTCAGTATACAGTATCACACAGGATAGCATTAGATACACAGCTCAGTATACAGTATCACACATGATAGGATTAGATACACAGCTCAGCAGTCAGTATCACACATGATAGGATTAGATACACAGCTCAGTATAGATGTCACATATGAAGGTGCAGTCAGCAGTTTATCCCATAGACAAAACAATGGTGCGGAGGAGCATAAAATAGGATAAAATCCATGTATAACTTGTCCCCCACAAGGGTTGAGTGATCGGGATCAGAAAAGATCGGATTCCGCTTGGCAATCGAGTCAATTTCACGATTGCGTTCGGAATTCCGATCCCGATCCCGATCTTTTCCGGTGGCTACTGGACAATCATTGTTGGAAAAGCTACCATGATGCCTGAAACTCAGGCACCATGTTAGCTATGGGCAATAATGTGATTGGTTGTCGGCAGCATCATCACATCCCTCTATATAAAGACGGTGATGATGCTGATGCCACCATTTTCCTGACATGCTAGCTAAGGAGAGGAGCTCAGTTGTAGCTAGGGTCAGTGTAGGCAGGTGCTTTGCTGTGCCAGTGAGGGGCTCGTTTTCAATATAAAACTAAGAAGCTTCTTCTGTCAAGAAGGGAGCTCTGTCCTCAGACTATATATATGCCTTTGAGAAAAAAAAGTATGTTTATTTCTGATCAGCAACTGTCCCCATCCAAAAGGGAGCTCTGTCCTCAAACTACACTCACCGGCCACTTTATTAGGTACACCTGTCCAACTGCTCGTTAACACTTAATTTCTAATCAGCCAATCAAATGGCGGCAACTCAGTGCATTTAGGCATGTAGACATGGTCAAGACAATCTCCTGCAGTTCAAACTGAGCATCAGTATGGGGAAGAAAGGTGATTTGAGTGCCTTTGAACGTGGCATGGTTGTTGGTGCCAGAAGGGCTGGTCTGAGTATTTCAGAAACTGCTGATCTACTGGGATTTTCACGCACAACCATCTCTAGGGTTTACAGAGAATGGTCCGAAAAAGAAAAAACATCCAGTGAGCGGCAGTTCTTTGGGCAGAAATGCGTTGTTGATGCCAGAGGTCAGAGGAGAATGGCCAGACTGGTTCGAGCTGATAGAAAGGCAACAGTGACTCAAATAGCCACCCGTTACAACCAAGGTAGCCAGAAGAGCATCTCTGAACGCCGCACAGTACGTCGAACTTTGAGGCAGATGGGCTACAGCAGCAGAAGACCACACCGGGTGCCACTCCTTTCAGCTAAGAACAGGAAACTGAGGCTACAATTTGCACAAGCTCATCGAAATTGGACAATTGAAGATTGGAAAAACGTTGCCTGGTCTGATGAGTCTCGTTTTCTGCTGCGACATTCGGATGGTAGGGTCAGAATTTGGCGTCAACAACATGAAAGCATGGATCCATCCTGCCTTGTATCAATGGTTCAGGCTGGTGGTGGTGGTGTCATGGTGTGGGGAATATTTTCTTGGCGCTCTTTGGGCCCCTTGGTACCAATTGAGCATCGTTGCAATGCCAAAGCCTACCTGAGTATTGTTGCTGACCATGTCCATCCCTTTATGACCACAATGTACCCAACATCTGATGGCTACTTTCAGCAGGATAATGCAATGCCATGTCATAAAGCTGGGATCATCTCAGATTGGTTTCTTGAACATGACAATGAGTTCACTGTACTCCAATGGCCTCCACAGTCACCAGATCTCAATCCAATAGAGCATCTTTGGGATGTGGTGGAACGGGAGATTCGCATCATGGATGTGCAGCCGACAAATCTGCGGCAACTGTGTGATGCCATCATGTCAATATGGACCAAAATCTCTGAGGAATGCTTCCAGCGCCTTGTTGAATCTACGCCACGAAGAATTGAGGCAGTTCTGAAGGCAAAAGGGGGTCCAACCCGTTACTAGCATGGTGTACCTAATAAAGTGGCCGGTGAGTGTATATACACCTTTGAAAAAACGTATATATGTTTGTTTGTTTTTTTCTAAAAAAGAGAGGCTGTTCCCATCAAAAAAGGGGAACTCTCCAGTCACTCAACTAAATAAAAACTGCTTTTTCACTTGAAAGTTATTATTTTATTAAAAAACATGCCTCCCAAATATAAAAAAGTAAAAGGACACAACAGAGATACTCTGGCCAGTGCTCAACCACCTGCCGTGAAAGAGAAAAAACAGGCATCAGCATTGCATGGCGAATCAGGTATTCTGAATGCTGATAAGCCAGTACACAGACAACTAATTACTTCATATTTAGAAGCATCTTCTTCTGGAAGGAATTCCTCCTCATATTCCACTGAACGACTTTGGGTCATCTGCTGTGCAAAATGTTAAATGGGGATCCAGTTCACCCCCTTCTAAATTAACCTGTCCAACAAATTTGGCAGAAGCTGAGGGATCTGCTGCATTATTTGATCATTCAATGTCCAAGTTCACAGACATATTGCTGCCTTCTGACGATGATGAAACACAAATTCCACACTGCCTTCACCATCATCCAGGCCAGTCCATGTGTTAGTGTGGAAGATTGTTCAGAAGAGCCAGTGGATGATGACTATGTTGACAAAACTTGGTCTACACGTGAAGAGGATCAGAGAACTAGTTCTGATGATGAGGTTCATGTTCGTTTGCCAGTGCCACCAAAACGTCCTCCAATTAATGCACAAATCCCAGTTATAACACACAGACCAGTAAACACTACTCCCACCTGCATTGTGCGACCCAAAGCGCCTAAAAGTGCTAATTAGAGATGAGCAAACAGTAAAATATTCGATGTTCATTATTCGTTTTGAATAGCCGCTCAGTATTCAACTATTTGAACGAATATCGAACCCCATTATAGTCTATGGGAGAAAATGCTTTGTTTCAGGGGATCCCACCATTCCACTCAGGAGGGTCACCATGTCCACTTTTAAACCTCAGCAAATGATGCCAACACTTCTAAAATGCAACTGGGACAGCAGGGGAAGCATGTCTGGGGGCATCTAACACACCAAAAACCCTCTATTACCCCACTATCACAGCCTAACAACTACACACTTTCCACATTCAAAAAAACCTCTATCAAAGTGGGAAAATACATGGAAACCTTCTTTACTCCCCAAATGGATGGACACAAACCCAAATTTAAGCTAAAAAAACATTATCAAGCACCCCTTTAAATCACGTTGCCCATGACAACCACAGATGGAATAGGCAATGGGAAATTCAAAAGCCCTCACTCTTAACTGTTATTTTGAGTGTGTGTGTGTGTGTGTGTGTGTGTGTGTGTGTGTGTGTGTGTGTGTGTGTGAGATGTGGTAAGACCTTCCAAAATTCTAGCCCTTAACATGAGCCCTTCCAAATTAAGTTACAGGCCCTTAAGCTGAGCTACCAGCAGTGATTGAGGCCCTTCAGACGACTTCAGCCTTCTACCTGCAGAGTTTTAGGTCCTTTAACTTAGTTCAGCCTTGCAACAGCAGAGATTTGTTGGTTCTTTGGGTGAGTTGAGCCTTTAAAATACAGTGCTTTTGGCCCTTGGAGTGAGTAGAGCCTTGCACCAGCAGTGTTTTTGGCCCTTGGAGTGAGTAGAGCCTTTAAAAAGCAGTGTTTTTGGCCCTTGGAGTGAGTAGAGCCTTTAAAATACAGTTATTTTGGCCCTTGGAGTGAGTAGAGCCTTGCACCAGCAGTGTTTTTGGCCCTTGGAGTGAGTAGAGGCTTTAAAATACAGTGCTTTTGGCCCTTGGAGTGAGTAGAGCCTTGCACCAGCAGTGTTTTTGGCCCTTGGAGTGAGTAGAGGCTTTAAAATACAGTGCTTTTGGCCCTTGGAGTGAGTGCACCAGCAGTGATTTTGGCCCTTGGGGTGACTCGAGCCATGCAGGAGCAGTGTTTCATTTTTGGCCCTTGGGGTGACTAGAGCCTTGCAGCAGCAGTGTTTCATTTTTTGGCCCTTGGGGTGACTAGAGCCATGCAGCAGCAGTGTATTATTTTTTGGCCCTTGGGGTGACTAGAGCCTTGCAGCAGCAGTGTTTCATTTTTTTGGCCCTTGGGGTGACTAGAGCCATGCAGGAACAGTGTTTAATTTTTTTGGCCCTTGGGGTGACTAGAGCCATGCAGGAACAGTGTTTAATTTTTTTGGCCCTTGGGGTGACTAGAGCCATGCAGCAGCAGTGTATTATTTTTTGGCCCTTTTGGTGAAATTAGATCAGGCCCTTGGGGGTGAGCCCTAAAACATTAATTTTCAGGCCCTTGGGGGTGAACCCTAAAACATTATTTTTCAGGCCCTTCAGGGGAGCCCTAAAACATTAATTTTCAGGCCCTTGGTGGGAGCCCTAAAAAAATTAGTTTTCAGGCCCTTGGGGGGAGCCCTAAAAAATTATTTTGCAGGCCCTTTGGCTGGAGCCCTAAAAAATTGAGTTGCAAGCCCCTGGGTGGGGGTGGGGTGGTAATGGAATTTTTATTTATATGTTTAAACAAAAAAAAAAAAAATCACATTCAGAAGTAGGAGCTGGGGTTGTAGGAGGAGGAGGAGGAGGATGAGGAGGAAGAGTAAATTTGGTGCTGGCAGCTTCTCTCCAGTACCTGGACTGTGGAGTGGATATCCAGCTGGGTATCCACATCCTAGCCCATGTCCCCTGCTCATAGTGACGAAGGACACTGCTGGCAGCCCCTCTCCAGTACCTGGACTGTGGACTAGATACCCAACTGGATATCCACGTCCATGTCCCCTGCTGCTACTGATGAGGGGCACTGCTGGCAACCCCTCTCCAGTACCTGGACTGTGGATTGGATACCCAGCGGAATATCCACGTCCACTTCCTCGCGTACGTCCCCTGCTGCTACGCTGCATGATTTATTAAGCTCTGAAAAGAGCTGTTATTTCCTGCCTAACCAAAGCTATGAAAGCACTTTATCGCCCTGAGAACAAGCTCTCCCTATCACTCCAAAACTGAAATGACACGAATATGGTAGCGGCCATTCTTATGAATGGGAGGTCGCATGTTTTCGGCAGCCAATGGGTTTTTTTCAATTTTTTTTCACTGCCTACATTGTCATAGTTCCCGTCCCACCTCCCCTGCACAGTTATTGGTGTAAAAAAAGCGTCAGGAAAGGTGAGAGGGGACACAAATTTTTACTGCGTTTGCGGCCTTGTATTCGATTGGAATCGAATATCCCGAACGGCCTGATATTCGATCGAATACCTATTCAATCGAATGGTGTTTGCTCATCTCTAGTGCTAATCCATAAAAGAAAGGCTCCAAACAAACTGTCTGGTTATATTTCACCAAAGATAAATGACCCAACGAGGGTGATATGCAAGACTTGCAAGCAGTCACTTAGCTGAGGAAAAGACACTAGGCACCTCAATACAAATGCTATGCCTAGGCATTTGAAATCTGTACACTCATACCTTTTTAAAATATTTAATCAACAAGAAAGTGAAGAGAGGGATGTGCCTGTGAACATTAGCCCACCACGAGCTTTGGCTAATTCTTCAACCTACTTGTCCAATGCCAGTGCCACGTACACACCAACTTCATGTGCGCCAGGCAGCAGTGCTGGGCAACAGTCAAGCAATTTGTATAAAAGAATTACAGGAACCACTGGCCAAAGAGCCACATCTGAATTCCGCATGCCAATTGCTCCAACATGTTCCTCTCTTTCTGGCTCTAATATTCAGCCCACCCTCCAACAAGTATTGGAAAGGAAAAAAAACCTATCCAGCCACACATGAGTGTGCTAAGCTGCTTACCTCCAGTATTTCAAAACTACTGGCTTTGGAAATGGTCCCTTTCGGCTTTGTTGAATCAAAGGCTTTTCTCTCTTTGATGGCCCATGCTGGACCCCAATATGTTGTACCCAGCCGCCATTACTTTTCACAAAAGGCGATCCCTGACTTGCAGGAGCATGTCAAGCAACAGATCAAGTGTGCCCTAAAGCAATCCGTTAGTGGATGTGTGCATTTGACAACGGACACGTGGACTAGCCAGCATGGGCAGGGCCATTACCTATCTCTGACCGCACATTGGGTCAACTTTTTGGGATCACAAAGTACTTTTTTTTTTTTTAAATTTAAGTATGTCTTTTTGTAGAATGGGAGGAAATCCATGCAACCACATTGAGAACATACAAACTCCTTGCAGATGTTGTTCCTGGCGGGATTCGAACCCAGGACTCCAGTGCTGTAAGATTGCAGTGAGCCACTGTGTTGCCCCTTGGACCCTTGTCAGAATGTTGACGGCAGTTTGTCGTCTGTTCTTCCAACACCAAGGAGGGTCGTTCATAAGTCATTGGGAGTTCCAACTTCCCCTTCAACAAATTTGGAAATTTCATTTCCTGACAGTTCCGGAATGAGTTCCACACCAGAACCTCCACCAAATTATGCGTCTGGAAATGCACCTCATTTGTATTGGCGTGCTAGCGGGCGAAGGCAGTAAGCAGTACTGAAATTAATTAGTTTAGGGGAACTGAGTCACACTGCAGAAAACATCAAAAAAGCTATAATTGGTGAAACTGAGTTATGGTTTGGTCCGCAAAGTGGTCTGCGACAATGGTAGAAATTTGGTGGCGGCCCTGAATTTGTTCTCATTGACGCATATACCTTGCCTTGCTCCTGTATTCAATTTGGTGGTACAAGCATTCTTGAAACACTATCCCGATCTTGCACCCCTGATTGACAAAGTACGAACATTGTGTGCCCATATACAATGGTCCAAGGTAGCTTCATCTCTCATGGCTCAGTTTCAGCGCAAACACCGCTTGTCCATTCACAGGCTCATATGTGATGTCCCCACCAGGTGGAAATCGACATTGCATATGTTGTAGAGGTTTGTCGAACAGAAGCCAGCAATAATCGATCTTTTGATGCCGAGAGGGGCCCGACGTACAAATGTTCCCCCCGGTAAACCTCCATCTTATGGCTGTGAACCAAATGTTTGTGTTTGGTCTGCGCTCGCTGGAAAAATGATATTGGGACTCGATCATCCAATGATTTCAGTTTATTGAAGTAGTGCCTACTTCAATAAACTGAAATCATTGGACGATCTGGTCCCAATATCATTTTTCCAGCGAGCGCAGACCCAACACAAACATTGGGTTTGTGGTCTTTATCTCTCCGTTTATCGGTGGTTGTTGGTTCTGCTGCCACTCTCACCTGTAACACCAGCCAAACGTTATCAGTGGTTGTGACTACTTCACAACCCTTCCAGGTGAGAGGCCGACTGGCTTTTATCTACCTTTCACTTCAGTACCCTGCTGAACACTATAAATACTGCACTCAGAGCGCTCAGAGTCTCCCTTTTGTATCTTATGGCTGCGGAGTGGGCACAGCTGCATGACGTCTGTTTGGTTCTTCAGTGTCTGGAATACTGCACAAAAGTGGTCAGCGCAAACAACACCAGCATCAGCATGACTGTGCCACTTTTGTGCACATTGAAGGACAGCCTCATAACTTTGAGGGATCAGACGTGTGCAACAGAGGAGGAAGAGGAGATTTTCTTTGAAGACAGCCAGGACTTGGAAGACCACCATGGCCACCATGACTCCAGGGCTGGATGGATCAGGCAATGGTTGGAGACTGGGTTACAGACTCGAATAGCCTCTGTGGGTACTTATTCACAGGAGGAGGAGGAGGATTTTGATCAGGAGATTGATGTGACTGAGAAGGAGTCATTCCAGCAGTCCCAGTCAACAGGCATTGTGCGTGGATGGGGGATGCAGAAGAGACTATAGTGAGCTTAGATGAGTTGGACAATCATGAATCGCCACCAGGTACATTGACACACGTGTCATTTCATGCTAAATTGTGTTCTGGAAGATAAACATGTCAAAAACATGCTCGTTTCAGGGATAAAGTTCTGGGCTTCATTTCCATCACACCACAGGCTTATAGGGATATCGATATGTACCATCAAACACTGTTGGACGACTTAATGGACACATTTCCTACAGAAAGCAGTGAGTCAAGATCATGTCCAACTCCTGCACACCTTTCACGATGCCGTGGTGGTCTCAGAGACAGAAGCACAGCCTGTTGCAACGGAAATGTGGGCATAATGGCTAATACTTGGCTGTCTTTGTTGAGGCCTACTACACCAACATTAAACGTAGAGATATCGGACCGGAGACAGCATTTTTTGTTGCAGGTGCAAGACTATATGAAAATGAACATAGACATCTTACCACAAGAGTCTTTCCTGCTGGACTACTGGGGGTCAAAGCTGGAAATGTGACCTGAACTTGCCCAGTATGCCGTGAGGTTATATTCCTGTCCTGCAGCTAGTGTCTTCTCAGAACGACTGAATCTTCGGACAAGACTCTCTGCTGACAATGTCTATCACCTGAGTTTCATAAAGATGAACAAGTCCTGGATAGAGAAGGGCTATAACACACCATTGGCAGATACGGCATTATAAGGAAATCCATGTTGTTACAAAATGTCTCATTGATTTTCTGTAGCTCCGCCTGCACATCTTTTTTTTTTTTTTTGTATAGGTATTAGTATTGTGCAGCAGGTGCGGCCATGATATCACAGTCGCAGCATGTCCTGCTATTTCGGCTCAGTCCAGCATGCATAGGGTTAATCCCCTTGCAGTCGATAGGCGTGCCTATTAGCGTCTGGCTTGTAGCACCTGGGCTGCTGATCGGTTCCGCCTTCCCTCTATTTAAGGAGGCTGGTTTGGGCCATCCGGTGCTCTAGGTGTGTGTGTGCGCGTCAATATTCACATTCTCTGTGTCTGTACAAGACATTAGTTGGCAGTAATTCCCTTATGGGTTAAAATTGTGGGTTCCCTTTCCCTTGGTTATATTGTGAAACTCCTACCTGAGGCAGTCTGCTACTTATAGTACTACAGCTGAAGTTAGCTGTGGTGTGGTGCGGTCCAGTAAGCTGCTGGGAGCACACGGTCATTATTAGTGTGTGTAGTGGGGAAGTAACCATTAAGACTTTGTATTCATTTAGGCGGCTGCTTTGTTCTGCAGTGGCAGCTTCTCTGAGAAGTATCAGAGAAGCACTTTAGTTTGGGTGTAGCCCGGCAGTGCGCATAACTATCGGGCCTTGTTCTCACTTGCATGCCGTGCAGTTCTGAGCCCAGAGGGCTCCGCAGGATATTAGTTTATTTTTTTTTAATATATCCTGCTGACCAATAGGTTACAATTTTTCAGAGGCTCATGTGCTTCAATTTTTGGACTCCACGCTGTGTAGTGATTAAAAAACAATGTTTTATTGCCATTTAAGTGTTCCCTTGATTTTTCTATGCATTCTAAGAGCTTGTATGTGTTTTGGGGTAACTTTTTTTAGCTTTTGAAAACGATCTTAGAAAAAATCCCATTGACACATTAGGATCGGAATTGGGATCAAGATCGAATGGAAAATGATCGGAAATCGGATTTTAAAATCGATCCTAAAATCTCAAGATCGGCTCAACCCTATCCCCCACATGTCTCCTCCTGTACACATCTCTTATACTTACTATAATCCCTCTATCCTGCAGTCTGGACTGGACAGAGCGTCCATCAAGTCACTGAAGTGAGGACCAGACAGAAGGTTACTAGACAGGCCAAGTTTCTTCAGGGACTGGTTATTCTTTATCACAGAGGGCAACTGGGTGCAGGAAGTGTCTGGTAGATCATTACTGCCCAAACTGTAACAATAAGAAGAAAATCCATGTATAACTTATATAAGTATATAAATATAATGTCCCCCACATGTCTCCTCCTGTACACATCTCTTATACTCACTATAATTCCTCTATCCAGCAGGCTGGACCGGACAGAGCGGCCACCAAATCACTGAAGTGAGGACCAGACACACTGTTACAAGACAGTTTAAGTATCTTCAGGGACTGGTTTTTACTTATTACAGAGGCCAACTGGGTGCAGGAAGTGTCTGATAGATCATTCTCAGTCAAACTGTAAGAATAAGCAGATGAGATGTGAGTGATGTATCAGCAGACAGTATCACACAGGATAGGATTAGATACACAGCTCAGTATACAGTATCACACAGGATAGGATTAGATACACCGCTCAGTATACAGTATCACACAGGATAGGATTAGATACACAGCTCAGTATACAGTATCACACACAATAGGATTAGATACACAGCTCAGTATACAGTATCACACAGGATAGGATTAGATACACAGCTCAGCAGACAGTATAATACATGATAGGATTAGATACACAGCTCAGTATACAGTATCACACAGGATAGGATTAGATACACAGCTCAGTATACAGTATCACACAGGATATGATTAGATACACAGCTCAGTATACAGTATCACACAGGATAGGATTAGATACACAGCTCAGTATACAGTATCACACAGGATAGGATTAGATACACAGCTCAGCAGACAGTATAATACATGATAGGATTAGGTACACAGCTCAGTATACAGTATCACACAAGATAGGATTAGATACACAGCTCAGTATACAGTATCACACAGGATAGGATTAGATACACAGCTCAGCAGACAGTATAATACATGATAGGATTAGATACAAAGCTCAGTATACAGTATCACACAGGATAGGATTAGATACACAGCTCAGTATACAGTATCACACAGGATAGGATTAGATACACAGCTCAGTATACAGTATCACACAGGATAGGATTAGATACACAGCTCAGTATACAGTATCACACAGGATAGGATTAGATACACATCTCAGTATACAGTATCACACAGGATAGGATTAGATACACAGCTCAGTATACAGTATCACACAGGATAGGATTAGATATACAGCTCAGTATACAGTATCACACATGATAGGATTAGATACACAGCTCAGCAGACAGTATAATACATTATAGGATTAGATACACAGCTCAGTATACAGTATCACACAGGATAGGATTAGATACACAGCTCAGTATACAGTATCACACAGGATAGGATTAGATACACAGCTCAGTATACAGTATCATACAGGATAGGATTAGATACACAGCTCAGTATACAGTATCACACATGATATGATTAGATACACAGCTCAGTATACAGTATCACACAAGATAGGATTAGATATACAGCTCAGTATACAGTATCACACAGGATAGGATTAGATATACAGCTCAGCAGACAGTATAATCCATGATAAGCTTAGATACACAGATCAGTATACTGTATCACACAGGATAGGATTAGATACACAGCTCAGTATACAGTATCACACAGGATAGGATTCGTTACACAGCTCAGTATACAGTATCACACAGGATAGGATTAGATACACAGCCCAGTATACAGTATCACACAGGATAGGATTAGATACACAGCTCAGTATACAGTATCACACATGATAGGATTAGATACACAGCTCAGTATACAGTATCACACAGGATAGGATTAGATACACAGCTCAGTATACAGTATCACACAGGATAGGATTAGTTATACAGCTCAGTATACAGTATCACACAGGATAGGATTAGATACACAGCTCAGTATACAGTATCACACATGATATGATTAGATACACAGCTCAGTATACAGTATCACACAAGATAGGATTAGATATACAGCTCAGTATACAGTATCACACAGGATAGGATTAGATATACAGCTCAGCAGACAGTATAATCCATGATAAGATTAGATACACAGCTCAGTATACTGTATCACACAGGATAGGATTAGATACACAGCTCAGTATACAGTATCACACAGGATAGGATTAGTTACACAGCTCAGTATACAGTATCACACAGGATAGGATTAGATACACAGCTCAGTATACAGTATCACACAGGACAGGAGTAGATACACAGCTCAGTATACAGTATCACACAGGATAGGATTAGATACACAGCCCAGTATACAGTATCACACAGGATAGGATTAGATACACAGCTCAGTATACAGTATCACACATGATAGGATTAGATACACAGCTCAGTATACAGTATCACACAGGATAGGATTAGTTATACAGCTCAGTATACAGTATCACACAGGATAGGATTAGATACACAGCTCAGTATACAGTATCACACATGATAGGATTAGATACACAGCTCAGTATACAGTATCACACAGGATAGGATTAGTTACACAGCTCAGTATACAGTATCACACAAGATAGGATTAGATATACAGCTCAGTATACAGTATCACACAGGATAGGATTAGATACACAGCTCAGTATACAGTATCACACAAGATAGGATTAGATATACAGCTCAGTATACAGTATCACACAGGATAGGATTAGATATACAGCTCAGTATACAGTATCACACATGATAGGATTAGATACACAGCTCAGTATACAGTATCACACAGGATATGATTAGATACACAGCTCAGTATACAGTATCACACATGATAGGATTAGATACACAGCTCAGTATACAGTATCACACAGGATAGGATTAGATACACAGCTCAGTATACAGTATCACACAGGATAGGATTAGTTATATAGCTCAGTATACAGTATCACACAGGATAGGATTAGATACACAGCTCAGTATACAGTATCACACATGATATGATTAGATACACAGCTCAGTATACAGTATCACACAAGATAGGATTAGATATACAGCTCAGTATACAGTATCACACAGGATAGGATTAGATATACAGCTCAGCAGACAGTATAATCCATGATAAGCTTAGATACACAGATCAGTATACTGTATCACACAGGATAGGATTAGATACACAGCTCAGTATACAGTATCACACAGGATAGGATTAGTTACACAGCTCAGTATACAGTATCACACAGGATAGGATTAGATACACAGCTCAGTATACAGTATCACACAGGACAGTATTAGATACACAGCTCAGTATACAGTATCACACAGGATAGGATTAGATACACAGCCCAGTATACAGTATCACACAGGATAGGATTAGATACACAGCTCAGTATACAGTATCACACATGATAGGATTAGATACACAGCTCAGTATACAGTATCACACAGGATAGGATTAGATACACAGCTCAGTATACAGTATCACACAGGATAGGATTAGTTATACAGCTCAGTATACAGTATCACACAGGATAGGATTAGATACACAGCTCAGTATACAGTATCACAGATGATATGATTAGATACACAGCTCAGTATACAGTATCACACAGGATAGGATTAGTTACACAGCTCAGTATACAGTATCACACAAGATAGGATTAGATATACAGCTCAGTATACAGTATCACACAGGATAGGATTAGATATACAGCTCAGTATACAGTATCACACATGATAGGATTAGATACACAGCTCAGTATACAGTATCACACAAGATAGGATTAGATATACAGCTCAGTATACAGTATCACACAGGATAGGATTAGATATACAGCTCAGCAGACAGTATAATCCATGATAAGATTAGATACACAGCTCAGTATACAGTATCACACATGATAGGATTAGATACACAGCTCAGTATACAGTATCACACAGGATAGGATTAGATACACAGCCCAGTATACAGTATCACACAGGATAGGATTAGATACACAGCTCAGTATACAGTATCACACATGATAGGATTAGATACACAGCTCAGTAAACAGTATCACACAGGATAGGATTAGATACACAGCTCAGTATACAGTATCACACAGGATAGGATTAGTTATACAGCTCAGTATACAGTATCACACAGGATAGGATTAGATACACAGCTCAGTATACAGTATCACAGATGATATGATTAGATACACAGCTCAGTATACAGTATCACACAGGATAGGATTAGTTACACAGCTCAGTATACAGTATCACACAAGATAGGATTAGATATACAGCTCAGTATACAGTATCACACAGGATAGGATTAGATATACAGCTCAGTATACAGTATCACACATGATAGGATTAGATACACAGTTCAGTATACAGTATCACACAAGATAGGATTAGATATACAGCTCAGTATACAGTATCACACAGGATAGGATTAGATATACAGCTCAGCAGACAGTATAATCCATGATAAGATTAGATACACAGCTCAGTATACAGTATCACACATGATAGGATTAGATACACAGCTCAGTATACAGTATCACACAGGATAGGATTAGATACACAGCCCAGTATACAGTATCACACAAGATAGGATTAGATACACAGCTCAGTATACAGTATCACACATGATAGGATTAGATACACAGCTCAGTATACAGTATCACACAGGATAGGATTAGATACACAGCTCAGTATACAGTATCACACAGGATAGGATTAGTTATACAGCTCAGTATACAGTATCACACAGGATAGGATTAGATACACAGCTCAGTATACAGTATCACAGATGATATGATTAGATACACAGCTCAGTATACAGTATCACACAGGATAGGATTAGTTACACAGCTCAGTATACAGTATCACACAAGATAGGATTAGATATACAGCTCAGTATACAGTATCACACAGGATAGGATTAGATATACAGCTCAGTATAGTATCACACATGATAGGATTAGATACACAGCTCAGTATACAGTATCACACAAGATAGGATTAGATATACAGCTCAGTATACAGTATCACACAGGATAGGATTAGATATACAGCTCAGCAGACAGTATAATCCATGATAAGATTAGATACACAGCTCAGTATACAGTATCACACATGATAGGATTAGATACACAGCTCAGTATACAGTATCACACAGGATAGGATTAGATACACAGCTCAGTACACAGTATCACACAGGATAGGATTAGATACACAGCTCAGTATACAGTATCACACAGGATAGGATTAGTTACACAGCTCAGTATACAGTATCACACAGGATAGGATTAGATACACAGCTCAGTATACAGTATCACACAGGACAGGATTAGATACACAGCTCAGTATACAGTATCACACATGATATGATTAGATACACAGCTCAGTATACAGTATCACACAAGATGGGATTAGATATACAGCTCAGTATACAGTATCACACAGGATAGGATTAGATACACAGCTCAGTATACAGTATCACACAGGACAGGATTAGATACACAGCTCAGTATACAGTATCACACATGATATGATTAGATACACAGCTCAGTATACAGTATCACACAAGATGGGATTAGATATACAGCTCAGTATACAGTATCACACAGGATAGGATTAGATACACAGCTCAGTATACAGTATCACACAGGATAGGATTAGATACACAGCTCAGTATACAGTATCACACAGGATAGGATTAGATACACAGCTCAGCAGACAGTATAATACATGATGGGATTAGATACACAGCTCAGTATACAGTATCACACAGGATAGGATTAGATACACAGCTCAGTATACAGTATCACACAGGATAGAATTAGATACACAGCTCAGCAGTCAGTATCACACAGGATAGGATTAGATACACAGCTCAGTATACAGTATCACACATGATAGGATTAGATACACAGCTCAGCAGTCAGTATCACACATGATAGGATTAGATACACAGCTCAGTATACAGTATCACACATGATAGGATTAGATACACAGCTCAGTATACAGTATCACACAGGATAGGATTAGATACACAGCTCAGTAGACGTCACATATGAAGGTGCAGTCGGCAGTTTATCTCATAGACATAACAATGGTGCAGAGGAGCATAAAATATAATAAAACCCATGTATAACTTGTCCCCACATGTCTCCTGTACACATCTCTTATACTTACTCTAATTTCTCTATCCTGCAGGCTGGACTGGACAGAGCGGTCATCAAGTCACTGAAGTGAGGACCGGACAGAGGGTTATAGCACAGGATAAGTATCTTCAGTGACTGGTTATTCTTTATTACAGAGGCCAACTGGGTGCAGGAAGTGTCTGGTAGATCATTATGATACAAACTGTAAGAATAAGAAGATGAGATGTGAGTGATGTATCAGCAGCCTGTATCACACATGATAGGATTAGATATACAGCCAGGGGTGTAACTACCAGGGTAGCAGGGGTAGTGGCTACCACAGGGCCTGGGACATTAGGGGGCCCAGCAACAGCCGCTATTGCTTTGTTTTTTTTTTGTTTTGTTTTTAGTTACTCCAGCCCATAACAGGCCCTACTTACTTATCCATACTGGCAAGGGCCGGGATCGGTAAGTGATGCAGCGGGCCCCACAAGCACTATCATACTCGGGGGTCTTTTCGGACCCCCAAGTATAATGATCGGAGGCCTCGGATAGGTAAGGGAATATGAAAACCAGTGTTACCTCTCCAGGCAGACTTCAGGGCTATTTGCATGACGTCCCTGACGTTACATGACTGGGGCCTGAGTCCATATGCGTCGCGACGCAGGGACCCTGATCACATGACGTCCTGGATGTCATTGAAGATGGCTGACAGAGGAGGAGAGTGCAGCAGAGTGTTAGGACAGTGCGGCAGCTGCAGCCAAGAGGACGGGTCGCAGTCCGTTCCTCGGTTGTTGCACTTTGCCAGCTTTAACAGTCAGGGCCAGCGTTAGTGGGGGGCAAACTGGGCAATTATCCAGGGCCCCAGCACTTGAAGGGCCCCCTGTCAGGGGAATACTATTAATATAGGGAAAGTATATGTCGGAAGTATATGTGTAGCTGCAGCTGATACACAACAGCCTGTGTCGGACCTGCAGGTGTTAAACATGTAGCTCCACTCAGCGCTCTCAGGAGGCTTTCCCCCCTTCTCTGGTTGTCTTCTGCCCACCAATGAGAGGGGTGAGGAGAGCCCAGGAGGCGGGGCTTAACCCTATACAGAAGATGGACCCCTGCCGAGCTCCTGCCATTACATCCTACACAGAAGAAAAGTAGCAGAGGACACTCCAGCAAAGTGAAAATAAAAAAAGAAAACACAGGTAGCTGCTGGGTTGCTATGGCCATTAATGTCAGCCATTTGGGGTGATTAATTTAGTTTTAGATACTCCATGTACCTAGGCTCACATTAATAGCAATTAACCCCATTATGTTCCTCACATTAACCCCTGTGTGCCTCACCATAAGGGTTACTATTATGTGAGACATATAGAGGTACTAATAATGAAGATACTTTATTATTACCTCCATGTCTCACATATCAGTAACTTTTATGGGAGGTACACAGGGGTTAATGTGAGGGACATTATGGGGTTAACTGCTATTACTATGAGGCACATGGAGTTACTAAATTGTAATGCACATGACCAAACTTTTTATTCACAATTGTCCTGGTATAGCGGTCATTGGGTGGTGTGATAGTATTTAGTCCTGGTATAGCAGTCAGCGGGTGGCGTGACAGTATTTAGTCCTGATATAGTGGTCAGTGGGTGACATGATGGTATTTAGTCCTGATATAGCGGTCAGCAGTTGACGTGACAGTATTTAGTCCTGGTATAGCGGTCAGCGGGTGACGTGACAGTATTTAGTCCTGGTGTAGCGGACAGTGTGTGATGTGACAGTATTTAGTCCTGATATAGTGGTCAGTGGGTGACATGATGGTATTTAGTCCTGATATAGCGGTCAGCAGTTGACGTGACAGTATTTAGTCCTGGTATAGCGGTCAGCGGGTGACGTGACAGTATTTAGTACTGGTATAGTGGTCAGCGGGTGGCGTGACAGTATTTAGTCCTGATATAGTGGTCAGTGGGTGACATGATGGTATTTAGTCCTGATATAGCGGTCAGCAGTTGATGTGACAGTATTTAGTCCTGGTATAGCGGTCAGCAGGTGACATGACAGTATTTAACCCTGGTATAGCGGTCAGCGGGTGACATGACAGTATTTAGTCCTGGTATAGACACACAAGTCCAGTTTCTTTAGTCCAAAACAAAGGTAGAGTTTTATTTTCACTCAAAAATATAGTGCAGCAACAAAAGGAAACAATACAAAAATAAATACCTGCCCGGCTAGGCGCTAACTAAACATAGAATAAGTTACCTCACATATAATAACAAAAATCAAAAGCCTGTAGACTCATTCAGGACACAGCTCCAAAAATATGACCTCTTTGTTGGCTCTCCAGCCAAGCTCTGCCCAAAGTCTGCTACTGGAGCTGACTTCTTAAGCTCCCTTGATGAGCAGACTCTGCTGCCGGAACATCCCCAAAGTGTGGACTGGAGGGGGGTGGAATGACAGGTCCCACTGCCAACCTACCTGCCATTCCTGAAAATCCAGCCCAGTAACCAGAACTTTGGAGGAATAACCCTCAGCAGACAATAGTTATCTACTGAGAAACATTCTTTCTGGAGTTTTCTCATCTCACCCACCTTAGTAGTCTGGGTGAGATGTACACCCCGTCTATTACCTGGCCGGCCATCGGCTTACATATCCCTCCCCTCTTCTCCAGACCGGAGGGCTGGTCATTTGTGGCCATCATACAATGCACTCTTGATAGGGGATCTGCATTTCCTAGCTATTTCCCTGGCCTGTGTTCCACATTGAAGACAAAATTTTGCAGAGATGGGAACCATCGGGTAACCCTAGCATTTCTGTTCTTATTGATTTTCATCCATGTAAGGGGAGCATGGTCAGTGATCAACTTAAATTTTCTACCCAGGAGGTAGTACCTCAGAGCATCCAATGCCCACTTAATGGCCAAACATTCCCTTTCCACAATGGCATAATTTTTCTCAGCGGGGACAGCTTCCTGCTCAGGTACATCACTGGACGCTCTTCACCATTTACCAACTGGGACAGCACTGCTCCTAGAACTGCATTTGAGGCATCTGTTTGTACAAAGAATTCTTTCTTAAAGTCAGGGGCTATCAGCACTGGCTGCTGGCAAAGAGCTAACTTTAACTTCTGGAACGCCTCCTCTGCCTCTGGTGTCCAGTGGATCATCACTGACTTCCCACCTTTTGTCAGGTCAGTGAGAGGAGCTGCAATGGAGGCAAAGTTTGGCAGAAACCTTCGCTAGTAGCCAGCAATGCCAAGAAATGCTCTGACTTGCTTCTTGGTCAGTGGTCTTGGCCAGTTTTGTATTGCCTCCACCATATTGATTTGGGGCTTTATTACCCATTTTCCAATGACATAGCACCCAGGTACTTGGCTCCCTCCAGCCCTAAAGCACATTTCTCAGGGTTGATAGTAAGGCCTGCATCACTTATGGAGCCTAGTACTGCCTGCACCTTACAGTCTGGGCTATGAATGACCTCATCGTCCTGGTAAGCCGCTGCGTAGTCACAATGTGGCCGCAAGATCTGGTCCATCAACCTCTGAAAGGTAGCAGGAGCTCCATGCAGTCTAAATGGCATAACCCTGTACTGCAACAGACCTTCTGGAACAACAAGGGCAGTTTTCTCTTTGGCTTCCATAGACAAAGGTATTTGCCAGTAACCTTTTGTCAGTTCCAGTGTGGTTATGTACCTGACATTACCCAACTTTTCAATAAGCTCATAAATCCTGGGCATGGGATAAGCATCAAACTTTGAAATCTCATTTAATTCTCTAAAGTCATTGCAGAACCTCCAAGTACCATTGTGCTTTAGTATGAATACAATTGGGTTAGACCACTCACTTTTGGATTCCTGAATCACTTGAACTACAAGAGCAAGAGTGGCCTCCCAAAAATGGCCACCGGCCGGCTTGCGCACTCGGCTCTGCTGGTGTCTCACTGGCAGAGCCGACTGCGCAGGCGTCGCATTTTGACCCAGATAGGAGACAGAAGAGGTGGTTGCAGCTGAAGATGGGGTGTCGCTAGAGACAGTTCTCTCGTAGCATTGGGGATGCCCCCATTGCCATTTGAGCACTGGGGCCTGCCTTCATTGCTGCGAAAGAACTCATTTGCATGCCGGTAAAAAACAGTATTTCTACAAAACGGCGGATCGGAGGCGACTGATTAAGGTAGGAGATGAACAGCCTTTTTTTATGGCTATTCCGAAGTGATAATTAAAAAAAAAATGGTTTAATGATAGAATCCCTTTAAGGAGGCTGTTTTGGGCTGTCGGATGTTCTAGTAGCTAGGTAGGGCTTAGAGTACTGCCCTAGTAATTGCCCAGGGAATTCCCTCTTAGCTAGCCTCTAACGTCAAAGCGTTAAGTCTGTGCATACATTAGTTGGCAGAGTACTGCCTTAGGTAGGCAGGCTGTTACCTGTGGTACTCCACAGCAGGTGGCTGTGGTGTGGTGCGACCCAGTAAGCTACTGGGAGCACACAATCATTGTTAGTTGTCTAGTGGTGAAGTAACCACTAAGACTTTATAATTCTTTTTAGGCGCCTGCTTTTTACTGCAGTGGCGGCTTCTCTGAGAAGTATCAGAGAAGCACTTTAGTAGGTGGTATAGCCCTGCAGTGAAGTTAACTGTTGGGCCTTGTTCACAACTGTACGCCCTGCAGTTCAGAGCCCAGTGGGCTCTGCAGGATTATTATCATTTAGTTTTTAATATATCCTACCGATCGTAACAATTACAGTGTTTTTTTTAATGTTTTTATCCCCTCTGGGTCTCCGATTTTTATACTCTATGGTCTGAAATACCCCAGAGTATAAAAATTGTTCATGGGTGTTCACAATGGAGCATAATACTGTGTGTAAGGGTCACTATGGGTAATAATACTGTGTGTAGGGGTCACTATGGGTAATAATACTGTGTGTAGGGGTCACTATGGGTAATAATACTGTGTGTAGGGGTCACTATGGGTAATAATACTGTGTGTAGGGGGTCACTATGGTTAATAATACTGTGTAGAGGGGCCACTATGGGGGATAATACTGTGTGCAGGGGCCACTATGGGGACATAATACTGTGTGCAGGGGCCACTATGGGACATAATACTGTGTGCAGGGGCCACTATGGGGCATAATACTGTGTGCAGGGGCCACTATGGGGCATAATACTGTGTGCAGGGGCCACTATGGGGATAATACTGTGTGTAGGGGCCACTATGGGGCATAATACTGTGTGCAGGGATCACTATGGGGCATAATACTGTGTGCAGGGGCACTATGGGGCTTAAAGGTGCTCTATCAGCAAAATTATGCTGATAGAATCCCACATATGCGTGAATAGCTTATTCAGGCACCACTAAAGTTATATTAAACGACCCCCTTTGTTTTAAAATAAAACTCTAAAAAATAATATGTTAAACTTATCTATCGTGCACGGTGGGCGGGCATTCAAAGTCCGACGTCATCTTCAGCCACGCCTCCTCTTCTAGCGATGTCTTCAGGTCCCGTTTTCCTCCGGCGCTCGCGAACTGCCATTGATAAAAAATGGCGCGGGTGCATGTGCAGTAGCAGCAGTAGTAGTAGTAGCAGCATGCTACTGTGCATGCACCTACACCATTTTTTATCAATGGCAGTTCGCGAGAGCCGGAGGAAGACAGGACCCGAAGACATCGCTGGAAGAGGAGGCGTGGCTGAAGATGACGTTGGACCCTGAATGCCCAGCCACCATGCACGATAGATATATTTTAGAGTTCTATTTTAAAACGGGGGGGGGGGGGGTTGTTTAATGTATCTTTAGCGGCACCTGAATAGCCTTTTTAAAGGCTATTCACGCATATGTGGGGCTCTATCACCAGGGCCACTATGGGGCATCTTCTGAAAACTTCAGTGTATCAATACAGAGAGGATGAGAAAAACAATTCAAGCGACGATTGTTTTGTGCAGTATGCACTTCATCAGGCTTGCACTGCACTGAATAGTTTTTTTTATCCACTCTGTATTGATGCACTGAAGTTTTTAGAAGATGTGAAATAAAGATTATCATTTTTTACATATGTTGCATGGTGAGTGCCCTGTTTTTGCTCTATTTTTTTTTAATTTTATATAATCTATATACAATGAGCACCACCTAACAGACTTTCAAGTTTTAAACTAGCAACGTTTATGCCCGCGTTTTTGCTCTTGGATTGCGATTAACCCATGCTGGATATATATTGGCCAGGACTGTGTATTTAGTGATGCCGCTCATGTCTCTTTTATTTTTACATAGTTCAAAAGCCAGCATCTCTGATGGTATGGGGGGGGGGGGGGGGGTTAGTTCATATGGAACATCTTTGATGGTATGAGGGTGTGTTAGTGCCCATTATACATCTCTGATGGTATGAGGGTGTGTTAGTTCACATGGCACATCTTTGAGGGTATAGGGGTGTGTTAGTGCCCATGGTACATCTCTAATGGTATGAGGGTGTGTTAGTGCCCATGATACATCTCTAATGGTATGAGGGTGTGTTAGTGCCCATGATACATCTCTGATGGTATGGGGGTGATTTAGTGCCTATGACACATCTCTGATGGTATAGGGGTGTGTTAGTGTTCATGGCACATCTCTGATGGAATGAGTGTGTGTTAGTGCCCATGGTATATCTCTGATGGTATGGGGGGGGTGTTAGTGCCTATGACATCTCTGATGGTATGGGGTGAGTTAGTGCCCATGGCACATCTCTGATGGTATGAGGGTGTGTTTGTGCCCATTATACATTTCTGCTGGTATAGGGGTGTGTTAGTGTCCATGCCACATCTCTGATGGTATAGGGGTGTGTTTGTGCCCATTATACATCTCTGATGGTATGGGGGTGTGTTAGTGCCTATGACACATCTCTTATGGTATGGGGGTGAGTTAGTGCCCGTGGCACATCTCTGATGGTATGGGGGTGTGTTAGTGCCTATGACACATCTCTTATGGTATGGGGGTGAGTTTGTGCCCGTGGCACATCTCTGATGGTATGGGGGTGTGTTAGTGCCTATGACACATCTCTTATGGTATGGGGGTATGTTAGTGCCCATAGCATGGGTAACTTTCACATCTGTGAAGGCACCATTAATGCTGAGAGATACATACAGGTTTTGGAGCAACAGATGCTGTTATGCAAGTGATGGCTTTTTCAATGACATCCCTGTTTATTTCAGCAAGGCAATGCCAAGCCACATTCTACACCTGTTACAACAGTATGGCTTCGTAGCAAAAGAGTGTGGCCACTAGACTGGCCTGTAGTCAAGACCTGTGTTCCATTGAAAATGTGTGGACTGTTGAACAACTGAAGTTGTACATCAAGCAAGAATGGGAAAGAATCCCACCTACAAAGCTTCAACAATCTGTCTCCTCAGTTCCTAAATGCTTATTGAGTGTTACAAGACCCTTACTTATGTATTTTTCTTTGAGATGTATTGATCCTTATTCATATTAGGCTTGTGTACCTTTAGCAATGTTGTGTTTAAGCGGTGTTTACATTGGTGGTCAATTCACTTCAGTGGTTTTATGTTTATACCATGGGAGATTGCCATTTCTGGCAAGCCAGTTTATTGCCCCTGGATGGCAGATGTCCACGGAGGGAGGGAGGACTAATGACCCTCAATTGAACTATCAGACACACATCTTTCCCAGCACCAGGAAGGTATCCCTCTTTCTCACGATTCTGCAGTGGAGGAAGAGGAGGGGGGACTACCTGAAAGGAAGGTGTGGCTGGACACTAGCCTTTTACTGTGCGGCACACTGAGATTCTGCTTCATGCAGCAAGAAGGCAGCTAGTGGTTATCTTCACTTGTTCTGATCCAGGCAGATGTGCGACACATCGTGCTGTAGACTTAAGGCAGTATCCTGGGGTCTAGGAGTCAGTGAACTGGATTACAGATTTGTTCTGGTATTCGTTTTTCTTTTTTATTCCTATTTAATTTTCTGTATTGTGCTTTTACCTGTATTTGCTTGATCTTCCATTGACGTGTATTTAAGTATATGTTAGTAGCTAGTACCGACCCACTCTGGTTAATAAATATATAACATTTATAAAGTTCATTTCATATTATCCTATGAAAACAGGCACTCACGGGCCGTGAGTGGAAGGAAAGAAAGGTGATCGCAGGTATGCCAAGTGGCTTGGCAAAGTGAGATCCTTCACACAAGGAAAGGTGATATAACACAGTGGTAACATGCCCCGGGACCAGTCTTTTGTTGCCCTTTGCCCAGCTTTTTTGGAATGTGTTGCAGAAATCAAATTCAAAATGAGTGAATATTTGCAAAAAAACATTAAAGTTTATCTATTTGAACATTAAATATCTTGTCTTTGTAGTGTATTCGGTTAAATATAGGTTAAAAAGGATTTGCAAATCTTTCTATTCTTTTTTTATTAATGTTTTATACAACGTCGCAACTTCATTGGGATTTTGGATATACAGGTCAGCATATAGTATCACACGTGATAGGATTAGATACACAGCTCAGCAGACAGTATCACACAGGATAGGATTAGATACACAGCACAGTAGAGATGTCACATATAAAGGTGCAGTGTCACGACCTGTATACTTGTATATATTTGTGTGTGTTTCTGTTGGGGATTTGATCCAGTCTTCTGGTGGTTTCCTTGCCTTGGAGCCATCTGTTTGTATGTTCTGGCCTTCAGCATATACTTGAAGTTCTTGGGATTGAACCTCAGGTGTTGATCATTACCATCACCCTAATGGACGGTTCTGGGGCCTGTATAAGCAAGAGGGCTGGCTCCATTAGTTGCCGGTTTTCGTGGTTACCACCTAGAATTCGTGGCCCTGGGAGGACTAGTATTTTGCTAGAATTTCAACTGACTAGGAAGTGGTGTGAGTGTTGATTTGTGTGTGAGTCTGGTTTGTCCCTCCACACTTTACTCTACCCTGAGGTTTGTGTTCCAGTTTGTTTTGCCCCAGTCCTGTGTTAACCCTTTCCTCACGTCTCCACTGTCCCTCTCCTCATTCTCCTGTTGCGTATTGTGTTGTGCTGCGTGTCTGTTGTCCAGCACTTCCCATCCTGTTTGTTTTGTCTTCAGCTGCACCTTGGTTTCTGTAGGGGTGACCACCTTAGTATCCCCAGTCCCTAACTCTCTGTAGCTTTTGCCCTATCTGTCGGCTAGGCCTTCGTGTTAGAGAGCCAGGAGTTGTCGGGGCCAAGGCTAGCTTGGGAACAGCTGACCAACATCCGCAGGCAGGGCCTAGCCAGCCGCCGTAGTGTTTGGGAAAGTCTCCTTCCCCTGTTTCCTTAGCGGTGAAGTCTGCAGTCCAGATTCTGGGTCTGGGCATAGACATGAACATGACAGCAGTCAACAGTTTATCTCATAGACATAAAATAGAATAAAATCCCTGTATAACTTGTCCCCACATGTCTCCTCCTGTACACATCTCTTATACTCACCGTAATTCCTCTATCCTGCAGTCTGGACTGGACAGAGCGTCCATCAAGTCACTGAAGTGAGGACCGAACAGAGGGTTACCAGACAGGTCAAGTATCTTCAGGGAGGGGATATTCCTTATTACCGAGGCCAACTGGGTGCAGGCAGTGTCTGGAAGAGCATTATAACTCAAACTGTAAGAATAAGAACATGAGATGTGAGTGATATATCAGGAGATAGTATCACACAGGATAGGATTAGATACACAGCTCAGTAGAGATATCACATATGAAGGTGCAGTCAGCAGTTTATCTCATAGACATAAAATAAAATCCCTGTATAACTTGTCCCCACATGTCTCCTCCTGTACACATCTCTTATACTCACTTTAATTCCTCAATCCTGCAGTCTGGACTGGACAGAGCGGCCACCAAGTCACTGAAGTGAGGACCATACAGATGGTTACAATGCAGCTTAAGTTGCTTCAGGGACTGGTTATTCTTTATTAAAGAGGCCAACTGGGTGCAGGAAGTGTCTGGTAGATTATTATAAGACAAGCTGTAAGAATAAGAAGATGAGATGTGAGTGATGTTTCAGTAGACAGTATCACATGATAGGATTAGATACACAGCTCAGTATACAGTATCACACGATAGGATTAGATATACAGCTCAGTATACAGTATCACACATGACAGGATTAGATACACAGCTCAGTATACAGTATCACACATGATAGGATTAGATACACAGCTCAGTATACAGTATCATACATGATAGGATTAGATACACAGTTCAGTATACAGTATCACACATGATAGGATTAGATACACAGCTCAGCCAGTGGCATAACTACCCCCATAGCAACAGAGGCAGCAGCCACAGGGCCATTAGGCTCGGTAACGGCTGTCACCGGGCCCCTAATGTCCCGGGCCCTGTGGCTGCTGCCTCTGCTGCTATGGCGGTAGCTACGCCACTGGCTGAGCTGTGTATGTAATCCTATCATGTGTGATACTGTATACTGAGCTGTGTATCTAATCCTATCATGTGTGATACTGTTGGAGGGGGGGGCAAACTTGGCTATTGCCCAGAGCCCCAGCACTTGCAGGGGCCCCCTGTTGGTGGAATACTTTCCCTATTAATATAGGGAAAGTATATGTCCGAAGCTGCAGCAGTGGCTGATACACTGGAGATGATGCAGGAGCTGCAGATCTGGCTCCACTCAGCACTCTCAGGACACTTTCTCTCCTCCCTCCCTTTCTCTGGCTGTCCTCTGCCCACCAATGAGTGGGCTGAGGAGAGCCCAAGAGGCAGGGCATATCCCTATACAGAAAATGGACCCCTGCCGAGCTCCTGACATCCTGCACAGAGGAGAAGCAGCTCCAGGAAAGTGAAACTAAAAAAAGAAAACACAGGTACACAGGACATACTGGGGTTACTCTTTTATTAATATCAGGCATTTGGAGTGATTAATTTTTTTTTAGTAACTCCATGTGCCTCATATTAATAGCAATTAACCTCATCATGTCCCTCATATTAACCCCTGTGTGCCTCACCATAAGAGTTACTAATATGTGAGACATATGGGGTAATAATAATAGGCGTGGTCGGTCTGCTGACTGACACTGGTGTCAGCCTATCAGCATCTGACTTGAGCACCTGGGCGGGCTGATCGGTCCCGCTTTCCCTCCGTTCAAGGAGGCAGATTTGGACCATCGGGTGCTCTATGTCACGACCTAAATACTTGTATAAGATTTGTGTGTTTTTCTGGTGGGGTGTGATCCGGTGGTCTGTGGTCTTCTGATGGTTTCCTTGCCATTAGGCCATTTGCTTGTGTATTGAGTATAGGCCTTCAAAGTTCACTTGAAGTTCTTTGGATTGAGCCTCAGGTGTTGGTCGTTACCATCATCCTATCAGATGGTTCTGGGGCCTGTATAAGGGAGAGGGCTGGCTTCAGTAGTTGCCGATTTTCGTTGTAACCAACTTGAATTTGTGGCTCAGGCAGGAGGATTGTTTGTGGCAATTACAACTGACTTGGAAGTGGTGTGAGTGTTGCCTTGTGTGTGAGTCTGGTTTTCCCCTCCACACTTTTACTCTACCCTGTTCTTCAGTTCTGGTTGTCTGACACTGTCTTGATGTTTGTAAGGTATAAGGGTTTCAGTTTGTTTTGCCCCAGTGCTGTGTAACCCTTTCCTCACCTCTTCACTGTCCCTCTCCTCATTCTCTTGTTATGTATTGTGTTGTGCTGCGTGTCTGTTGTCCATCACATCCCATCCTGTTCGTTTTGTCTGCAGCTGCACCTTGGTTCCCCCACGTCCAAACAGCAGCACAACAGATGGGGTATTCCTGCCCCTGTGTGCGGTTTAGGACAGGTGGAATTTTAATGAAATTAATTATAATAATTAACCCCACGCCCCACCCCCTATAAGAAGATAAGAGGAACCTCCTCCCCTTGTGTTTTTTTCTGTCCTGTGTGGGACAGGTGGAGGAGGCTTTTTAGCCTCCTGTATGGTTTGGAGAAAGATCTGGGTTTATATCCCAGTCTTTTGTCTTTCCTGTTACTGACATTTTTTCAGCTGTGTTTCAGCTTGTTCATTACCAGCAGTAAGGTAGCTAGGTCCTCTCCAGTTTTTCCTGTGTCCAGTGCAGAAACTAAAGCACTATTTTCTATTGCTATGTGCACTTGGTCAGCTGCCTGTTGTTTGTCAGTAGCCATGCGCACTCACCTGTGCTGCTCAGCCGTGGAAGTCATTTCACCACCATTATGGTAAGATCCAACCAAACTTTATGTCTTGCAGTTTTTAAGGTGCATTTGGTTCCTAAGTGGAGACCATATGCTGTGGACCTGAGTATAGCGGTTCACATATACCTGTGTATATCTGACCATATATATGTACCTGACCATATCACTGCTTGATAAGTGCATATTTGTTTATTGCTCACTTGATTGTGTATTTAATGGTGTCTATCTTCCAGCCTGCTGTTGCAGACTCTGTGCTCTTACTCGGCTGACGGGCTGGTTGCTCCGCTGCCTTAAATCGCAGCTAATGTGAACAACAGCCTATTAATGCAGTGAGTTTAAGGATCACTGGATGCTCAGTGGCTTGCATATATGCAGATGTCTCCTCTTCTCCCAAAGGGGATGAAGCTCCGAGACGGAAAGTGTCGTCCAAAAGACCCTATAGGGAGTCACGGCCATTAACGTATCCTTCTGATGAAGGTTCCAACATGGTTGAAATTTCTTCTGATGAAGATTCTGTCTCTCCTAAAACCGCATTTCCAATGGAGAAAATGTCAAAATTATTTAAGTCCATCCACCCAGGCGGGCGCGATGTTGACAATGGGTTGAAATTTCTTCTGATGAAGATTCGGTCTCTCCTAAAACCGTAGTTCCAATGGAGAAAATGTCAAAATTATTTAATTCCATCCACCCAGGCGGGCGCGATGTTGACAATGGGTTGAAATTTCTTCTGATGAAGATGCTGTCTCTCCTAAAACCGTAGTTCCAATGGAGAAAATGTCAAAATTATTTAAGTCCATCCACCCAGGCGGGCGCGATGTTGACAATGGGGAAGCCTCAGATTCCACCTATAGAAGGTCTAGGACCTTCCAAGTGGATTCAGCCCTGGTCAAAGCTATGGAAGCAGAATGGAAGCACCCAGACGTGCGTTTTTCAAAAAATATGAGCTGAGGTGTCCCTTAGAAGGAAGTGGACGAACCGGCTGGCTTCCACCGCCAAAGGTTGATTTCGCTGTGTCCAAGCTCTCCAGGCGTACCCTAGTTCCATCCGAGGATGGGCAATTTGCCAGATGCCATGGATAGACACCCAGAGTGTGTCTTGAGGCGTATTCACACTGTAGCTGCCTCTCAGGCTTCCATAGGTGTAGCCTCCTTTGAAGCCTACAGTCAGGCCTGGCGAAATTACAGCGGGATATTGATGATGGAGTCCCTCGTGATGATCTACTGATTTTCTGTCCGAAGCTTCCACGTACCAAGTGAAAGCAGCTGCCAAGGGTATGGCTTCATCAGTGGCCGCCAGAAGGCCTCTCTGGCTCAAGCCGTGGAAGGCAAACAATGCCTCTAAATAGGACATTTGTGGTCTTCCATTCAAACCCGGCACTGTTTGGCAGACAGTTGGATGAGATCATGGAGGAGCCGGCAGATAGCAAGGGAATGTCCTTTCCTCAGTCCTACAGATGTAGGCCGGTACATCATGGTAGAGGTTCTCAGCGCCAGTCTTCTTCCAGGCAGCTGTATGCCAGAAGATCTGGGTTCCAGTCCGGGGGATCTGGCCATCGTTTCTCCAAGGAGGAACCAAAGAAGTCATCTTTTTGACAATCACTGTACCCCTCCTGTGGAGAGCTCTCCACCCGTCGGAGGTCGCCTAAAAAGCTTTCTTCCAGCCTGGCGCCAAAACATCCAGGACCCTTGGGTCCTCCAACTAATTCAACATGGATACCGCATAGATTTCGTGTCTCCTTCTCATGCCAGATCTATCGCAATCCGCTCTTTCTCCAGTCAAAAACAGGTGTGCCTGGAAGGTATGATCCAAGAGCATCTGGACAAGGCGGTTCTGGAGCAGTATCTCGAGACGAGAGAGGCGCAGGCAGGTATTATACAGTCTTCCTGGTACAAAAAGCATCAGGAGGGTGGAGGATGATAATCGACCTTAGGTACCTGAACCTCTTCATCTGCAAGTTACATTTCCGCATGGAAACTATAAAAATTGGTAGTTGTTTTTCTGCAACCTGGCGGCGTCCTCGCCACCTTGGATCTCAAAGATGCCTATCTCCACATCTCAATTTTTCCTCCCACAGGAAATATCTGAGAATAGCCGTGCTATTAGACGGCCAATTATGTCATCTGCGGTTTGCGGCCCTGCTGTTCGGCATCTCCTCAGCTCCTTATGTCTTCACGAAAGTCATAGCACCCATTGCTGCTTACCTTAGGCTTCAAGGGTTATTCATAGTCCTATATCCGGACGATTGGCTGTTGAAAGCTCATTCAGAGGAGCTACTAAGAAACCAAATACAAGTGACCACCATGTCAGCGGCTGCAGATGCAGTCCCTTGGGCGATTTTGGCACATGCGTCCTCTCCTGAGCGAGGTCCTCCAGTGGTGGAACTGCAGCCCTCTAAGTTTTGATTCACTGATCCACCTATCCCTCAATACCCGTCTGTCACTCAGGTGGTGGTCCCATCTAAAAGACGGAAGGTCCACGGTCCAGCCAGTCTGGACCCTGTTGACTAAGGATGCATCTCTTATCGGTTGGGGAGCCCATCTAGACGAGATGCACGTGAGAGGGACATGGAATTGGTCGGAGAAGGCCAAGTCATCCAGTTGGCGTGAGATCAGAGCCATCTACCTGGCGCTTCTACATTTTGCCCCCTTACTTCGGTGCAAGGCAGTGAAGGCATGTTCGGACAACCTAACCGCAGTCCTCTACCTGAACAAGCAGGGAGGTACCCGGTCCCCTGCCCTTCTGAGGGAAACAGATCTTATTTTCTCCTGGGCAGAAAAAGAATCTCGCACATCTCATGGCGATCCACATCAAAGGGTCCTTGAATGTGTTGGCAGACCAGTTGAGTCGGAGCCTGACTTTGTCAGATGAATGGTCTCTGAACAAACAATTTTTCATCAAATTACCGAGATGTGGGGAGTTCCAGAGGTGGACCTGATGGCCACCAAGTATAGTACCAAGGTGGAGAAGTTTTGTTCCCTTTGGAGAACGAGCCCTTGGCAGTAGACGCCCTGTCGATTCCATGGAGGTTCGGGCTGGCATACATCTTCCCTCCACTTTCCATGATACCGAGGGTATTGATGAAAGTCAGACAGAAGCAGGCGTCAGTGTTAAGCAATCATACCCGTTTGACCAAAGAGGGCTTGGTTTACCCAACTCATTCAGATGAGTCGAGGGATATATTGGAGGCTCCCCCCAGTGCACAACCTGGTCACTCAAGGTGCCAGAGTATGCCAAGATCTCAAGAGGTTCAACTTGACAGCCTGGAAGTTGACCGGTCCATACCTGGACTAGAAGAGTTATCCTCAGCCGTCCGGAACACTATAGCTCATTCTAGAGCTCCTGCTACCAACCAGGCTTATCTCAGAGTTCTTAACACCTTCAAGTCCTGGTGTAGGGACAAAGGTCTCATGACAATCCATCCACACAATGTCTGTTGGAATCCTTGCAAGACGGCTTGGATAAAGGCCTTACTCCTGCCACACTTAGGGTCCAGGTGTCCGCCTTGTCTGCCTGTCTGAACAGGCGCTTATCACAGGATGTCTTTACATCCCGGTTTCTGAAAGGCGCAACCAGGTTGAGGCCTTCTATAAGATCTCTGGTTCCCCAGTGGGACCTTTCTACTGTCTTAGTGGGGCTCTGTAATCCTCCATTTAAACCAATGTAGGAAGCAGACCTAAAATGTATGTCTGTTAAGATGGCTTTTAGCTATAACATCGGCTAAAACTTGTAGGCGAATTACAGGCTCTGTCAGCCCATGAACCTTACACAACTTTTTTCCCTGATCGGGTTCAGTTAAGATTTTTGCTGGGTTTTTTTTCCCTGAGGTTCTCTCCTATGTTAACCTGAATCAGGTTATTTCCTTGCCTGTCTTTTTTCCTTTCCCCTCCTCTCCTGAGGAAGAGAAATGGCAAACTCTAGATCTAGTGAGAGTCTTGCATATCTACCTAGAACATACTAAGAGTTTTAGGAAGGAGGAAAAACTTACTAGTTTCCTTTTTGGGGCGATCCAAGGGGGTTTAGGATCTAGAAACCCACATTAGCCAGATGGCTCAAGGAAGCAATAAACCTGTCCTTTGTATCTCAGGGGTTTACTCCTCCAGATTTTGTTAAAGCCCATTCCATTAGGCAATGTCTACCTCTTGGGTGGAAAAACACTCGGTCTCCTTGGAGCATATTTTTTATGCTGCTACCTGGCAGTCTCAATCCACTTTTGTCACTCTACCGTTTAGACCTTAAAGGGTCAGAGGCTACCGTCTTCGGCCAAAATGTTTTGTCATCTGTATGCCGAGGCGGCCCTCCCTAGGGGTTATCTCGCTACATCCCCATCTGTTGTGCTGCGGTTTGGACGTGGGGGAATCAAGGGTTATGAATGATAACCTGTTTCCCTTAGTCCAAACAGCAGCACAAGAATCCCTCCCTATATTTGCTATTATTTTTTTACTTTATAACCAACACAAGGGGAGGAGGTTCCTCTTACCTTCTTATAGGGGGGGGGGGGGGTAATTATAATAATTAATTTCATTAAAATTCCACCTGTCCTAAACCGCACACAGGGGCAGGAATACCCCATCTGTTGTGCTGCTGTTTGAACTAAGGGAAACAGGTTATCATTCATAACCCTCGATTTCTTTAGGGATGACCACCTTTAGTATCCCCAGTCTCTAGCTCTCTTTCAGCTCTCTCCCTATCTATCGGCTAGGTCTCCGTGTTTAGAGAGCCAGGAGTTGTCGGGGCCAAGTCTAGCTTGGGAACAGCTGACCAGCACCCGCAGGCAGGGCCTAGCCAGCCGCCGTAGCGTTAGGGAACGTTTCTTACCCCTGATCCCTTAGCAGTGCATTCTGTAGTCCATTTTCTATGTCTGGGAATAGACACGAACGTGACAGTAAAACCGGCCCAAATATCCATCTGTCTGTTGTATCATGGCATCCCTGGAAGATCTGGTGACACACATGCAGAGACTAACTGTGAAGGTCATTGAAATGGACAAGCGTATGGAAGCCATGCCTGTAGTCGTTCCACAGATAACTGACCCTAAGGTGGGCCTGCTGGAACCTCTTACCGGGGACCGGCAGGATTTTTTTTAGTTTTGAACATGCATGTAAATTGTATTTCAGACTCAGACCTCAGTCCTCTGGTGATGTATCACAACAGGTTGGCATTATCATGTCTCTGCTTAGGGGTTCTCCAAATTTTTCTAGGGCTCTTGGTCTTTTTTATGAGGATCCTGATTGGGAGTCTACTGCTGAATCTATTCTGTGGTCCTTGCGTCAAGGAAAGATGGATGCTGAGACCTATTGTTCGGAGTTCTGTAGGTGGTCAACAGATACCACTTGGAACTCTTCAGCACTAAAAAGTTTTTTCTGACTGGGGTGAATGATAAGATTAAGGATCTTATGGTTGCTTTCCCCAAGCCTAAATCTCCCGAGGATGCCATGCTGTCAGCGATAAGGGCTGATAGGCGTCTCAGGGAGAGGCAGACTGAGGATACTGACTGGCGTTTCAGAACAACAGAAGCTTCTCGCCTGGCTGAATCTACTGATGAGCCCATGCAGCTGGGTGGTATGGTTAATCGCAGAGGGGAGCAAGAAAGGCGCCATCTGTTACGGTTCTGTGTATATAATAAATAATATTTTTTAACGACAGAACCTCCAGTATGCAGGACACTGCAGTGAGGTCCACAGGCCCAATCGGCGGCTGTATGTGTGAACTCAATGTGAACAGGGTGCAACAAACATGGCCACTGGTGCGGCGCGGTACTCACTGTGAACAGAGTGCAACAAACACTGGCAGTGGTGCGGTGCTCAATGTGAACTGGATGCAACTAAACCCTGCCAGTTAAGCTCACTGGCCAGGTGCACCAGTACTGCTGAAACAACAAGGCTGCCAAGGATTAACTCACCCCAGGTCAGCAAACACACATGCTCCTGCAACAGCTAGGAGTTCTCCTGCAACAGCTAGGAGTCACCACGGAAGTTTGCATGCCCCTGCAACAGCTAGGAGTTCTCCTGCAACAGCTAGGAGGTACCAAGTAAGTTTGACAGACTAAACAGACTATCTCAGAGTCCAAACCTGATGCAGCTCCACAGACTGGAACAGTGTCTACCGCTCCTAGCCCAAGTGCAGAGCTGACAGTTCAGGGTTTACTGGTCCTAACTAACAGCACCCAGATAGAAGCAGAGGAACCCCACGCAGAGGCCTAGTCTGACAACCTGCCTGCAATGCTGGAGCCTGTCCCTGTACTACCGTCATAAACAAACTCCCATGGACTTTCAGTCAATCATTAGTCAAAGTGTGAGCCCCCAGCGGGCGTCGGCTCACACTATTTAAAGGAAAGACCCCGCCCGATATGGGCGGTAGTCATGACCTCACCTGGTGGGGATGTTAAACAGAGAAAATTTTCCTCTCCCAAGGATATTTCTGTATCTAGTCCAGTTAGATTGGCGTTTATAAAATTGTCCGGAGTTCTGTTTAATTGCAAATCTTCTTTGTGCAGTAACAGGGAGGAGATTAATGTCCTTATTGATTGTGGTTCGGCTCTGAATCTTATTGACACTAAATTTGCGCAAGATAGCTCTTTGGAGTTAAGAGTTGTCTCTCCCTATCCCAGTATCTGCAATTGACAATTCTCCATTCGGGTCTTAATGCCATTACCCATTCTGTTGCTGATTTTGATTTATGTTTAAAGCCTGATCACAAATAAAAGATTGAATTGTTTGTTTTGCATAATTTGCCTGCCAGTATTGTTTTGGGGCTTCCCTGGCTGAGGAAGCATAATCCCGTAATTGATTGGCCCAATAATGTTATTTTGTCCGGGGGCAAAGAATGTGTTAAAGAGTGTGGTGGTGCCATGATTGCCACGATAACTGATTGTTCTTTACCTGCTGAAATATCAGATTTTCATGATGTCTTTAGTGAATCTGAGTCTAAGACCTTACTGCCTCACCAGGAGTATGATTGTTCCATAGAATTTATTCCTGGGGTGTCTATGCCCAAGAGTCACCTCCTTAACTTGTCTATACCTGAACGTGAGGCATTAAAGGAATATATAGCCAAAAGTCTTGAAGCCGGTCATATTAGATCAAAATCTCCTGTGGCGGTAAGGAAAAAGGACGAAGGTCTACGTCCATGTTTAGACTTTAGATGTAGCGCACGGCCAGCACTGCCACATCTCGGCATAGAAATGCATTGACCAGTGTTGATTTTCCAAATGCCATACAGAGTACAGCATTCAGCCAATCAACGATGGTTGTGCCGGAGGAGGGGGAGTCTAAGATCGGTCCACAGCAGTCTCCATTCTGGTCTGATCTTAGACTCCCCCTCCTCACAGACGATCCTCCGGCAGAACCAGCATTGATTGGCCGAATGCCATACTTCTGTATGGCATTCGGCCAATCAACGCTGGTCAATGCATTCCTATGGGAAAAAGTCAGCTCGCGCATATCGCAAGCTTACAGGGATCCCGACCAGGTACAGCCCCAAAGAGCTGGGTGAGGACTTCTACTCTACCCTGTCCTTCAGTTCTGGTTGCCTGACACGGTCTTGGTATTAGTGATGTTGTTTGGGTTCGTTTGTTTTGCCCCAGTGCTGTGTAACCCTTTCCTCACCTTTCCACTGTCCCTCCTCACTCTCTTGTTGCGTGTTGTGTTGTGCTGCGTGTCTGTTGTCCAGCACATCCCATCCTGTTTGTCTGCAGCTGCACCTTGGTTTCATTAGGGGTGACAACCTTTAGTATCCCCAGTCCCTAGCTCTCTTTTAGCGCTCTCCCTTCCTACCGGCTAGGTCTTCATGTTTACAGAGCCAGGAGTTGTCGGGGTGTTAGGATTGTGCAAAAGCTGCGGCCATGAGATGGGCGTCGCTGCCTGTTCCTCTGCACAGTCCATGGTAGCAGGGGTTAACCCGCCTTGCAACTGCTGGGTGTGGTCGAGTCTTTGATGGACTGGTGTGTCGACCAATGGACGCTCGGATTGGGCAGCTGGGCTATTTGGTGGTGACCACCCCTTGCCTATATAAGTATATATGTGGACACCCGGCGCTCTATGATCGCATTCCAAAACCTGAATTGATGTGTGTGTGTGTGTGTGTGTGCTTGGGTTCCTGCCAGAAATATTATTAGTTTGCCCTAGCTAGTAAATTAACCCTGAGCTAGCAATGCCATTGTTAGTCAGGCAGCACGCTGCCTTGTATGTGTGGTAAAACTCTGTAGGGTCAGCTAGCAGTACTTCTCAGACAGGGTGACTGGGAGTGGGCTTGGCAGAAGTTGCCTGGGTGGTTGGGTGGAACTGCACACAGGGTTTACTTGGTCTCTGGCTAGTCCTGGAGTTCAGGCTAGCCAGTTTGTTTATTTGTGCGGCTGCTCTGACTGCACAGGCCTCTGTGAATGTTAACAGAGCGCACCTGGTCCTTTAATTTAGCTGGCAGTGACAGGAACTGTTAGTCGGTGTCCACACCAGGTTTTTAGCAGCCATAGCCCAGAGGGCTCCCCAGGGTTTTCATTTAAGTTTTTTTTTAATAAATCCTGCTGACCATAACACGGGGCCAGGACTAGCTTGGGATCCGCTGACCAGCACCCGCAAGCAGGGCCTAGCCAGCCGCCGTAGCATCAGGGAAAGTTTCCTACCCTGTTCCCTTAGCGGTGCATACTGCAATCTGTCTTCTGTGTCTGGGCATAGACACGAACATGACAGTCTGCTTCCAACACGTGATAAGCGGAGGGGAATAACAAAATATCCAAACACATGGATCTATATTTGTTACGATCCATGATGATATTTCCCCCCTTTTTCTGAAGCCTTAATGATGATGGAGTCATCATTCTCTAGATCCCTCAATGCTAGCAACTGTTTCCTGCTGAGATTGTTCCTAACATAATGTGGACGAAATGTAAATATCGATATGTCCTGAATGACTAGCTGTTCAAAGTTATCAATGTATAGTGCATCAAACAAGGGGGGATATTTCACACTCTTAGGTCTTAAATTTGTGTTTGCTATAGATCATCCCTGTCCCTCCACCCATAGGGATTTTAGGATTGCAACCACGGGTAGGTCTTCTTCATTGATACCCAATGCCATGCATTTTGAAACTGGTAATGCTTACGGTTCGTAATCATAGATGTAAACTGTTCTATATTCAATTGAAAAGTCTTCTCACTTTTTTCAAAATCAGTCTCAGATGCTAAGATTTTAACCTTTTGAATATATTCTTTTAGTAAGACTATATATTTAGCTAATGCTGATTCCTCCTCCTCTAGCAATCAGCCCATAAGTTTAATCGAACTAGAGGTAACCTCCTCCTCCCATTTGGCCAGGAATGCAGGTGATCTTAATCTCTCTGATTCCCAACACAACACTAAGTTGTGGGACCAGTGCTGCACCCACATCAATGCATTTCAGAAATGAGGTTAGGGCAGCGGGCTGACAAACTTGCCTACTTAAATGGAGGAAGGGCAGTCCCAATCAGCCAGCCCAGCTGCCTAAGCCAGGCGCTCATGGGCTGACTCCACTGTCAGTCAAGAGACCGACAACGCCCACCGGCTGCAAAGGGATTAACCCTTGCCTAACAGGGCTGCCAGCAACAGGGAAAGGGTGACAGCTGGTAAGACGCCAAAACAGAGGTACGAGCTGCAACCCCACCCCTCTGCCGCACTGTCCTAACAGGAGGTCTCTCCATGAGTAGTGGCTGCAGCTTGATTGTTCCTTTTGCGGGCCGGGTCTTTACTGGCCAGCAATCCCTGAGGAGATAGGCTTGGTCCTCTCTTTCTACCATCTGCTGGTGGACGCCTGGAATCAGCGGGTTGGGTAGCCGTAATCTCTGGGATAGCCGCCTCTTGGGATGGAGGCAAAATCTCTGGGGAAGAACGGGAGTATTCTCCCTGTGATCAGGGCCGGCTCCAGGTTTTTATGGGCCCTTGGGCGACAGAGCCTCAGTGGGCCCCCTTGTAAAGGAGGCAAGGGAGTCGAGACACTGTGCGTCGCAGATTAAGCGAGTGACGTCATGCAGGAGTGTGGCGTCACCAACGCCATACCTCCCAATTTTTAAAGAGTAGAAAGAGGTGCAAAATGTGCGGTGTGCTCTGCGCGCCGTGGCAAATTTGGCTCCACCCACTTTTGTTGATTCCACCCATTCTCATTCATTTATCATGTGCTCCCACACAGTACAATCCTCCTAGTCACCCGTAAATTATATGCCCCCCCTCCATCTCTCCCCCAGTTTCATATACACCCTTCCTCTGCCCCCAGTTTCATGTCCCCCCCTCCATCTCTGTCCCCAGTTTCATCACGTTCTCCCCCTTCATCTGCCCACAGTTTCATGTCCCCCGTCTCTGCCCCAGTGTCATGCTGTTCCACCCCCCCATCTGCCCCAGTGTCATGCCGTTCCCCCCCTCCCCTCCATTTGCCCCCAGTTTCATTGGGCCCCCTTCATCTCTGTCCCCAGTTTCATGCCGTTCTCTCCCCCCCATCTGCCCCAGTGTCATGCCGTTCCCCCCCTCCCCTCCATTTGCCCCCAGTTTCATTGGGCCCCCTTCATCTCTGTCCCCAGTTTCATGCCGTTCTCTCCCCACCCCCTTCATCTTCCCCAGTGTCATGCCATTCCCTCCCCTTCATTTGCCCCCAGTTTCATGGGCCCCCTTCATTATGTTCCACCTTTATATTTAATACAAAACAAACACTTACACTCACCTTCCATCACTCACCTTCCATCGTTCCCCCGACGCTCCTCTCTCCGCTCTCTCACTCCAGTCACATACGCGATTAAAGCAGGAGCTGTGAGTTCAGCTCCTGCTAGCTCCGGCCCGGCTTGCGTGTGTAGGCGCGATGTGATGACGTCATCGCGCCTACACACGCAAGCCGGGCCAGAGCTAGCAGGAGCTGAACTCACAGCTACTGCTTTAATCGCCTACATATTCAGCTCATCGGCGGACGCACGCCGATGAGCTGAAATCGTGACAGGCAAGTGCTGGGGCGGGCAAGTGCCGGGGGGCCTCCAGAGGCTCTGTGGGCCCCGGCACTTGCCCGACTATGCCGTGCGCTGACGCCGGCCCTGCCTGTGATGTTGATTGATCCACTGGAGAATTCGAGAAGAACTCAGAGAGTTTGCTGGGCACCCCTGAGGAAAAGGATTTCTTTTTAGACATGTCAGTGTTAGGATGGGGTTCCGCAGGTTTTCCTTCCGGCGCACTGCACCACCTGCGGGTCAATCCAACTCTCGCCCTCGGCGTCGGACAGTGAGGCGTGTGGAGTCTAAGTCCAGCTTTCTGCCCACTGAGCATGCTCAGACCTTTTGGAGGCGCTCAGAGGCTAAGTCCCACTTTGCCCATACTGAGCATGTGCGGTGAAGTTATGCCACCACCCCGTGGGCGGGGATTTGCCTTTTTATGGTGTGAGTTTGCGCCCGCCGGGTGCTCACACTTTGACTATATGCCTGTAATGCAGGAGTTTCAGGGCTAGGTTCCGGTGTAGGTAGGTTGCCAGTATAGGGCTTTAGGTTAGGTTCCTTGGCTCCAACCAGGGCACTGCCCATAGGGACTATTAGCCTGCTGAATGGTTCACTAAGTCAGAACCCTCCCAGAGGTCTGTGAGTACGCGGTCACCCGTGCACTGACACGGCAGCTCCAAGCTTGGTGGAGCAGGTTTATGTTGCTGACCAGGGGTGAAGTTAGCCCTTGGCAACCTTTACTGCAGCATCTATACCCAGGTGCAGCTACCCAGTGAAGTCAACTGGTGAAAGCCTCATTGCAGCCTGTTCACATTAGAGTAGCACAAACACCTTTACCCAGAGAAGTTAACTGGGGAAAGTGTATTGCTTTCTGTTCACACTACAACCTCACAAACAGACTGCTGCTTTGTTCAGGCAGACGGCCGCCCTCCTGGGGCTTGTGGACCTCGACTGCAGTCACTACTGTAGTCAATAGGCTCTGTCACAATTATAATTTTATATATATATATATATATATATATATATATATATATATATATATATACAGAACCATAACACTCAGTAATATCAAAGTCCTATGAGGAAAAAAACAATGAATGGGGTGCCCTGAGGAGAAGGGGGAGGACAGTCCCAGGCAAATGTTGGTGCAGAATAGTAAGGTAAACGCATGAGTGGTCATCAAGTCAGCTGTGAGCTGCAGCGGGCGAGTATGTTGCCTGGCTATTTAGTCATAGTATAGAAATAGAGATGAGTGGCCGAAGCAATGTAGAGAGGTTCGTTGGCAGCTTTGAAGATTTAATCAAAAGAGGTAGGGACTCAGCCCTCACAGATAGTCCCACTCAGCAAAGACCAGGTTCAAAGAGACTGTCCTAGCAGAGGGGGAAGGTGAGGAGCCTGCGCTGTGAACAAGCACTCCAGACACTTGCAGGCCGGGCAGTAGCAGCTCCAGGGGATGGAGGGAGCTGGGGTGCTGCTTGTTCACAGCACAAGCTGAAAGTCATCTCTGAACACTTGCAGGCGGGGCCGCCGCAGCCCCGGCCTGCCAGTGTCCAGAGATAACTCTCAGTCTGCGCTGTGAAGAAGCAGACACAGGGGATCCCTGGGCGGCCACAGAACGGCTGTCTCCTGCACTCGTGATCCGCCCAGCCCCGCCCACATGCCAGAACCCACCCACAGACACAACCACCCCGCCCACAGGCACACCCCGGTTCCACCCACAAAAAGTGGGTGGTAGATCTTTTGTCAGGTCAGTTTCTAAAGTAGCTCACATGCAGAAAAAGTGTGAGCACCCCTGCTCTATGGTATATGTGTGTATCAGGATTACTCTTTGTACTCTTTCTGCTCTTCTCACTGTGACCCCCACTTATGTATTGTTTTCTATGTTATTAATTGATTTTAAAACAAATTCTTTTTCTGCTCAAGTAGCTAATATAGTATATTCTTGTACAGTTTATATGTTTGTGGACATTATTCATTATTTTTACTAGCCTTGATACTAGATAGGTATATCAATGTGTTTTGAAGTATCTGTTGGCCATTAACTCTGGTGTTGAGTATTTGTAGGTTTATATATAATAGGATTAGATACACAGCTCAGCAGACTGTATCACACATGATAGGATTAGATACCTAGCTCAGTATACTGTATCACACATGATAGGATTAGGTACACAGCTCAGTATGCAGTATCACACATGATAGGATTAGATACCTAGCTCAGTATACAGTATCACACAGGATAGGATTAGATACAGGTTATCCATAGACATAACAATGGTGCGGAGGAGCATAAAATAGAATAAAACCCATGTATAACTTGTCCCCCACGTCTCCTCCTGTACACATCTCTCATACTCACTATATTTCCTCTATCCTGCAGGCTGGACTGGACAGAGCGGCCATCAAGTCACTGAAGTGAGGACCAGACAGAGTGTTACGAGACAGGTCAAGTATCTTCAGGGACTGGTTATTCCTTATTACAGATGCCAACTTTGTGCAGGCAGTGTCTGATAGACCATTTCTACCCAAACTGGAAGAATAAGAGGATGAGATGTGAGAGATGAATCAGCAGCCTGTATCACACATGATAGGATTAGATACACAGCTCAGTATACAGTATTCCACAAGATAGGATTAGATACGTAGCTCAGTATACAGTATCACACAGGATAGGATTAGATACACAGCTCAGTATACAGTATCACACAGGATACGATTAGATACACAGCTCAGTATACAGTATCACACATGATAGGATTAGATATACAGCATCCAGGAGGGCTCCTGCTTTAACTTGTGTTTGTCTTTGTGCCTCTGGGTGTGTTTGTATGTTGTGTATATACTGTATATTCTATGTTACATGTAATTGTTTGCAGATCTCCCCCTTTTAATTTCCCAGTTGGTTTCCTACTATTTATCCCCCATATTTGGTTTTTATGTCTCTGGGTAAGAAGTGGGGTCTTCCTGGGTATCCTACCTTACAGTCCCTTTTCATTCAGACGCTGACGGATAGTACGGGGTGACACTGTTGTACCCTCGGACTGCAGGGCAGCTTGAACTTGTTTGGATGTTAGTAAAGGTTCTTTATTAGAGATGAGCGAACACTAAAATGTTCGAGGTTCGAAATTCGATTCGAACAGCCGCTCACTGTTCGTGTTTTCGAACGGGTTTCGAACCCCATTATAGTCTATGGGGAACATATACTCGTTAAGGGGGAAACCCAAATCCGTGTCTGGAGGGTCACCAAGTCCACTATGACACCCCAGGAAATGATGCCAACACCTCTGGAATGACACTGGGACAGCAGGGGAAGCATGTCTGGGGGCATCTAACATACCAAAGACCCTCTATTACCCCAACATCACAGCCTAACAACTACACACTTTACACACTCAATACCACCTCTCTGACAGTAGGAAAACACCTTGAAACATGTGTATTTGGAACTTGGAGTGAGGAGAGCTTGTCATCAGCAGTGAATTTGGCCCTTGTAGTAAGTTGAGGTTGGCACCAACATTTGTTTTGAAAATCAGGGTGGATTGAGCCTCTAACCAGCAGAGTTTGGGCAAATTCATGGTGGAGGGAGCCTCTAAAAACCCCAGTTTGGACCAATTCATGGTGGAGGGAGCCTCTAACCAGCCCAGTTTGGGCAAATTCATGGTGGAGGGAGCCTCTAAAAACCCCAGTTTGGACCAATTAATGGTGGAGGGAGCCTCTAAACAGCCCAGTTTGGGCAAATTCATGGTGGAGGGAGCCTCTAACAAGCCCAGTTTGGGCAAATTCATGGTGGAGGGAGCCTCTAAAAACCCCAGTTTGGACCAATTCATGGTGGAGGGAGCCTCTAACAAGCCCAGTTTGGGCAAATTCATGGTGGAGGGAGCCTCTAAAAACCCCAGTTTGGACCAATTCATGGTGGAGGGAGCCTCTAACCAGCAGAGTTGTGGGAAATCAGGGTGGAGGGAGCCTCTAACCAGCAGAGTTGTGGGAAATCAGGGTGGAGGGAGCCTCTAACCAGCAGAGTTGGGGGAAATCAGGGTGGAGGGAGCCTAGAATTAGCAGAATTGTGCAACGCTTATGGTGGATGAGTATGAGGATGCGGAGGAATTGGAGAGGTTGAGCACAGACATGGAGTTTCATGTTGGGGTGCTTTACACAGGTGGGCACAAAAATGAAGGCTCTATCCAGTGGTGGTTCATTTTTATCAAAGTGAGCCGGTCGGCACTCTCAGCTGACAGACAGGTGCGCTTGTCAGTGATGATGCCACCGGCTGCACTGAACACCCTCTCAGATAGGACGCTGGCGGCAGGACAGGACAGCACCTCCAAGGCATATAGGGCAAGTTCAAGCCACAGGTCCAACTTCGACACCCAATACGTGTAGGGCGCAGAGGGGTCGGAGAGGACAGGGCTGTGGTCGGAAAGGTATTCCCGCAACATGCGCCTATACTTCTCACGCCTGGTGACACTAGGACCCTCCGTGGCGGCACTTTGGCGAGGGGGTGCCATCAAGGTGTCCCAGACCTTAGACAGTGTGCCCCTCGTTTAGGTGGACTGGTGAGAACTTGGTCGCCTACTGGAGGAACTGCCCTCCCTGCCGCCAACGTCACATGCTGGAAACATCTCCATCATATTCTGCACCAATTGCTTGTGGCAAGCATTGATGCGATTGGCCCTCCCCTCTACCGGAATAAAAGAGGAGATGTTGTTTTTATACCGGGGGTCAAGGATAGCAAAGATCCAGTACTGGTTGTCCTCCATGATTTTGACAATACGCTTGTCGGTTGTAAAGCACCCCAACATGAACTCAGCCATGTCTGCCACAGTGTTAGTTGGCATGACTCCTCTGGCCCCACCGGAAAGTTCAATCTCCATTTCCTCCTCATCGTCCATGTCTACCCATCCGCGCTGCAACAATGGGACGATTCGAAGTTGCCCGGAAGCCTCCTGTATCACCATCACATCATCGGACAACTCTTCCTCCTCCTCCTCCTCCTCCATTAAACGCGATGAAGTGGACAGATGTGTGGACCTACTCTCCAGCTGTGACGGATCGGATGCTATCCCTAACTCCTCTGTGTGATCTGAGTTATCCCTGATGTCAATCAGGGATTCTCTCAGAACACACAAGAGCGGGATTGTAAGGCTCACCATCGCATCCTCAGAGCTCACCCTCCTTGTGGACTCCTCAAAGACCCGTAGGATGTCACAAAGGTCTCTCATCCATGGCCACTCATGGATGAGAAACTGAGGCAGCTGACTTTGTGGCACCCTAGGGTTTTGTAGCTGGTATTCCATCAAAGGTCTCTGCTGCTCAACCACTCTATTCAACATCTGAAACGTTGAGTTCCAGCGTGTGGGGACGTCGCACAAAAGCCGGTGTTGTGGCACATGCAGGCGTTGCTGGAGAGATTTTAAACTAGCAGCGGCTACTGTCGACTTGCGAAAGTGGGCGCACATGCGCCGCACTTTCAACAGTAGCTCTGGAACATTGGGGTAGCTCTTTAGGAAACGTTGCACCACTAGGTTGAAGACGTGGGCCAGGCATGGAACATGTTGCAGTCCGGCAAGCTCCAGAGCTGCTACCAGGTTCCGGCCGTTATCACAAACGACCATGCCTGGGCCCAGGTGCAGCGGCTCAAACCATATTGCCGTCTCTTTGACAAAGAGGGGCAAAAAATGCTACCTTTAAACACACGAATTCTAACTAGCATAAAATATAACTTTTATTTTGATCAGCTAAAAATAATATAGCCAGGGCTAATAAAACAAACAAATAACAAACACACCAGCAGACGTGATTAGGACAACTCCCAATACACTCTTTCAGTATGTGTCCCCACAGACTGCTGGCGCAATTATATTGATTTAAATGAGCATCCAGGGAATAGTAAACTAACTCTCTGGCACATGCTAGTAAACACCACTTTATAGGTTCAAGAATAAGAGGTTGTTACTCTAGCTGCTGCCGTAGCTGTATAGGATAATCATCCCCCCATTACCCTGCTCTGATATCTTGCATAGAGCCCTGGAGCCTATTGACACTCATGCACACTTACACACATGCCACCCTATGTAAGCTAGGTGCGGCTTTTTTACAGATTAAGTGTGCATACCAGATGCTGGTCTTAGTAATTTACTGACATTTATGCTCTTTCACTATGTCCCTGCCTGTTCAAAATAAACTACAGGTATCCAGGTTTAAGATGCGCATAATAGAATCTCTCACATTTATGCTCTTTCACTATGTCCCTGCCTGTTCAAGATAAACTACAGGTATCCAGGTTTAAGATGCGCATAATAGAATCTCTCAACGCGTTTCAAAGTTAAACTTATCATCAGGAGAGGATGTAACAATCAAAAAAAATAATAAAGATGTAGTTGCGGTTAAAACCGCATTTCCCGGTCCCTGATGGTGGGAGCCGGTACAGAGTGTCTGACGCTGACTGCTGCAGCGCTGGGGTTTAAATAGAGCCCAGACTGCTTCTAAGGATACGCCCCCTCGACATCATTCGGGTCTCCGCCAATCAGATTGCAGAGTCTCCGTGCGGAGGATAGCTCCTCCTTCTGTGGGCGTGTGTTTGCCTCCGAAGCGTCCAAAATAAACAGCGCTGTTACTGTCTATGGAAGAGGAACCCGAAGGTAGGTATGTATCATATCTGACAGATATTGGGAATGAATCGCTCCACACCAAAACTCTTTATTGCCATTAATACGCAAACACACAACTCCCTGCATTTATTGGCAGGTGAAAAAGATCGTGTAGCATATAGATAGGTCTGAAAAGTGGGCAATACCCTGCGTTTATTGACGGGTAAAAATACCCGCCTAGCATACATATTCATTTAGCGGAAGTTCAAAAGGAACCATGATAGGGGGACATTTCTAAGGATCAGTCCCATCATCACTTCAGTACACTATCGATGCAAATAAAAAATAAAAAAATGTTTAATCTAATCATTTACAAGATTACTGCTACGGTAAAAGGACTTAATATGGAGTTAACCCTATCCCTACCATAGTGTACTAAGAGGAGCTATAGTGAAAGGACTTAATATGGAGTTAACCCTATCCTTACCATAGTGTACTAAGAGGGACTAGTGCCTCAAGACATGCCTTTCCCTCATTGTTCCTATTTCCTGGGTTTTCCTGGGTATCTGTCAGATATGATACATACCTACCTTCGGGTTCCTCTTCCATAGACAGTAACAGCGCTGTTTATTTTGGACGCTTCGGAGGCAAACACACGCCCACAGAAGGAGGAGCTATCCTCCGCACGGAGACTCTGCAATCTGATTGGCGGAGACCCGAATGATGTCGAGGGGGCGTATCCTTAGAAGCAGTCTGGGCTCTATTTAAACCCCAGCGCTGCAGCAGTCAGCGTCAGACACTCTGTACCGGCTCCCACCATCAGGGACCGGGAAATGCGGTTTTAACCGCAACTACATCTTTATTATTTTTTTTGATTGTTACATCCTCTCTTGATGATAAGTTTAACTTTGAAACGCGTTGAGAGATTCTATTATGCGCATCTTAAACCTGGATACCTGTAGTTTATCTTGAACAGGCAGGGACATAGTTAAAGTGCATAAATGTGAGAGATTCTATTATGCGCATCTTAAACCTGGATACCTGTAGTTTATTTTGAACAGGCAGGGACATAGTGAAAGAGCATAAATGTCAGTAAATTACTAAGACCAGCATCTGGTATGCACACTTAATCTGTAAAAAAGCCGCACCTAGCTTACATAGGGTGGCGTGTGTAAGTGTGCATGAGTGTCAATAGGCTCCAGGGCTCTATGCAAGATATCAGAGCAGGGTAATGGGGGGATGATTATCCTATACAGCTACGGCAGCAGCTAGAGTAACAACCTCTTATTCTTGAACCTATAAAGTGGTGTTTACTAGCATGTGCCAGAGAGTTAGTTTACTATTCCCTGGATGCTCATTTAAATCAATATAATTGCGCCAGCAGTCTGTGGGGACACATACTGAAAGAGTGTATTGGAAGTTGTCCTAATCACGTTTGCTGGTGTGTTTGTTATTTGTTTGTTTTATTAGCCCTGGCTATATTATTTTTAGCTGATCAAAATAAAAGTTATATTTTATGCTAGTTAGAATTCATATTGCCGTCTCATCGAGGAGGGCATCCCTCACCTCGGAGGCAGTGTGCTGTCTGTCCCCCAAGCTGATCAGCTTCAGCACGGCCTGCTGACGTCTACCAACGCCAGTGCTGCAACGTTTCCAACTCGTAGCTGGGGTCAATCTAACAGCGGAGGAGGAGGCGGTGGCGGAGGAGGAGGCGGTGGAGGAGGAGGAGGAGGGGGGTGTTCTTCTCGTGTCCCTGCCAGGAATGTTAGTGGTGGACAGGTTGCTCTTCTCAGAGCCCCTAATCAATTTCGAGAGGCAAATTGTGCAAACAACACTATATTTGTCCTCGGCGCATTCCTTGAAAAAAACTCCACACCTTCGAGAAACGTGCCCTCGAGGTGGGAGTTTTTCGGGGCTGGGTACGAACTGGAACATCTTGGGAGATTCCGGGTGTGGCCTGGCTTCGCCTAAGCTGCTGACCTCTGCCTCTGCCTCTAGCTACCCTTTTTGGTGCTGCACCTGCCTCAACATCCACACTACTTTCCCCGCTTGACATCCCCCCTGTCCAGGTCGGGTCAGTGTCCTCATCATCCACCATTTCCTCTTCCAACTCCTGTCTCATCTCCTCCTCCCGCACAATGCGCAGGTCAACTGGATGCCCTGACGGCAACTGCGTCACATCGTCGTCGATGAGGGTGGGTTGCTGGTCATCCACCACCAAATCGAACGGAGATGGAGGAGACTCTAGTGTTTGAGCATCTGGACACAGATGCTCCTCTGTTAGGTTCGTGGAATCGCGACGTGGAGGGGCAGGTTGAGGGACAATGAAAGGAGCGGAGAACAGCTCTGGGGAGCAGGGACAGTTGGGGTTATTGTTCTGTGAAGCTTGGGAATTTTGGGAGGAAGGAGGACAAGACTGTTGGGTAATAGGAGGAGAGGAGGCAGAGTCTGACTGGCTGCTGGACAATGTGCTGTAAGCGTTATCCGACAGCTATTGCAAGACCTGTTCCTGGTTCTCGGGCCTACTAAGGTTTGTACCCTGCAGTTTAGTTAATGTGGCAAGCAACCCTGGCACTGTGGAGTGGCGCAATGCTTGCTACCCCACAGGAGTAGGCACGGGACGCCCTGTGGCTTCACTGCTACCTTGCTCCCCAGAACCATTCCCCCGACCTCGCCCACGGCCTCGTCCACGTCCCTTTCCGGGAGCCTTGCGCATTTTGAATTCCCAGTCAAACTGGCACTATATGGCAGTAGCAAGAAATGAGGGTATTTGTAAACCCAATATATTATTGGAATTCCCAGTCAGACAAAGGCACTATATAGCAGTAGCAAGAAATGAGGGTATTTGTAAACCCAATATATTCTTGGAATTCCCAGTCAGACAATGGCACTATATGGCAGTAGCAAGAAATGAGGGTATTTGTAAACCCAATATATTCTTTGAATTCCCAGTCAGACAATGGCACTATATGGCAGTAGCAAGAAATGAGGGTATTTGTAACCCCAATATATTCTTTGAATCCCCAGTCAGACAATGGCACTATATGGCAGTAGCAAGAAATGAGGGTATTTGTAAACCCAATATATTACTGGAATTCCCAGTCAGACAATGGCACTATATGGCAGTAGCAAGACATGAGGGTATTTGTAACCCCAATATATTCTTTGAATTCCCAGTCAGACAAAGGCACTATATAGCAGTAGCAAGAAATGAGGGTATTTGTAAACCCAATATATTCTTTGAATTCCCAGTCAGAAACTGGCACTATATGGCAGTAGCAAGAAATGAGGGTATTTGTAAACCCAATATATTATTGGAATTCCCAGTCAGACAAAGGCACTATATAGCAGTAGCAAGAAATGAGGGTATTTGTAACCCCAATACATTCTTTGAATTCCCAGTCAGACAAAGGCACTATATAGCAGTAGCAAGAAATGAGGGTATTTGTAAACCCAATATATTCTTTGAATTCCCAGTCAGACAATGGCACTATATGGCAGTAGCAAGAAATGAGGGTATTTGTAAACCCAATATATTCCTGGAATTCCCAGTCAGACAATGGCACTATATGGCAGTAGCAAGAAATGAGGGTATTTGTAAACCCAATATATTCTTGGAATTCCCAGTCAGACAATGGCACTATATGGCAGTAGCAAGAAATGAGGGTATTTGTAAATCCAATATATTCTTGGAAGTCCCAGTCAGACAATGGCACTATATGGCAGTAGCAAGAAATGAGGGTATTTGTAACCCCAATATATTCTTTGAATTCCCAGTCAGACAATGGCACTATATGGCAGTAGCAAGAAATGAGGGTATTTGTAAACCCAATATATTCCTGGAATTCCCAGTCAGACAATGGCACTATATGGCAGTAGCAAGAAATGAGGGTATTTGTAAACCCAATATATTCCTGGAATTCCCAGTCAGACAATGGCACTATATGGCAGTAGCAAGAAATGAGGGTATTTGTAAACCCAATATATTCCTGGAATTCCCAGTCAGACACTGGCACTATATGGCAGTAGCAAGACATGAGGGTATTTGTAACCCCAATATATTCTTTGAATTCCCAGTCAGAAAAAGGCACTATATAGCAGTAGCAAGAAATGAGGGTATTTGTAAACCCAATATATTATTGGAATTCCCAGTCAGACAAAGGCACTATATAGCAGTAGCAAGAAATGAGGGTATTTGTAACCCCAATATATTCCTGGAATTCCCAGTCAGACAATGGCACTATATGGCAGTAGCAAGAAATGAGGGTATTTGTAAACCCAATATATTCTTTGAATTCCCAGTCAGAAACTGGCACTATATGGCAGTAGCAAGAAATGAGGGTATTTGTAAACCCAATATATTATTGGAATTCCCAGTCAGACAAAGGCACTATATAGCAGTAGCAAGAAATGAGGGTATTTGTAACCCCAATACATTCTTTGAATTCCCAGTCAGACAAAGGCACTATATAGCAGTAGCAAGAAATGAGGGTATTTGTAAACCCAATATATTCTTTGAATTCCCAGTCAGACAATGGCACTATTTGGCAGTAGCAAGAAATGAGGGTATTTGTAAACCCAATATATTATTGGAATTCCCAGTCAGACAATGGCACTATATGGCAGTAGCAAGAAATGAGGGTATTTGTAAACCCAATATATTCCTGGAATTCCCAGTCAGACAATGGCACTATATGGCAGTAGCAAGAAATGAGGGTATTTGTAAACCCAATATATTCTTGGAATTCCCAGTCAGACAATGGCACTATATGGCAGTAGCAAGAAATGAGGGTATTTGTAAACCCAATATATTCTTGGAATTCCCAGTCAGACAATGGCACTATATGGCAGTAGCAAGAAATGAGGGTATTTGTAAATCCAATATATTCTTGGAATTCCCAGTCAGACAATGGCACTATATGGCAGTAGCAAGAAATGAGGGTATTTGTAACCCCAATATATTCTTTGAATTCCCAGTCAGACAATGGCACTATATGGCAGTAGCAAGAAATGAGGGTATTTGTAAACCCAATATATTCCTGGAATTCCCAGTCAGACAATGGCACTATATGGCAGTAGCAAGAAATGAGGGTATTTGTAAACCCAATATATTCCTGGAATTCCCAGTCAGACAATGGCACTATATGGCAGTAGCAAGACATGAGGGTATTTGTAACCCCAATATATTCTTTGAATTCCCAGTCAGACAAAGGCACTATATAGCAGTAGCAAGAAATGAGGGTATTTGTAAACCCAATATATTATTGGAATTCCCAGTCAGACAAAGGCACTATATAGCAGTAGCAAGAAATGAGGGTATTTGTAACCCCAATATATTCCTGGAATTCCCAGTCAGACAATGGCACTATATGGCAGTAGCAAGAAATGAGGGTATTTGTAAACCCAATATATTATTGGAATTCCCAGTTAGACAAAGGCACTATATAGCAGTAGCAAGAAATGAGGGTATTTGTAACCCCAATATATTCTTTGAATTCCCAGTCAGACAAAGGCACTATATAGCAGTAGCAAGAAATGAGGGTATTTGTAAACCCAATATATTCTTTGAATTCCCAGTCAGAAACTGGCACTATATGGCAGTAGCAAGAAATGAGGGTATTTGTAAACCCAATATATTATTGGAATTCCCAGTCAGACAAAGGCACTATATAGCAGTAGCAAGAAATGAGGGTATTTGTAACCCCAATACATTCTTTGAATTCCCAGTCAGACAAAGGCACTATATAGCAGTAGCAAGAAATGAGGGTATTTGTAAACCCAATATATTCTTTGAATTCCCAGTCAGAAACTGGCACTATATGGCAGTAGCAAGAAATGAGGGTATTTGTAAACCCAATATATTATTGGAATTCCCAGTCAGACAAAGGCACTATATAGCAGTAGCAAGAAATGAGGGTATTTGTAACCCCAATACATTCTTTGAATTCCCAGTCAGAAACTGGCACTATATGGCAGTAGCAAGAAATGAGGGTATTTGTAAATCCAATATATTCTTGGAATTCCCAGTCAGAAACTGGCACTATATGGCAGTAGCAAGAAATGAGGGTATTTGTAAACCCAATATATTCTTTGAATTCCCAGTCAGAAACTGGCACTATATGGCAGTAGCAAGAAATGAGGGTATTTGTAAACCCAATATATTCCTGGAATTCCCAGTCAGACAATGGCACTATATGGCAGTAGCAAGAAATGAGGGTATTTGTAAACCCAATATATTCTTGGAATTCCCAGTCAGACAATGGCACTATATGGCAGTAGCAAGAAATGAGGGTATTTGTAAATCCAATATATTCTTGGAATTCCCAGTCAGACAATGGCACTATATGGCAGTAGCAAGAAATGAGGGTATTTGTAACCCCAATATATTCTTTGAATTCCCAGTCAGACAATGGCACTATATGGCAGTAGCAAGAAATGAGGGTATTTGTAAACCCAATATATTCCTGGAATTCCCAGTCAGACAATGGCACTATATGGCAGTAGCAAGAAATGAGGGTATTTGTAAACCCAATATATTCCTGGAATTCCCAGTCAGACAATGGCACTATATGGCAGTAGCAAGACATGAGGGTATTTGTAAACCCAATATATTCTTTGAATTCCCAGTCAGACAAAGGCACTATATAGCAGTAGCAAGAAATGAGGGTATTTGTAAACCCAATATATTATTGGAATTCCCAGTCAGACAAAGGCACTATATGGCAGTAGCAAGAAATGAGGGTATTTGTAACCCCAATATATTCCTGGAATTCCCAGTCAGACAATGGCACTATATAGCAGTAGCAAGAAATGAGGGTATTTGTAACCCCAATATATTCCTGGAATTCCCAGTCAGACAATGGCACTATATGGCAGTAGCAAGAAATGAGGGTATTTGTAAACCCAATATATTCCTGGAATTCCCAGTCAGACAAAGGCACTATATAGCAGTAGCAAGAAATGAGGGTATTTGTAAACCCAATATATTCTTTGAATTCCCAGTCAGACAAAGGCACTATATAGCAGTAGCAAGAAATGAGGGTATTTGTAAACCCAATATATTCTTTGAATTCCCAGTCAGAAACTGGCACTATATGGCAGTAGCAAGAAATGAGGGTATTTGTAAACCCAATATATTCCTGGAATTCCCAGTCAGACAATGGCACTATATGGCAGTAGCAAGAAATGAGGGTATTTGTAAACCCAATATATTCTTTGAATTCCCAGTCAGACAAGGGCACTATATGGCAGTAGCAAGAAATGAGGGTATTTGTAAACCCAATATATTATTGGAATTCCCAGTCAGACAAAGGCACTATATAGCAGTAGCAAGAAATGAGGGTATTTGTAAACCCAATATATTCTTTGAATTCCCAGTCAGAAACTGGCACTATATGGCAGTAGCAAGAAATGAGGGTATTTGTAAACCCAATATATTATTGGAATTCCCAGTCAGACAATGGCACTATATGGCAGTAGCAAGAAATGAGGGTATTTGTAAACCCAATATATTCCTGGAATTCCCAGTCAGACAATGGCACTATATGGCAGTAGCAAGAAATGAGGGTATTTGTAAACCCAATATATTCTTTGAATTCCCAGTCAGACAATGGCACTATATGGCAGTAGCAAAAATAGTGGGTGTATATAGCCCCAATTCTATTGCTAGGGGACTTGCAGGGTATTTCTGGGGTGAAGGTGGGGGGGCACACACCGTTGGAACGGGGATTTGGGGTGTATATATAGGGTATACGGGAATACACTGTCAGTGTATTCCATTCAGGATGCTGGGAAAGCTGGGTTGCGGCGATTGAGCCCGTCAGTGCCACGTTACACTGACAAGCTTCTCCCTGGAATTGAAGTTATATGTAACCCCAATATATTCTTTGAATTCCCAGTCAGACAATGGCACTATATGGCAGTAGCAAAAATAGTGGGTGTATATAGCCCCAATTCTATTGCTAGGGGACTTGCAGGGTATTTCTGAGGTGAAGGTGGGGGGGGGCACACCGTTGTAACGGGGATTTGGGGTGTATATATGGGGTATACGGGAATACACTGTCAGTGTATTCCATTCAGGATCCTGGGAAAGCTGGGTTGCGGCGATTGAGCCCGTCAGTGCCACGTTACACTGACAAGATTCTCCCTGGAATTTAGCTCTTACAAGAGCTGTTGTGGTTGTCTTCTCCTTCCTATCCTAGCCTGTCCCTGCCTACCCAGAATCTAAGCCCTAGCTAACTGGACGGAAACCTCCGTCCCCGGTGAATTGCAAGCTCAGAATGACGCGAACCTGGGCGGCGCTGTTCTTTTAAATTAGAGGTCACATGTTTTCGGCAGCCAATGGGTTTTGCCTACTTTTTTCAACGTCACCGGTGTCGTAGTTCCTGTCCCACCTACCCTGCGCTGTTATTGGAGCAAAAAAGGCGCTAGGGAAGGTGGGAGGGGAATCGAGTAATGGCGCACTTTACCACGCGGTGTTCGATTCGATTCAAACATGCCGAACAGCCTAATATCCGATCGAACATGAGTTCGATAGAACACTGTTCGCTCATCTCTATTCTTTATCCACCATCCGTACAATCTTGCGTTGAAATCTCTCGTCAATTTTTCTTTTCCGTCCACATCTAGGGAGGTTAGCCACAGGGCCATGGGCTTTACACTTCTTGATGACACTGCGCATGGTAGACACAGGAACATTCAGGTCTTTGGAGATGGACTTGTAGCCTTGAGATTGCTCATGCTTCCTCACAATTTTGCTTCTCAAGTCCTCAGACAGTTCTTTGGTCTTCTTTCTTTTCTCCATGCTCAATGTAGTACACACAAGGATACACGACAGAGGTTGAGTCAACTTTAATCCATTTCAACTGGCTTCAAGTGAGATTTAGTTATTGCCACCACCTGTTAGGTGCCTCAGGTAAGTAACAGGTGTTGTTAATTACACAAATTAGAGAAGCATCACATGATTTTTCAAACAGTGCCAATACTTTTGTCCACCCCCTTTTACCTCGCCAAACAAGACTATTTCACCGCCCTCATCTCTTCTCTCTCCAGCAACCCTAAAAGGCTTTTTGAAACCTTTCACTCCTTACTGACACCCAAGGTGCAGACGCCATTCACAGACCTTAGGGCTGATGACCTGGCCATGTATTTCCATGATAAAATTGATAAGATCCGTCAGGAAATTACTGCCCAAGCCCCAGGTGGCATTGACTCCCACACCTACGATAGTACTGATCCCCTCACCAGCCGCACTTTAGACTGTCCATTCTCATCTTTTGAACCTGTCACAGAAGAGGAAGTCTCCCAGCTACTTTCTTCATCTCGCCCCACAACCTGCAGTAGTGACCCCTTCCCCTCACACCTTCTCCAATCTCTGTCCCCTGCTGTCACTACTTACCTTACTAAAATATTTAACCTCTCTCTCTCTTCTGGAATCTTCCCATCCTCCTTCAAGCATGCTGTTATAATCCCGCTACTGAAAAAACCCTCCCTGGACCCATCCTGTGCTGCTAACTATCGACCCGTCTCTAACCTCCCCTTCATCTCTAAACTTTTGGAACGCCTGGTTTATTCTCGGTTAATCCGTTATCTCTCTGCTAACTCTCTGCTTGACCCCTTACAATCTGGTTTCCGCGCTCTGCACTCTACTGAAACAGCTCTCACATAAGTCTCTAATGATCTACTAAAGGCTAAATCCAATGGTGACTTCTCTCTTCTTATTCTTCTGGACCTCTCTGCAGCTTTTGACACTGTTGACCATCAACTTCTCCTCACTATGCTCCGCTCAGTCGGCCTCAATGACACTGCGCTCTCCTGGTTCTCCTCTTATCTCTCAGACCGCACTTTTAGTGTATCATTTGCGGGCTCTGTTTCCTCCCCTCTTTCCCTTGCTGTTGGGGTTCCTCAGGGCTCGGTCCTCGGCCCCCTGCTCTTTTCTCTCTACACAGCCCCCATTGGACAAACCATTGCCAGATTTGGCTTCAGGTACCATCTTTATGCTGATGACACCCAATTATACACATCTTCCCGTGACATCACCCCTGCACTCATACAGAACACCAGTGACTGTCTTTCTGCTGTCTCTAATATCATGTCCTCGCTCTATCTGAAACTAAATCTCTCTAAGACTGAACTACTACTGTTTCCACCATCTAACAGATCTGTCCCTGATATATCCATTGCAGTCTCAGGCCTTACTATAACTCCTAGGCAGCATGCCCACTGCCTTGGGGTCATATTTGACGCAGACCTTTCCTTCACCCCTCATATTGAATCACTCGCACGTTCATGTCACCTCCACCTCAAAAACATCTCCAGAATACACCCTTTCCTTACCAGAGATACACTAAAGACACTTATTGTCTCTCTGATTCATTCTCGCCTTGACTACTGTAATTCCTTACTAATCGGTCTTCCCCTCACTAAACTCTCCCCTCTACAATCTATTCTGAATGCAGCGGCCAGGCTCATCTATCAGGCTAGACACTACAGCGATGCCTCCAGTCTGTGCCAGTCACTACATTGGCTGCCTATTCATTATAGAATAAAATATAAAGTTATTACTCTCATCCACAAGGCTCTCCATAATGCCGCACCTCCATACATTTCTTCCCTCATCTCTGTTTACCGCCCAACCCGTGCTCTCCGCTCACTCAATGACCTAACACTTACATCCTCTATTATCAGAACCTCCCATGCTCGTATACAAGACTTCTCCCGAGCTGCACCACTTCTCTGGAATGCTCTACCCCGGACAATCACATTAACTCCCAATTTCTACAGTTTCAAACGCAAACTAAAGATGCATCTTTTCAGACAAGCCTATCACAATTCCTAATGCACAAAATTGTCTGAACACTGTATAAGCAATGCCGCCCCTGCTACCTCTTGTGTCACCCCTTCTACCTCATAGATTGTAAGCTCTTTTGAGCAGGGCCCTCAGTCCCATTGTGTGAAATGACGTTCTTTGTTATGTATGTCTGTATCTGAACCCTATAAATTGTACAGCGCTGCGGAATATGTTGGCGCTATATAAATAAAATGTATTATTATTTATTATTATTTATGTTTGCTGTGGAATTATATCCAATTTAGCTTTTTGACAATTCTTTTTGTGGGTTTCAATTGAAGACAAATTAAATGAAGATAATAATACCAAAGAATTTGTGATTGCAATCATTTTCTGGAAGAAAATGAGTATTATCTGACAGAATTGCAGGGGTGCCAATACTTTTGGCCAACACTATATATAATATTATATATATATATATATATATATATGTATATATATATATATATATATATATATACACACACACAGTACAGACCAAAAGTTTGGACACACCTCATTCAAAGAGTTTTCTGTATTTTCATGACTATGACAATTGTAGATTCACACTGAAGGCATCAGAACTATGAATTACCACATGTGGAATTATATACTTAACAAAAAAGTGTGAAGCAACTGAAAATCTGTCTTATATTCTCGGTTCTTCAAAGTAGCCACCTTTTGCTTTGATTCCTGCTTTGCACACTCTTGGCATTCTCTTGATGAGCTTCAAGAGGTAGTCACTGGAAATGGTCTTTCAATAGTCTTGAAGGAGTTTCCAGAGATGCTTAGCACTTGTTGGCCCTTTTGCCTTCACGCTGTCGTCCAAATCACCCCAAACCATCTCGATTGGGTTTAGATCTGGTGACTGTGGAGGCCAGGTCATCTGGTGTAGCACCCCATCACTCTCCTTGGTCAAATAGTCCTTACACAGCCTGGAGGAGTGTTTGAGGTCACTGTCCTGTTGAAAAATAAATGATGGTCCAACTAAATGCAAACCGGATGGAATAGCATGCTGCTGTAAGATGCTGTGGTAGCCATGCTGGTTCAGTATGCCTTCAATTTTGAATAAATACCCAACAGTGTCACCAGCAAAGCACGCCAACACCATCACACCTCCTCCTCCAGGCTTCACGGTGGGAACCTTTTCTGCGTCACACAAAGACACAGTTGTTGAAACCAAAGATCTCAAATTTGGACTCATCAGACCAAAGCACAGAATTCCACTGGTCTAATATCCATTCCTTGTGTTCTTTAGCCCACACAAGTCTCTTCTGCTTGTTGCCTGTCCTTAGCAGTTGTTTTCTAGCAGCTATTTTACCATGAAGGCCGGCTGCTGTACAAAGTCTCCTATTACCAGTTCTTGTAGAGATGTGTCTGCTGCTAGAACTCTGTGTGGCATTGACCTGCTCTCTAATCTGAGCTGCTGATAACCTGCGAATTCTGAGGTTGGTGACTCGGATGAACTTATCCTCCGCAGCGGAGGTAACTCTTGGTCTTCCTTTCCTGGGGCGGTCCTCATGTGAGCCAGTTTCTTTGTAGCACTTGATGGTTTTTGCAACTGCACTTAAGGACACTTTCAAAGTTTTCTGAATTTTTCGGACTGACTTTCTTAAAGTAATGATGGCCACTCGTTTTTCTTTACTTAGCTGCTTTTTTCTTGCCATAATACAAACTCTAACAGTCTATTCAGTAGGACTATCAGCGGTGTATCCACCTGACTTCTGCACAAAACAACTGATGGTTCCAGGCAAGAAATCCCACTTATTAAACCTGACAGGGCACACCTGTGAAGTGAAAACCATTTCCGGCGACTACCTCCTGAAGCTCATTAAGAGAATGCCAAGAGTGTGCAAAGTAGGAATCAAAGCAAAAGCTGACTACTTTGAAGAACCAAGAATATAAGACATACTTTCAGTTGTTTCACACTTTTTTGGTAAGTATATAATTCCACATGTGTTACTTCATAGTTTTGATGCCTTCAGTGTGAATCTACAATTTTCATAGTCAGGAAAGTACAGAAAACTCTTTGAATGAGAAGGTGTGTCCAAACTTTTGGTCTGTACTGTGTATATAAATAAATATATATATATTTCATAGGAAAATAGAAGAGAAGATATGCTAGATGCCAGAGAACTTCTGGAATGCAGCCTTTGTGATAAGAAGCAACAGCTTAAACAAGGACATTCTAACATCTCTGCCTGTTCTGGTCTCTGCGCCACCCTCTGCTCGCATGCTGCGGCGCAGGAGGCGTGTGCAGTTTGATAACTTGCTTACAGTTTTTGCTTGCATTGTCTGAACACTGTCCTATTCCTTCACCTTGATAATTGATTTTCCACCACACCCATCTCCTTCACCTTCATTTCCCTCTGCTCCTCTTAGAGTTAGTTGTTTTTTTTTTGTTTTTTTTGTTTTTTTTAGCCCTGTAATTGACAGCCAGCCTTCCTATCAGGTCAGGACGGGTTCATCCTTACTATTTATGCTTGGCTCACATTCACACTGGTGCTTGCTATTGCTTTGTGCGTGCTGGCTTTTCTCTTGCTGTTTATTCTTGTATTCTGATTCTTGACCTCTGGCTTTCCCTATTGACTACTCTTTTGGATATTGATTTTGACATTACATCACTCGACTGTTACCGAAGCCTGCCTAGCTGACCTCCCTTTGTTGTTTATCTTGTCTGTATTTTTGTTTCACGTATATAGGAAGGGATCGTCTCCAAGTTGCCGCCTATTACATAGGATAGGACTAGGCAAGCAGGAAGGAACAGTGGGGGCTTCAGCTTAGGGCTCAGTGTCTCATGTGCCCCTTCCCAGGGTTTCCAGCAGCTACTGGGATATTGCTCCTATTGCAGTTCCCTTACAGATATATTATCCACATTCCTAAGCACCTTGTCTTAATTACCCACAACACAGAGTTACATACTTAGATATATATAAAAGATACACAAAATGGATGATAAATACAAAATGGAGGATTACCTCTAACACTAGACAAAAAACACACTGTAACACACTGTCATTCTGCCACTACCTGAAGACTTGTATAAAATTGTGTGTTTTTCAGGTGGGGTTTGGTCGGTTTTTTGATCCGATGGTCTGTGGTCTTCTGGTGGTTTCCTTGCCATTAGGCCATCTGTTTGGGCATTGAGTATCGGCCTTCAGAATTTACTTGGGGTTCTTTGGATCGAACCTCAGGTGTTGGTCGTTACCATTATTAGGAGGAGGGCTGGCTTCACTAGTTGCCAGTTTTCATTGTAACCAACTGGTATTCGTGGCTCTGGGAGGAGTACTGTTTTGTGGAATTACAACTGACTAGGCAGTGGTGTGAGTGTTGCCTTGTGTGTGAGTCTGGTTTGTCCCTCCACACTTCTACTCTACCCTGTTCTTCAGCTCTGTTTGCCTGGCACTATCTTGTTATTTGTGAGGTTTCTGTTCCAGTTTGTTTTGCCCCAGTGCTGTGTAACCCTTTCCTCACCTCTCCTCTGTCCCTCTCCTCTTTCCCTCTCCTCATTCTCTTGTTGTGTATTGTGTTGTGCTGCGTGTCTCTTGTTCAGCACATCCTATCCTGTTTGTTTTGTCTGCAGCTGCACCTTGGTTTCTGTAGGGGTGACCACCTTAGTATCCCCAGTCCCTAACTCTCTTGTAGCTCTTGCCCTATCTGTCGGCTAGGCCTTCATGTTAGAGAGCCAGGAGTTGTCGGGGCCAAGGCTAGCTTGGGAACAGCTGACCACCACACGCAGGCAGGGCCTAGCTATCCACTGTAGTGTCAGGGAAAGTCTCCTTCCCCTGTTCCCTTAGCGGTGCAGTCTGCAGTCCAGATTCTGGGTCTGGGCATAGACACGAACGTAACACATTCCCTCCTTGTTGCTGGGAGTCCAGCATAGCAGGGGTTAATTCCCTTGCAGCCTTTGGGCGTGGTCAGTCTGCTGACTGACAGTAGTGTTAGCCTATGAGCACCTGGGTTGGACTCCTGAACTTGATGATCAGGCCCACCTTCCCTCCATTTAAGGAGGCAGGTTTGGCAGCTCGGTGCTCTAGCCTCAATTTTAAATTGTGCATGTGTGTGCAAGACATAAGTTTTGGCAGCAAGCTGCCTTAGTCAGGTAGGGTTCCTGTACAGATGTATTTTGGGGAGCTATCTGCCATCTATTCAGTTTAGTAGGAATTGTATATTCCAAGGGGAACTCCTACCTTAGTTAGCCTGCTACCTGTGGTGCTGTAACAGTAGGTAATTGTGGTGGGTGCGGCCCAGAACGCTACTGGGATCACACGGTCTTAGTTTTCGTCTGGCAGTGGAGAAACTGTAAGACTATCTATTTGATCGAACGGTGTTCGCTCATCTCTAGTGGTAATCTATGATTGTTGTAAGTGAATGGACATTTCAATGCTTATGGTAACATGTGGTCACTAGGACTCATACGACAATCACCTTTGCCGTTACTATTCATTTTTCTTATACCATTGTAAATGATTACTGGTCTTGATGTTTTTATCTGGTTATATCATGTTGAACTGGATTCTCCTTAACTTATGTACCAACTTCTATGATTTCTGCCGAGGAAATATCTAGCGCCGTGACCATGCAAATTCCTGATATGGCAAATTTTGTATATTTCTGTAAATAATGTTTGTTTGCACAATCTTGATTATTCTCACTTTTGTGAATGCACAATGGATTGTATTTTTATTTTTTCTGTTCATCTTTTCATATAGAGTCTGATGAAGGTCAATTCTGAGCAAAAACGTTTACATAACGCTACTGTTCACAATAAATGGTGCTTTGATTGCATTCAGACGTGTGAGGTCCATACTTTATTGATAACAAGGGTTGGGACCCAAACCTCACACCAACGGGACACCAGCTGCAGCCCTACCTCAAAAGGGACAGAAGTGACAAAAGTAGAAAATAATAACCTAATATTAATAATTAGTAATATTGCATTAATGTTTCAGCATGATTTATATCCAGAGCAGTGTCTCAGATCCTCGTATTACAGGCAGCTCCTGACTCAGTGGGAACCCGTCCAGCACATTGCAGAGACTACACACGGTTAGTAGGACAACTTACTTGTTGGTTGCTCAAACATAAGTGTTTTCTCAACTCATAATGTAAAGATATAGCTCTATGATATGTTATCAGTGTTTTATCTGTGGGGGATTGGCCTCAAGGAACCTTCTCTGATATATAAGAATCTGAACACTGGAGCTGGATTACTGGGACCACAAATGATGCCAAGAATAAAGACCCCCAGACCCTGGTCATTAGAAGTAGTAATAAAAGGAGAATACAGAAATATACAAAGACCCTCACTCCTCACTGTTCACATACTACAGTACACAAGATAGTCAGGCTGTAGATCTTTATGCTGAGTTGATTTGATACAAGATCTTTATAAGAACCCTGCACCTGATTTCTAATGGACCCATCGCATATCCTCAGTAGTGCAGCCTCAGGATATGGCTTCAAGCAGTTATATATCAGCATAGAAGATAGAAAAATGTAATTTATGTGTAATTTACTCTAAAGCTCCTTCTACACATTTCTTCTTGCAGAGTCCTTTATGGTGATCCTATTAATATTATAAATGTGAAAGTTTGTGAGTTTGGATGTTTGTGGGTTTGTGTGTTTGTGTGTTCGGATGTTTGTTAGTCAATCACGCAAAACCCACTCGACCGATTTGGCTGAAAGTTTCCACAAACATAGTTAATACACCCGATTGCGCAATAGGCTACTTTTTGTCACAATAGCGCACATACGTTTGTGCCAGGACCCCCACAAAACCCAAACTCACACCACCATCTCTGCAATCTCACACACTTTGGACCATAGCAAGCCACAAAATTTCATATTGCCCTCTACAGCCTCGCCCCTAACCCCACACAATCACATATACATATACTTTACCACTTTGCCCCTCACCTTACCGATACGCCAGGAGGCTCTCTTTAACGCTCCGGAGCAGCCATGTTTGCCAACCCCCACCGCTCTGACAATCCGCGACACCGCCCACCCATGTCAATACCCCTAGGCGGTCTAATAGATGCAAAAAAAAAGTTTAAAAAAAGTAAAAAAAAATTAACAACAACAAAAAAAAAAGGATTAAAAATTCAAATCACCCCCCTTTCCCTAGAACACATATAAAAGTAGTTAAAAACTGTGAAACACATACATGTTAGGTATCCCCGCGTCCAAAATCGCCCACTCTACAAAGCTATGCAAATATTTTTCCTGTTCGGTAAACACCGTAGCGGGAAAAATGGTCAAAAGTGCCAAACCGCCGTTTTTTCACTGTTTTGATTCTGATAAAAATTTGAATAAAAAGTGATCAAAGCAATAACATTTCCCAAAAATGGTAGAACTACAAAGTACACCCGGTCCCGCAAAAAAAGACGCCATATACATCCCCGTACATGCACGTATAAAAAAGTTACGGCTGTCGGAATATGGCGACTTTCCAAAAAAAAATTTTTTTAACAGTTTTGAATTTGTTTTTAAGGGGTCAAAATATAACTAAAACCATATAAATTTGGTATTCCCGGAATCGTATCTCACCACCGTATATATAGCAGCTCAAATACAAATTAACTTCAACACAAAAGTCTCACGTATTCTCTGAATTAAAGCAAAAACAAGATACAAAGTTACATTTCTTATCCCATACCTTATACACAGTACGAAAACCTTACCCACGCCTGTATATACCCACTACTACAATCACCGCAGACGAAGTCACGGGTACCAGCTAGTATATAATGTAACACATGAGATATTGTAGATCTGCATTTATATATACCAGACCCTCCATCTACTGCTCAGCCCGGTCCTCACTGACATCACCACACAAATCTGAGCCCATCTACTACATAATAGGACCCATAATAACAAACATGATGTATCATACAATAAGTTTATCAGATGTTTGCCACAATCTTAAAGGCATTCAATCATTTGAATCCCATTTTTTCTCCTCGGCAGAGTCGACTGCACACGTGTGAATTTAAAACCATAAGAAGACATCATGGGGAAGTGTTCCAAAAGAAGACGCTGGAGAGTTTTCTCTCAACACTGGGGATGCCATCAGTGCTGTGAAATAACTCCTTTACATACTGAAGAAAACCGGGATATCTATGGAACGGCGTCCCGGAGAAGATTTCTAAAGGAAGGAGAAGAATAGCCTTTCCTAAGGCTATGCCTACGTGTTAGGGAGAAAAAATGAGATTGGAATGATGGAATCCTATTAATATCACAGATAGATAAAATATAATTAGTATTTACCTCAGATTCTGCAGATTATGTAACGCTGGTGTAAATCTATCTAGTCCTTCAGTGTCCAAGGAACATCTAGATAGATCGAGTTCTTCTATATTTGTGCAGGTTTCCATGATAAATGCTAACACTGTGCAATCTAGAGCTGACATGTGAACACCAGAAAGGTCCAATCTTCTATATGATTGTAATGATTTCAGTACTAGAGCCTCATTCCGAGATTCAAACAGATAGTAGAATGTCCCGAGAAGACGTTGTTTCTTGACTAGACTTTCCATTTGCTTCCGTTCTCCAGGAATAAAGTTCTTCAGCCAAGTGATAACATCTATAGAGGCCTGAGCTGCTTGTTTGTCCAGGTATCCAGTTAGTACTGACCTGGTGGTGCCGTCTGATAGACCACACAGGAAACGGAGGAAAATGTCACCACGTCCATCTGGATAAGATTTGGCTTTTTCTAGTGATTTCTGTAACTTTTCAGGAGAATAATCAATGTAATGGACCAAGGCAGAGAAGAATTCCTGAACAGTGAGATGTAAGAAGGAATAGGTCACAGGTTCCTCTGATTCATTAAGAAAACTTGATAAGAGCTTTGACTTATTGTCCACATGGAAAGAATACAGATCTATTTTCTCAAAAACAATCCTGTGGTTCATGACTCCATGTTCTGCCATCCATCCGATGGACTGCAGGATCTTCTGAGCCTCACTTTTCTCCAGGCTGTGATTGGACAGAATGTTGGCGACAAATATGGCAAAGAGTTGTGTCACTGTTCTGGGTAATAATGTCACCTGCTGGTCACTACTTGTTGTCTGGAAGCTCCTGGATAATACAGTACAGATGATCCAGCAGTAGGACGGGAGGTAACAGAACGTGTACAAGGTGGCATTCTGCTTCACATAAGTAAAAGCCTTTTCTGACAGTTCAGGATTGGAGAAGAAATTTTCAAAGTAAGTCTGTCGTTCTTCTGGCAGAAACCCAATGATTTCTATTATTCTCTGGAAAACATTACAACCAATTGATGCCAGTCTGGTTGGGCGACTGGACATTAGGACAGAACAACCATTAAGAAGAGACTTTCTAACCAAACTAACCACAATCTGACCACAATGTCCGAGCTGTTTAGGATGAGAGCACAAGTGACGTGATGTGAAATCCATTGTATGATTGCTTTCATCTAATCCATCAAATATAAAGAGAAGTTTCTCTGGATCTTGTAAGATGTTGTCCAGCTGCTCCTCCAGATATGGGTACTGATGAAGGATCATGGTCTCCAGACTAACCTTATCCTTAAGTCTATTGAGTTCTCGGAATTTGAAGAAAAAGACAAAAGAGAATCTTTGATAGAGATCGCCCTGCACCCAGTCGTAGACAAACTTCTGCATCAGTGTGGTCTTCCCTACACCGGGCACTCCGCTCACCATTACCATATGTGGTACAAGTCTGGATCGGTGGCACCAACGAAACATCTTGTTGGGTAGAATGCGCTGTAATTCAGTAAGTTTTTCCTTTAAAAATCTCTCATGTTTTACACCGATCACTATGAGCTCATTTTCAGAACGTTCCCTAAAGTGATCAGTGGAGACAATGATGAGGTTCACATAACGTGTAATGAAGGAGAAACTTTCCACTGGTTGGTTACATCTTGGAGGTATGTTCTCTGTAAGTTTCTTAGTTTTTTCATTTAAATATTTTTTGTGACTCTTCTGGACATCTGTAGAAATAAAAGTGAAGATAAGAAGCCAAAAAATTATTTTGTTGAAAATATGTAACATGGGACAAATTTACTAGAGATGGCATATCTTCTTAGCTGTTGACCGTTTTAGAATATATCTAGAAACGTGATCATACGTGTAAAGCGAAAAAGAAAATAGAGAAAAAATATCTATACATATATACATAATCACTGTACAGGTATACTGTATATACAGTCCTATGAAAAAGTTTGGGCACCCCTATTAATCTCAATCATTTTTAGTTCTAAATATTTTGGTGTTTGCAGCAGCCATTTCAGTTTGATATATCTAATAACTGATGGACACAGTAATATTTCAGGATTGAAATGAGGTTTATTGTACTAACAGAAAATGTGCAATGTGCATTAAACCAAAATTTGACTGGTGCAAAAGTATGGGCACCTCAACAGAAAAGTGACATTAATATTTAGTAGATCCTCCTTTTGCAAAGATAACAGCTTCTAGTCGCTTCCTGTAGCTTTTAATCAGTTCCTGGATCCTGGATGAAGGTATTTTGGACCATTCCTCTTTACAAAACAATTCAATACTGGATTGACAAAAAATTGGATTGAGCTTATATAGCGTGACTGAATTTATGTGTATCCCAGGTAGGTTTTGGGGGTACACACCGTGGATATTTGGATTGAGCGTATATAGCCTGACTGAATTTCTGTGTATCCCACCTAGGTTTTGCGGGTACACAACGTGCATATCTGGATTGAGCATATATCGCTGGACTGAATTGCTCTGTATCCCTGTTAGGTGTAAGAGGCCCATGGCCAGCTGGAAATAGTCGGGACACTGGACCACTATGATAGCGGGCGGGTAAAGCCTGGCTCCATGCCTGCTATACATATTGTTATTGGAAAAATGCACAAAAGTGTGTGTGTGTGGGCGTTTCTCCCAGCGATAATGCAGAGTTTATCAGGAGTAATGAATAAGTACGATTGGGGGATCAAATGTCTATAAACATACGGTAAAAACTGAAGTTACTGGAGCCTTGATGGTGTTCTCCGGTACTTAATAGCCGAACCTACACACTGGTGCAGCTTGGCTTTACACATCCAAGTATGCAAGCTGTTCCGCACCTCGCATGCATACATAATCCACAGGAACCAATCAGGTTGATTGTCAACACCCACTCAATATGACGTGGGTGTGGGCACGGTCTAGGCATAGCGATACGCAGCACAGCTGACAAGCATGCCGCCTCAGTCAAAGGTAAACAAACCCTGGTGACTGTCAAAATATCAAAAAGATGAGGGAGTCAGGCAGCTATCCAAATGAAAGTTGATAACAATCACTATAGATAAGCCACCAGGGATCGATCAATATGATCCCATATAGCTATAATCATATACCATGATGACACAATTGCACACGTAGTTAAAGAGGACCTTTCACCATATCTGGGCACAGGCAGTGTTATATACTGCCAGAAAGCTGACAGTGCGCTGAATTCAGCGCACTGTCGGCTTTCCCGATCCGTGCCCGGTGTAAAGCGCTATCGGTCCCGGTACCGTAGCGCTTTACAGTCAGAAGGGCGTTTCTGACCATTAGCCAGAGACGTCCTTCTGCCTCGCGGCGCCAATCGCGCTGTACTGTGGAGCGGGGAGGAACGCCCCCTCCCTCTCCTGATAATGCTCGTCTACGGACAAGCTGTGTGAGCAGAGGGAGGGGGCGTTCCTCCCGGCTCCACAGCACAGCGCGATTGGCGCCGCGAGGCAGAAGGACGTCTCTGGCTAATGGTCAGAAACGCCCTTCTGACTGTAAAGCGCTACGGTACCGGGACCGATAGCGCTTTACACCGGGCACGGATCGGGAAAGCCGACAGTTTGCTGAATTCAGCGCACTGTCAGCTTTCTGGCAGTATATAACACTGCCTGTGCCCGGATATGGTGAAAGGTCCTCTTTAATACAGAGCCATTACAGCATACAGATTGAAGAAATGGTGCAATGCAAATAAGTGCAACAATAAAAAGGAGCACTGGGTTAGGATAACTAAAGCCCAGTACCGATGAGCCATCCATCAGTGCCCCCTCCTCCGGGCCTCTCTATCACAGTAATTAATCCACATGGAAGCAAAGATGGGTGACAGACATAAGAATAGCCATGTACTCACTATATAGGCTGATAGATCAGCATATAGTCCCCCAAAAAAGGATAGATAAATAAATGTACATCAAATGAGAGAATTGAAGAAATATCCATTTATCAATCACAATCAGTAAATGTATCCATTATGAAATACCCCAAAATGTCACTGCATCAAATAGACGATAATATATGTCTGCAGACAATCCATAACAGATCCTCCTATCTACAGTGGATACAGGTGGCAAAAAATGTGGTAGTCCCAACCACTAGCAACAACAAAAGATAATCAGTAATTAAAGTGGAGATAAGATAGGACAAAATAACCCGCAAATAAAGAGGCAAAAGAAATTGCATCATTCAGACCCCTAGGTTTCACAGATCTAAACCGAAAGAGCTGTTGGGCTTCCTTTTATAGAATGATGCAATCCTAATCATCCCCCCTCCCAACAACCCCCCCCCCCCAACCCCACCAGGGAATATTTACGGACGTGTTCAATTTCCTGGAATTGAATGGAAGATCCATCACCCCCATGATACTCCCACACACGTAAAGCCAATGGTTTATCCTCCTTATCGTGTAAGAAATTGCTTCTTAGTCCATTTAGATCACACCTTCCATGCCACAATTAATGGAATCTGTAATCTGAAAGGCGATCCTAGTCACAAACGCAGTAACTTCGCTTCACAGTAGGACACTGTTAGGACTATATATCTATAAAACATAGTGTACATCACTGTCAGGGCTCCTAGGACTCTATAACACAGACCCAGAGGACCCAGCACTGACCCCTGGGGTATACAACTGGCTTAAAAAAAAAAGCTGCCAAAAATTATCGCTTTATGGGAGCACATGGAAAGACAGGCAGTGTGCCTGCTAGTAGAGATGAGCGAGTAGTACTCGATCGAGTAGGTATTCGATCGAATACTACGGTATTAGAAATACTCGTACTCGATCGAGTACCACTCGCTATTCGAATGTAAAAGTTCGATGCAGAACCAGCATTGATTGGCCGAATGCTATACAGTCGGCCAATCAACGCTGGTTCTTCTCCTACCTTTAGAAGTCTTCTCCGTGCAGCTTCCCGCGGCTTCTTCCGGCTCTGAATTCACTCTGCCAGGCATCGAGCCTGGGCAGAGGCGACTGCGCATGTTTGCTTGTAGTGCGAGCATGCGCAGTCGGCTCTGCCCAGGCCCGATGCCTGGCAGAGTGAATTCAGAGCCGGAAGATGCCGCGGGGACACTGCAAGGAGAAGACTTCTCGGAGGATCCAGCCCGACCCTCACTCGTGGACTTGGTAAGTATAATTTGATTGAATGTTGCCTACCCCTGAAACGAGCATTTTCCCCCCATAGACTATAATAGGGTTCGATATTCGATTCGAGTAGTTGAATATTGAGGGACTACTTGAAACGAATATTGAACCTTGAACATTTTACTGTTTGCTCATCTCTACCTGCTAGTTGAAACATGAAAAAATGTCTTTTTTTTTTTTTTTTTAAAGCCACCCAGAATTGACCTTATTTTAGTAATAAATGCTACACCAACATGGTATTTGAAGGGAGGTTAGTGTTATTTACTTATTTTCTTTATGTAAATGCTATGTCACCAACAGTATGGAATAGAATGTGATGGACCTGGTTGCAGGAGATATATGGCTGGCTGTGGTGGCTGGCTGTCCCAGGGTGGTGACAGTGAGCAAGTGGTAGCTGATCTCCTTCTTACTAAGCTTCCCAATGATCTGGCTGGGGCATTTTTTTAATTTTCTGCTGTCTATCGACTGAAATCATTGTCATCACTGCTGCTACCACCTACTCCCTCTGATGTCTGTCTGTCTGTCTGTCACCCTAACCTAGTAGCCAGATCCTTTCCCCAACAGAATCAGCAATGGCAATGTCATTGTGTTCACCACTTTTTTTTTTTAACTTATCATGGCCATGGAACTCTTGCACACCCTCACAATTTCCATCCATAGATTTGCCCATAGAACACAATCTCCACAGTCAAACCCCCTGCCATTACTATCTCCTCTATTAACAGTCCTGCCACTACTACCTCTACCACTGACAGTCATTTCTTCCACCTCTGCCTTCTCTACATACAAAAAATTCTGACCATTCTCATTCAACTCATCAAGAAGAGGAAAACTCTGACTAGGATGAAAATGAAGATGGTTGACAGTGCAGAAAGTCAAGGCTGTAAATTGTGTTACAACAGCAGAGGAGAAAAAGGGACACTCAAAACCTTGACTCATCAGCTCATCACAAATGTTAGATGTTATATCTTGCTGTGACTGATAGGAGAGAGCCAAGTAATCAAAATGTCATCTTCACTCACACTAGGTCCATAACATTCAGCAGAGCAATGGCCGATCTCCTGACTACAAAATGACACTGGAACTAACTTGTATTGACAAGTCTGACTAGTGCTCACCTCCTCACTCCACCTAAGTGTATGTTCACACGGCAGAAACCTTTTCCACCGTGTGGATTCTCCACGCAACTAGCCATGACGGAATGCTAATGCAGTATACTGGCATCCCATCGCAGCATCCCGCTCCTGTAGAGGCCTGAAAGAACGGGCCTAATCGAGAGTGAGTCTTACGTCTCGGCTATCTCAACCGTGGAATCCGTGGAAAGATAGGGCATGTCACGTTTTTTCCCGCTAGCGGAAAAAAAAAGCGAGTGGCTCCCATTCAAATGAATGGGAGCCTTTTTTGCAGCAGATTTTAAGGCAGATTCTGCATCAAAATCCGCCTGCAAAAAAACTCAGTGTAAACTAGCCCTAAGAAGGGATAAGAACAACAATGATGAGGACACAATGCAGAATATCATCAAAAATTGAAATCCCTCAAAATTTTTATATTTTGTAACACAGAAAGTAAAGTGTGCTTGCAGGACGCTTTACTGAAGAGAATATTCTCCAGTAGTCCATCTTCTTTATCTGCTTGCAGTAGTATTACTTTAGCGTTATAGAAACATATATATATATATATATATATATATATATATATATATATATATATATATATATTGTACACTACACTTCTTACCTGTCAGTTCTGGGGTCAGTCGGTGACCATCTTTATCCAGTACAATTTGCTCGACCAGAGAGTCACCTAATAAGAAATGACAGATTAGTAGGATATTCTAGTGTATAGATGTACAGATATAATATAAATATGTTATTGTACAGTGACGGGGATAAGGTGTAATGGTCCTAAAGGTAAAACTGAGAAGAACTCCCCGGCCCCTGCACCTCCATTGTGCCCTGATCACTAAAGTCCAATGATTTAGTGTCCAGTCGTGATGTTACCAAGATCTATACTAATTTATAAGTCCAGGCAAAAGGTGGAGCATCCATTACATAGAGTCTATCAGCAATTTCATCCTGGAGCCAGAAAAGTCTTGGAGATGAATATATATATATTAATATATACAGTATATATCATACATATATATATTTTGTGAGAACGTGACAGGCAGTCATGGTATATCTCCCCCAGGTTTCTGACTGTGTGGTCCAGGGCAGGTCCAGATGTGGGTTCTACGGCTCATTACTGGGCCATAAAAGGCTGCAGATCCTCCACTTTAGAGCAGATCCTAGGAGCGAGAAGAAGTGCCCGGGTCTGTCCTAAAACTGTGAGTGTTCTCAAGCCATGGCGCCCACGGCTTGAGAATACCTCCCGATTAGGCCCATTCATTCATTTGAAGTCAATGGGAGTCGTTTTGGCAGACAGATTTTGAGGCGGATTCTGTCTCATAATCCGCTGCCAAAAAACTCTGTGTGAACCAGCCCTAAGAAGGCAAAAAAAAAAAAAATTAAATCTAAACAAAATAGGCAGGTGGATAATAGCAGGGAAGTTTCCTTATCACTCACCCTGACTAAGCCTTCCTACGGTAGCGACAGAGTTTTCCATTGATGAGACGACAACTCACAGGAACCTAAATAGAGACCCCGGAAGTTCACCCTAACAGATACACAGTGACACAGAACCCACACACCAACAAATACCTCTACACAGACACTATCACAGTAGGCCAGAGAATAAACAGACAAAGAAAGCTAAAAAGAATAAACTGATAGTAGTGCTACAGGTCACAGGATTTGCTGGTCACAAGAATATAAACAGCATTGAACTGGTGGCAGAATCCATCTTCTATAACACAACAGAGGGTGGGGCAGAATCTCAGGGAAAAACCTCTCCCAAAACACAGAATCCAGATTAACCTATGACAGCCCTGACAGACCCCTAACTGTATCCCTGTCTGACTGGTTCGGTCCGCACCATTGCTGCTATCGAGCTACCTTCCTCACTATATACTGTACATATATACTGTGTATATATATTTGGAGGGAAGAATCAACAAGTGGGACACAATTGTGAAGTGCAACAAAATTTATTGGATATTTTAAACTTTTTTAACAAATAAAGAACTGAAAACTTGGGCGTGCAAAATTATTTACCCCCTTGCGTTAATACTTTGTAGCACCACCTTTTGCTGCGATTACAAGTTGCTTGGGGTTTGTCTCTATCAGTTTTGCACATCGAGAGACTGAAATTCTTGCCCATTCTTCCTTGCAAACGGCTGGAGCTCAGTGAGGTTGGATGGAGACGTTTGTGAGCAGCAGCATCAGCTCTTTCCACAGATTCTCGATGGGATTCAGGTCTGGACTGTGACTTGGCCATTCTAACACCTGGATACATTTATTTGTGGACCATTCCATTGTCGATTTGGCTTTATGTTTTGGATCATTGTCTTGTTGGAAGATAAATCTGCATCCCAGTCTGAGGTCTTTTGCAGACTTCAACAGGTTTTCTTCCAGAATGGTTCTGTATTTGGCTCCATCCAACTTCCCATCAATTTTAACCATCTTCCTTGTCCCTGCTGCAGAAAAGCCCAAACCATGATGCTGCCCCCACCATGTGTGACAGTGGGGATCAGGGGGTGTTCAGGGGGATGAGCTGTGTTGCTTTTACACCAAACATATCGTTTTGCATTGTGGCCAAAAAGTTGGATTCTGGTTTCATCTGACCAGAGCACCTTCTTCCACATGTTTGGTGTCTCTTCTGGGACTTTTTATGGATATCTGTGAGAAATGGCTTCTTCTTTCCACTTTCCATAAAGGCCAGATTTGTGCAGTGTACAACTGATTGTTGTCCTATGGACAGACTCTCCCACCTCCGCTGTAGATCTCTGCAGTTCATCCAGAGTGATCCTGGGCCTCTTGGCATCTCCTTGTTTGAGATGAAAGTTTAAAGGGACAGCCGGGTCTTAGTAGATTTGCAGTGGTCTGATACTCCTTCCATTTCAATATGATTGCTTGCACAGGGCTCCTTGGGATGTTTAAAGCTTTGAAAATCTTTTTTTGTATCCACATCCAGCTTTAAACTTCTCCACAACAGTATCGGGGACCTGCCTGGTGTGTTCCTTTGTCTTCATGATGCTCTCTGAGCTTTATACAGAACCCTGAGCCTATCACAGAGCAGGTGCATTTATACAGAGACTTGTTACACACCGGTGGATTCTATTTATCATTAGAGATGAGCGAACACTAAAATGTTCGAGGTTCGAAATTCGATTCGAACAGCCGCTCACTGTTCGTGTGTTCGAACGGGTTTCGAACCCCATTATAGTCTATGGGGAACATATACTCGTTAAGGGGGAAACCCAAATCCGTGTCTGGAGGGTCACCAAGTCCACTATGACACCACAGGAAATGATGCCAACACCTCTGGAATGACACTGGGACAGCAGGGGAAGCATTTCTGGGGGCATCTAACACACCAAAGACCCTCTATTACCCCAACATCACAGCCTAACAACTACACACTTTACACATTCCAAAAAACCTCTATCAAAGTGGGAAAATACCTGGAAACCTTCTTTACTCCCCAAATGGATGAACACAAACCCCAATTTAAGCTCAACAAACAGTAACAACCACCCCTTTAAATCACGTTCCCCATGACAACCATGGATGGAATAGACAATGGGAAATCCAAAAGCCCTCACCCTTAACTGTCATTGTGTGTGTGTGTGTGTGTGTGTGTGTGATGTGGTAAGACCTTCCAAAATTCACTTTTCTAGCCCTTAACATGAGCCCTTCCAAACAAAGTTACAGGACCTTAAGCTGAGCTACCAGCAGAGATTGAGGCCCTTGGCATGAGTAGAGCCTTGCACCAGCAGTGTTTTTGGCACTTAGGGTGAGTTGAGCCTTGTACCAGCGTGTGTCCCTTAACATCAGGCGAGCCCTAAGTTCTGCACTTTGCACGAAAGTTCAACATTAACCTTAGTAGCCTTAGTAGGCCCGAGAACCAGGAACAGGTCTTGCAATGGCTGTCGGATAACGCTTAAAGCACATTGTCCACCAGCCAGTCAGCCTCTACCTCCTCTTACCCAACAGTCTTGTCCTCCTTCCACCCAAAATTCCCAATCTTCCCAGAACAATAACCCCAACTGTCCCTGCTCCCCAGAGCTGTTCTCCCTTCCTTTGACTGTACCGCAACCTGCCCCTCCATTTCGCGATTCCACGGACCTAACAGACAAGTATCTGTGTCCAGATGCTCAAACACTAGAGTCTCCTCCATCTCCGGTCGATTTGGTGGCGGATGACCAGCAACCCACCCTCATCGACGACGATGAGATGCAGTTGCTGTCAAGGGCAGCCAGTTGACATGCGCATTGTGCAGGAGGAGGAGGCGAGACAGGAGTTGGAAGAGGAGGTGGTGGACGACGAGGACACCGACCCCACCTGGACAAGGCGGATGTCAAGCTGGGAAAGTAGTGTGGATGTTGAGGCAGGTGCAGCACCAAAAAGGGTAGCTAGAGGCAGAGGTCAACAGCTTCGCCGAAGCCAGGCCAGACCCGGAATGTCCGAAGATGTTCCCTTTTGTACCCAGCCCAGAAAAACTGTCCTCAAAGAATGCGCCGAGGACAGATATAGTGTCGTCTACACAATTTGCCTCTCGAAATCGAGTAGGGGCCCTGAGAAGAGCAACCTGTCCACCACTTCAATGCACCGTCATTTGGAATCCAAGCACTGGAATCAGTGGCAGGCAGCAACGGCAGGACAAACGTCGCCCGCCGTTCATGCCACTGCCTCTGCTCACAGTGCTGGTGATGCACTCCAGAGGATGAGCCAGGACATCACTTCATCTGCCTCCGCCACTTTGTTGACTTCTCCCTCATCCTCCCCTGTTTCTGTCTTATCTCCTTCTCCTGCACCATCAAAGGCACCATCAGGCGCTTCTTTACAACAACCCACCATCTCTCAGACATTGGAGCGCCGGCAGAAATACACCGCTAACCACCCACCCACGCAAGCCTTGAACGCCAACATCACTAAACTGCTGGCCCAGGAGATGTTGGCGTTTCCCGGACCTGATGGCAACTGTGGCACCTCACTATGCCATCCCTAGCCGTCACAACTTCTCCCGGTGTGGCGTCCCCGCCTTGCACCAGCACGTGTCACTCAACATCAGGTGGGCCCTTAGTTCCGCGCTTTGCTGCAAGGTCCACTTGACCACCGACACTTGGACAAGCGTATGTGGTCAGGGATGCTGCTTATCTTTAAGGACAGGCAGGGTGAATGTGGTGGAGTCTGGTCCCGGGGTGCAAACTGAGGTACCCTATCTCCTCTCCCAGGGCAAAATTCATGGCAGGAGTAGACTGAAACCCTCCGACGCTGCAACCTCCACCCCAGCTACTAGCGGCAAACGCTAAAACACTGGTGTGGGGAGACGTCAGCAGGCCGTGCTGAAGCTCATCAGCTTGGGGGACAGACAGCACAGTGCCTCCGAGGTCAGGGTTGCCATCCTGGCTGAGATGGCTTTTTTTTTCCCTGCTACACCTGGGGCCTGGCATTTTTACGCCTGTGATAATGGCTGGAACCTGGTAGCGGCTCTGGAGCTTGCCAGCCTCCAACACGTTCCATGTTTGGCCCACGTCTAACCTAGTGGTGCAACGTTTTTTGAAAACATACCCAAATGTACTGAAGCTACTGTTGAAAATGCGGCGCTTGTGCGCCCACTTTTGCAAGTGTACAGGAGTCGCTGCTAGCCTAAAAACACTCTAGCAAGGCCTACATCTGTCCAAACACAGGCTGTTGTCTGTCATTCACACACGCTGAAACCCTACAATACCATATCTTGAGCAGGGTGTGTGAGCTGCACAGACCTTTGATGGAGTTCCATCTACAAAACCCAAGGGTTCCTCAAAGTCAGCTCCCAAAGTTTCTGCACCATGAGTTTCCAGGGGTGGCAGAGTTATGGCTAGGGGCAGAGGCATGGATAGGGATGATGTCTAGGGGCAAAAGCAGTGTGGATGTGGAGGCAAGCTAAGCAGCAAAAACTGGGGGTACAAGCTAAGGCATGGACTGGGGTGATGTCTAGGGGCAAAAGCAGTGTGGATGTGGAGGCAAGCTAAGCAGGGAAAAAGGTGGCTAGAGGCAAAGGGATGTCCAGAGGCAGAAGACAGCTGCATGACAGAAGCTAGACCTGAGCCAGCAAGGCCCAAGATGCCCTCTTTTCTAGCTTCCTTAGAAAAATTCCCCCATCGAGGCCACGTTCCTCGCTGGGGGAGATAATTTCTAAATGTATAGGTCGAGGACAAACTGAGTGTGGTTTACACACTTTGCAATGTGACTCCCCATCTCCCAGGCCTTTCATTCCAGGCTAAAGTACAGCACAACCCACCCACATGCCCAAGGCTTCAACGGCCTCATCTCAAAAATTCTGGCCCAGGAGATGTTGGGGTCCCGGCTTGTGGACACTCTGCCCTTTTTGGGCCTGCTGGCTACTGCGCCACCTCACTGTGCCGTCCACACCAGCACTTTTCCCCAAACATGAGGCGGTCCCTAAGTTCAGCGCTTTGCCCAAAAGTTCCATGTGACCAGCTATGAATGGACAAGTGCATGCGGACAGGGACGCTAACTTTTAATCTTGGCACAGTGGTTGAATGTACTTGAGGCATGGACCGGGTCGCAAAATGTGGTAGACTGACTTGTCTCCCCACACAACATTCCTGGGAGGAGGGCTGAAACACCACCCTCCTCCTCCGCTGTTAGATTGACCCCAGCTACGAGCTGGAAACGCTGCAACACTGGTGTGGGGAGACGTCAGCAGGCCGGGCTGAAGCTCATCAGCTTGGGGGACGGACAGCACACTGCCTCTGAGGTCAGGGATGCCATCCTGGATGAGATGGCAATTTGTTTATCCCCGCTGCCCCTGGGGCCAGGCTTTTTTGTCTTGTTGGAGGGCTCTGGAGCTGGCCAGCCTCCAACACGTTCCATGCCTGGCCCACGTGTTCAATCTAGTGGTGCAACGATTTTTAAAAACATACCCCAAATTAGCAGAGATAAGGGTGAAAGTGGGGCACTTGGACACCCACTTTCCCAAGTCTACAGTACCTGGAGCTAGCCGCAATACACTCCAGCAAGGCCTACATCTGCCTGAAGCACCTACTGTTGTGCGAGGTCACCACACGCTCAAACCCTAGATACCGTATGTTGAGCAGGGTGTGTGAGCAGCAGAGACCTTTGATGGAGTACCAGCTACAAAACCCAAGGGTTCCTCAGAGTCAGCTCCCTCACTTTCTGCACCATGAGTTTCCATGGGTGGCAGAGTTATGGCTAGAGGCACAGGCATGGATAGGGGTGATGTGTAGGGGCAAAAGCAGTGTGGATGTGGAGGCAAGCTAAGCATAAAAAACTGGGGGTAAAAGCAGAGGCATAAACTGGGGTGATGTTTAGGGGCTAAAGCAGTGTAGATGTGGAGGGAAGCTAATTCAACAAAAAACCTGGGTAGAAGCAAAGGCATAAACTGGGGTGATGTTTAGGGGCTAAAGCAGTGTAGATGTGGAGGGAAGCTAATTCAACAAAAACAGTGGGTAGAAGCAAAGGCGTGCAAAACTCTACCCTGTTGGAAGACTTATTCCTAGGTCTGGAACACGTTAATGGCTCCCCCCTGGACAAATTACTGCCACTCAGGGGCCTAGTGTCACCAGGAGAGACAAGTATAGGCGCATGTTGTGGGAATACCTGGCCGACACCAGCTCTGTCCTCTCCAATCCCTCTGTGCTCTACTGCCTACACTTATTTTCTCATCTTTTTTTCTGCACTGCACATCTCTTGCCTACTTCCTTTGGGATCTTAGAAGTGGTGGTCCACTTCCAAAGGTGGTAATTTCAGTGCTGGAGTTGTCAATAGACAGTGTAACGGGAGTAGCTGAGGTATCACTGTCTTAACCACTTTTTGGCACAAAATTAACTTCCAAAGCCAAGTATGGTGCAAGTATATGATGCAAGGACACCTACACACCTATCTCTGACACATTGGGGAGTTCACCCTCATGCGCCCTTTTGGCCTGCACCATCATGCGCCTCTTCCCAGCCACTCCACATCTCCCAAGCTTTTCATTGCAGGCAGAAGTACAACACAACCCACCCCCATGCCCAAGCCTTTAACAGCCTCATCGATAAACTGCTGGCCCTGGAGATGTTGGTGTTTGTTTATGCTTCTGGATACCCAGGCCTTCCGTCAGCAGATGGCAGCTGGGGCACCTCCATATGCTGGGCCTAGCCGTTACTACTTCTCTTGGTGTGCTGTCCCTGCCTTGCGCCTGCATGTGTCCCATAACATCAGTCGGGCCCAGAGCTCTGCGCTTTGCTGCAAGGTCCACTTGACCACCGACACATGGACAAGCGCCTGTGGTCAGGGATGCTGCAGTGCTTATCTTTAATGACAGGCAGGGTGAATGTGGTGGAGTCTGGTCCCCGGGTGCAAACTGGGGTGGCCTATCTCCTCTCCCAGGCCAAAATTCATGGCAGGAGTAGACTGAAACCCTACGATGCTGCAACCTCCACCCCAGCTACTAGCGGCAAACGCTATAACACTGGTGTGGGGAGATGTCAGCAGGCTGTGCTGAAACTGATCAGCTTGGGGGACAGACAGCACAGTGCCTCCGAGGTCAGGGATGCCATCCTGGCTGAGATGGCATTTTTTTTTCCCTGCTACACCTGGGGCCTGGCATTTTTGTGCCTGTGATAATGGCTGGAACCTGGTAGCAAATCTGGAGCTTGCCAGACTCAAACACGGTCCACGCATGGCCCACGTTTTTCAACTTGTTGGTGCCATGTTTCTTTGAAACCTACACCATTGTGCATGATATACAGGTCAAAGTGGGGCCATTTTCGTAAGTGAGAACTAGCCTCTGCTAGGCAGAAAACATTCAGAGCACACTCCTCTCATCTTCGCACCATTGGCTGGCGGAGGAAGACGAGGGGGTTGGAGTGGCATCTGATGTCCCTGTCCCACACGAGGCTAGAGGGTGCACTTCAGTGCATCCCATTGCTTCACCACAAATGGTGTGAAGGGGAGTGGAAAATGGAGGAAATGGAGAGTGACCCTTACAGTTGGGGCCAGCAAAGGCATGCCAAGTAACACACTGACACACATGGCTGACTTCATCTTGGGTTGCTTTTCAACACATATTTCACATCATGAAGAACAAATAATATTGGATTTTTACAAGCCTTGAACCCCGGTCTAGGTCTAATGTCTGTTCCTTTCTTATATTAGGGGAGAGGGAAAAAAATTACTTCAGTGATACGTTTAGCGTACATAGACTGACTATTAATGTGTATCCCACTTAGTGTTGTTTGGGTTACACACCGTCACAACCTGGCTAAAGCTTCTATAGCTGTTAATAAAGTCAACATAACTTTATGGTATCCAAAAAGACAGCTGGTACCGACAGAGAGCAAGACAAATGTCAACCAAAGCTGTGAGCTCTGAACACCCACAGTGACTTTGGCGTCATCATCATTATAAGGGAGCGGGTGGTAATAAATAACTTGGCAGTGCCTAAAACCCAAAAAGCTTATACAACTATATTTACATTAAGATACACAAATGACACTTTTTAGTAGCATGTCATGAGACAAGCTGATAAGATCTTCCTTTGTGCAGTGCTATTTGAAAGTTAAACGCTGCCTTTATTTTAATTCTGGAGAAGGTGCAGACATTAGATTTAGAACATGTTGTCTTCATTGTCCAAATCCTCTATATAGGTAATGTGTTTTTCGGGCCGAGCTGTCTGGAAACGAGCTGGTGCAGCACTGACAACCTGGGTGAATATGGCAAGAGCCTGAGATGTAGGGTGAATGAATCCCCAAATTATTTGGGGAATTTCCACTCAGAAACTGGCACTATATACCAGTAGCAAAAATTGTGGGTGCACGTAACCCCAATATATTCTTTGAATTCCCAGTCAGACAATGGCACTATATGGCAGTAGCAAGAAATGAGGGTATTTGTAACCCCAATATATTCTTTGAATTCCCAGTCAGACAATGGCACTATATGGCAGTAGCAAGAAATGAGGGTATTTGTAAACCCAATATATTATTGGAATTCCCAGTCAGACAATGGCACTATATGGCAGTAGCAAAAATAGTGGGTGTATATAGCCCCAATTCTATTGCTAGGGGACTTGCAGGGTATTTCTGGGGTGAAGGTGGGGGGGCACACCGTTGGAATGGGGATTTGGGGTGTATATATGGGGTATACGGGAATACACTGTCAGTGTATTCCATTCAGGATCCTGGGAAAGCTGGGTTGCGGCGATTGAGCCCGTCAGTGCCACGTTACACTGACAAGCTTCTCCCTGGAATTTAGCTCTTATAAGAGCTGTTGGTTGTCTTCTCTTTCCTATCCTAGCCTGTCCCTGCCTACCCAGAATCTAAGCCCTAGCTAACTGGACGGAAACCTCCGTCCCCGGTGAATTGCAAGCTCAGAATGACGCGAACCTGGGCGGCGCTGTTCTTTTAAATTAGAGGTCACATATTTTCGGCAGCCAATGGGTTTTTCCTACTTTTTTCAACGTCACCGGTGTCGTAGTTCCTGTCCCACCTACCCTGCGCTGTTATTGGAGCAAAAAAGGCGCCAGGGAAGGTGGGAGGGGATTCGAGTAATGGCGCACTTTACCACGCGGTGTTCGATTCGATTCGAACATGCCGAACAGCCTAATATCCGATCGAACATGAGTTCGATAGAACACTGTTCGCTCATCTCTATTTATCATCAGTCATTTAGGAAAATATTGGATCATTCAGAGACCTGAACTGAACTGAACGGAGTGAGTTTGCTCCACTGAAAGTAAAGGGGCCGAATAATTTTGCACACCCTACTTTTCAGTTTTTTATTTGTTGATGTATATAGTGCGGGGAGAGTCAGGAGATGAGATCTGAGCATTGAGGACACAGAAGAGCTGTAGACTATGTTCCCTGTAACTGCATGTGCGATAAATAGAACCAATCAGAATACAGTGACATACCGACCTATGTATATCAAGGTGTGTAACTCTAACCTCAAAGCCAGCACCAAATATCTAAAGAAAACTCAACAATAAAATAATTAATACAACTTTATTACATCAATATATGTTAGAATACCATGCTATAAAACCTTAAAGGGGCTCTATCACTGGGGAAAGTCATTTTTAACTAATCACATCCTTGCATAGCCTTTAGAAAGGCTATTCCGCACCTACCATTAGTATGTAGATTGCCTCAGTGGTTTCTGAATAAGTCAGTTTTTATTCATATGCTAATTAGACTGGTGCAGAATGCTGCTGATGATGACTCAGCTTCCTGTTTGCTCACATACATAGGAGAAAATAGCAGAGACGAGTGCTGCTGGGAACTTCCTGTGCTGGCTGGAAGCTCATTAGCATATGAATAAAAACTGACTTATTCACAAGCTACAGAGACAATCTCCATACTAAAGGTAGGTGTGGAATAGCCTTTCTAAAGCCTATGCAAGGATGTGCTAAGTTAAAAATGACTTTTCCCAATGATAGAGCCCCATTTAAGACTGATTGAGGAGGCCACAAACTTAAGAAAGTGCTAAATTTGGCCAAAAATTGGCAGAAATCTCAATATGGGAAAATATTTAAAAAGTAATGTATCAGCCCGCTGGGTACAGACAGATAAGAAGGTATATTGCTGACCTTATATAGCCAGCGTATTATCAGCAAGGAGTGTGAGCCCAAAAATGGAGGTAACACAGTGGTATATACAGAACTATTAGACTACCAGGGATTTTTCTTTTGATCTGAGCAGAATTCTTCTTGTGTATTCACTGCTGTATGTGACTGATCCAGAGGGGAGATCTATATGTAACTTATATAATCCCCTATTTCATGATGGACACATCACATACACAATGTTACCTGTATGACGGACACATCACATACACAATGTTACCTGTATGACGGACACATCACATAAAACAATGTTACCTGTATGACACATCGCATACACAGTGTTACCTGTATGACACATCACATACACAATGTCACCTGTATGACGGACACATCACATACACATTGTTACCTGTATGACGGATACATCACATACACAATGTTACCTTTATGACGGACACATCACATACACAATGTTACCTGTATGACGGACACATCACATAAAACAATGTTACCTGTATGACACATCGCATACACAGTGTTACCTGTATGACACATCACATACACAATGTCACCTGTATGACGGACAAATCACATACACAATGTTACCTGTATGACGGACACATCACATACACAATGTTACCTCTCTTATGGAATTCCTCCAGTACAGCGCGCAGGCCGGGGGTACCCTGATTCTTCTGTATGACATGAAGACTAACCCACAATGCTATCAGAGCTTCTCTTCTTCCTTTGAAAATATCCTGTAGTAAATTCCGGGCCAATGTTTTTCTATCATTTTCTAGACGTTGGTATTTCTAAGAAGCAGGAAAGTCACATGAAAGGGTTATTATGCAGAATACAAAGGGTTAAAACATGTCTTTTTTTCCCCCATAATGTTTTGGTCTATAGAAAGATAAATCTATGGAATGATTGTGTAGCAAATCCTTCCCGCAGCACAAGTAACCATCAGATTATTCCCTGGATCTAATGTCCCCCGAATGTACACAAGTGGACAAAATTGTTGGCCCCCCTTGTTTAATGAAAAAAAAACAAAAAAACACAATGGTCACAGAAATAACTTGAATCTGACAAAAGTAATAATAACTAGAGATGAGCGAACACCGTTCGATCGAATAGGTATTCGATCGAATATCATGGCGTTCGATGTATTCGTTCACAATCGAATACAAGGCCTCATACGCAGTAAAAATTCATGTCCCTTCCCACCTTCCCTGGCGCTTTTTTTGCACCAATAACTGCGCGGGGGAGGTGGGACAGGAACTACGACAACGGAGGCAGTGAAAAAGATTGAAAAAACCCATTGGCTGCCGAAAACATGTGACCTCTGATTCATAAGAATAGTGTCGGCCAACTTCGTCTCATTCTCGTTCTGGAGTGATAGGGAGAGCTTGTGTCTAAGGGCGATACAGTGCTTTGGTTAGGCAGGAAATGGGAATAACAGCTCTTTTCAGAGCTCAATATTAAAAAAAAAACAAAACTGCAAATCATGCAGCGTAGCAGCAGGGTACGTGGGCGAGGACGTGGAAGTGGATACCCAGCTGGATATCCACTCCAGAGTCCAGGTACTGGAGAGGGGCTGCCAGCAGTGCCCCTCGTCGGTAGCAGCAGGGGACGTGGGCGAGGACGTGGACGTGGATATCCAACTGGGTATCCACTCCAGAGTCCATGTACTGGAGAGAGGATGTCAGCAGTGCCCCTCGCCAGTAGCAGCAGGGGACGTGGGCGAAGACGTGGAAGTGGATACCCAGCTGTATATCCACTTCAGAGTCAAAGTACTGGAGAGAGGCTGTCAGCAGTGTCCCTCATCAGTATGAGCAGGGGACATGGGCGAGGATGTGGATATCCAGCTGGGTATCCACTCCATAGTCCAGGTACTGGAGAGAAGCTGCCAGCACCCAATTTACTCTTCCTCCTCATCCTTCTCCTCCTGCAACCCCAGCCCCTACTTCTGAATGTATTAATTCTTTTTTTTCTTATTTTTTTTTTTTTTTTTCCATGTATACCCCCCACAGGGGCGTGCAAATCAATTTTTTAGGGCTCCAGCCCAAGGGCCTGCAAATTAATGTTTTAGGGCTCACCCCCAAGGGCCTGAAATCTAATTTTTTAGGGGTCACCCCCAAGGGCCTGAAATCTAATTTTTTAGGGGTCACCCTCAAGGGCCTGAAATCTAATTTTTTAGGGGTCACCCCCAAGGGCCTGAAATCTAATTTTTTAGGGGTCACCCCCAAGGGCCAAAAAATAAAACACTGCTGCTACAAGGCTCTAGTCACCCCAAGGGCCAAAACATAAAACACTGCTGCTAGAATAGCAACAAGATGAACCGCTCCACTCCACAAAAATACTCATATATTGAGGCCCAGTCAGGTTGCACTGAAAAACCCCGACTGTGTAGGGTCAGCAAAACCAATGTATCAAAAAAGATTTTTTTCCAGCAAACCTTTAGGTATAAAACTTAACTTTTACTAAAAATGTGCATAAAACATGGAGATTACATCGCCATTGGAAGAACACGAGCATAGTCGAACAGCTGACGCGTTTCAGGACAGATATTATGGTCCCTTACTCATAGCTATGAGTAAGCCGTAACTTTTTTATACGTCAGTGTACGGGGATGCATAGGGCGTCTTTTTTTGCGGGACCGGGTGTACTTTTTAGTTCTACCATTTTTGGGAAATGCTATTGCTTTGATCACTTTTTATTCAAATTTTTATCAGAATTAAAACAGTGAAAAAACGGCAGTTTGGCACTTTTGACTATTTTTCCCGCTATGGCGTTTACAGGAAAAATATTTTTATATATTTGTAGAGCGGGCGATTTTGGACAGAGATACCTAACATGTATGTGTGTCACAGTATTTAACTACTTTTATATGTGTTCTAGGGAAAGGGGGTGATTTGAATTTTTAATACTTTTTTAAAAAAAAATATATATTTTTTTTTTTACTTTTTACTTTTTATTTTTTTTTTTGCATTTATTAGACCCCTTAGGGACCCCCTAGGCATTACCGCTGGCTGTCTACTGGCTAACAGTTTCTGACTGTTAGCCAGGAACGTCCTTCTGCCTCGCGGCGCCTATCGCGCTGTACAGTGGTGTGGGGAGGAACTCCCCCCTCCCTCTCCTTATAATTCTCGTCTATGGACGAGCACTGTGAGCAGAGGGAGGGGGCGTTCCTCCCCGCTCCACAGTACAGCGCAATAGGCGCCGCAAGGCAGAAGGACGTTCCTGGCTAACAGTCAGAAACGCCCTTCTGACCCTAAAGCGCTACGGTCCCAGGACCGATAGCGCTTTACACCGGGCACGGATCGGGAAAGCCAACAGTGCGCTGAATTCAGCGCACTGTCAGCTTTCCAGCAGTATATAAAACTGCATGTGCCCGATTTGATGAAAGGTCCTCTTTAAATGAAGGGGACCAACAATTTTGACCACATGTGTGTATAAAGTGGGGGGATTACTGGAAACACCACACCAAGTTTGCCAAGTTTGGTCGCTGCTGTAGATACTTCTGGACTTGTTTTTCGGTTGTCAGTACTTCTATAAATGTTTTTTACAGGTAACAAATAACAGCGAGGCCTAGAGGGCCACAAGAACAGGAAAACAGAGTAGCCAACATGGGCTAACTTCCCAAGCATACATGGGTCAAACTGTCAAACTACAGAATAAATAAAACACCCAATATATTACATCACAAATTATCACTTAGAGTATAGAAAAAGTGTAAATTGTGTTGGATTTATTGGGCAGCCATCGGGGACACTGGAGGTGGGAAGATACATATTTTAAGGATGCAACATGCAGAAGTATAAGAACAAGAATTAAGATTTTTCTCACAGCATTAAGGATGCCCCCAGTGCTGTTTGAGCGCTGGGGACCGCCCCCAGTGCTGCAAGAGAACTCATTTGCATACCAAAGAAAACCTGGATTTCTACCGAACGGCGGCACGGAGAAGACATCTATAAAATGCATCCCACATTTTATTATGCAAGTTCTCCCGACTACTGAAATACAACACATGTGGGTGTAAACTAATATATAGGCACACAGCAAGACGCAGAAAGGAAGGAACATTAATGACCTTTTGGAGGAAAGATTTTGTTGTGATCAATTTTAGGGACCATGTCACATTTACAGAGTCCTTAAGGTTCCAAAAGAGTAGAAACCTCCGTTTTTTCACTGAATTTATTACCATAGGGACATGAAAATCAAATCCGATAAAATTTTTCATCTCCACAAAGGGTTAAAGGAGAATAATCAACTAACTTTTTTTCCCGGAACATCACAATACCCCATATGTGCTGGTACACTGATGTACGGGCACATAGCAGGGCTTGAAATGGAAAGGGCGCTATTCCTGGAATAGCTTTCAGGTACCATGGCCCATTTGCAGAGCCGCTGAAGTGCCAAAACAGTGGAAACACCCCAAAATTGACCCTATTTTTGAAACCCGTCAAGGAATTTATCAAGGGTATAGTGAGTACTTTGACGTTACAGTTCTTTCACAGAACTGGGACATAAAAAGAGAAAGTTACATTTTTATCTATAAAATGTAGCTTTACCCCAAATTGTTTCATTTTTACAAGGGGTTAAAGGAGATATGCACCCTACAATTTGTTAAGCCATTTCTCCCGACTATAGAAATGACCCACATGTGGAGATAAATTTCTGTATTGGCAAATACCAGCGAAGGAGAATAGAGATGAGCGAGTAGTCAAATATTCAATATTCGTTTTGAGTAGCCTCTCAATATTCGACTATTCTAACGAATATCGAATCCCATTATAGTCTATGGAGAAAAAAGGCTCGTTTCAGGGTAAACCCAAACTTGACTAAGGAGAGTCACCAAGTCCACAATGACACCTCAGGACATGATGCCAACACCTCTGGAATGCAACTGGGACAGCAGGGGAAGCATGTCTGGGGGTGTCTAACAAGCCCAAGTCCCAGTATTACCCCACTATCACAGCCTATCAACTACACACTTTCCAAACTCAATAGAACCTCTATGAAAGTGGGAAAATACCTGGAAACCTTCTTTCTTCTACATTAGTAGAGTCTTAATCAGGTGGTTAAAAATGTGGTTTTTAACGGTGATGCTGGTGGTGGAGGAGAAGGAGGATGAACTTGTGAGCTGGAACAGAAACATGGAACTGTGTCTCGTCATTATCACTGAGGACGGGACATGATGTTTGCGGGTCCGCAACCACTAAATCGCCAAAAGAGGCAGACTCGTGGTTAGGAACATGCCTGGAGGTAGTGGCTGACTGGTGGAAATGCCGCTGGAAGCAATATCCGCTAGCCATTGTATCACCTGTTCCTGGTGCTCGGGCCTCGTCAGCATTGTACCCTGCACCTTGCTTAATATTACCATCAAGCCAGGGATTGTGGATGAGCGCAATGCTGGCTGCCCCTCACCAGTAGTTGGATCCGCAGTAGCTTGACCACGGCCTGGGCCACCAGCTGGATTTCCATGCCCCCTGTCCTCGTCCTCACCCCATTGTGCTAGCCTTACGCATTTCGAGATGTATACAAGTGTATTTTTTCAAATTATACATGGAGGGTAGATATATATAGCGTACATCTAGTACCGTATATACCAGATGCAAAGTATACAGCTTGCTTCTCACCCTATGGGACAGGTAGAATGAGTGCACAAACTGATGTATTGTTAGGATTGTGCAGCAAGTGCGGCCATGATATCAGTGTCGCAGCCTGTTCCACTATTTCGGCTCAGTCCAGCATGCATGAGGTTAATCCCTATGCAGCCGATAGGCGTGGTCAACATGCTGACTGAAACTGGTCTCAGTCTACTGGTATCTGCCTTGTAGCACCTGGCCTGGTTGATCGGTCCTGCCTTCTCTCCATTTAAGGAGGCTTGGACGCCTTTGGTTTGGACGCCGGGCACTCAAATACCACATGCTGCACGACAGTGCAGTACTTAGTTTGGCAGTAGCTGCCTTTGCTAGGTAGGGCTTAGTTAGGAATTTGGCCCTAGAATTGCCCAGGGAATTCCCTTAGCTAGCCTCTAAGTTCAATTTATAACTTTAAGCACTTTAGTTTTGGGTGTAGCCCGGCAGTGAGCTTAACTGTCAGGCCTTGTTCACATTTGTACGCCCTGCAGTTCAGAGCCCAGTGGGCTCCGCAGGATATTAATTTATTTTATTTTATTTTTTATATATGCTGCCAACCGTAACATGTATACAAGTGTTTTTTTTTTTTTAAGTATACACGGAGGGTAGATATATATATAGTGTATATCTAGTACCATATATACTGGATGCAAGGTATACAGCTTGCTTCTCACCCTATGAGACAGGTATATACTGTATACCAGTGGTAGGAAATTTGAGCCCTAAAAAGGGCTTTTGTAAAAGTTCTGCAGGATGAGTGTATATGCTGATGGTGTATATACACTCGTCAAGTAATTTAGCTCTGAAAAGAGCTGCTGTTTTAATATTCCCTGTCTAAAAGAAGCTAAATCCTCTCTGACCCTCAGTAGTCGTCTCTCCCTTTCTCAATCCAAACCGCATCTAGCACAAATATGGCTGACACTATTCTTATAAATCTGAGGTCACCTGATTTCGCCAGCCAATGACTTTTTCCTATTATTTTTCAATGCCTACGTTTTGCTGCTTCCTGTCCCACCTCCCCTGCACAGTTATTGGTGCATAAAAAGTGCCAGGGAAGGTGGGGGAGGATTAGAATTTTTGGATTGGAATCGAATATTTTGAATACCATAGTATTCGATCGAATAGCTTTTCAATCAAATACTATTCACTCATCTCTAAAGAAGAACCACAGAGGGCAGATTCTGCTGGAATTGGTTTCAGGTCCCATGTCACATTGGCAGAGCTGCTGAAGTACCAGCGCAGTGGAAAGCCCCAATAAATAACCTCATTTTGGAAACTAGACCCCTCAAGGAATTTATAGAGGGGTATAGTCAGCATTTGGAACCCGCAGCTATTTCACCAAATTTACTACCAATGGGATGTGAAAACTAAGCATGACTTTTTTTTTTTCCAATGAAGTGTCATATTAGACCCAAATTTCAGTTTGTTACACAATTTCTTCTTCTTCTGATATGTGATCATAAACTGCTGTATGGGTACATAGCGCAGCTTGGAATGGAAAGAGTGCTCTTTGGCTTTTACAGGGCAAATATAGCTGATTATGGGTGCAATGTCTCATTGGCAGAGCCCCTAAAGTACCAGAACAATGGAAATCCTAAAATAGGAACCCATTCTATAAACTACACCTCTGAAAAAATGTAGCAAGCAGGCCTGGGGGCATCTAACAAGCCCAAGTTACTGTTTTACCCCAACATCACAGCCTATCACCTACACACTTTACACACTCCAAAAAACCTCTATCAAAGTGGGAAAATACCTGGAAACCTTCTTTCTTCCCCAAATGGATGGACACAAACCCAAATTTAAGCTAAACAAACATCAACAAGCACCCCTTTAAATCACGTTGCCCATGACAACCACAGATGGAATAGACAAAGGGAAATCGATCAGTACCCACCCTGAACTGTCATTGTGGATGTGTGTGTGTGTGTGTGTGTGTGTGTGTGTGTGATGTGGTAAGACCTTCAAAAATTCTAGCCCTTAACATGAGCCCTTCCAAATTAACTTACAGGCCCTTAAGCTGAGCTACCAGCAGAGATTGAGGCCCTTCAGGTGACTTCAGCCTTTTACCTGCAGAGTTTTAGGCCCTTTAACTTAGTTCAGCCTTGCACCAGCAGAGATTTGTTGGTTCTTTGGGTGAGTAGAGCCTTTAAACAGCAGTGTTTTTGGTCCTTGGAGTGAGTAGAGCCTTTAAACAGCAGTGTTTTTGGTCCTTGGAGTGAGTAGAGCCTTTAAAAAGAAGAGTTTTTGGCCCTTGGCATGAGTAGAGCCTTTAAAAAGCAGTGTTTTTGGCACTTGGAGTGAGTAGAGCCTTGCACCAGCAGTGTTTTTGGCCCTTGGAGTGAGTAGAGTCTTGCACCAGCAGTGTTTTTGGCCCTTGGAATGAGTAGAGCCTTGCACCAGCAGTGTTTTTGGCCCTTGGAGTGAGTAGAGCCTTTAAAAAAGCAGAGTTTTTGGCCCTTGGAGTGAGTAGAGTCTTGCACCAGCAGTGTTTTTGGCCCTTGGAATGAGTAGAGCCTTGCACCAGCAGTGTTTTTGGCCCTTGGAGTGAGTAGAGCCTTTAAAAAAGCAGAGTTTTTGGCCCTTGGAGTGAGTAGAGTCTTGCACCAGCAGTGTTTTTGGCCCTTGGAATGAGTAGAGCCTTGCACCAGCAGTGTTTTTGGCCCTTGGAATGAGTAGAGCCTTGCACCAGCAGTGTTTTTGGCCCTTGGAGTGAGTAGAGCCTTTAAAAAAGCAGAGTTTTGGGCCCTTGGAGTGAGTAGAGTCTTGCACCAGCAGAGTTTTTGGCCCTTGGCATGAGTAGAGCCTTTAAAAAGCAGTGATTTTGGCCCTTGGAGTGAGTAGAACCTTGCACCAACAGTGTTTTTGGCCCTTGGAGTGAGTAGAGTCTTTAAAAAGCAGAGTTTTTGGCCCTTGAAGTGAGTAGAGCCTTTAAAAAGCAGAGTTTTTGGCCCTTGGAGTGAGTAGAGCCTTGCACCAGCAGTATTTTTGGCCCTTGGAGTAAGTAAAGCCTTTAAAAAGCAGTGTTTTTTGCCCTTGGGGTGAGTAGAGACTCTAACCAGCAGAGTTGGGGGGAATCAGGGTGGATTCAGACTCTAACCAGCAGAGTTGGGGGGAATCAGGGTGCATTGACCCTAGTAGTATCAAAATTGTGCAGCGCTGATGGAGGAGGAGTATGAGGAGGAGGAGGAATTGGAGAGGGTGAGCACGTACATGCAACTTCATGTTGGGTGCTTGACACCAGTGGACATGAAAATGATGGGTCTATCCAGTGGCTATTCATTTTTATGAGGGTCAGCACTGTCAGCTGACAGCCGGCTGCGCTTATCCGTAATTATGCCACCGGCAGCGCTGAAGACTCTTTCCGAAAGCACACTGGCGGCAGGGCAGGAAAGGACCTCCAAAGCGTACAGCGCAAATTCCAGCCACAAATCCAACTTGGAGACCCAATAAGTATAGGCCACAGAGGGTTCAGAGAGGACGGGGCTGGTGTCGGCCAGGTACTCCCGCAACAAGTGCCTATACTTATCCGTCCTGGTGACACTAGGCCCCTCAGTGGCGGTACTTTGGCGAGTGGGTACCATTAACATGTCCCAGACCTTGGAGAGTGTGCCCCTGCCGGGTGTGGACCGGATGACAGTTTGTCGCCTGTTGGAGGAAGTCTCCTGTGTGCCGCCAACGACAGTTGATGGAAACATCTCCATCATATTCTGCACCAGTTGCTTCTGGCAATCACTCATGCAACTGGCCCTCCCCTCTTCTGGAATAAAATTGCAAACATAATTTTTATACCGGGGTCGAGGATTGCAAAAATCCAGTAGTTGTTGCTCTCCAGGATTTTGGCAATGCGTTTGTCAGTTGCAAAGCACTCCAACATGTATTCAGCCATGTGTGCCAGAGTGTTACTTGGCGTCACTTGGCTGCCCCCACCGGAATGCTCACTCTCCATTTCCTCCTCCTCCTCCATTTCGCCCCAACCATGCTGCAGCAATGGGACGCAATGAACTTCCCCGCTGCCCTCCTGTGTGACAATGAGATCTGCCACTTAATCCTCCTCCTTCTCCTCCTCCCTCAATATACACTGTGAAGCGGACAGGAATGTGCCATGAATATCCTGGGATGTTTCAGCTGCTATGCCCGACTCCTCAGCATCCAATGCGTTATCCCTGATGGCGATGAGGGATTCTCGCATCACACACAGGAGCGGGATTGTGACACTCACAATTGTGTCATCACAACTGACCCTCATGGTTGACTCCTCAAAGACATGCAAGATCTCGCATAAGTCTGCCATCCATGGCCACTCATGGTGCAGAAACTGCGGAAGCTGACTCTGAGGAACCCTTGGGTTTTGGAGATGGTACTCCATCAAGGGTCTCTGCTGCTCACACACTCTACTCAACATGTGCTACGTCAAGTTCCAGCATGTGGGGACGTCGCACATCAGCCGGTGTTCTGGCAAATGGAGGCATTGCTAGAGGCTTTGGAGGCTAGCAGCGGCTACTGTGGATTTCTGAAAGTGGGCGCACAAGTGCCGCACTTTCACCAGTAGCTCGGCTACATTGGGGTATGTTTTCAAAAACCATTGCACCACTAAATTGAACACATGGGCCAGGCATGGAACATGTCGGAGGTTGGCAAGCTCCATAGCCGCTACGAGGTTGCGGCCGTTATCACACACAACCATGCCTGGGCCCAGGTGCAACGGCGAAAGCCATGTTGCTGTCTCATCAAGGAAGGCATCCTTTGCCTCTGAGGCAGTGTGTCCCCTAAGTTTATGAGCTTCAGCACGGCCTGCTGGCGTCTTCCCACGCCAGTGCTGCAGCGTTTCCAGCTGGTGGCTGGGATCAATGTGATGGCATAGAAGGAGGAGAGTGGTGGTTCAGAGCCCCTGCCAGGAATGTTGGACGGGGACATGAGGCAGACCACCCCAGATTGTGACCCGCTCCCAGCCTCAACTACATTCACCCAGTGTGCCATCAGTGAAATGTAGCATCATCCCTGTCCGCATGCACTTGTCCACACATCGGTGGTCAATTGAACCTTTGTGCAAATCGTGGAACTTAGGGCCTGCCGGATGTTACGTGACACGTGCTGGTGCAAGGCAGGGACGGCACACTGGGAGAATTAGTGACAGCTAGGGACGGCATAGCGAGGTGCCGCACTTGCCATCAGGTCACGGAAGGCCTGACTTTCAACAAGCCGGGATGGCAACATCTCCTGGGCCAGCAGTTTGGAGATGTGCGTGTTTAAGGCTTGTGCATGGGTGTGGGTAGCGCTGTATTTTTGCCTGTGCTCAAAAGTCTGGGAGATGGTGGGTTGTTTTGAGGAGGCGCATGATGGTACAGGAGAAGGAGGTAAGGCAGGAGAAGGAGCTAAGGCAGGAGAAGGAGCTAAGGCAGGAGAAGGAGCTGATACAGGAAAAGGGGAGGATGAGGGAGAAGTCCCCAAAGTGGTGGAGGGAGATGTGGAGGTTTCCTGGCTGCTGGTCTGGACTGCAGTGCCAGCACTGGCAAACAGTGGGAGAGGCAGCAGCGGCAACGCCGGACGATGATAGTTCAGCGTTTGTTCTCTGCCACTGAGCCCAGTGCTTGCCTTCCAAATGACGGCACATGGAGGTGGTTGTGAGGTTTCTCTTTTCAGAGCCCTTACTCAGTTTGCAGTTGCAGAGTGTGCAAACGGCACTATATTTGTCCACAGCACATACATAAAAAAAAATTCCCCACCACCAAAGACCGTGGCCTCGATGTGGGAGTTTTTCTAGGCTGGGTACAAGAGGGAACATTTTGGGCCCTGCTGGCTGTGGCCTGGCTTCGGCGAAGCAGCTGTCCTCTGCCTCTGGACATGCCTCTGCCTATAGTCACCCTCTTTGGTGCTGCACTTTCCTCCTTGCTGGTCAACAACAACAACCGGATATAACGGATGCTCCAGTGTTTGTGCATCGGGGAACTCATCTGTTACCTCTGGTGATTCAGGATGTGGTGGGACAGAGAGAGGGACAGTGAATGGAGCTGAAAACAGCTCCTGGGAGGTGAGAAAGGTGGGATTAGGTTGCTGGGAAGATTGGGCATGTTGTGAGGAAGGAGGACCAGACTGTTGGGTAGGAAGAGGAGTTGAGGTAGAGGCTGACTCGCTGGTGGAGAATGTGCTAGAAGCATTGTCCTCCAGCCATTGTCACACCTCTTCCTGGTGCTTGGGTCTACTTAGATTTGTATCCTGCAGCCTACTCAATGTGGCCATGAAGCCAGGCACTGTGGGGAAGCGCAATGCTTGCTGACGCAGAGCTGTAGGCGCAGTAGACGCTGTTGGTTGAGCGCAACCTTGCTGAACATCTGCAGTTCTACGCCCCCATCCTCATCCCCTTGCGCTAGCCTTGCACATTTTGGATGTATAGTAATTCCCTTTTTGATGGTCTATACACCACAAAGAAAAGCTGTTTTCCAGCTCTATATAAACTTGTAAATGCAGTGGATTGCTGCAATTTTTCAAGAAACCCCAAAATGCAAGGGTTTTATCAGCTATATGAACTTGTAAATGCAGTGGATTGCTGCAATTTTTCAAGAAACCCCAAAATGCAAGGGTTTTATCAGCTATATGAACTTGTAAATGCAGTGGATTGCTGCAATTTTTCAAGAAACCCCAAAATGCAAGGGTTTTATCAGCTATATGAACTTGTAAATGCAGTGGATTGCTGCAATTTTTCAAGAAACCCCAAAATGCAAGGTTTTTATCAGCTATCTGAAATTGAAAATGCAGTGGATTGCTGCAATCTTTCAAGAAACCCCAAAATGCAAGGTTTTTATCAGCTATATGAACTTGCAAATGCAGTGGATTGCTGCTATTTTTCAGGTCCCCCCAAAATTCAAGGCTTTTTCCAGCTTTTTCCAGCTATATGATCTAGTCACTGCTGTGTATTCCAGCTATTCTGTGTGCGGACAGCCAACAATGAAAGCTTTTTCTCCACTATGTATGAACTTGTATCTGTTGTGTATTCCTGTTTCCACCGTCCGGGGAAAGCTGGACTGATGTCCCTACAGTGTATAGCTCTGAGAAGAGCTGTTGGTTTTCTTCTTTAGTTCTTCCCTGCCTATCTGAAGCTAATCGCTATCTAGCCCTCACCAGATATGTTTCTCTCCCTATGTCTGACCACAAAAATGGCGAATCGTGCAGCAGCCGTTCTTATAAATGGGAAGTCACATGTTTTCAGCAACCAATGGTTTTTTTCAATTTTTTTTTAACTGCCTCCGTTGTCGTAGTTCCTGTCCCACCTCTCCTGCGCAGTTATTGGTGCAAAAAACGCGCCGGGGAAGGTGGGAGGAGACACAAATTTTTACTACGTTTGCCGCGTGGTATTCAATTGGAATTGAATACCTTGAATGGCCTGATATTCGATCGAATACCTATTTGATCGAACAGTGTTCGCTCATCTCTACATTTTATAAAACAAAAATGTGAATAAGTCTCGGTGTACTAGAAGGGTATTAGGTATAAGATTAAAACCATAAACTTTATTACTTTGGTTTAAAAATTGAAAAGAAAGCCCCTTCACAAGGCGCAAAATAAAGTGATATAAAGTGACTTAAAACACTTATTAGCACTACTAGGTGAACATATAGGTAAAGCTGCCGTTTTATTTCATTGTCATTATTCACGGCAGCATAGAAAAGACTGTCCACACCCTGTGTCACGTCAATGCAGACTAGAGGGTGCCCTAGAGGGTGTCCTATTAAACGAAAAAGTCTATTCGGACCAACTATAACAATACAGAGTGTACTCGTGGGACTGAGTATACCGATAAGAGTGTAAAAAATACTCTATATCCCAACTAATAAATATTAGCCTGAATATTTATGTTTCATAATAGTTCTTCTCACCTCAACATCTGGGATATTTCTGGATTTCAGCTCACTGAGAAGTGATATAGGACTGATGTTCTCCACAATGTAGAGCAGATCATCCTGGAAATACTCATATGTCATCCTCAGTACATGATCTTTATACTGACAAAGCTGCTGATAAAACTTCCGGGTCTCATCATCTAGGAAATGAAGGAAACACAAGAATGAAATCTTCTTGGACATGGAGAAGTCTGGCAGCATTTTATGTACAATATTCCTGTCCTGGATCATTCTAGAACAGGGGTAGGTAACCTTTTTTGTACAATGTGCGGATTTAAATAAAAATAAAACAAAATCAATAAAAGTTTAGATACTTGGAGTGCGGTGTAATAATTGTAAGGCTGTCGCCCCCTTTACTAAAGTCATATACCATAAACCATAACACAGAAGTGCTGTCACCAGATGCTTTAGGATATGCATTTAATGCTGTTTCCCAGGACGCTCCTGTACTTTCCCATTAGAAGCAATGAAAATTAATGTGCAGCCCCCAATTATTGGTAAATGTATGTGTCCACGAGCACTGGGGGAAGCACCTTAGGGTAGTGACACACTATGAATCTGGATACAGCTATAGCTGTATACAATTCTAGGCCACTGGTACTTTCACTTTGACATAAAGCTACGTTAACAAGGTGCGTTTTAGAACAAAAAAGCATGCATTTTTATTGGAAAACTACCTGCATTTTTGTACAATAACACACCGTCATATAGAAAAATGTCTCATAGTGGTTAGAGATGAGCGAACAGTGTTCTATCGAACTCATGTTCGATCGGATATTAGGCTGTTCGGCATGTTCGAATCGAATCGAACACTGCGTGGTAAAGTGCGCCATTACTCGATTCCCCTCCCACCTTCCCTGGCGCCTTTTTTGCTCCAATAACAGCACAGGGTAGGTGGGACAGGAACTACGACACCGGTGACGTTGAAAAAAGTAGGCAAAACCCATTGGCTGCCGAAAACATGTGACCTCTAATTTAAAAGAACAGCGCCGCCCAGCTTCGCGTCATTCTGAGCTTGCAATTCACCGAGGACGGAGGTTTCCGTCCAGTTAGCTAGGGGTTAGATTCTGGGTAGGCAGGGACAGGCTAGGATAGGAAGGAGAAGACAACCAACAGCTCTTGTAAGAGCTAAATTCCAGGGAGAAGCTTGTCAGTGTAACGTGGCACTGACGGGCTCAATCGCCGCAACCCAGCTTTCCCAGGATCCTGAATGGAATACACTGTCAGTGTATTCCCGTATACCCGATATATACCCCCGATACCCGTTCCAACGGTGTGCCCCCCCACCTTCACCCCAGAAATACCCTGCAAGTCCCCTAGCAATAGGATTGGGGCTATATACACCCACTATTTTTGCTACTGCCATATAGTGCCATTGTCTCACTGGGAATTCAAAAAATATATTGGGCTTACATACAACTTCAATTCCAGGGAGAAGCTTGTCAGTGTAATGTGGCACTGACGGGCTCAATCGCCGCAACCCAGCTTTCCCAGGATCCTGAATGGAACACACTGACAGTGTATTCCCGTATACCCCATATATACACCCCAAATCCCCGTTCCAACGGTGTGCCCCCCCACCTTCACCTCAGAAATACCCTGCAAGTCCCCTAGCAATAGAATTGGGGCTATATACACCCACAATTTTTGCTACTGGTATATAGTGCCATTGTCTGACTGGGAATTCAAAGAATATATTGGGGTGACGTGCACCCACAATTTTTGCTACTGCTATACAGTGCCATTGTCTCACTGGGAATTCAAAGAATATATGGGGGTTATGTGCACCCACAATTTTTAATACTGGTATACAGTGCCATTGTCTGACTGGGAATTCAAAGAATATATGGGGGTTACGTGCACCCACAATTTTTAATACTGCTATACAGTGCCATTGTCTGACTGGGAATTCAAAGAATATATGGGGGTTACGTGCACCCACAATTTTTAATACTGCTATACAGTTCCTTTGTCTCACTGGGAATTCAAAGAATATATGGGGGTTATGTGCACCCACAATTTTTAATACTGGTATACAGTGCCATTGTCTGACTGGGAATTCAAAGAATATATGGGGGTTATGTGCACCCACAATTTTTACTACTGGTATACAGTGCCATTGTCTGACTGGGAATTCAAAGAATATATGGGGGTTATGTGCACCCACAATTTTTAATACTGGTATATAGTGCCATTGTCTGACTGGGAATTCAAAGAATATATGGGGGTTACGTGCACCCACAATTTTTACTACTGGTATACAGTGCCATTGTCTCACTGGGAATTCAAAGAATATATGGGGGTTATGTGCACCCACAATTTTTACTACTGGTATACAGTGCCATTGTCTGACTGGGAATTCAAAGAATATATGGGGGTTATGTGCACCCACAATTTTTAATACTGGTATATAGTGCCATTGTCTGACTGGGAATTCAAAGAATATATGGGGGTTACGTGCACCCACAATTTTTAATACTGCTATACAGTTCCATTGTCTCACTGGGAATTCAAAGAATATATGGGGGTTATGTGCACCCACAATTTTTAATACTGGTATATAGTGCCATTGTCTGACTGGGAATTCAAAGAATATATGGGGGTTACGTGCACCCACAATTTTTGCTACTGCTATACAGTTCCATTGTCTCACTGGGAATTCAAAGAATATATGGGGGTTATGTGCACCCACAATTTTTAATACTGGTATACAGTGCCATTGTCTGACTGGGAATTCAAAGAATATATGGGGGTTATGTGCACCCACAATTTTTAATACTGGTATACAGTGCCATTGTCTGACTGGGAATTCAAAGAATATATTGGGGTTATGTGCACCCACAATTTTTACTACTGGTATATAGTGCCATTGTCTGACTGGGAATTCAAAGAATATATGGGGGTTATGTGCACCCACAATTTTTAATACTGGTATACAGTGCCATTGTCTGACTGGGAATTCAAAGAATATATGGGGGTTACGTGCACCCACAATTTTTAATACTGCTATACAGTTCCTTTGTCTCACTGGGAATTCAAAGAATATATGGGGGTTATGTGCACCCACAATTTTTAATACTGGTATACAGTGCCATTGTCTGACTGGGAATTCAAAGAATATATGGGGGTTATGTGCACCCACAATTTTTAATACTGGTATACAGTGCCATTGTCTGACTGGGAATTCAAAGAATATATGGGGGTTATGTGCACCCACAATTTTTACTACTGGTATACAGTGCCATTGTCTGACTGGGAATTCAAAGAATATATTGGGGTGACGTGCACCCACAATTTTTAATACTGGTATACAGTGCCATTGTCTGACTGGGAATTCAAAGAATATATTGGGGTTATGTGCACCCACAATTTTTACTACTGGTATATAGTGCCATTGTCTGACTGGGAATTCAAAGAATATATGGGGGTTATGTGCACCCACAATTTTTAATACTGCTATACAGTTCCTTTGTCTCACTGGGAATTCAAAGAATATATGGGGGTTATGTGCACCCACAATTTTTAATACTGGTATACAGTGCCATTGTCTGACTGGGAATTCAAAGAATATATGGGGGTTACGTGCACCCACAATTTTTAATACTGCTATACAGTTCCATTGTCTCACTGGGAATTCAAAGAATATATGGGGGTTATGTGCACCCACAATTTTTAATACTGGTATACAGTGCCATTGTCTGACTGGGAATTCAAAGAATATATGGGGGTTACGTGCACCCACAATTTTTAATACTGCTATACAGTTCCATTGTCTCACTGGGAATTCAAAGAATATATGGGGGTTATGTGCACCCACAATTTTTAATACTGGTATATAGTGCCATTGTCTGACTGGGAATTCAAAGAATATATGGGGGTTACGTGCACCCACAATTTTTGCTACTGCTATACAGTTCCATTGTCTCACTGGGAATTCAAAGAATATATGGGGGTTATGTGCACCCACAATTTTTAATACTGGTATACAGTGCCATTGTCTGACTGGGAATTCAAAGAATATATGGGGGTTATGTGCACCCACAATTTTTAATACTGGTATACAGTGCCATTGTCTGACTGGGAATTCAAAGAATATATTGGGGTTATGTGCACCCACAATTTTTACTACTGGTATATAGTGCCATTGTCTGACTGGGAATTCAAAGAATATATGGGGGTTATGTGCACCCACAATTTTTAATACTGGTATACAGTGCCATTGTCTGACTGGGAATTCAAAGAATATATGGGGGTTACGTGCACCCACAATTTTTAATACTGCTATACAGTTCCTTTGTCTCACTGGGAATTCAAAGAATATATGGGGGTTATGTGCACCCACAATTTTTAATACTGGTATACAGTGCCATTGTCTGACTGGGAATTCAAAGAATATATGGGGGTTATGTGCACCCACAATTTTTAATACTGGTATACAGTGCCATTGTCTGACTGGGAATTCAAAGAATATATGGGGGTTATGTGCACCCACAATTTTTACTACTGGTATACAGTGCCATTGTCTGACTGGGAATTCAAAGAATATATTGGGGTGACGTGCACCCACAATTTTTAATACTGGTATACAGTGCCATTGTCTGACTGGGAATTCAAAGAATATATGGGGGTTATGTGCACCCACAATTTTTACTACTGGTATACAGTGCCATTGTCTGACTGGGAATTCAAAGAATATATTGGGGTGACGTGCACCCACAATTTTTAATACTGGTATACAGTGCCATTGTCTGACTGGGAATTCAAAGAATATATTGGGGTTATGTGCACCCACAATTTTTACTACTGGTATATAGTGCCATTGTCTGACTGGGAATTCAAAGAATATATGGGGGTTATGTGCACCCACAATTTTTAATACTGCTATACAGTTCCTTTGTCTCACTGGGAATTCAAAGAATATATGGGGGTTATGTGCACCCACAATTTTTAATACTGGTATACAGTGCCATTGTCTGACTGGGAATTCAAAGAATATATTGGGGTTATGTGCACCCACAATTTTTACTACTGGTATATAGTGCCATTGTCTGACTGGGAATTCAAAGAATATATGGGGGTTATGTGCACCCACAATTTTTAATACTGGTATACAGTGCCATTGTCTGACTGGGAATTCAAAGAATATATTGGGGTTATGTGCACCCACAATTTTTACTACTGGTATATAGTGCCATTGTCTGACTGGGAATTCAAAGAATATATGGGGGTTATGTGCACCCACAATTTTTAATACTGGTATACAGTGCCATTGTCTGACTGGGAATTCAAAGAATATATGGGGGTTACGTGCACCCACAATTTTTAATACTGCTATACAGTTCCTTTATCTCACTGGGAATTCAAAGAATATATGGGGGTTATGTGCACCCACAATTTTTACTACTGGTATACAGTGCCATTGTCTGACTGGGAATTCAAAGAATATATTGGGGTTATGTGCACCCACAATTTTTACTACTGGTATATAGTGCCATTGTCTGACTGGGAATTCAAAGAATATATGGGGGTTACGTGCACCCACAATTTTTACTACTGGTATACAGTGCCATTGTCTGACTGGGAATTCAAAGAATATATGGGGGTTACGTGCACCCACAATTTTTAATACTGCTATACAGTTCCTTTGTCTCACTGGGAATTCAAAGAATATATGGGGGTTATGTGCACCCACAATTTTTACTACTGGTATACAGTGCCATTGTCTGACTGGGAATTCAAAGAATATATTGGGGTTATGTGCACCCACAATTTTTACTACTGGTATACAGTGCCATTGTCTGACTGGGAATTCAAAGAATATATGGGGGTTACGTGCACCCACAATTTTTAATACTGCTATACAGTTCCTTTGTCTCACTGGGAATTCAAAGAATATATGGGGGTTATGTGCACCCACAATTTTTACTACTGGTATACAGTGCCATTGTCTGACTGGGAATTCAAAGAATATATGGGGGTTACGTGCACCCACAATTTTTGCTACTGCTATACAGTTCCATTGTCTCACTGGGAATTCAAAGAATATATGGGGGTTATGTGCACCCACAATTTTTACTACTGGTATACAGTGCCATTGTCTCACTGGGAATTCAAAGAATATATGGGGGTTATGTGCACCCACAATTTTTAATACTGGTATACAGTGCCATTGTCTCACTGGGAATTCAAAGAATATATGGGGGTTATGTGCACCCACAATTTTTAATACTGGTATACAGTGCCATTGTCTGACTGGGAATTCAAAGAATATATTGGGGTTATGTGCACCCACAATTTTTACTACTGGTATATAGTGCCATTGTCTGACTGGGAATTCAAAGAATATATGGGGGTTATGTGCACCCACAATTTTTAATACTGCTATACAGTTCCTTTATCTCACTGGGAATTCAAAGAATATATGGGGGTTATGTGCACCCACAATTTTTACTACTGGTATACAGTGCCATTGTCTGACTGGGAATTCAAAGAATATATTGGGGTTATGTGCACCCACAATTTTTACTACTGGTATATAGTGCCATTGTCTGACTGGGAATTCAAAGAATATATGGGGGTTACGTGCACCCACAATTTTTACTACTGGTATACAGTGCCATTGTCTGACTGGGAATTCAAAGAATATATGGGGGTTACGTGCACCCACAATTTTTAATACTGCTATACAGTTCCTTTGTCTCACTGGGAATTCAAAGAATATATGGGGGTTATGTGCACCCACAATTTTTACTACTGGTATACAGTGCCATTGTCTGACTGGGAATTCAAAGAATATATGGGGGTTATGTGCACCCACAATTTTTAATACTGGTATACAGTGCCATTGTCTCACTGGGAATTCAAAGAATATATGGGGGTTATGTGCACCCACAATTTTTAATACTGGTATACAGTGCCATTGTCTCACTGGGAATTCCACAAATAATTTGGGGATTCATTCACCCTACATCTCAGGCTCTTGCCATATTCACCCAGGTTGTCAGTGCTGCACCAGCTCGTTCCCAGACAACTCGGCCCGAAAAACACGTTACCTATATAGAGGATTTGGACAATGAAGACAACATGTTCTAAATCTAATGTCTGCACCTTCTCCAGAATTAAAATAAAGGCAGCGTTTAACTTTCAAATAGCACTGCACAAAGGAAGAGCTTATCAGCTTGTCTCATGACATGCTACTGAAAAGTTTCATTTGTGTATCTTAATGTAAATATAGTTGTATAAGCTTTTTGGGTTTTAGGCACTGCCAAGTTATTTATTACCACCCGCTCCCTTATAATGATGATGACGCCAAAGTCACTGTGGGTGTTCAGAGCTCACAGCTTTGGGTGACATTTGTCTTGCTCTCTGTCGGTACCAGCTGTCTTTTTGGATACCGTAAAGTTATGTTGACTTTATTAACAGCTATAGAAGCTTTAGCCAGGTTGTGACGGTGTGTAACCCTAACAACACTAAGTGGGATACACATTAATAGTCAGTCTATGTACGCTAAACGTATCACTGAAGTAATTTTTTTTCCCTCTCCCCTAATATAAGAAAGGAACAGACATTAGACCTAGACCGGGGTTCGAGGCTTGAAAAAATCCAGTATTATTTGTTCTTCATGATGTGAAATATGTGTTGAAAAGCAACCCAAGATGAAGTCAGCCATGTGTGCCAGTGTGTTACTTGGCATGCCTTTGCTGGCCCCAACTGTAAGGGTCACTCTCCATTTCCTCCATTTTCCACTCCCCTTCACACCATTTGTGGTGAAGCAATGGGATGCACTGAAGTGCACCCTCTAGCCTCGTGTGGGATAGGGACATCAGATGCCACTCCAACCCCCTCGTCTTCCTCCGCCAGCCAACGGTGCGAAGATGAGAGGAGTGTGCTCTGAATGTTTTCTGCCTAGCAGAGGCTAGTTCTCACTTACGAAAATGGCCCCACTTTGACCTGTATATCAGGCACAATGGTGTAGGTTTCAAAGAAACATGGCACCAACAAGTTGGAAAACGTGGGCCATGCGTGGACCGTGTTTGAGTCTGGCAAGCTCCAGATCTGCTACCAGGTTCCAGCCATTATCACAGGCGCAAAAATGCCAGGCCCCAGGTGTAGCAGGGAAAAAAAAATGCCATCTCAGCCAGGATGGCATCCCTGACAACGGAGGCACTGTGCTGTCTGTCCCCCAAGCTGATCAGTTTCAGCACGGCCTACTGACATCTCCCCATGCCAGTGTTACAGTGTTTTCCGCTAGTAGCTGGGGTGGAGGTTGCAGCTTCGTAGGGTTTCAGTCTACTCCTGCCATGAATTTTGGCCTGGGAGAGGAGATAGGCCACCCCAGTTTGCACCCGGGGAACAGACTCCACCACATTCACCCTGCCTGTCATTAAAGATAAGCACTGCAGCATCCCTGACCACAGGCGCTTGTCCATGTGTCGGTGGTCAAGTGGACCTTGCAGCAAAGCGCAGAGCTCTGGGCCCGACTGATGTTATGGGACACATGCAGGCGCAAGGCAGAGACAGCACACCAAGAGAGGTAGTAACGGCTAGGCCCAGCATAGGGAGGTGCCCCAGCTGCCATCTGCTGACGGAAGGCCTGGGTCTCCAGAAGCATAAACAAACACCAACATCTCCAGGGCCAGCAGTTTATCGATGAGGCTGTTACAGGCTTGGGCATGGGGGTGGGTTGTATTGTACTTCTGCCTGCAATGAAAAGCTTGGGAAATGTGGAGTGGCTGGGAAGAGGCGCATGATGGTGCAGGCCAAAAGGGCGCATGAGGGTGAACTCCCCAATGTGTCAGAGATAGGTGTGTAGGTGTCCTTGCATCATATACTTGCACCATATTTGGCTTTGGAAGTTAATTTTGTGCCAAAAAGTGGTTAAGACAGCGATCCCTCAGCTACTCCCGTTACACTGTCTATTGAAGTTACCATCTGTGGAAGTGGATCACCATTTCTAAGATCCCAAAGGAAGCAGGCAAGAGATGTGCAGTTCAGAAAAAAAGATGAGAAAATAAGTTTAGGCTGTAGAGCACAGAGGGATCGGAGAGGACAGAGCTGGTGTCGGCCAGGTATTCCCACAACATGCGCCTATACTTGTCCCTCCTGGTGACACTAGGCCCCTGAGTGGCAGTAATTTGTCCAGGGGGGCCATTAACGTGTTCCAGACCTAGGAATAAGTCTTCCAACAGGGTAGAGTTTTGCATGCCTTTGCTTCTACCCACTGTTTTTGCTGCTTAGCTTCCCTCCACATCTACTCTGCTTACACCCCTAAACATCACCCCAGTTTATGCCTTTGCTTCTACCCAGGTTTTTTGTTGATTTAGCTTCCCTCTACATCTACACTGCTTTAGCCCCTAGACATCACCCCTGTCCATGTGGGGTCGGTGGCCTCGTCATCCACCAACTCCTCTTCCAATTGCGCACTGCCCCCTTACTGCAAACCGCACATGACCACAGCTTGCCTTGATGGCAACTGTGTCTCATGATCCCCACTTAGGTCCAGACAAGTCGGTGGCGGGTCCAAAACCCCAAAATTGGAAGGAAATGGCAGATGCTGCAGTATTTCTAACACCTGTTCCTGGTGCTCGGGCCTGGTCTGTGTTGTACCCTGCACCCTGCTTAACGCATCTGCCATATCCGAAGTTGTGCTGAGCGCATGCTAATGTTTCGTGTCCAGTGCAATGGATGGGATGGGATTTCACATAAGTCTGCCACCCATGGCCACTCATGGTTGAGCAACTGAGGGAGTTGACTTTGACGAACCCGAGGGTTTTGGAGTTGGAACTACATCAAAGGTCTGTGCTGCTCACACACTCTGCTCAACACATGATATGTTTAGTGCCAGCAGTGTGGAGACGTCGCACAACAGCCGTTGTTCCAGCAGGTACAGGCGTTGTAGGAGTGCATAGAGGCTAGCAGCGGCAACTATACACTTTAAAAACTATCCGCACAAGCGCCACACTTTCACCAGTAGCTCAGGAACATTGGGGTACCTTTTTCAAAAGATTAGCAGCAATGAGTTAAAAACGTGGCCCAGGCATGGAATATGTTGCAGGCTGCCAAGCTACAGAGCCAATCCCAGGTTACGGCCATTATCACACATGACAACATGCCTGGGCCCAGGTGCAGTGGCAAAAACCACATTGCCGTCTCATCGAGGATGGCATGACTCACTTTGTAGGCAGTGTGCTGTCTGGCCCCCAAGCTGATGAGCTTCAGCACGGCCCGCTGACGTCTCCCCACACCAGTGTTGCAGCGTTTCCAGCTCGTAGCTGGGGTCAATTTAACAGCGGAGGAGGGTGGTGTTTCAGCCCTCCTCCCAGGAATGTTGTGTGGGGAGACAAGTCAGGCCACCACATTTTGCGACCCGGTCCACGCCTCAACTACATTCAACCACTGTGCCCAAATTGAAAGGTAGCGTCCCTGTCCGCATGCACTTGTCCATTCGTAACTGGTCGCATGGAACTTTAGGGCTAAGCGCTGAATTTAGGGACCGCCTCATGTTTGGGGGAAAGTGCTGGTGTGGACGGCACAGTGCGGTGGCGCAGTAGACACTCTGCCCAAAAAGGGCAGAGTGTCCCCCAGCCGGGATTCCAACATCTCCTGGGCCAGATTTCTTGAGATGAGGCCGTTGAAGCCTTGGGCATGTGGGTGGGTTGCGCTGTACTTTAGCATGAAATGAAAGGCTTGGGAGATGGGGAGTTGCTGGGAAGAGGCGCATGATGGCGCGGGCAAAAGGAGAAATGGCAGGAAAAGGTGAGGATAAGGGTGAACTCCCCAAAGTGTCAGAGGCAGATGTGGAGGTGTCCTGGCTCCTGGTCTGGACTGCAGCGCCAGCCCTGTCAACAGTGGAAGAGGCAGTGGCCGCCAGGCCAAACGACGATTATCCTGCGCTTGCTCTCACCCACTGAGCCCAGGGCTTGCCTTCCAAATGATGGCACCCGCAAGAGGTGGTGAGATTCCTCTCCGCAGATCTCCAAACCATCTTGGACTTGCAAATTGCACTAAATTTGTCATGTAACTGACATGTATATGATGAGTCTATCCATTGTCTGTTCATTTTGGTGAAAGTCAGCCTGTCAGCTGACAGACAGCTGTGCTTCAGTGATGATGTCACCGGCTGCTTGTACCCCCAGTTTTTGCTGCTTAGCTTGCCTCCACATCCACACTGCTTTTGCCCCTACACATCACCCCTATCCATGCCTGTGCCTCTAGCCATAAGTCTGCCACCCATGGAAACTCATGGTGCAGAAAGTGAGGGAGCTGACTCTGAGGAACCCTTGGGTTTTGTAGCTGGTACTCCATCAAAGGTCTCTGCTGCTCACACACCCTGCTGAACATACGGTATCTAGGGTTAGAGCGTGTGGTGACCTCGCACAACAGTAGGTGCTTCAGGCAGATGTAGGCCTTGCTGGAGTGTATTGCGGCTAGCTCCAGGTACTGTAGACTTGGGAAAGTGGGTGTCCAAGTGCCGCACTTTCACCCTTAGCTCAGCTAATTTGGGGTATGTTTTTAAAAATCATTGCACCACTACATTGAACATGTGGGCCAGGCATGGAACGTGTTGGAGGCTGGCAAGCTCCAGAGCCCTCCAACAAGCTAAAAAACCTGGCCCCAGGGGCAGCGGGGATAAACAAATTGCCATCTCATCCAGGATGGCATCCCTGACCTCAGAGGCAGTGTGCTGTCCGTCTCCCAAGCTGATGAGCTTCAGCCCAGCCTGCTGACGTCTCCCCACACCAGTGTTGCAGCGTTTTCAGCTCGTAGCTGGGGTAAATCTAACAGCGGAGGAGGAGGAGGGTGGTGTTTCAGCCCTCCTCCCAGGAATGTTTTGTGGGGAAACAAGTCAGGAAAATTCTTGAAACGGGAGAGTTTTGCATCTTTGCCCTTGCTGCCTATGGACATCCCTTTGCCTCTAGCCACCATTTTCCCTGCTTTGCTTGCCTCCACATCCACACTGCTTTTGCCCCTAGACATCACCCCAGTCCATGCCTTAGCTTGTACCCCCAGTTTTTCCTGCTTAGCTTGCCTCCACATCCACACTGCTTTTGCCCCTAGACATCACCCCAGTCCATGCCTTAGCTTGTACCCCCAGTTTTTCCTGCTTAGCTTGCCTCCACATCCACACTGCTTTTGCCCCTAGACATCACCCCAGTCCATGCCTTAGCTTGTACCCCCAGTTTTTCCTGCTTAGCTTGCCTCCACATCCACACTGCTTTTGCCCCTAGACATCACCCCAGTCCATGCCTTAGCTTGTATCCCCAGTTTTTCCTGCTTAGCTTGCCTCCACATCCACACTGCTTTTGCCCCTAGACATCACCCCAGTCCATGCCTTAGCTTGTACCCCCAGTTTTTCCTGCTTAGCTTGCCTCCACATCCACACTGCTTTTGCCCCTAGACATCATCCCTATCCATGCCTCTTCCCCTAGCCATAACTCTGCCACCCCTGGAAACTCATGGTGCAGAAACTTTGGTTGCTGACTTTGAGGAACCCTTGGGTTTTGTAGATGGAACTCCATCAAAGGTCTGTGCAGCTCACACACCCTGCTCAAGATATGGTATTGTAGGGTTTCAGCGTGTGTGAATGACGGACAACAGCCTGTGTTTGGACAGATGTAGGCCTTGCTAGAGTGTTTTTAGGCTAGCAGCGACTCCTGTGCACTTGCAAAAGTGGGCGCACAAGCGCCGCATTTTCAACAGTAGCTTCGGTACATTTGGGTATGTTTTTAAAAAACTTTGCACCACTAGGTTAGACGTGGGCCAAACATGGAACGTGTTGGAGGCTGGCAAGCTCCAGAGCCGCTACCAGGTTCCAGCCATTATCACAGGCGTAAAAATGCCAGGCCCCAGGTGTAGCAGGGAAAAAAAAATGCCATCTCAGCCAGGATGGCATCCCTGACCTCGGAGGCACTGTGCTGTCTGTCCCCCAAGCTGATGAGCTTCAGCACCGCCTGCTGACGTCTCCCCACACCAGTGTTTTAGCGTTTGCCGCTAGTAGCTGTGGTGGAGGTTGCAGCGTCGTAGGGTTTCAGTCTACTCCTGCCATGAATTTTGGCCTGGGAGAGGAGATAGGCCACCCCAGTTTGCACCCGGGGAACAGACTCCACCACATTCACCCTGCCTGTCATTAAAGATAAGCACTGCAGCATCCCTGACCACAGGCGCTTGTCCAAGTGTCGGTGGTCAAGTGGACCTTGCAGCAAAGCGCGGAACTAAGGGCCCACCTGATGTTGAGTGACACGTGCTGGTGCAAGGCGGGGACGCCACACCGGGAGAAGTTGAGACGGCTAGGGACGGCATAGTGAGGTGCCACAGTTGCCATCAGGTCCGGGAAGGCGGGAGTTTCAACAAGCCGGAACGCCAACCTCTCCTGGGCCAGCAGTTTAGCGATGTTGGCGTTCTAGGCTTGCGTGGGTGGGTGGTTAGCGGTGTATTTCTGCCGGCGCTCCAATGTCTGAGAGATGGTGGGTTGTTGTAAAGAAGCGCCTGATGGTGCCTTTGATGGTGCAGGAGAAGGAGATAAGACAGAAACAGGGGAGGATGAGGGAGAAGTCAACAAAGTGGCGGAGGCAGATGAAGTGATGTCCTGGCTCGTCCTCTGGAGTGCATCGCCAGCACTGTGAGCAGAGGCAGTGGCATGAACGGCGGGCGACGTTTGTCCTGCCGTTGCTGCCTGCCACTGATTCCATTGCTTGGATTCCAAATGACGGTGCATTGAAGTGGTGGACAGGTTGCTCTTCTCAGGGCCCCTACTCGATTTCGAGAGGCAAATTGTGTAGACGACACTATATCTGTCCTCGGCGCATTCCTTGAAAAAACTCTACACCTTCAAGAAACGTGCCCTCGATGGGGGAGTTTTTCTGGGCTGGGTACAAAAGGGAACATCTTCGGACATTCCGGGTCTGGCCTGGCTTCGGCAAAGCAGCTGACCTCTGCCTCTGGACATGTCTCTGCCTCTAGCTACCCTTTTTGGTGCTGCACCTGCCTCAACATCCACACTACTTTCCCAGCTTGACATCTGCCTTGTCCAGGTGGGGTCGGTGTCCTCGTCGTCCACCACCTCCTCTTCCAACTCCTGTCTCGCCTCCTCCTCCTGCACAATGCGCATGTCAACTGGCTGCCCTGACAGCAACTGTGTCTCATCGTCGTCGATGAGGGTGGGTTGCTGGTCATCCGCCACCAAATCGACCGGAGATGGAATGGAGGAGACTCTAGTGTTTGAGCATCTGGACACAGATACTCGTCTGTTAGGTCCGTGGAATCGCGAAATGGAGGGGCAGGTTGCGGTACAGTCAAAGGAAGGGAGAACAGCTCTGGGGAGCAGGGACAGTTGGGGTTATTGTTCTGAGAAGATTGGGAATTTTGGGTGGAAGGAGGACAAGACTGTTGGGTAAGAGGAGGTAGAGGCTGACTGGCTGGTGGACAATGTGCTTTAAGCGTTATCCGACAGCCATTGCAAGACCTGTTCCTGGTTCTCGGGCCTACTAATCTTTGTACCATTCAGCCTAGTTAATGTGGAACTTTTGTGCAAAGCGCAGAACTTAGGGCCCGCCTGATGTTAAGGGACACACGCTGGTACAAGGCTCAACTCACCCTAAGTGCCAAAAACACTGCTGGTGCAAGGCTCTACTCATGCCAAGGGCCTCAATCTCTGCTGGTAGCTCAGCTTAAGGTCATGTAACTTTGTTTGGAAGGGCTCATGTTAAGGGCTAGAAAAGTGAATTTTGGAAGGTCTTACCACATCACACACACACACACACACACACACACTCAAAATGAGAGTTAAGGGTGAGGGCTTTTGGAATTCCCATTGCCTATTCCATTTGTGGTTGTCATGGGGAACGTGATTTAAAGGGGTGGTTGTTACTGTTTGTTGAGCTTAAATTGGGGTTTGTGTCCATCCATTTGGGGAGTAAAGAAGGTTTCCAGGTATTTTCCCACTTTGATAGAGGTTTTTTTGAATGTGGAAAGTGTGTAGTTGTTAGGCAGTGATGTTGGGGTAATAGAGGGTCTTTGGTGTGTTAGATGCCCCCAGGCATGCTTCCCCTGCTGTCCCAGTGTCATTCCAGAGGTGTTGGCATCATTTCCTGGGGTGTCATAGTGGACTTGGTGACCCTCCAGACACGGATTTGGGTTTCCCCCTTAACGAGTATCTGTTCCCCATAGACTATAATGGGGTTCGAAACCCGTTCGAACACACGAACATTGAGCGGCTGTTCGAATCGAATTTCGAACCTCGAACATTTTAGTGTTCGCTCATCTCTAATAGTGGTCCCTCCACACAGTACAATGTCACATAATGGCACCTCCACGCAGTATTGTATCCCACAGTGACTCCAACAAATTTTCCAAAAATTTTGGTTCATCCAAACACAGCATTTTTGGGTTTCACCACTAATGAGCTATTTATATACTGTGGAATCTCTTAGGTCCCTAGAGTATAATAAGAGTAGTCCCTGGAGAGGTGATAAAACATAAAAATCAATGTTACTCATCTTCCCTGGACTCTGGTGTGGCTCCCTGTTCTCTTTGTTGCTTCTGTCTGACGTCAGCGACTGATGATTGGGTCTTGGGGGTTACATCGGCATCATTATCTGCCATGACACCGACGTAACCCCAGAGGTCCTATCAGCAGTCGCTAACATCAGGCAGATGCGCCAAAGAGTACAGGGTTTTGTCCAAATGAAATCACTAGGTGAGTTTGACCAAGTGCCATGTCGAGGAAATATGCCTTGGCTTACGTGCTGAGTTGCCAACCCCTGTTCTAGAAGGTTCTACTAATGACAATCCACAACCCTGAGGACATTATGTTTTTCATGACTGTATTTGTATAGAAGTAAATATACGACAGACTTAAAGAGGACCTTTCACCATATCCGGGCACAGGCAGTTCTATATACTGCCGGAAAGCTGACAGTGCACTGAATTCAGCGCACTGTCGGCTTTGCCGATCTGTGCCCGGTGTGAAGAGCTTACGGTCCGGTACCGTAGCTCTTCTATGGTCAGAAGGGCGTTTCTGACCATTAGCCAGAGACGTCCTTCTGCCTCGCGGCGCCTATCGCGCTGTACTGTGGAGCGGGGAGGAACGCCCCCTCCCTCTGCTCACAGCGCTCGTCCATAGACGAGTATTATCAGGGAGGGGAGGGGGCGTTCCTCCCCGCTCCACAGTACAGCGCGATAGGCACCGCGAGGCAGAAGGATGTTCCTGGCTAATGGTCACAAACGCCCTTCTGACCATAGAAGAGCTACGGTACCGGACCGTAAGCTCTTCACACCGGGCACAGATCGGGAAAGCCGACAGTGCGCTGAATTCAGCGCACTGTCAGCTTTCCGGCAGTATATAACACTGCATGTGCCCAGATATGGTGAAAGGTCCTCTTTAAAAAAAAAACAGAGAAACAACATGTACACTTTATTATTGTGGAGGGGACGATTTGGAGAACATTTTTGTAATATACTTTATTCATCTATTTCATTTCCTTTTAACAAAAACAGGAAATAAAGTCTCAGACTAGTAAATGGCTAATAAAGTATCGGAGGCGAAATTTATACACACAGGGGGAAATTTATTATGTGAATTCTGGCATAACTTGCACCAAAAACGTGTCTACCTTGCTGTGTGCCACATTTATGAAGTGTATATAGTCACTCTATACACTATTCCTACTTGTGAGAAAAGGAGTGTGGCCTCGAAGGAAAGGAGATGTGACATAGTGGGAAACTGGCGTGGCCTTATTTGCGCCAATAACCTTCAATCTAATAGGTCTGGACAGTCTAACAATACGCCAGATTTATCAAACATCATCAGCCACGTGTCTAACACATAGTAAATCTACCCCACTTTGTATCATCAATATATACAGATATAACAGTTGCCAAATGGGAGGAATTACTAAAAGTAGCTGTATCACCGTTTTATACCTCCTAGAATAGTTTTGGTGTCTCATGAAAGCTGAGATTTTCAGCTGCAAATAAAAACCCCATTCATGCCACTAGATTCACACTTGCGTTGGGGTTTCCATTCTTTGGGTCCACTTGGGGACCTAAAAAACAGAAACCTAATCTGCTTAAAAAGTGGTTACCCACAGAAACCCATGGACCGCATAGACTATAATGGGGTCCGCCTGATTTCCGCCCAAAAAATGTGTTGCAAAAACTCCTGCTTTTCTCTCCACATTTTTCAAGTGGAATGGGGGATGGAATCCCCGAATGGTCACCGTAGCCTGACAATGTCTGTAACTAGTAGAAGAACAATGACGCCACACACTCTCTTACTAGATTCACGTGAAACTCAATGTGGTTTTCCACGGTAAACCACGGTATACACTAGTAAGATAAGATAAGATAATCCTTTAATAGTCCCACATTGGAGAAATTTCAGCATGTTACAGCAGCCTAGTAATACAGATACAGGATAATACACAGTAATATATTACAGACGTAGACACACACATGCTGAGAAAAGAAGATATACTAGGAGTCCATAGCAGCAAAGGAAAAAAAACGGAAGAGAAAGAAGGAAGACTTCATGGTCATCGTCATAATCATTAGTTCTCTGCGCGGAGTGATCTTCGCTTGGTTTGATGTAGATTATACAGCCTGGTTGCGGTTGGAAGGAAGGACCTGCAATAGCTCCTTCTCACACTTGGGGTGAAGCAGACGGTCACTTACAGCGCTGCCAAGTCCCATCAAGGTCCCATACATGGGGTGGGATTTGTTCTCCCACATGGAGGTCACCACAGACAGTATCCTTCTGTCACCCACCACCTGTACTGGGTCCAAGGAGCTCCCCAGGACAAAGCTGGCCCTCCTGATCAGCCACGTCCTTGCCCATGTCCCCTGCTGCTGCTGGCAGCCTCTCTCCAGGACCTGGACTCTGGAGTGGTTATACAGCTGGGTATCCACTTCCACGTCCTCGCCCACATACCCTGGTGCTGGCGAGGGGCACTGCTGACAGCCTCTCTCCAGTACATGGACTCTGGTTTGGATACCAAGCTGGGTATCCACTTCCACATCCTCGCCCACGTACCCTGGTGCTGGCGAGAGGCACTGCTGACAGCCCCTCTCCAGTACATGGACTCTGGAGCTGATACCCAGCTGGATATCCACTTCCACGTCCTCTCCCACGTACCCTGCTGGTGTCGGCGAGGGACACTGCTGGCAGCCCCTTTCCAGTACATGGACTCTGGAGCTGATACCCAGCTACCCAGCTGGGTATCCACTTCCACACCCACGTACCCTGGTGCTGGCGAGGGGCACTGCTGGCAGCCCCTCTCTAGTACATGGACTCTGGAGTGGATATCCAGCTGGGTATCCACTTCCATGTCCTCGCCCACGTCCCCTGCTGCTACGCTGCATGATTTGCTAGCTAGCTAGATATTATTGAGCTCTGAAAAGAGCTGTTATTATTCCCAATTCCTGCCTAATAAAGCACTGTATCGCACTGACAGTCTGACACCACACTCTCCCTATCACTCCAAAACGAGAATGAGACGAAGATGGTCGACACTATTCTTATGAATTGGAGGTCACATGTTTTCAGCAGCCAATGAGTTTTTTCAATTTTTTCACTGCCTCCGTTGTCATAGTTCCTGTCCCACCTCCCCTGCACAGTTATTGGTGCAAAAAACACGCCAGGGAAGGTGGGAGGGGATATGAATTTTTACTGCTTATGCGGCCTTGTATTTGATCAAATACCTATTTGATCGAACGGCGTTCGCTCATCTCTAATGTGCAGTGTTGGCCAAAAGTATTGGCACCCCTGCAATTCTGTAAGATAATACTCAGTTTCTTCCAGAAAATGATTGCAATCACAAACTCTTTGGTATTATTATCTTCATTTAATTTGTCTTCAATGGAAAACCACAAAAAGAAATGTCAAAAAGCCAAATTGGATATAATTTCACACCAAACATAAAAAAGGGGGTGGACAAAAGTATTGGCACTGTTTGAAAAATCATGTGATGCTTCTCTAATTTGTGTAATTAACAGCACCTGTTACTTACCTGAGGCACCTAACAAGTGGTGGCAAGAACTAAATCACACTTGCAGCCAGTTGAAATGGATTAAAGTTGACTCCACCTCTGTCCTGTGTCCTTGTGTGACCACATTGAGCATGGAGAAAAGAAAGAAGACCAAAGAACTGTCTGAGGACTTGAGAAGCAAAATTATGAGGAAGCATGAGCAATCTCAAGGCTACAAGTCAATCTCCAAAGACTTGAATGTTCCTGTGTCTACCGTGCGCAGTGTCATCAAGAAGTTTAAAGCCCATGGCACTGTGGCTAACCTCCCTAGATGTGGACGGAAAAGAAAAATTGACGAGAGATTTCAATGCAAGATTGTGCAATGCAAGATGGTGGCTAAAGAACCTCGACTAACATCCAAACAAGTCCAAGCTGCCCTGCAGTCCGAGGGTACAACAGTGTCAACCCGTACTATCCGTCAGCGTCTGAATGAGAAGGGACTGTATGGTAGGAGACCCAGGAAGACCCCACTTCTTACCCAGAGACAGAAAAAAGCCAGTTTGCCAAGCCAAGTTTGCCAAAACTTACCTGAGAAAGCCAAAAACGTTTTGGAAGAATGTTCTCTGGTCAGATGAGACAAAAGTAGGAAAAGGCATCAACATAGAGTTTACAGGAAAAAAAAGAGGCCTTCAAAGAAAAGAAGACGCCCCCTACAGTCAGACATGGCGGAGGGTCCCTGATGTTTTGGGGTTGCTTTGCTGCCTCTGGCACTGGACTGCTTGACCGTGTGCATGGCATTATGAAGTCTGAAGACTACCAACACATTGTGCAGCATAATGTAGGGCCCAGTGTGACAAAGCTGGGTCTCCCTCAGAGGTCATGGGTCTTCCAGCAGGACAATGACCCAAAACACACTTCAGGTCAGCGCTAGAAAATGGTTTGAGAGAAAGCACTGGAGACTTGTAAAGTGGCAGCAATGAGTCCAGCCCTGAATCCCATAGAACACCTGTGGGGGAGGGGAGATCTCTTGATGGCAGTTTGGAGAAGGCCCCCATCACATCTCAGGTACAACCTGGAGCAGTTTGCCAAAGAAGAATGGTCTAAGATTCCAGCAGAGCCTTGTAAGAAACTCATTGCTGGTTACCGGAAGCGGTTGTGCGCAGTTATTGTGTCTAAAGGTTGTGCTACCAAGTATTAGGCTGAGGGTGCCAATACTTCTGTCCGGCCCATTTTTGGAGTTTTGTGTGAAATGATCAATGATTTGACTTTTTTTTTTTTCATTCTCTTTTGTGTTTTTTCATTTCAAGCAAAATAAATGAAGATATTACTACCGAAGAGTTTGTGCTTGTAATCATTTTCTGGAAGACAATGAGTATTATCTGACAGAACTGCAGGGGAGCCAATACTTTTGGCCAACAATGTATAAACTCCTCACACCCTGGCCTTTTAGTTTTAGGAAGTATTAGATGAATATAGGTTCAAACTGTCTCAGAGATTTAGTCTCAAGGTTCCTGAAACTGATCACAGCCAGATCTGCCCTCTAAAAGCTCCTTGGCGCGCCTTCCCTTCTGCGTTTCGCTGTGCGTCCATATATTAGTTTACACCCACAAGTGGGGTACTATGGTAGTCAGGAGAACTTGCATAACAAATTGTGGGATGCGTTTTCTCCTTTAACCCCTTGTGAATGTGCAAATTCTAGGGCTAAATGAAAATATTAGTAAAATAAAATCAAATTTGAAAATTTCACTTCCATTTTGTATTAATTCCTGTTAAGCACTTATAGGGTTAAAATACTAGGTATATGTTGTTTTGGCTTATGTAAGGGGTACAGTTTTGAAAATGGGGTGATTTATGGGGGGTTTTAATACAAGGGTCTTTCAAAACCCCTTCATAACTAGATTAGTCCCTTAAAAAATGGGACTAATTTAGAAATTTCTTGAAAATTTTGAATATTGTTGTTTCACTTGTAAATTTTATGTCTGTAAAAAATAAAAGGGCGCCTAAAGTTTGATGCTGACATAAAGCAGAGATCTGGGACATGAGATTTATGATATAATTTTGGCGGTCTGACTATCTTTATGCAATGCACATCATTTCAAACTTTATAAAATGCATATTTTTCAAAATTTCCACCAAATTTAATATTTTTTCATAATTAAGCACAAAACATATCAACCAAAATTTACCACTAACATGAAGTACAATGTGTTACAAAAAAACAATCTCAAAATCACTTTGGTAAGTTAAAGCGTTGCAAAGTTATTGTCACATAAAGTACCGTATTTTTCGGACTATAAGACGCACCTTTTTCCCCCCAAATTTGGGGGGAAAAGAAGGGTGCGTCTTATAGTCTGAATGTGGCGCCTGGCACCCGCCGTAATAGAGAGGCGGATATCGGCAAGGGATAGACGCCGGGGCCTGAGACATCGCTGCGCTCCTCTGCCCTGCATGAAGCCAGCAGCGGTGATGCTATTCCACTCCTCCGCCCGCCGCTGGCTTCATGCAGGGCAGCGATGTCTCAGGCCCCGGCACCTGTGATGGCGTCTATCCCTCGCCGGCATCTGCCTCTCTAGTACAGTGGATGCCGGGTCAGTATCCGTGGCCCCTTCTCCCCCGGGGCCGGTCCCCACCGGCCCCGTACCTGTGACGTTGCAGGCCGGCTCCTGCGTGGCGATATCGCAGGAGCCGACCTGTTCGGGTGACAGCCGGGAGCCTAATGAGGCTCCCAGGCCTGTCACTGCTGTATATTAGTATTGCGACTGGGTCTATGACCAGCCGTAATACTAATAGACAGAATGGCCCATAGACGGCAATACAGTTGTATTGCCGTCTATGGGACTTGCAATCAAGTGACCGCAGGCTCAAGCCCCCGGGGGGGAATAAAATAGTAAAAAAAACAAAAAAAAAACTTTAAGAATATGAAATAAATAAAAGTTCTAAATCACCTCCTGTCCCTAGAATATATATATATATATATATATATATATATATATATATATATATATATATATATATATATATATAAAAGTAGAAAATCATATATCATAAACCACCGGTTTTTTTTTTTCAATTCAAGGTGATCTAACCAATATATAGTCCCCAAAATGGTATAACTAAAAAGTACTTCTGGCCCCGCAAAAAAACCACTCTATGCATCCCCGTACAGCTGCAGGGTCACCTGTCAATGTGGCCTTGCAGCTGTTGCAAAACTACAACTCCCATATATTAAATATTTTACCATTTTTTGCTTCCAAATTTTTTTTCCCTATTTTCCTCCTCTAAAACCTGGGTGCGTCTTATAGTCCGAAAAATACGGTAATACGTCAGTTTTGAAAAATCGAGCTTGGTCAGGAAGTCAAAAAGTGCCATCGGCGGGAAGGGGTTAAAGACTCAACTCACCTCAAGGGCCAAAAACACTGCTGGTGCAAGGCTCAATTCACCCAAAGGGTCAATAACTAAAACTCTGCTGTTTAAAGGCTTAATTCACCCAAATTGCCAAAAACACTGCTTTTTAAAGGCTCAACTTACCTCAAGGGCCTAATACTCTGCTGGTTAAAGGCTCAACTCATCCAAATGCCAAAAACACTGCTGGTGCAAGGCTCAATTCACCCAAAGGGCCAATAACTAAAACTCTGCTGTTTAAAGGCTCAACTCACCCAAAGGGCCTAAAACTCTGCTTGTGCAAGGCTCAACTCACTTTTTTGATGATACAAGCACTATAAGACCGCTCCACCAAGGCTCAACTCACTTTAAAGGCCTAAAACTCTGCTGGTACAAGGCTCAACTCACCCCAAGGGCCTGAAGCTAAGTTTGGGAGGGCCCAAGGTCCTGAAAAGTAATTTTTGGAGGTCTCACCACATCACACACACACATAAACAATGACAGTTAAGGGTGGGGGCTGTTGGATTTCCCATTGCCTATTCCATCTGTTGTTGTCATGGGCAACGTGATTTAAATGGGTGCATGCTAATGTTTCTTTAGCTTTAAATTTGTGTTTCTGTCCATACTAATGTAGAGGAAAGAAGATTTCCAAGTATTTTTCCACTTCATAGAGGTCCTATTGAGTTTGGAAAGTGTCTACTTGATAGGCTGTGACAGTGGGGTAATACAGGGACTTGGGCTTCTTAGATGCCCCCAGACATGCTTCCCCTGCTGTCCCAGTTGCATTCCAGAGGTGTTGGTATCATTTCTTGGGATGTCACTGTGGACTTGGTGACTCTCATTAGTCGGATAGTGGTTTCCCCTAAAACGAGCATTTTTTTCCCCATAGACTATAATGGGATTCGATATTCAGCCGAATAGTCGAATATTGAGGGTCTACTCAAAATGAATATCGAATATTGAATATTTCACTACTCACTCATCTCTACTAAGAACCTCATGTTCAGTATTGTAGAGTTTGCGGAGAAGGACTAGATCAATGTATAAGACTGGGATGTGTGGGCCATGTCTCTTTCTTTTTGCACATCATCACTGAATATGACTTTCATTCACAGTCCACGATTGCCTTTCCAATAGCCCATTGTAGCCTTGTTTTTTTTTTTTTTTTTTTCTGTTTGGGTGTTAGTGATGGCTTTCTTTTAGCTTTTCTGTTTGTAAATCCCATCTTTGAAGAGTTCTGTTTATCACTCATGAAGTCAATGCCTCAGAGACTGTAAGCAGTTATAAAAGCCAGAGGTGGTGCAACAAAGTCCTAGTGATGTGTTGGAGGGTTATTTTGTTCGTTTTTCATGATTCCATAATTTTTTTCCTCAGAATTGAGTGATTCCATAATTTATTCCCGGTGCTTGTTCTAAAAATTCAACTGTTACCGGTGACCACAATTATTTTTCTGGATTTCTTTTTGTGTTTCTTAAAGCCAGAAAGTTGCCATATGAAATGCCTTTAGTTTATTTTCATGGCTGTGATCTGCTTTTTTTTCTACAAAATTAAACAACTGAAGGAACATCCTCAGGGACTGGTGATTCCAGAATTTTTGCCAGGGGTTGTAGAAACCTGGTATACAAGAAGGTGGTATATACATACAGTCCTATGAAAAAGTTTGGGCACCCCTATTAATCTTAATCATTTTTAGTTCTAAATATTTTGGTGTTTGCAACAGCCATTTCAGTTTGATATATCTAATAACTGATGGACACAGTAATATTTCAGGATTGAAATGAGGTTTATTGTACTAACAGAAAATGTGCAATATGCATTAAACCAAAATTTGACCGGTGCAAAAGTATGGGCACCCTTATCATTTTATTGATTTGAATTCCCCTAACTACTTTTTACTGACTTACTGAAGCACAAAATTGGTTTTGTAACCTCAGTGAGCTTTGAACTTCATAGCCAGATGTATCCAATCATAAGAAAAGGTATTTAAGGTGGCCAATTGCAAGTTGATCTCCTATTTGAATCTCCTCTGAAGAGTGGCATCATGGGCTACTCAAAACAACTCTCAAATGATCTGAAAACAAAGATTGTTCAACATAGTTGTTCAGGGGAAGGATACAAAAAGTTGTCTCAGAGATTTAACCTGTCAGTTTCCACTGTGAGGAACATAGTAAGGAAATGGAAGACCACAGGGACAGTTCTTGTTAAGCCCAGAAGTGGCAGGCCAAGAAAAATATCAGAAAGGCAGAGAAGAAGAATGGTGAGAACAGTCAAGGACAATCCACAGACCACCTCCAAAGAGCTGCAGCATCATCTTGCTGCAGATGGTGTCACTGTGCATCGGTCAACTATACAGCGCACTTTGCACAAATAGAAGCTGTATGGGAGAGTGATGAGAAAGAAGCCGTTTCTGCACGTACGCCACAAATAGAGTTGCCTGAGGTATGAAAAAGCACATTTGGACAAGGCAGCTTCATTTTGGAAACAAAAATTGAGTTGTTTGGTTATAAAAAAAGGCGTTATGCATGGCGTCCAAAAAGAAACAGCATTCCAAGAAAAACACATGCTACCCACTGTAAAATTTGGTGGAGGTTCCATCATGCTTTGGGGCTGTGTGGCCAATGCCGGCATCGGGAATCTTGTTAAAGTTGAGAGTCGCATGGATTCCACTCAGTATCAGCAGATTCTTGAGAATAATGTTCAAGAATCAGTGACGAAGTTGAAGTTACGCCGGGGATGGATATTTCAGCAAGACAATGATCCAAAACACTGCTCCAAATCCTCAGGCATTCATGCAGAGGAACAATTACAATGTTCTGGAATGGCCATCCCAGTCCCCAGACCTGAATATCATTGAACATCTGTGGGATGATTTGAAGCGGGCTGTCCATGCTCGGCGACCATCTAACTTAACTGAACTTGAATTGTTTGTCCAAAATACCTTTATCCAGGATCCAGGAACTGATTAAAAGCTACAGGAAGCGACTAGAGGCTGTTATCTTTGCAAAAGGAGGATCTACTAAATATTAATGTCACTTTTCTGTTGAGGTGCCCATACTTTTGCACCGGTCAAATTTTGGTTTAATGCATATTGCACATTTTCTGTTAGTACAATAAACCTCATTTCAATCCTGAAATATTACTGTGTCCATCAGTTATTAGATATATCAAACTGAAATGGCTGCTGCAAACACCAAAATATTTAGAACTAAAAATGATTAAGATTAATAGGGGTGCCCAAACTTTTTCATAGGACTGTATAAATAACCTAAAGTAGTAATAAGCAATGTACACATATAACATAATCTTAGGAGAGAGAAACAGGTAGTGAGAGGTATACAATATATATATTTTAACCACTTCAGTACCGGGCCAATTTGTGGTCCAGGACCATACACATTTTAGGTTTTTTTTGTATGTCCGGTTTTGAGGGCAGTAACATTTTTCTCATGTCTCAAACAACTAATTTTTATGTCTTTTTTTTTCGGGTGAAAGAAATTTTTTGAGAGAAGTCCTCAGTAGTTGATACCTCTTTTAACTTAAAAATTTTTTTGATGACATATCGAGCTTTCGGGACTCTATAGAGGTCCCTTCATCAGGATGGTATAACACAATTTCTGAAGGTAGGCATATATATACAGAGAAATGGAGTGTTAGATGCAAAATAGATGGAAAACAGAACATGTAAATAAACAGTAAAACAACATATATATCAGTTAACAGGAAAGTTCTCTGGGTTAGTAGCTTCTTTGATCAGTGACGTGTTGTTTAGTGGTTGTAAAAGGCCATAAAACCCTGGGCCTGGTTTAATCCCCTTTGGAGAGTGTTGAGGGTCACCATAAGTTTAACCTCCCATATGAGGCGATCTTTTCTGCTCTTGAAATTTCCTCTTAGTATCAGGATCTTCATATCTTTGGTCATATTATGATTTTCATTGCAGAAGTGTTTTGGCACAGGGAGGTCCAGTCTCTGCTCTCTAATCATAAGTCTGTGTGAGTTCATCCTCATCCTAAGTGACTGTCCTGTCTCACCTACATACAGGCCCTCAGGACACTTAGTACACAATATCAAATACACCACATTAGGTGGCGGCAGGTGAAGTTACTTGGGATCTTGAAGTGTCGATCAGAGTTCGGGATCTTTATTTTATCCGTAGTCAGTATGTGAGGACAGGTTTTGTACCTCTTCTGTCCACATGGAAATGTTCCTGTGTTAGTTGGAGGTGACAGTGAGCTGCTAATAATCATATTCCTGAGGTTTGGTGGCTGTCTATATCATAGGAGAGGGGGGTCTGAAAATATGGATTTTAGATGGTTTAGATGGTCTTTTTTCAGGGACACATAGGGCTTTATTTTTATCTTGTCTTTATTTTTGTATGTTTTTTAATTGTTTTTTTTTTTTTTTATCCAGGAAAATATAAACATAATAGGAGGGAAATTGTGTCTGGTTTTCACTTTTCTTTTTTTTTAAATTTAATAACACAAAGTGCTACTGAAAAACTTTATAAAATAGTGTTTCCTTTCCGTTATGACAATTTTTATTTTATATGGTGTTGTCGGGGGGTGGGGCTATAACCTTTAATATCAGTGTTTTATTGATGTATTGTTTAATTTACTTGTTTAATTATTTTATTTACACTTTTTTTTAAACTTCATTTATTTATTTGTTTATTTGTTTTTTTCAGATGGTGTCCCCATAAGGTCATAATAGACCTTTGGGGACATCTGATCACTTTTTTTTTTGTACTGGAGGCTGATTTCCCCTGCAACTGGGACTGGTACATTTATCCCCAGTTGCAGGAGGAATATACAGCCTCCTGTACGCTGTTCTTTAGACTTACAGAGCTGATCTGGGTCCTGTAAAACTCAGCAGCTCTTGTTGGTACACTCAGCCCAGCAGATCATGTGACCACCAGGTCAGAGGGTGGTCCCATCATGGCGGCGCCCATAGCTGTATATACAGCGCTCATTGAGTGCTGTATACACAGCGATCGAGAAGGCAGGGAAGGGAATAAACCTTCCCTTCCTTCTCTCTGGGAGCTCCAGCTGAAGTTACATTTTAATCAAGCAAGATCTTTCTGTTGTCTCATAATGTTAGGGTTGTGACTTACCAAAAGGGAATTCACATGATGCTTTCTTGGTGCAAAAATTACCATTGTTAATGGATTTTCTACTGTAACCTCTTTCCTGGAAATGTGTAGTAAGTAGCAGATACTGTTTGACACGTAGAAATTCAACAATTGGAATGGCTCTTTTAACCTTCTAGTAGTGTGGTAGTGTGAACGTGTGGCATGGATGAAAATATTAGTGCAAATTTTCTTCCTGAAAACATCAGTTGAAACAAAATAGGGGAGCGGAGCCTGACCGCGTAAGATGGCGGACGCATCTCAGTAAAGCTCCGATCAGCGTGAACCAGAAAGCTGCCGTACCAGCGGTCAACAGTTGCCAAAGTAGTGAGAACCGGCAGAGATGGATCCCAGGACCCCCCGAGCACACCTAAGGCCCTAAAAATGCATTGAGACTTACAGCCTTTTGCAAGGAAGAAGACCTCTGTTTCACCCAGGCCTTCTCCCAAGATGGTGCCGACATCCTCAGTCACACAAGCCCTCACAGGAGACTCTGATGGAGAGAGTGAGACGGAGGGTGCTCCGACAGATGAAGGTGCAGTACTGCTTACTCGTTCCTTTTTTCAAAAAACCTATTTTCAAAAAAAGCCAGTACATTATCACCTATTCTTTTGGAACTGAAGGAAATACGGGCGGACATGTTATCGGCAGGCCTTAGGCTGAGTGCCTTGGAAGAAGCATATACGTCTGTGCAATCGCATGCTGACTCTGTGAATGATCTTAGATCATCTTAGATACCATAGCGATTTACTGGATAAATCAATATCGCTTATTGAAGATCAGGAAAATAGGAACAGAAAGCGCAATATTAGATTTAAAGATTTACCTGAGACAGTCACTACAGAATCTCTCTGCCAGATGGCGATGTCTCTTTTTTCAGATCTCCTTGGCTCTGAACGAGCTGAAAAAATAGTGATAGAAAGGATTCACAGGGCGGTTCGACCAAAACCCTGTCAAGGTGAACCTCCCCGTGATGTTATCTGTGGCCTCCTGTCATATGTTGACACTAATGCTATTTTGACTGCAGCCAGGGGCAAGGAGTGTATAGAGATAGATAGACATGAGATTTCCATTTTTCAGGATGTGGCGCCATCAATTTTGGAAAAGAGAAGAATATTGAGACCCCTACTTGAAGAGCTTCGCTCTAGAGACATCAAATATGCTTGGTTATATCCGTTTGGTTTGGCTATATTGCATGGAACTAAACGCATCACTGTACATACTCCTGCCGATCTCCCACAAGTCTGGACACTATTGGATATGGAACCTCTGGAGATTAAGTCATGGCATCCATCCGGTGGCCTGGATTTGCCACCCCAACTTCCTCCTCTGGATTTGGGATCTTCGACTCTGAAACATTGCCCGCCGAAGTCAAGTAAAAATATCTTGAAAAATAAACAGGGCTTACTATGAGCTACTATATACCTGAATTTGTTCGTGGACACTGGAGGTATATCTTTCGTTTTTTGCAAAAGATTACGTGACTTTTTACCTAACTTTCCTTTAAGTGCAGGCTGGATATGCCCTTATCCTTTTCTACTTCAGTGGTATATTGGTTTTTAGACATATGTTAGCTGTATCCTTATTCTAATGTGATAGTTAGAGATGAGCGAGTAGTACTCAATCGAGTAGGTATTCGATCGAATACTACGGTATTTGAAATACTCGTACTCGATCGAGTACTACTAGCTGTTCGAAGTTAAGATTCGATGCAGAACCAGCGTTGATTGGCAGAATGCTATAAATTGCCAATCAATGCTGGTTCTTCTCTTACCTTTAGAAGTCTTCTCCCTGCGCAGCGTCCCCGCGTCCTCTTCTGGCTCTGAATTCACTCTGCTAGGCATCCGGCCTGGGCAGAGCTGACTGCGCATGTCCGCTTGCAGTGCAGGCATGCGCAGTCGGCTCTTCCCAGGCCCGATGCCTAGCAGAGTGTATTCAAGGCCAGAAGAGGACGCGGGAAGGCTGCGCAGGGAGAAGAATCCAGCCCGACCCTCACTCATGGACTTGGTAAGTAGAATTTGATCAAATGTTGCGTACCCCTGAAACAAGCATTTCCCCCCATAGAATATAATGGGTTCGAAACCCGTTAAACAGTCGAACAGTGTGTGTCTAACCCCGAACATTTTAGTGTTCGCTCATCTCTAGTGATGTTATGGTCAGCAGGGTTTATTAAAAAAAAAAAAAAAAAAAAAACCCTACGGAGCCCACTGGGCTACTGACTGCTAACACCTAAGTGTGAATACTGTCTGACAGTTGAAGTCACTGCCAGCTAAATTAAATCAACAGGTGTACTCTGTTACCAGTCATACTCTGTTGCCGCACACTGTTCGACTGGGTTTCGAACCCCATTATAGTCTATGGGGGGAAATGCTCGTTTTAGGGGTACACAACATTCGATCAAATTCTACTTACCGCTCATCCTCTATTGCTTCTCATGCAGATTTAATAGCTTTACAAGAAAAACTAAAAGCAGCTCTAAACCAGTCTTCAGCTAAACAACTCCTTTATTCTAAAGTGAAACTATATTCACATGGTAATAAAGGGGGCAAACTCATGTCGGCTATGCTAAGAAAGGAAAGAGCGAAGTCTTACATAGCTTCAATTAAGAATGCCTCTGGATCACTAGGCTGTGATACTGAGAATATAGTGAAATCTTTTCATTCTTATTACTCTGCTTTATATAATTTGAGCCAAGAGGAGTCTCCAACGCCCTCACTAGACAAACAGCAAAAAACCCGGGAGTTCTTAGATCCCCTGATCCTTCCAAAACTGACTGAGGAAGAGTGTTCTTCCCTTCTTTCCCCAATTACTGAAGAGGAGATCAGGAAGACTATTCGAAGTTTGCCAGCAGGCAAAAGCCCCGGCCCTGACGGGCTACCGATACTTTATTATAACACTTTCCAAGCCCAGCTTCTTTCGCCTCTTACCCGATTCTGTAATGCTCTATTAGAAGGTCAATCTATGCAAAAACAAACACAAGAAGCCCACATAACTCTAATCCATAAAGAAGGTAGAGATCCAACATCCTGTAGTAACTATAGGCCTATATTGCTGTTAAGTAATGATTTAAAAATTTGGGCGAAGTTGCTTGCTTTGCGTTTGAGAGATGTCATGCCCAAACTCCTCCATTGCGAACAATCTGGTTTTGTAAAAGGAAGGGAGGGAAAAGATAATACTATCCGTTCATGCTATCGATATAGCCCAGGCCACCCGGTGGACTGGACCTTTATGGATGAGGAGTCTCCACGCCCAGTACCCGCTCACACTCTCCTAAGCCCCGCCTTCTCTATAATACTAGTCGGGGAGAGGGGGGCAGGGCGCTCTGAAACCCGGACCATGGGCCGAAGTGGACCAAGAACAGGGAGCTGCAGGTAAGCGGACATGGGGGGGGGGGTTGGGGTTGGGGGGGTTGGGGTTTGTAGTACTAACACGCTCAGCTGGGCTATTCCTTAGTACTACTAACACGCTCAGATCGGCTATTACACTAAGGAATAGCTGAGCGTGTCAGTACCACTAAGGAATAGCGAAGCTGAGCTAGTCGTGTTAGTTCAGGAGGAGTAGCTGGAGGGATGGTTGGGTGTAGTGCAGAGCTCTTTCATCTGTCCGGAGTAGCCGGGCTAACCACACGGGCTCTGCTATAGCTCACTATAGAAATGCATTGACCAGTGTTGATTGGCCAGTGTACGGGCATTCGGCCAATCAACACTGGCCAATGCATTCCTATGGGAAAAAGTCAGCTTGAGCATATCGCAAGCTGACAGGGATCCCCACAAGATAGAGCCCCAAAGAGCTGGGTGAGTGACATTCCCCCCTACATAAAGGTAATCCCTAGCTAACCCTGCCTGTACATCTGTCCCTGTCTCACATTCATATAGTTCAGTCTCATATTAGTCGAATGGTAAATCCACCATTCGTCTAAATTGGAGGTTATCTGTTTCCGGCCGCCAATTCCTTTTTCCGATTTTTTTTTCACTGCCTACATTGTCGTATTTCCTGTCCCACCTCCCCTGTGCAGTTATTGGTGCAAAAAAAACGCACCAGGGAAGGTGGGAGGGGAATTGAATTTTTAGTGAGTTTGCCACCTGCTCATCTCTAATTAATACCACTGATCAGTTGGAAGGAGAGATCACATGATACGTACCTCAAAATTTGGTCTCCTTGGTGGAGATCTCTCTAGTTCATGATAGTTACTTGTTATTCTTGTATTTTTTGTAGAATGGGAGGAAATCCATGCAAACATGGGAAGAACATACAAAGTCCTTGCAGATGTTGTTCCTGGCGGGATTATAGAGACTATAGATTATAGAGACTGTTATATTTTGAGGATTCAGGGGCCTCAGATCCAGGACCTGCCAACTATCTGATATTTGTAGTGATCCTGAGCCTGAGCCCTGACTATTTCCTGCCGTGACCTCTAGATTCTGTGTCTGATACTAGTATTTGTCCATACTCGGGCTATTATTGATCACTGCCTTCACTTTTAGATGTGACACCTGGGATTTGTAGTGCATCTCCTAGTCACCTTCCTACCTGGCTTCTCTTCATCATCCACTTTCTCTCCCCAAGTCAGTAACTTTTCTGAAGTGACCTGGGGATACTCAGCAGCAAAGTCCAGATGTCTATTAAAGGGTGACAACCCTTCATATTCCAGTATAGACAGCACCAAGCTGACTGTGGTCTGTACTGTCAGATCAGGTGAGAGATGTCTAAACAGCGTCCGGTCACACTGCAAAAATGGTCACAAATGGACTCACAGGATCTGCTGCTAATGTCTGACTGCCAGATATGACAGGACACCTGTAGTAGTCTTGTGGAGTCCAGGCCTCAGTGGGTCAGACGTATATTGATGGTGTGAGGGAAAACTGCTCAATATAAGGCAGGTGAGTTTAATGTTATGGCTGATCAGGGTTTAATATCATTAAGGCCTCGTTCCCACGGAATAATGTGGCGCTCATTCTGACATGTAAACACGTGTCAGAGTGAGTGCTTCAAAACAGAATCCCATTGACTTCAATGCGTTCCGCCTTACATGCGTAACACATTGAAATCAATGGGTTAAAAAGCCTCCAATTGATTTCAATGTGTTACGCGAGTAAGTCGGATCCCATTGAAGTCAATGGGATTGTGTTTTGTTTTCACTCTGACACGTGTTTAAATGTCAGAGTGAGCACCGCGTTACTCTGTGGGAACGGGGACTAAGAGTGTTGTAAGAGGGAGCAAGAGGAAACTTCCTTATCATATCTGGAAGAATCCTCATCAACTCTGGAAGAATCCTTATAATCTCAGGAGTCCTGATTACCTCTGGGGCAATCCTTATTACTGCTGAAGGAATCCTTTTTATTTCTAGGTGAATCTTGACCAACTTTAAAGGAATCCTTACCATCCCTGGAGGAATCCTGACCATCTCTGGAGGGATCCTGACCATCACTGGAGGAATCCTGACCATCTCTGGAGGGATCCTGACCATCACTGGAGGAATCCTGACCATCTCTGGAGGGATCCTGACCATCTCTGGAAGTTTTATTATCCATTTCTGAGCCTGGGAAAATATTTCAATATCTGCAGGAAAAATGAAATATCTTCATTACATTAAGGAAATAAAATAAAAAAATCTTTAACTCTTAAGGCTGAAGAAGAGTTTCTACATAATTGTTTGTAACCATTTTTATTTTTTGGAAATCTCCATGTCCTCATTATAACTGTATAAAACTGGCTGTCATTGGGCTGCTTATCCTCCTCAGACCATCTGCCGCCCTCACTGCTCGGACAGGGCCCGACTGCTCTCTACTTCCAGTACCTGTCCTGTTGCAGCAGGAAATAGTTGGGAATCAATAGCGGAGCAGGTGACAACGATTGTCTGAGCATGTAAGCAATATGGAGGGGGCTCCTGGGAATATTATCAATGGGGGAGTCGTTAGATTTACAGGTCGGATATTAATTGTAGTTCTTTGTTTCAGATTTTTCTTAGACCAGTTTACTGAACAGTTCAGAGGATTTATCTATAACTAGAGGGAGGACGCGGCTTCGCACAGGTATATTACATTTTATGTTTGTACAAATTGTCCAATTTTGCATTGATGTATTTTATATGTGGTTTGTGTGTATGTCCATAAGCGTCATGTGATTATGTCTATCTCATTTTGGATGTCAGTGAAAAACCTGTGATCAGTTGTTATGGATACCTGGAGTAAAGCTGTATCTAATCCTTCCCCATGTAGTATTGTGTTTAGAGGCAAGTATCTAATCCTTGTTGGTGTGGTACTGTGCGCAGATGCACATATCTAATCCCCTGGCGTGTGGTACTGTGTGCAGATGCGTGTATCTAATCCTCCCCGTGTGGTATTATGTGAAGAGGCGCATATCTAATTCTCCGATAAGTGAAACTGTGTGCAGACGTGTATATCTAATCTTACGGCGCGGAGAGAGCGGTGGGAGAGCGAGGAGAAGGTAAGTGTAATGTGTACACTGAGGTGGAACATGAAACTGGGGGCAGATGAAGGAGGGGACAGCATGACACTTGGGGCAGCGATGGAAGGGACATGAATCTGGGGGCAGAGATGGAGGGACATGAATCTGGGGGCAGAGATGTGGGGACATGAATCTGGGGGCAGAAATGTGAAGACATGAATCTGGGGGCAGAGATGGAGAGGACATGAATCAGGGGGCAGAGATAAAGGGACATGAATCTGGGGGCAGACATGTGGGGACATGAATCTGGGGCAGAGATGTGGGGACATGAATCTGGGGGCAGAGATGGAGGGAACATGAATCTGGGGGCAGAGATGGAAGGGACATGAATCTGGGGCAGAGATGTGGGGAAATGAATCTGGGGCAGAGATGGAGGGACATGAATCTGGGGGCAGAGATGGGGGACATGAAACTGGGGGCAGAGATGTGGGGACATGAATCTGGGGGCAAAGATGGAGGGGACATGAATCTGGGGGCAGAGATGGAGGGACATGAATCAGGGGGCAGAGATGGAGGGGACATGAATCTGGGGGCAGAGATGTGGGGACATGAATCTGGGGCAGAGATATGGGGACATGAATCTGGGGGCAGAGATGGAGGGGACATGAATCTGGGGGCAGAGATGGAAGGGACATGAATCTGGGGCAGAGATGTGGGGGCATGAATCTGGGGGCAGAGATGGAGGGACATGAATCTGGGGGAAGAGATGAGGGGACATGAAACTGGGGGCAGAGATGGGGGACATGAAACTGGGGGCAGAGATGGAGGGGACATGAATCTTGGGGCAGAGATGGAGGGACATGAATCTGGGGCAGAGATGAGGGGACATGAATCTGGGGGCAGAGATGGGGGACATGAATCTGGGGCAGAGATGTATGGACATGAATCTGGGGGCAGAGATGGAGGGGACATGAATCAGGGGGCAGAGATGGAGGGGACATGAATCTGGGGGCAGAAATGGAGGGACATGAATCTGGGGCAAGGATGGGGGGACATGAATCTGGGGGCAGAGATGGGGGGGACATGAATCTGGGGGCAGAGATGGGGGGAACATGAATCTGGGGGCAGAGATGGAGAGGACATGAATCTGGGGCAGAGATGTGGGGACATGAATCTAAGGGCAGAGATGGGGGGACATGAATCTGGGGGCAGAGATGGAGGGAAATTAATCTGGGGCAGAGATGGAGGGACATGAATCTGGGGGCAGAGATGGAGGGGACATGAACTTGGGGGCAGAGATGGAGGGACATGAATCTGGGGCAGAGATGGGGGGACATGAATCTGGGGGCAGAGATAGGGGGACATGAATCTGGGGGCAGAGATAGGGGGACATGAATCTGGGGGCAGAGATAGGGGAACATGAATCTGGGGGAAGAGATGGGGGACATGAATCTGGGGGCAGAGATGTGGAGACATGAATCTGGGGCAGAGATGGAGAGGACATGAATCTTGGGGCAGAGATGGAGGGACATGAATCTGGGGCAGAGATGGGGGGACATGAATCTGGGGCAGAGATGGAGGGACATGAATCTGGGGGCAGAGATGGAGGGGACATGAATCAGGGGGCAGAGATGGAGGGGACATGAATCTGGGGGCAGAAATGGAGGGACATGAATCTGGGGCAGAGATGGGGGGACATGAATCTGGGGGCATAGATGGGGGGGATATGAATCTGGGGGCAGAGATGGGGGGAACATGAATCTGGGGGCAGAGATGGAGAGGACTTGAATCTGGGGCAGAGATGTGGGGACATGAATCTGAGGGCAGAGATGGGGGGACATGAATCTGGGGGAAGAGATGGAGGGAAATTAATCTGGGGCAGAGATGGAGGGACATGAATCTGGGGGCAGAGATGGAGGGGACATGAACTTGGGGGCAGAGATGGAGGGACATGAATCTGGGGCAGAGATGGAGGGACATGAATCTGGGGGTAGAGATGGAGGGGACATGAACTTGGGGGCAGAGATGGAGGGACATGAATCTGGGGCAGAGATGTGGGGACATGAATCAGGGGGCAGAGATGGATGGGACATGAATCTGGGGGCAGAGATGGAGGGACATGAATCTGGGGCAGAGATGGAGGGGACATGAATCTGGGGGAAGAGATGGGGGACATGAATCTGGGGGCAGAGATGTGGGACATGAATCTTGGGGAAGAGATGTGGGGACATGAATCTGGGGGCAAAGATGTAGGGGACATGAATCTGGGGGCAGAGATGGAGGGACATGAATCAGGGGGCAGAGATGGAGGGGACATGAATCTGGGGGCAGAGATGTGGGGACATGAATCTGGGGCAGAGATATGGGGACATGAATCTGGGGGCAGAGATGGAGGGGACATGAATCTGGGGGCAGAGATGGAAGGGACATGAATCTGGGGCAGAGATGTGGGGGCATGAATCTTGGGGCAGAGATGGAGGGACATGAATCTGGGGGCAGAGATGGTGGGACATGAAACTGGGGGCAGAGATGGGGGGACATGAAACTGGGGGCAGAGATGGAGGGGACATGAATCTTGGGGCAGAGATGGAGGGACATGAATCTGGGGCAGAGATGGGGGGAACATGAATCTGGGGGCAGAGATGGAGAGGACATGAATCTGGGGCAGAGATGTGGGGACATGAATCTGAGGGCAGAGATGGGGGGACATGAATCTGGGGGCAGAGATGGAGGGAAATTAATCTGGGGCAGAGATGGGGGGACATGAATCTTGGGGCAGAGATGGAGGGGACATGAACTTGGGGGCAGAGATGGAGGGACATGAATCTGGGGCAGAGATGGGGGGACATGAATCTGGGGGCAGAGATAGGGGGACATGAATCTGGGGGTAGAGATGGAGGGACATGAATCTGGGGGCAGAGATGGGGGGACATGAATCAGGGGGCAGAGATGGAGGGGACATGAATCTGGGGGCAGAGATGGAGGGGACATGAATCTGGGGGCAGAGATGGAGGGGACATGAATCTGGGGGCAGAGATGGAGGGACATGAATCTGGGGGCAGAAATGGGGGGACATGAATCTGGGGGGGAAATGGGGGGACATGAATCTGGGGGCAGAGATGGAGAGGACATGAATCTGGGGCAGAGATGTGAGGACATGAATCTGGGGGCAGAGATGGAGAGGACATGAATCTTGGGGCAGAGACGGAGGGACATGAATCTGGGGCAGAGATGGGGGACATGAGTCTGGGGCAGAGATGGAGGGACATGAATCTGGGGGCAGAGATGGAGGGGACATGAATCAGGGGGCAGAGATGGAGGGGACATGAATCTGGGGGCAGAGATGGAGGGGACATGAATCAGGGGGCAGAGATGGAGGGGACATGAATCTGGGGGCAGAGATGGCGGGGACATGAAACTGGGGGCAGAGATGGAGGGGACATGAATCTTGGGGCAGAGATGGAGGGGCATGAATCTGGGGGCAGAGATGGAGGGGACATGAATCTGGGGGCAGAGATGGAGGGACATGAATCTGGGGGCAGAAATGGGGGGACATGAATCTGGGGGGGAAATGGGGGGACATGAATCTGGGGGCAGAGATGGAGAGGACATGAATCTGGGGCAGAGATGTGAGGACATGAATCTGGGGGCAGAGATGGAGAGGACATGAATCTTGGGGCAGAGATGGAGGGACATGAATCTGGGGCAGAGATGGGGGACATGAATCTGGGGCAGAGATGGAGGGACATGAATCTGGGGGCAGAGATGGAGGGGACATGAATCAGGGGGCAGAGATGGAGGGGACATGAATCTGGGGGCAGAGATGGAGGGGACATGAATCAGGGGGCAGAGATGGAGGGGACATGAATCTGGGGGCAGAGATGGCGGGGACATGAAACTGGGGGCAGAGATGGAGGGGACATGAATCTTGGGGCAGAGATGGAGGGGCATGAATCTGGGGCAGAGATGGGGGGACATGAATCTGGGGGCAGAGATGGGGGACATGAATCTGGGGCAGAGATGGAGGGGACATGAATCAGGGGGCAGAGATGGAGGGGACATGAATCTGGGGGCAGAAATGGAGGGACATGAATCTGGGGCAGAGATGGGGGGACATGAATCTCGGGCAGAGATGTGGGGACATGAATCTGAGGGCAGAGATGGGGGGACATGAATCTGGGGGCAGAGATGGAGGGAAATTAATCTGGGGGCAGAGATGGAGGGACATGAATCTGGGGGCAGAGATGGAGGGGACATGAATCTGGGGCAGAGATGGGGGACATGAATCTGGGGGCAGAGATAGGGGGACATGAATCTGGGGGTAGAGATGGAGGGACATGAATCTGGGGGCAGAGATGGAGGGGACATGAATCTGGGGGCAGAGATGGAGGGGACATGAATCTGGGGGCAGAGATGGAGGGACATGAATTTGCGGCAGAGATGGAGGGGACATGAATCTGGGGGCAGAGATGGAGGGACATGAATCTGGGGGCAGAGATGGGGAGACTTGAATCTGGGGGCAGAGATGTGGGGACATGAATCTGGGGGCAGAGATGGAGAGGACATGAATCTGGGGCAGAGATGTGGGGACATGAATCTGGGGACAGAGATGGAGAGGACATGAATCTGGGGGAAGAGATGGGGGACATGAATCTGGGGGCAGAGATGGGGGACATGAATCTTGGGGAAGAGATGTGGGGACATGAATCTGGGGGCAGAGATGGTGAGGACATGAATCTGGGGGAAGAGATGGGGGACATGAATCTGGGGGCAGAGATGGGGGACATGAATCTTGGGGAAGAGATGTGGGGACATGAATCTGGGGGCAGAGATGGTGAGGTCATGAATCTGGGGGAAGAGATGGGGGACATGAATCTGGGGCAGAGATGGAGAGGACATGAATCGGGGGGCAGAGATGGAGGGGACATGAATCTGGGGGCAGAGATGTGGGGACATGAATCTGGGGGCAGATATGGAGGGGACATGAATCTGGGGGCAGAGATGGAGGGAAATTAATCTGGGGGCAGAGATGGAGGGACATGAATCTGGGGGCAGAGATGGAGGGGACATGAATCTGGGGGCAGAGATGGAGGGAAATTAATCTGGGGGCAGAGATGGAGGGACATGAATCTGGGGGCAGAGATGGAGGGGACATGAATCTGGGGGCAGAGATGGAGGGACATGAATCTGGGGGCAGAGATGGGGGGACATGAATCTGGGGGCAGAGATGGAGGGGACATGAATCTGGGGGCAGAGATGGAGGGGACATGAATCTGGGGGCAGAGATGGAGGGACATGAATCTGGGGGCAGAGATGGGGGGACATGAATCTGGGGGCAGAGATGGAGGGGACATGAATCTGGGGGCAGAGATGGAGGGGACATGAATCTGGGGGCAGAGATGGGGGGACATGAATCTGGGGCAGAGATGGAGGGGACATGAATCTGGGGGCAGAGATGGAGGGACATGAATCTGGGACAGAGATGGGGGGGACATGAATCTGGGGGCAGAGATGGGGGGACATGAATCTGGGGGCAGAGATGGAGAGGACATGAATCTGGGGCAGAGATGGGGGGACATGAATCTGGGGGCAGAGATGGAGGGACATGAATCTGGGGCAGAGATCGGGGGACATGAATCTGGGGGCAGAGATAGGGGAACATGAATCTGGGGGCAGAGATAGGGGGACATGAAACTGGTGCAGAGATGGAGCGGGGGACATGAAACTGGGGGCAGATGAAGGGTGTATATGAAACTGGGGGAGAGATAGAGGGGGGACATATAATTGACGGGTGACTGTAGGAGGATTATACTGTGTGCGGGCACATGAAAAATTAATGAGAATGGGCGGAGTCAACATAAAAGTGGGTGTGGCTAAACTTGCCGCGGCGCATGTAGCGCGCCACACATTTTGTCCCTCTTTCGGTTCTTCAAGAGTTGGGAGGTATGCAGTAACACATAAGCTATCTCAGAGACCAAGCCTGCTGGAGCTCCACAAGCTGGAACGGCGTCTACTGCTCCTAGCCCTGGTGTAGAGCTGACGGTTCAGGGCTTACAGGTCCTAACTAACAGCACCCAGATTGAAGCAGAGAAACCCCACACAGAGGCCTAGTCTGACAACCTGCCTGAATACTGGAGCCTATCCCCGACTACTGTCATTCACTCCATGGACTATGAGGAAATTTTAGTCAAAGTGTGAGCACCCGGCGGGTGTCGGCTCATACTATTTAAAGGGAAGTCCCCGCCCATTAAGCGCGGTGGCAATGACCTCACCGCTCATGCTCAGTAGGGGAGAAATGGCACTTAGCTTGTGAGCAGCTCCAATAAGTCTGAGCATGCTCAGTAAAGTGAAAGCTGGTTAGATTGACCCACAGGTGGCGCTGTGCGCTATGAGAGCAACCTGCAGGACCCAATCCTAACAGCCGTGCACCCTGAAAATCATTCATCATAGAGGTAAGCAGAAGCATTTTTTTTCTATTTTCACTGCATCATATGCTCCTCAGTATCCCCCCACCCCACAGTATTATTTGCTCCTCAGTAAACCCCCCACTGTATCATATGCTCCTCAGTACCCCCCCCACACTGTATTATATGCTCATCAGTACCCCCCCCCCCCACTGTATTATATGCTCCTCAGTAACCCCATCCACTGTACTATATGCTCCTCAGTACACCCCCCACTGTATCATATGCTCCTCAGTACCCCCCCACACTGTATTATATTCTCCTCAGTACCCCCACCCACTGTATTATATGCTCTTCAGTACACCCCCCACTGTATTATATGCTCCTCAGTACACCCCCCACTGTATTGTATGCTCCTCAGTACACCCCCCACCTCACAGTATTATATGTTCCTCAGTACCCCCCCAAACTGTATTATATTCTCCTCAGTACCACAACCCACTGTATTATATGCTCCTCAGTACCCGTCACTGTATTATATGCTCCTCAGTACACCCCACACTGTATTATATGCTCCTCAGTACACCCCCCCGTATTATATACTCCTCAGTACCCCCCACTGTATTATATGCTCCTTAGTACACCCCCCCACCCCATAGTATTATATGCTCCTCAGTACACCCCCCACCCCACAGTATTATATGCTCCTCAGTACACCTCCCCACTGTATCATATGCTCCTCAGTACACCCCCACTGTATTATATTCTCCTCAGTACACCCTCACTGTATTATATGCTCCTCAGCACCCCCCCCCCCACACTGTATTATATGCTCCTCAGTACCCCCCCCACTGTATTATATGCTCCTCAGTACCCCCCACTGTATTATATGCTCCTCAGTACCCCCCCAATGTATTATATGCTCCTCAGTACACCCTCACTGTATTATATGCTCCTCAGCACCCCCCCCCACACTGTATTATATGCTCCTCAGTACCCCCCCACTGTATTATATGCTCCTCAGTACCCCCCACTGTATTATATGCTCCTCAGTACCCCCCCCACTGTATTATATGCTCCTCAGTACACCCCCCCTGTATTATATACTCCTCAGTACGCCCCCCACAGTATTATATGCTCCTTAGTACACCCCCCACCCCACAGCATTATATGCTCCTCAGTACACCTCCCCACTGTATTATATGCTCCTCAGTACACCCCCCACCCCACAGTATTATATGCTCCTCAGTACCGCCTCCCCACACTGTATTATATGGCCCTTAGTACACCCCCCCACTCCACAGTATTATATGCTCCTCATTACCCCCCACCCCACTGTATTATATGCTCCTCAGTACACCCCTCACTGTATTATATACTCCTCAGTACTCCCCCCCACTGTGTTATATACTCCTCAGTACTCCCCCCCACTGTGTTATATACTCCTCAGTAGCCCCCCCACTGTGTTATATACTCCTCAGTACTCCCCCCCACTGTGTTATATACTCCTCAGTACCCCCCCACTGTGTTATATACTCCTCAGTACCCCCCCACTGTGTTATATACTCCTCAGTACGCCCCCCCCCACTGTATTATATACTCCTCAGTACACCCCCCCTGTATTATATAATCCTCAGTATGCCCTCCCCCACTGTATTATATAATCCTCAGTCCACCCTCCCCCACTGTATTATATACTCCTCAGTACACCCCCCCCCACAGTATTATATACTCCTCTATACACCCCCTCCCAGTATTATATACTCCTCAGTACACCCCCCCCCCACTGTATTATATACTCCTCAGTACATCCCCCCACTGTATTATATACTCCACAATACGCCCCCCACTTTATTATATATTCCTCAGTACGCCCCCACCCACTGTATCATATACTCCTCAGTACGTCCCCTCACTGTATTATATACTCCTCAGTATGCCTCCCCACTCTATTATATACTCCACAATACACCCCCCATTGTATTATATGCTCCTCAGTACGGCCCCCACTGTATTATATACTCCACAATACGCCCCCCCACTATATTATATACTCCTCAGTACGCCCCCCCACTGTATTATATACTCCTCAGTACGCCCCCCACAGTATTATATGCTCCTCAGTACGCCCCCCCACTGTATTATATACTCCTCAGTACGCCCCCCCACAGTATTATATGCTCCTCAGTACGCCCCCGACTGTATTTTATACTCCTTAGTACGCCCCCCACTGTATTATATACTCTTTAGTAAGCCCCCCCTGTATTATATACTCCTCAGTACGCCCTCCCCACAGTATTATATACTCCTCAGTACGCCCGCCCACTGTATTATATACTCCTCAGTACGCCCTCCCCACAGTATTATATGCTCCGCAATACGCCCCCCCACTGTATTATATACTCCTCAGTACGCCCCCCACTGTATTATATACTCCTCAGTACGCCCTCCCCACTGTATTATATACTCCTCAGTCCGCCCTCCCCCACTGTATTATATACTCCACAATACGCCCCCCACTGTATTATATATTCCTCAGTACGCCCCCACCCACTGTATTATATGCTCCTCTATACACCCCCTCACAGTATTATATACTCCTCAGTACACCCCCCCCCCACTGTATTATATACTCCTCAGTACGTCCCCTCACTGTACTATATACTCTACAATACGCCCCCCACTGTATTATATATTCCTCAGTACGCCCCCACCCACTGTATTATATTCTCCTCAGTACATCCCCTCACTGTATTATATACTCCACAATACCCCCCCACTGTATTATATGCTCCTCAGTACGCCCTCCCCACAGTATTATATACTCCTCAGTACGTCCCCTCACTGTATTATATACTCCACAATACCCCCCCACAGTATTATATACTCCTCAGTACGCCCCCCCACTGTATTATATGCTTCTCAGTACGCCCCCCCTGTATTATATACTCCTCAGTACGCCCTCCCCACAGTAATATATACTCCTCAGTATGCCCTCCCCACAGTATTATATACTCCTCAGTACGCCCCCCCACTGTATTGTATACTCCTCAGTACGCCCCCCCCCCCCACTGTATTGTATACTCCTCAGTACGCCCCCCCCACTGTATTATATACTCCTTAGTAAGCCCCCCTGTATTATATACTCCTCAGTACGCCCCCTACTGTATTATATACTCCTTAGTAAGCCCCCCTGTATTATATACTCCTCAGTACGCCCCCCCACTGTATTATATACTCCTCAGTACGCCCCCCACTGTATTATAAACTCCTCAGTACGCCCCCCCACTGTATTATATACTCCTCAGTACGCCCCCCCACTGTATTATATACTCCTCAGTACGCTCCCCCTACTGTATTATATACTCCTCAGTATGCCCCCCCACTGTATTATATACTCCTCAGTACGCTCCCCCTACTGCATTATATACTCCTCAGTACGCCCTCCCCACAGTATTATATACTCCTCAGTACGCCCCCCCTCCACTGTGTTATATACTCCTCAGTACGCCCCCCCACTGTATTATATACTCCTCAGTACGCCCCCCACTGTATTATATACTCCTCAGTACGCCCTCCCCACAGTATTATATGCTCCTCAGTACACCCCCCCACTGTATTGTATACTCCTCAGTACGCCCTCCCCACGGTATTATATGCTCCTCAGTACACCCCCCCACCCCATTATATACTCCTCAGTACCCCCCACTGTATTATATACTCCTCAGTACGCCCTCCCCACAGTATTATATACTCCTCAGTACGCCCCCCCACTGTATTGTATACTCCTCAGTACGCCCCCCCCCCACTGTATTATATACTCCTCAGTACAATCACACACACTGTATCATACTTACTCATGAAGAGCCGCCGCCGCGCATCAAGGGGGCAGATATTTACAGGGGAAATTTCCATATTTTTCGGACTATGAGACGCACCGAATCAAACTTTTGACTTAACCTCCCCCCATTGCACAGTGCCCCTTTTTTGGGGGCCAACATAGTATAACATCCCATTTGCACACAGTAAAATGTCACATAGCGGCCCCTCCACGATGTATGTTCCATAGTGGTCCCTCCACACAGTATAATGTTCCATAGCAGCCCCCATACAATGTAATATCCCATAGTGGTCTCATCACAAAGTGTAATATCCCATAGCAGTCCCTCCGCACAGTATAATAGTATGTAGTGGGCCGCACCAATAGTGTAATGTCTCATAGTGGTCCCTTCACACAAATATACTGTCACAAAGTGTCCCCTCCACACACTATAATATCCCATAGTGGCCCCCCGTACAGTATAATGTTCCAAAGTGGCCCTTGCACACAGTATAATGTTTACTAGCGGCCCCTTCACATAATATAATGGTATGTGGTGGGCCCCACTACAAAGTGTAATGTCCTATAGGAGGAGAGAAGGAGTCCCGAACACCAGGAGGTGTTATCTGGGACCCTCCTCAAAAGGTATTTGGGCCTAGAAAGGACTACCTTGTATGTCAGCCCCCCAAGTACTACTTGCTGGCTGTGGCTAAGATTTTGACAGAATGTTGTTGAAGTAGAGTAAATGGCCCTTAAAGCCTTATCAGATCTGGGATCTCTCAATATAACGTCATGCTGAACACTGGGAGACTACTACCCCCATCGGGAAGCTGCAAGGTTACAGTTAACAGTTGTCAAGTAAAGTTCAACTTGTTTCACGGCACCGCTACCTCCTGAGTTATTCCTACTTTACCATCGGGACCCTTCCAAACACCATCACACTGGCTCAGAGTAGCGAGGACCCCCCTACAACAGGGACCTACTATCACCACCATCCCGTAACACAGCAGTCCACCCCCTCATCGGTGTCCGGCCAGGAGGTGTGCTGGGGAGATCGGTTGAGGGCACTCGACCAATCCAGTTTCACAGCTACAGCCACTACTACTCCCATCCTCCGGTTCCCTAAATTTGGGCTATGGCATTTCTACTAAAGTTTGTGCCCCCCTTATATCACTAATCATTTTAATGCCCCCATAAATAAGTATAGGAAGATAAATCTTGCTGCACACAAAAGTAGTATTGAAGGAATATAATTAGAGTTGAGCAAACCGTGTTCTATCGAACACATGTTCGATCGGATATCACGCTGTTCGCCATATTCGAATCGAATCGAACACCGCGTGGTAAACTGACTAAAAACTTGATTCCCCTCCCACCTTCCCTGGCGCTTTTTTTGCACCAATAACAGCGCAGGGGAGACAGGAACTACGACAACAGGGACCTTGAAAAAAATTAGGAAAAACCCATTGGCTGCCGAAAACATGTGACCTCTGATTGATAAGAACAGCGGCGGCCATCTTTGCGTCATTCTGAGCTTTCACTTGGTCACAGATGTCAATTTAGGTCTCCGTCAATTTAGATAGGGATTAGATTCTGCTAGGCAGGGATAGGATAGGGTAGGATAGGAAGGAGAAGAGAACCAACAGCTCTTGTAAGAGTTACATTGAAGGGAGAATCAAAAAAAGAATGTCACAGTCTTTACCCACTAACGCTAACATGGGATTCACAGGCTGCATCAGTGCTACACAGCTTTCCGCGGTGGGGATTATACTAAGTGGGGTACACTGAAAGTGTATTCCCACATACTCTATATACCCTTAATAATAATAATCAAGCGTCTCACAAGTAGCCCCATTGTGACTAATATATATATAATAAAGATTAATGACTGATGTTACAAATACATTGAGCTGAATAATGTTATGAGGTAGTATCTACAGACATCTATCATCTATGAACTATGATGTGTGAATATGATAATAGACACCTTTTTTGAAAAAAAAGAAAAAAACTGGATTTTTTAATACCATGATATCTACTTTTGGATTACGTAAAAATTTCTTAGGATTGAGATGCATAATTGTTTTATTGAATTTGCTTTGCTATATTGATCTATTTAGAATTTAGATGTGTACTTGCTATATTCTGTACCATTATCCTCACAGTTCCTTTGCACTTGAAGAAGGGCGACCTATGCCCGAAACGCGTTTGCTGTTGAACTTTAATCAATTGGTTATCTTGATATCTGGTGAAGCGCGGTCCTTCTTCCTGGTCCTACTAATATAACAAAGGAACAGACATTTGACCTATACCGGGGGTAGAGGCTTGCAAAAATCCAGTATTATTTGCTCTCCATGATGTGAACTATGCCTTTGTCTCTTGAAAAGCAACCGGACATCAAGTCAGCCATGTGTGCCAGTGTGTTACTTGGCATGACTTTGCTGCCCCCAACTGTAAGGGTCACTCTCCATTTCCTCCATTTTCCACTCCCCTTCACACCATCTATGGTGAAGCAATGGGATGCACTGAAGTGCACCCTCAAGCCTCGTGTGGGACAGGGACATCAGATGCCACTCCATCCCCCTCGTCTTCCTCCGCCAGCCAACGGTGCGAAGATGAGAGGAGTGTGCTCCTAATGTTTTCTGCCTAGCAGAGGCTACTTCTCACTTACGAAAATGGCCACACTTTGACCAGTATATCAGGCACAATGGTGTAGGTTTCAAAGAACCATTGCACAAACAAGTTGAAAACGTGGGCCATGTGTGGACCATGTTTAAGTCTGGCAAGCTCCAGATCTGCTACCAGGTTCCGGCCATTATCACAGACGGAAAAATGCCAGGCCCCAGGTGCAGCAGGGAAAAACACATTGCCATCTCAGCCAGGATGACATCCCTGACCTCGGAGGCAGTGTGCTCTCTGTCTCCCAAGCTGATGACCTTCAGTACGTCCTGCTGACATCTAGTCCCCACGCCAGTGTTACGGTAGCTGGGGTGGAGGTTGCAGTGTAGTATGCTTTCAGTTAACTCCTGCCATGAATTTTGGGCTGGGAGAGGAGATAGGCCACCCCAGTTTGCACCCCTGGCCCAGATTCCACTACATTCACCCTGCCTGTCATTAAAGATAAGCAGCATCCCTAACCACAGGCGCTTGTCCATGTGTCGGTGGTCAAGTGGACCTTGCAGCAAAGCGCGGATCTCTGGGCCCGACTGATGTTATGGGACACATGCAGGTGCAAGGCAGGGACAGCACACCAAGAGAAGTAGTAACGGCTAGGCCCAGCATAGGGAAATGCCCCAGCTGCCATCTGGTGAGGGAAGGCCTGGGTATCCAGAAGCATAAACGCCAACATCTCCAGGACCAGTAGTTTTTGAGATGAGGCCGTTAAAGGCTTGGGCATGTGGGTGGCTTGTGCTGTACTTCTGCCTGCAATGAAACGTCTGGGAGATGGGGAGTGGCTGGGAAGAGGTGCATGATGGTGCAGGCCATGCTGGATGCTATGGTAGCTGCCTAGAGTAGGTTGCTCCAGGGTTCTCTTACAGCAAATTGCCAAGGGAACTCAGATGAACAGCACTGAGGCCAACTCCTCTGAGATCCCAAGGTAACTTCACAGGACATGTGTATTGCAGAAAAACTCATGAGAAAATAAGTGTAGGGCACAGAGGGATCGGAGAGGACAGAGCTGGGGTCGGCCAGGTACTCCCACAACATGCGCCTATACTTGTCCCTCCTGGTGACACTAGGCCCCTGAGTGGTGGTAATTTGGTCAGGGGGGCCATTAACGTGTACCTCCTGGTGACAGTAGGCCCCTGAGTGGCGGTAATTTGGCCAGGGGGGCCATTAACGTGTCCCAGACCTAGGAATAAGTCTTGCAACAGGGTAGAGTTTTGCATACTTTTGCCTCTACCTACCGTTTTTGCTGTTTAGCTTCCCTCCACATCTACACTGCTTTCACCCCTAGACATCACCTCAGTTTATGCCTCTGCTTCTACCCAGCTTTTTTGTTGATTTAGCTTCCCTCCACATCTACACTGCTTTCGCCCCTAGACATCACCCCAGTTTATGCCTCTGCTTCTACCCAGCTTTTTTGTTGATTTAGCTTCCCTCCACATCTACACTGCTTTCGCCCCTGCCCCCTAGACATCACCCCTGTCTCCTCTTCCAATTGCGCACTCTCCCCTTACTGCAAACCGCACATGACCACAGCTTTCCCTGATGGCAACTGTGTTTCATCATCCCCACTGAGGTGCAGAAACGTCTGTGGTGGGTCCACAACCACAAAATTGGAAGGAAATGGCGGATGCTGCAGTATTTCTAACATCTGTTCCTGGTGCTCGGGCCTGGTCTGTGTTGTACCCTGCACGTTGCTTAACGCAGCTTCCATATCCGGAATTGTGATGAGCGCATGCTAATGTTTCATGTCCAGTGGAAAGGATAGGAGCTGACTTTGATGAAACCATGGGTTTTGGAGATGGAACTCCATCAAAGGTCTCTGGAGCTCACACACCCTGCTCAACATATGGTATCTAGGGTTTCAGAGTGTGGGGACGTCGCACAACAGCCAGTGTTCGGGCAGATGTAGGCGTTGCTGGAGTGTTTTGAGGCTAGCAGCGGATCCTGTACACTTGCGAAAGAGGGCGCACAAGCGCCGCATTTTCACCACTAGCTCGTGTACATTTGGGTATGTTTTCAAAAAACGTTGCACCACTAAGTTAGACGTGGGCCAAGCATGGAACGTGTTGGAGGCTGGCAAGCTCCAAAGCCGCTACCAGGTTCCTGCCGTTATCACACATGACAAAAATGCCTGGCCCCAGGTGCAGCAGGGAAAAACACATTGCCATCTCAGCCAGGATGGCATCCCTGACCTTGGAGGCAGTGTGCTGTCTGTCCCCCAAGCTGATGAGCTTCATCGCAGCCTGCTGACATCTCCCCATGCCAGTAGCTGGGGTCGATTCAAGGGTGGAGGAGGAGGAGGAGGAGGAGGCTGGTGTTTCAGCACTCCTGCCAGCACTCAAAATGACAGTTAAGGGTGAGGGCTTTTGGATTTCTCATTGTCTAATCCATCTGTGGTTGTCATGGGGAACGTGATTTAAAGGGGTGGTTGTTACTGTTTGTTGAGCTTAAATTGGGGTTTGTGTCCATCCATTTGGGGAGTAAAGAAGGTTTCCAGGTATTTTCCCACTTTGATAGAGGTTTTTTTGAATGTGTAAAGTGTGTAGTTGTTAGGCTGTGATGTTGGGGTAATAGAGGGTCTTTGGTGTGTTAGATGCCCCCAGACATGCTTCCCCTGCTTTCCCAGTGTCATTCCAGAGGTGTTGGCATAATTTCCTGGGGTGTCATAGTGGACTTGGTGACCCTCCTGAGACGGATTTGGGTTTCCCCCTTAACGAGTATATGTTCCCCATAGACTATAATGGGGTTCGAAACCCGTTCAAACAGTCAAACAGTGAGCGGCTGTTCGAATCGGATTTCGAACCTCGAACATTTTAGTGTTCGCTCATCTCTAAATATAATGATTTATTTTACAATAGAACATACGCCATTGACACAATGCAAAATAGTTTTGAAAGGCAAACTAGATCAATCAGTATTGACGTTTCGGTCGTTAGACCTTCATCGGAATAGATCTAGAAATAATGAACAAACGTTAATCAGCAATGTGACATGAAAAGTTAAGGTGTAGAGATGAGCGAACACTAAAATGTTCGAGGTTCGAAATTCGATTCGAACAGCCGCTCAATGTTCGTGTGTTCGAACGGGTTTCGAACCCCATTATAGTCTATGGGGAACAGATACTCGTTAAGGGGGAAACCCAAATCCGTGTCTGGAGGGTCACCAAGTCCACTATGACACCCCAGGAAATGATGCCAACACCTCTGGAATGACACTGGGACAGCAGGGGAAGCATGTCTGGGGGCATCTAACACACCAAAGACCCTCTATTACCCCAACATCACAGCCTAACAACTACACACTTTACACACTCAATACCACCTCTCTGACAGTAGGAAAACACCTTGAAACATGTGTATTTGGCACTTGCAGTGAGGAGAGCTTGTCACCAGCAGTGAATTTGGCCCTTGTAGTAAGTTGAGGTTGGCACCAACATTTGTTTTGAAAATCAGGGTGGATTGAGCCTCTAACCAGCAGAGTTTGGGCAAATTCATGGTGGAGGGAGCCTCTAAAAACCCCAGTTTGGACCAATTCATGGTGGAGGGAGACTCTAAAAACCCCAGTTTGGACCAATTCATGGTGGAGGGAGACTCTAAAAACCCCAGTTTGGACCAATTCATGGTGGAGGGAGCCTCTAAAAACCCCAGTTTGGACCAATTCATGGTGGAGGGAGCCTCTAACCAGCCCAGTTTGGACCAATTAATGGCGGAGGGAGCCTCTAAACAGCCAAGTTTTGGGAAATTCATGGTGGAGGGAGCCTCTAACCAGCCCAGTTTGGACCAATTCATGGTGGAGGGAGCCTCTAAACAGCCCAGTTTGGGCAAATTCATGGTGGAGGGAGCCTCTAACCAGCCCAGTTTGGACCAATTAATGGTGGAGGGAGCCTCTAACCAGCCCAGTTTGGACCAATTAATGGTGGAGGGAGCCTCTAACCAGCCCAGTTTGGACCAATTAATGGTGGAGGGAGCCTCTAACCAGCCCAGTTTGGACCAATTAATGGTGGAGGGAGCCTCTAACCAGCCCAGTTTGGACCAATTAATGGTGGAGGGAGCCTCTAAACAGCCAAGTTTTGGGAAATTCATGGTGGAGGGAGCCTCTAACCAGCCCAGTTTGGACCAATTCATGGTGGAGGGAGCCTCTAAACAGCCCAGTTTGGGCAAATTCATGGTGGAGGGAGCCTCTAAAAAACCCAGTTTGGACCAATTCATGGTGGAGGGAGCCTCTAATTAGCCCAGTTTGGACCAATTAATTGTGGAGGGAGCCTCTAACCAGCCCAGTTTGGACCAATTAATGGTGGAGGGAGCCTCTAAACAGCCAAGTTTTGGGAAATTCATGGTGGAGGGAGCCTCTAACCAGCCCAGTTTGGACCAATTAATGGTGGAGGGAGCCTCTAACCAGCCCAGTTTGGACCAATTAATGGTGGAGGGAGCCTCTAACCAGCCCAGTTTGGACCAATTAATGGTGGAGGGAGCCTCTAAACAGCCAAGTTTTGGGAAATTCATGGTGGAGGGAGCCTCTAACCAGCCCAGTTTGGACCAATTCATGGTGGAGGGAGCCTCTAAACAGCCCAGTTTGGGCAAATTCATGGTGGAGGGAGCCTCTAAAAAACCCAGTTTGGACCAATTCATGGTGGAGGGAGCCTCTAATTAGCCCAGTTTGGACCAATTAATTGTGGAGGGAGCCTCTAACCAGCCCAGTTTGGACCAATTAATGGTGGAGGGAGCCTCTAAAAAACCCAGTTTGGACCAATTCATGGTGGAGGGAGCCTCTAATTAGCCCAGTTTGGACCAATTAATTGTGGAGGGAGCCTCTAACCAGCCCAGTTTGGACCAATTAATGGTGGAGGGAGCCTCTAACCACCCCAGTTTGGACCAATTCATGGTGGAGGGAGCCTCTAACCACCCCAGTTTGGACCAATTCATGGTGGAGGGAGCCTCTAAACAGCCCAGTTTGGGCAAATTCATGGTGGAGGGAGCCTCTAACCAGCCCAGTTTGGACCAATTAATGGTGGAGGGAGCCTCTAAACAGCCCAGTTTGGGCAAATTCATGGTGGAGGGAGCCTCTAACCAGCCCAGTTTGGACCAATTAATGGTGGAGGGAGCCTCTAAACAGCCAAGTTTTGGGAAATTCATGGTGGAGGGAGCCTCTAACCAGCCCAGTTTGGACCAATTAATGGTGGAGGGAGCCTCTAACCACCCCAGTTTGGGCAAATTCATGGTGGAGGGAGCCTCTAACCAGCCCAGTTTGGACCAATTAATGGTGGAGGGAGCCTCTAAACAGCCCAGTTTGGGCAAATTCATGGTGGAGGGAGCCTCTAAACAGCCAAGTTTTGGGAAATTCATGGTGGAGGGAGCCTCTAACCAGCCCAGTTTGGACCAATTCATGGTGGAGGGAGCCTCTAAACAGCCCAGTTTGGGCAAATTCATGGTGGAGGGAGCCTCTAAAAAACCCAGTTTGGACCAATTCATGGTGGAGGGAGCCTCTAATTAGCCCAGTTTGGACCAATTAATTGTGGAGGGAGCCTCTAACCAGCCCAGTTTGGACCAATTAATGGTGGAGGGAGCCTCTAACCACCCCAGTTTGGGCAAATTCATGGTGGAGGGAGCCTCTAACCAGCCCAGTTTGGACCAATTAATGGTGGAGGGAGCCTCTAACCAGCCCAGTTTGGACCAATTAATGGTGGAGGGAGCCTCTAACCACCCCAGTTTGGACCAATTCATGGTGGAGGGAGCCTCTAACCAGCCCAGTTTGGACCAATTCATGGTGGAGGGAGCCTCTAAACAGCCCAGTTTGGGCAAATTCATGGTGGAGGGAGCCTCTAAAAAACCCAGTTTGGACCAATTCATGGTGGAGGGAGCCTCTAATTAGCCCAGTTTGGACCAATTAATTGTGGAGGGAGCCTCTAACCAGCCCAGTTTGGACCAATTAATGGTGGAGGGAGCCTCTAAAAAACCCAGTTTGGACCAATTCATGGTGGAGGGAGCCTCTAATTAGCCCAGTTTGGACCAATTAATTGTGGAGGGAGCCTCTAACCAGCCCAGTTTGGACCAATTAATGGTGGAGGGAGCCTCTAACCACCCCAGTTTGGACCAATTCATGGTGGAGGGAGCCTCTAACCACCCCAGTTTGGACCAATTCATGGTGGAGGGAGCCTCTAAACAGCCCAGTTTGGGCAAATTCATGGTGGAGGGAGCCTCTAACCAGCCCAGTTTGGACCAATTAATGGTGGAGGGAGCCTCTAAACAGCCCAGTTTGGGCAAATTCATGGTGGAGGGAGCCTCTAACCAGCCCAGTTTGGACCAATTAATGGTGGAGGGAGCCTCTAAACAGCCAAGTTTTGGGAAATTCATGGTGGAGGGAGCCTCTAACCAGCCCAGTTTGGACCAATTAATGGTGGAGGGAGCCTCTAACCACCCCAGTTTGGGCAAATTCATGGTGGAGGGAGCCTCTAACCAGCCCAGTTTGGACCAATTAATGGTGGAGGGAGCCTCTAAACAGCCCAGTTTGGGCAAATTCATGGTGGAGGGAGCCTCTAAACAGCCAAGTTTTGGGAAATTCATGGTGGAGGGAGCCTCTAACCAGCCCAGTTTGGACCAATTCATGGTGGAGGGAGCCTCTAAACAGCCCAGTTTGGGCAAATTCATGGTGGAGGGAGCCTCTAAAAAACCCAGTTTGGACCAATTCATGGTGGAGGGAGCCTCTAAACAGCCCAGTTTGGGCAAATTCATGGTGGAGGGAGCCTCTAACCAGCAGAGTTGGGGGAAATCAGGGTGGAGGGAGCCTAGTATTAGCAGAATTGTGCAACGCTTATGGTGGATGAGTATGAGGATGCGGAGGAATTGGAGAGGTTGAGTACAGACATGGAGTTTCATGTTGGGGTGCTTTACACAGGTGGGCACAAAAATGACGGCTCTACCCAGTGGTGGTTCATTTTTATCAAAGTGAGCCGGTCGGCACTCTCAGCTGACAGACGGGTGCGCTTGTCAGTGATGATGCCACCGGCTGCACTGAACACCCTCTCAGATAGGACGCTGGCGGCAGGACAGGACAGCACCTCCAAGGCATATAGGGCAAGTTCAAGCCACAGGTCCAACTTCGACACCCAATACGTGTAGGGCGCAGAGGGGTCGGAGAGGACAGGGCTGTGGTCGGAAAGGTATTCCCGCAACATGCGCCTATACTTCTCACGCCTGGTGACACTAGGACCCTCCGTGGCGGCACTTTGGCGAGGGGGTGCCATCAAGGTGTCCCAGACCTTAGACAGTGTGCCCCTCGTTTGTGTGGACCGGTGAGAACTTGGTTGCCTACTGGAGGAACTGCCCTCCCTGCCGCCAACGTCACATGCTGGAAACATCTCCATCATATTCTGCACCAATTGCCTGTGGCAAGCATTGATGCGATTGGCCCTCCCCTCTACCGGAATAAAAGACGAGATGTTGTTTTTATACCGGGGGTCAAGGATAGCAAAGATCCAGTACTGGTTGTCCTCCATGATTTTGACAATACGCTTGTCGGTTGTAAAGCACCCCAACATGAACTCAGCCATGTCTGCCACAGTGTTAGTTGGCATGACTCCTCTGGCCCCACCGGAAAGTTCAATCTCCATTTCCTCCTCATCCTCCATGTCTACCCATCCGCGCTGCAACAATGGGACGATTCGAAGTTGCCCGGAAGCCTCCTGTATCACCATCACATCATCGGACAACTCTTCTTCCTCCTCCTCCTCCTCCTCCTCCTCCATTAAACGCAGTGAAGCGGACAGATGTGTGGACCTACTCTCCAGCTGTGACGGATCGGATGCTATCCCTAACTCCTCTGTGTGATCTGAGTTATCCCTGATGTCAATCAGGGATTCTCTCAGAACACACAAGAGCGGGATTGTAAGGCTCACCATCGCATCCTCAGAGCTCACCCTCCTTGTGGACTCCTCAAAGACCCGTAGGATGTCACAAAGGTCTCTCATCCATGGCCACTCATGGATGTGAAACTGAGGCAGCTGACTTTGTGGCACCCTAGGGTTTTGTAGCTGGTATTCCATCAAAGGTCTCTGCTGCTCAACCACTCTATTCAACATCTGAAACGTTGAGTTCCAGCGTGTGGGGACGTCGCACAAAAGCCGGTGTTGTGGCACATGCAGGCGTTGCTGGAGAGATTTTAAGCTAGCAGCGGCTACTGTCGACTTGCGAAAGTGGGCGCACATGCGCCGCACTTTCACCAGTAGCTCTGGAACATTGGGGGTAGCTCTTTAGGAAACGTTGCACCACTAGGTTGAAGACGTGGGCCAGGCATGGAACATGTTGGAGTCCGGCAAGCTCCAGAGCTGCTACCAGGTTCCGGCCGTTATCACAAACGACCATGCCTGGGCCCAGGTGCAGCGGCTCAAACCATATTGCCGTCTCATCGAGGAGGGCATCCCTCACCTCGGAGGCAGTGTGCTGTCTGTCCCCCAAGCTGATCAGCTTCAGCACAGCCTGCTGACGTCTACCAACGCCAGTGCTGCAACGTTTCCAACTCGTAGCTGGGGTCAATCTAACAGCGGAGGAGGAGGCGGTGGCGGAGGAGGAGGCGGTGGCGGAGGAGGAGGCGGTAGAGGAGGAGGAGGAGGAGGGGGGTGTTCTTCTCGTGTCCCTGCCAGGAATGTTAGGCGGGGAGACGAGGTACACCGGGCCAGTTTGGGAAGCAGTCCCAGCCTCAACTACATTCACCCAGTGTGCCGTCAGTGAAATGTAGCGTCCCTGTCCGCATGCACTTGTCCACGCGTCGGTGGTCAAGTGGACCTTTGTGCAAAGCGCGGAACTAAGGGCCCGCCTGATGTTGAGTGACACGTGCTGGTGCAAGGCGGGGACGGCACACCGGGAGAAGTAGTGACGGCTAGGGACGGCATAGCGAGGTGCCGCAGTTGCCATCAGGTCCAGGAAGGCGGGAGTTTCAACAAGCCGGAACGCCAACATCTCCTGGGCCAGCAGTTTAGCGATGTTGGCGTTCAAGGCTTGCGCGTGTGGGTGGTTAGCAGTGTATTTCTGCCGCCGCTCCAATGTCTGAGAGATGGTGGGTTGTTGTAAAGAAACGCCTGATGGTGCCTTTGATGGTGCAGGAGAAGGAGATAAGACAGGACCAGGGGAGGATGAGGTAGAAGTCAACAAAGTGGCGGAGGCAGATGAAGTGGTGTCCTGGCTCGTCCTCTGGAGTGCATCGCCAGCACAGTCAGCAGTGGCAGTGGCAGAGGCAGAGGCAGTGGCAGTGGCGTGAACGGCAGTCGGCCTTTGTCCTGCCGTTGCTGCCTGCCACTGATTCCAGTGCTTGGATTCCAAATGACGGCGCATTGAAGTGGTGGACAGGTTGCTCTTCTCAGAGCCCCTAATCAATTTCGAGAGGCAAATTGTGCAGACAACACTATATCTGTCCTCGGCGCATTCCTTGAAAAAACTCCACACCTTCGAGAAACGTGCCCTCGAGGTGGGAGTTTTTCGGGGCTGGGTACGAACTGGAACATCTTGGGAGATTCCGGGTGTGGCCTGGCTTCGCCTAAGCTGCTGACCTCTGCCTCTGCCTCTAGCTACCCTTTTTGGTGCTGCACCTGCCTCAACATCCACACTACTTTCCCCGCTTGACATCCCCCCTGTCCAGGTCGGGTCAGTGTCCTCATCATCCACCACTTCCTCTTCCAACTCCTGTCTCATCTCCTCCTCCCGCACAATGCGCCGGTCAACTGGATGCCCTGACGGCAACTGCGTCACATCATCGTCGATGAGGGTGGGTTGCTGGTCATCCACCACCAAATCGAACGGAGATGGAGGAGACTCTAGTGTTTGAGCATCTGGATACAGATGCTCCTCTGTTAGGTTCGTGGAATCGTGACGTGGAGAGGCAGGTTGAGGGACAATGAAAGGAGCGGAGAACAGCTCTGGGGAGCAGGGACAGTTTGGGTTATTGTTCTGTAAAGCTTCGGAATTTTGGGAGGAAGGAAGACAAGACTGTTGGGTAATAGGAGGAGAGGAGGCAGAGTCTGACTGGCTGCTGGACAATGTGCTGTAAGCGTTCTCTGACAGCCATTGCAAGACCTGTTCCTGGTTCTCGGGCCTACTAAGGTTTGTACCCTGCAGTTTAGTTAATGTGGCAAGCAACCCTGGCACTGTGGAGTGGCGCAATGCTTGCTGCCCCACAGGAGTAGGCACGGGACGCCCTGTGGCTTCACTGCTACCTTGCTCCCCAGAACCATTCCCCCGACCTCGCCCACGGCCTCGTCCACGTCCCTTTCCGGGAGCCTTGCGCATTTTGAATTCCTAGTTAGAAATTGGCACTGTATACCAGTAGTAAAAATTGTGGGTGCACGTAACCCCAATATATTCTTTGAATTCCCAGTCAGACACTGGCACTATATGGCAGTAGCAAGAAATGAGGGTATTTGTATTCCCAATATACTCTTTGAATTCCCAGTCAGACAATGGCACTGTATACCAGTAGTAAAAATTGTGGGTGCACGTAACCCCAATATATTCTTTGAATTCCCAGTCAGAAACTGGCACTATATGGCAGTAGCAAGAAATGAGGGTATTTGTATTCCCAATATACTCTTTGAATTCCCAGTCAGACAATGGCACTGTATACCAGTAGTAAAAATTGTGGGTGCACGTAACCCCAATATATTCTTTGAATTCCCAGTCAGACACTGGCACTATATGGCAGTAGCAAGAAATGAGGGTATTTGTATTCCCAATATACTCTTTGAATTCCCAGTCAGACAATGGCACTGTATACCAGTAGTAAAAATTGTGGGTGCACGTAACCCCAATATATTCTTTGAATTACCAGTCAGAAACTGGCACTATATGGCAGTAGCAAGAAATGAGGGTATTTATAACCCCAATATATTCTTTGAATTCCCAGTCAGACAATGGCACTGTATACCAGTAGTAAAAATTGTGGGTGCACGTAACCCCAATATATTCTTTGAATTCCCAGTCAGAAACTGGCACTATATGGCAGTAGCAAGAAATGAGGGTATTTATAACCCCAATATATTCTTTGAATTCCCAGTCAGACAATGGCACTGTATACCAGTAGTAAAAATTGTGGGTGCACGTAACCCCAATATATTCTTTGAATTCCCAGTCAGAAACTGGCACTATATGGCAGTAGCAAGAAATGAGGGTATTTGTATTCCCAATATACTCTTTGAATTCCCAGTCAGACAATGGCACTGTATACCAGTAGTAAAAATTGTGGGTGCACGTAACCCCAATATATTCTTTGAATTCCCAGTCAGACACTGGCACTATATGGCAGTAGCAAGAAATGAGGGTATTTGTATTCCCAATATACTCTTTGAATTCCCAGTCAGACAATGGCACTGTATACCAGTAGTAAAAATTGTGGGTGCACGTAACCCCAATATATTCTTTGAATTACCAGTCAGAAACTGGCACTATATGGCAGTAGCAAGAAATGAGGGTATTTATAACCCCAATATATTCTTTGAATTCCCAGTCAGACAATGGCACTGTATACCAGTAGTAAAAATTGTGGGTGCACGTAACCCCAATATATTCTTTGAATTCCCAGTCAGAAACTGGCACTATATGGCAGTAGCAAGAAATGAGGGTATTTGTATTCCCAATATACTCTTTGAATTCCCAGTCAGACAATGGCACTGTATACCAGTAGTAAAAATTGTGGGTGCACGTAACCCCAATATATTCTTTGAATTCCCAGTCAGACACTGGCACTATATGGCAGTAGCAAGAAATGAGGGTATTTGTATTCCCAATATACTCTTTGAATTCCCAGTCAGACAATGGCACTGTATACCAGTAGTAAAAATTGTGGGTGCACGTAACCCCAATATATTCTTTGAATTACCAGTCAGAAACTGGCACTATATGGCAGTAGCAAGAAATGAGGGTATTTGTATTCCCAATATACTCTTTGAATTCCCAGTCAGACAATGGCACTGTATACCAGTAGTAAAAATTGTGGGTGCACGTAACCCCAATATATTCTTTGAATTCCCAGTCAGACACTGGCACTATATGGCAGTAGCAAGAAATGAGGGTATTTGTATTCCCAATATATTCTTTGAATTCCCAGTCAGACAATGGCACTGTATACCAGTAGTAAAAATTGTGGGTGCACGTAACCCCAATATATTCTTTGAATTACCAGTCAGAAACTGGCACTATATGGCAGTAGCAAGAAATGAGGGTATTTGTATTCCCAATATATTCTTTGAATTCCCAGTCAGACAATGGCACTGTATACCAGTAGTAAAAATTGTGGGTGTATATAGCCCCAATTCTATTGCTAGGGGACTTGCAGGGTATTTCTGGGGTGAAGGTGGGGGGGCACACCGTTGGAACGGGTATCGGGGTATATATCGGGTATACGGGAATACACTGACAGTGTATTCCATTCAGGATCCTGGGAAAGCTGGGTTGCGGCGATTGAGCCCGTCAGTGCCACGTTACACTGACAAGCTTCTCCCTGGAATTTAGCTCTTACAAGAGCTGTTGGTTGTCTTCTCCTTCCTATCCTAGCCTGTCCCTGCCTACCCAGAATCTAAGCCCTAGCTAGCTGGACGGAAACCTCCGTCCTCGGTGAATTGCAAGCTCAGAATGACGCGAAGCTGGGCGTCGCTGTTCTTTTAAATTAGAGGTCACATGTTTTCGGCAGCCAATGGGTTTTGCCTACTTTTTTCAACGTCACCGGTGTCGTAGTTCCTGTCCCACCTACCCAGCGCTGTTATTGGAGCAAAAAAGGCGCCAGGGAAGGTGGGAGGGGAATCGAGTAATGGCGCACTTTACCACGCGGTGTTCGATTCGATTCGAACATGCCGAACAGCCTAATATCCGATCGAACATGAGTTCGATAGAACACTGTTCGCTCATCTCTATTAAGGTGCAATATTATATAGAAAATCAATAGATATACAATATACATGAAAACCGTAATGAGAAAATGAAGAGACAAAGAATAGGAAACAAACATAAACATATAGAGGAAACCAGGAGAACTATGTTATGCCAAAAGTATAAGAAAGGAGTAACAGTGTAACTACAGAACAAAGGTGAAAATCATGATATGTAGTTGGGTAGTATGCAGCAGGGTAAAAATCATGGTATGCAGCCAGGGTCAGACTGGGATGTCTAGGGCCCACCAGTGGAATTGTTTCTAGGGGCCCACCGCCAGGACACTGCAGATCAACGGTACCGAGACAGGGCGGTTAAAGGTAATAACATGTTGGGAGCCATGCTACTCACGCACTATACCATGTGCACTACATATACCTACTGCTACAGCCTGTATGGCAAGTGAACAGCATGGCTCCTAGAAATGTTACCATTACCCATAGCTGAAGTGTCCTGGAAAAAGCTGATCTGCAGAGGTCCAGGCTGTTGTATCATCACAGATGTAATACTGATGGCCTATCCTAAGGACAGACCATCAATATTAGAAAGATGGATAAATCCTTTAAAGTGGTTGTCCAGCAATTGGAGCAACTCATATGGTGGGCGGGAGGTGTAAAATAAAAAAATAAATTAAAAAAAGCATACTCATCTATCCTTGGCGCTCTGTTGTCCGCAGCCAGTGTCCATTCAGTCTCATACTGGCACTACTTTCTGGGAGTCCTGCCAGTGCCGCACCTCCCATGAGGCGACCTGAAGCGAGCGCTTTAGGCGGCGCTATGCCAGGGCCTCAGGGAGGGCGGCATTTTTTCTTACCTAAGCCAGTCCAGGACAAGCTGTCCTGGACTGGCTTAGTACGGAGCGGTGGATTGGGGAGGCCGCTGAAGCAGCGCTGCTCCGGCAGCCTCCCCTCACACTCAGGCAGAGAGCAGGCCTACTCTCATGCCTGTGAACGGCGCTAAGCCACGCCCCCTCCGCTAAACCCCACCCCTCCGCTAAACCCCGCCCCTCGCGGGGGGCGGCTTTCTCTCGTTCGCTTCGGGCGGCGAGAGGGGCAGGTTCACCCCTGAGTCCTGCACCTCATGTGATTCTGAGACCAATTAGGTACAGGATTTCCAGAAATGAAGCCATGAGACCAAACAGACACAGGCGGGGGCAATGGGGTCCTGGGGACAGGTGAGAAGGCTTTTTTTTTCTCAAAAAAAATTTATTTTTACACCTCCCTGGCGGCCACCACAGTGATCACTCCAGTTTATAGACAACCTGTTTTAAGGGGTTGTCTGGGCCAAATATTTTATGGCCACTTCACTGGTCCCCTGTAATGTATGGGGAGCAGTGATGGGGCCATTATACTGTGTGGGAGCAGTGACGGGGTAACATATTGTGCAGAAGGGGGATGTTACACTGTGTGGGGCATATTAAAGGGGTTGTCCAGGGTTAATCTTCTTTATGGCCTATACTCAGGATAGGCCATAAATACCTCAAACCTCACATTGCAGAAACACAATGTCTGTGGCTACTACAGAAAAAAAGATCACACAGAGTTTTCTGGTCAGGAATTTGGTTCTATTGGGAGGCTTTTTGGAGGATGATTTTGAGGTGGATTCCTGACCAAATAACTCCGTGTGAACTCAGCCTTAGGGCTCGTTCACATCTGCGCCCGGTCTCCGTTCTGCAGGTTTCCATTTCCTGCACAAAACAGAGGCAGGAGACGGAAACCTGCAGGACTCTTTCATTTGAATGGGTTTGAAAGATGTCCGGCTTTGAGCGCCGGTGAGCGTTTTATGCTCTCTGCCACGAAACCGTTTTTTTAAAATCGGACACAGGGTTGGATATGCAGTACTCTGTGTCCGATTTAAAAAAAAACGGTTTTGCGGCTGAGAGCATAAAACGCACACCACCGCATCCGGTCTGACAGCTTTCCGTCTTCTACATGCAGAAGACGGAAAGCTGAGAACGGACTGCTGAACGCTAGTGTGAACCTAGCGACAGGCTAAAGCCCCATGTAGCAAGACAAAGCAAAAAGCGCTGCGGGAAAAAACCCGGCGGCAACACATCAGTTTGTCCTGCAGTGCTTTTGCAGAAACTCCGCAGAGGTTTCCTCTGAGGACTTTGTTTCCTTTTGGGTTCACGCGGGGATTTTTGGTCAGGATTTTGAGGCCGTATCTGCCTCAAAATCCTGACCAAAAAGACGGCTCCCATTGAAATCAATGGAAGCTGGTCAGTTCTTTTTTCTAGGAGCCAGTTTGTTCCGGCTCCCAGAAAAAGAAGCGAGATTCAGCCTGAAGACACTCCCTCCTCCCATCTAGGCCCATTTATTGGGCCTAATCTGAAGCAGAGTGCGTGACTGGAGGCCGGTGCAGTGCACCGCCTCAGGTTCCGGACCAAAAATCCCCGTGTGAACTTAGCCTTATACCTATAGGGAAACTGCAGGTGTTTCTGTAGATATAAGTGACATGCTGCAATTTCCAAAATCACAACAGTTTTGGAAATGGCAGTGTGTCCGCCGTGTGTGTTTTTCTACAATGTGTGGATGGGATTGCACTCACTGCGTTCAGTAATGCATTCGGGGAGTCCGCATGGGGACCCTCCCAAACAGACTACTGAACACATTAGCAGACGGTGTGCAGTGAAAGCACACACAGACTATAATAGGGTTCATGTGCTTTCCGTGTGGTGTCCGCATAGAACATGCAGACAGAAAAGTACTTCACAATCTACTTTCCCGTCCACATGACTCGTGCGGACACCGCGTGGAAAGCACACGGACCCCATTATAGTCTATGCGGTCCGCGTACTTTCACTGCACACCGCTTGCTAATGCTTTTGGTAATCCGTTCGGGGGGGGAGGGGGTTCCCATGCAGACTCCCCAAACAGATCACTGAACGCAGATGTGAACCAGGCCTTATACATATACCATATATACACACACACATATACAATACTATAGCACATATACATTTATATATTTATATACATTCATATACCATATATACACACACATATACAATACTATAGCACATATACATTTATATACATTCATATACCATATATAAGTCATATATATACTTGTATGAATACTATATATACACACATATATATATATATATATATATATATATACATACACATTATTATAGCATACTGTATATAGTCACACATACCTGTATACAAACATACAGTACTCACACAGTATACAAGACACATACTTTACACAAATGTACACATATATACATATCAAACATGCAGATTTTACCAAAATAATTTACTCACCATTGCAGCAGACGGCTCCTGTCTTCCCCACACGCTGAGATGTAAGAGGACTCAGTGTGAGGAGGAGGGGGGGGGGGAGGAAGTGCGTTCCGGCAGCAGGGGAGACCTCACAGGAGAGCAGCTGCAGGTAAGTGAAGGAAGCGACCATTAGCTGATGCTGAAGATACACATGCTGTCCTCCGATGTGTACAGCTTCAGCATCAGTTAATGGGGGCCCCTGTGTGTGGAGGCAAATGCATTGGCCAGGTGCCCGGTTGGGGGCCCCTGGACATCCCGATCAGGCCCCGACCAATGCATTTGCATTGGTAAAAATCTAAACTTTCAGTCAAGGCTTGAGGCCCACCGGGGGATTCCCCGGTTACCCGGCGGGCCAGTCCGAGCCTGTATGCAGCTATATAAGATGGTGTGTAGAGAAAGTAGATAGATATAGTGTATGGGGGTAAAACAAACAGATGGCTGGAAATGTATGAAATAAGATGGACTTAGTGTGAGTAAATAGATAAAGCAAAGTGCAAAGATGTGAAAACAATGGTGGAGATTAGAGAATAGGAAACCTGGGTAGCAAGGAGTGAGAGACATGATAAAAATAAAGCTTACCTAGTGCATAGCAGGGAGAAGTGTCAGGGCGTGCAAATAGAAGCCCAATAACCAGGGGCAGATAGAGGTAGCATCACAAGAAATGAAGTGAAGTGAAGTGGCGGTAGCGAAATGGAGAGGAAGTAGGAGGGATATGTGTTCCAAAGGGAGGAAGTAGGAGGGATATGCGTTCCAAAGGGAGGAAGTAGGAGGGATATGCGTTCCAAAGGGAGGAAGTAGGAGGGATATGTGTTCCAAAGGGAGGAAGTAGGAGGGATATGCGTTCCAAAGGGAGGAAGTAGGAGGGATATGCGTTCCAAAGGGAGGAAGTAGGAGGGATATGTGTTCCAAAGGGAGGAAGTAGGAGGGATATGCGTTCCAAAGGGAGGAAGTAGGAGGGATATGCGTTCCAAAGGGAGGAAGTAGGAGGGATATGCATTCCAAAGGGAGGAAGTAGGAGGGATATGCGTTCCTAAGGGAGGAAGTAGAAGGGATATGCATTCCAAAGGGAGGAAGTAGGAGGGATATGCATTCCAAAGGGAGGAAGTATATGTTGATGAGATATGTTTAAAAAAAAAAGTGAAACAGATAAGCAGAGTAGATAAGGGAACACGGGAGAAATAATAAGTGAAATGAGAAATGTCACCAATGTAGAGGAATATGGACATCACAGGAAATGACGTCACGGGGGATAACGTCGTGTCCACCACAAATGCGTTCCAAAAAGGGGGATGAACAATGTAAAAAAAATGAATGGATGTAAATGAATAAAATGGGGATGTCAGGCCGAATGTGATAGGTCAGGGGGGAAAAGGGACGATAAAGTGAAAGAAAAGAAATAAAGTAAGATAAGACTAAAAAAAAGGAGAAAGAGGGGAACAGAGCATAGCATAAAAACGAGTTACAAAGTGGAATACAGAGGCCGGAAATGGTGAACAGGTAGTATAAAGAGGGGGACAAACTATCTTGTGCTACCATATATCTGTATTATACCCATTGTAGGCGAGGGGTAGTCATTTCGTCTGTAGAGAAAAAAATAAAAGGATATGTTAAAGTAATCGTATAATTAGGTATACAGCATATATAGTTAAAGCTAGGGTCCACATCAACCTAAGGAGATACAGAGAATTGGGTTAAACAGATCACATGTTGAAGTATAACAATGTCATAATCCAAAAAGAGGTAACAGTAATCATAAGAGGTCAATATTCTCATCACACATATGACAAGCTGTCAATATGTATAAGTTCGGTCATATGCTCGGTTGAGTCCCATAGGTTCAATAGTGTTAAGTGTGTGGATCCAAAAGGATTCCCGCTGCTTGAGGATGGCTATCCGATTGCCACCTCTTCGTGGTTGTGGAATGTGCTCTATTACCTGGAAACGTAATTGTGCCACATTGTGCCGTGCTTGGTTGGAATCGGCCGGTACCGGAAGAGAATCCACATGGTTTCTGTTCTGATGGTGGACTTGTGCTTAGAAATTCGGTCACATATATGCTGCGTGGTTTCGCCTACATAGAGTAGGCCACAGGGACACTTGAGTAAGTATACCACAAAGGAAGAGTCACAGGTGAAAAAGTCCTTGATGGGAAACCGTCGTCTCATGTGGGGATGTGTGAAATGGTCCCCTTTAATTACCGCAGAGCATTGGATGCAATGTAGGCACAGGTAAGTACCTGTTCTGGCAGTTGATAAAAATGTTTGTCTGAACACTTTGCTTGTATTACCAAAATCCGCTTTTACCAAGGAGTCCTTAAGTTCTTTTCCTTTTTAAAGCTAGTAAGCGGAGGATGTTTAACCCCTTAACGCTAAATCACGTACCTGTACGTCAGGGAATGTGGTTAGTTCCCGCATTCCCACGTACCTGTACGTGATTGAGATTGCACGGGCTCAGAAGCAGAGCCCGTGCGATCTCCACGGGAGGCCGGCTGTATCTGACAGCCAGGCTTCCCCTGTAGCAGCAGGGACGGTGATTGCACCGACCCCCCGCTGTTTAACCCTTAAGGTGCCATGATCCATAGTGATCATGGCACCCTAGGGGTTTTGGCCGGGCTATAAATCATGCTGCCGGCTGCCTAAGGAGTCTGTGTGAGCTGTAATTTACAGCTACACGCTGCTCCTTAATCCCTCCCACCATCGGACCGAGCTCCGATGGGGGGAGGGTTAACCCCTTGGATGCTGGGACGAGAAAAAGCTAGTCTATGCATCTGCATAGCTAGCTTCCTCTATAGACTGCAATACACGTGTATTGCAAGTCTATAGTTAGTATAGAACCAGCGATCCTCTCTGATCGCAGGTTCTAGTGTGCTTACAGCACAAATGTAAAAAAGTTAAAAAAAATAAAATAAATAAAGTGTGTAAAACAAACAAACAAAACAAACAGTTACATTTCTTGTAAATCTGGAAAATCGCTGTTACACTTGTAAACCTTGTAACGTTCAAAATAAATTAAAATACAATCAAAAGATGATGCCGATATAAAGCAGAGATATGGGAGATAATATTTATTAATGTATTTGGGTGGTATGACTATCTGCCTGAAAAGCAGAGAATTTCACATTTTGAAAATTGGAATTTTTTCCAAATTTCCATCAAATTTCCTATTTTTTTAATAAGTAAATACAAAAATATTGATTAGTGTTTACCACTAACATGAAGTATAATGTGTTACGAGAAAACATTCTCAAAATCACTTGTGTAAGTTAAAGCGTCTCAAAGTTATTGCCATTTAAAGTGACACATGTCAATTTTGAAAAAACAGGCCTGGTCCTTAACATACTTTTGGGCTGTGTCCTTAAGGGGTTAAATTCCTCCACATCAGGCAGTGCTCTACCCAGGATGGGCCAGTGTTTCCGTACTATACCATTAATTTTGTGTGAAATAGGATGGACTTTCTGAACAAACAGGATTCTTTTGTTAGTGGGGTGGATTGTTCTGTCCCTATTGAGACTGTGAGCAAGGGCCTCATTCAGTATCTTGGTGGGATAGCCTCTTTCTGCAAAGCGTTGGGACATCTCAGTTAGACGTTGTTGTTGAGTCTGCGGATTAGTAACGATCCGCTTAACTCGTTCAAATTGTGAGATAGGGAGCGATCTTTTGGTGATCAGGGGATGGTTGCTGGTATAGGACAGTATGCTGTTCCTGTCTGTAGGTTTAGTGTAAAGATCAAAGTCTATAAGACCCACAGGGTTTTTGAGGACCCAGGTATCAAAAAAATTAAGTGTAAATTTGTCATAATGTATAGTGAATTGCAATTCAGGATATAAGTTGTTAAGATGATCATGAAAAGAAAGTAAAGTATCCAAAGGGCCATTCCAGACACAAAAGATATCGTCAATATAACGATGGCAGTATACTGAGTGTTGTTGAAATAAAATGTTGGGATATATGTGATCTAGTTCAAAGATATGCATGAAGATATTAGCATATGGTGGGGCTACATTAGAGCCCATTGCTGTACCATGGACTTGTAGAAACAGATCATCCCCAAACAGAAAAAAGTTGTTATGGAGAATTATGTGTAGTAGATCAATGCATAAATCTAAGTGCCTACCAGTGATATTATTAGAAAGGAGAAAACGTCTGACTGCCTGAATCCCTTTGTCATGTTGGATAGATGTGTAGAGGCTGGTTACATCCCATGATACTAGAAAGGAGTTACTGGGGCACGGGGATATACCCTTCAATGTCTCCATGAAGTGGGAAGTATCCAGAAGGAAGGAGGTGGTGGTACGTACAAATGGAGTAAGGATTTTATCTAGGAACTTGGCCAATGGAGGTAAGATGGAATCAGTGCTGGCCACTATTGGTCTTCCAGGGGGTTTATTTAGGTTTTTATGAACTTTGGGTAATGTGTAAAAAATCGGGGTAATCGGGTGATGGTTAGTCAGTAGAGATGAGCGAACAGTGTTCTATCGAACTCATGTTCGATCGGATATTAGGCTGTTCGCCATGTTCAAATCGAATCGAACACCGCGTGGTAAAGTGCGCCATTACTCGATTCCCCTCCCACCTTCCCTGGCGCCTTTTTTGCTCTAATAACAGCGCAGGGGAGGTGGGACAGGAACTACGACACCGGTGACGTTGAAAAAAGTAGGCAAAACCCATTGGCTGCCGAAAACATGTGACCTCTAATTTAAAAGAACAGCGACGCCCAGCTTCGCGTCATTCTGAGCTTGCAATTCACCGGGGACGGAGGTTTCCGTCCAGCTAGCTAGGGCTTAGATTCTGGGTAGGCAGGGACAGGCTAGGATAGGAAGGAGAAGACAACCAACAGCTCTTGTAAGAGCTAAATTCCAGGGAGAAGCTTGTCAGTGTAACGTGGCACTGACGGGCTCAATCGCCGCAACCCAGCTTTCCCAGGATCCTGAATGGAATACACTGTCAGTGTATTCCCGTATACCCGATATATACCCCCGATACCCGTTCCAACGGTGTGCCCCCCCACCTTCACCCCAGAAATACCCTGCAAGTCCCCTAGCAATAGAATTGGGGCTATATACACCCACTATTTTTGCTACTGCCATATAGTGCCATTGTCTGACTGGGAATTCAAAGAATATATTGGGCTTACATATAACTTCAATTCCAGGAAGAAGCTTGTCAGTGTAACGTGGCACTGACGGGCTCAATCGCCGCAACCCAGCTTTCCCAGGATCCTGAATGGAACACACTGACAGTGTATTCCCGTATACCCCATATATACACCCCAAATCCCCGTTCCAACGGTGTGCCCCCCCACCTTCACCTCAGAAATACCCTGCAAGTCCCCTAGCAATAGAATTGGGGCTATATACACCCACAATTTTTGCTACTGGTATATAATGCCATTGTCTGACTGGGAATTCAAAGAATATATTGGGGTTACAAATACCCTCATTTCTTGCTACTGCCATATAGTGCCAGTTTCTGACTGGTAATTCAAAGAATATATTGGGGTTACGTGCACCCACAATTTTTGCTACTGGTATATAGTGCCATTGTCTGACTGGGAATTCAAAGAATATATTGGGGTTACAAATACCCTCATTTCTTGCTACTGCCATATAGTGCCAGTTTCTGACTGGTAATTCAAAGAATATATTGGGGTTACAAATACCCTCATTTCTTGCTACTGGTATATAGTGCCATTGTCTGACTGGGAATTCAAAGAATATATTGGGGTTACAAATACCCTCATTTCTTGCTACTGCCATATAGTGCCAGTTTCTGACTGGTAATTCAAAGAATATATTGGGGTTATAAATACCCTCATTTCTTGCTACTGGTATATAGTGCCATTGTCTGACTGGGAATTCAAAGAATATATTGGGGTTATAAATACCCTCATTTCTTGCTACTGCCATATAGTGCCATTGTCTGACTGGGAATTCAAAGAATATATTGGGGTTACAAATACCCTCATTTCTTGCTACTGCCATATAGTGCCAGTTTCTGACTGGTAATTCAAAGAATATATTGGGGTTACGTGCACCCACAATTTTTGCTACTGGTATATAGTGCCATTGTCTGACTGGGAATTCAAAGAATATATTGGGGTTACAAATACCCTCATTTCTTGCTACTGCCATATAGTGCCAGTTTCTGACTGGTAATTCAAAGAATATATTGGGGTTATAAATACCCTCATTTCTTGCTACTGGTATACAGTGCCATTGTCTGACTGGGAATTCAAAGAATATATTGGGGTTACAAATACCCTCATTTCTTGCTACTGGTATATAGTGCCATTGTCTGACTGGGAATTCAAAGAATATATTGGGGTTACAAATACCCTCATTTCTTGCTACTGCCATATAGTGCCAGTTTCTGACTGGTAATTCAAAGAATATATTGGGGTTATAAATACCCTCATTTCTTGCTACTGGTATATAGTGCCATTGTCTGACTGGGAATTCAAAGAATATATTGGGGTTATAAATACCCTCATTTCTTGCTACTGGTATATAGTGCCATTGTCTGACTGGGAATTCAAAGAATATATTGGGGTTACAAATACCCTCATTTCTTGCTACTGGTATATAGTGCCATTGTCTGACTGGGAATTCAAAGAATATATTGGGGTTACAAATACCCTCATTTCTTGCTACTGCCATATAGTGCCATTGTCTGACTGGGAATTCAAAGAATATATTGGGGTTACAAATACCCTCATTTCTTGCTACTGCCATATAGTGCCATTGTCTGACTGGGAATTCAAAGAATATATTGGGGTTACGTGCACCCACAATTTTTGCTACTGGTATATAGTGCCATTGTCTGACTGGGAATTCAAAGAATATATTGGGGTTACAAATACCCTCATTTCTTGCTACTGCCATATAGTGCCAGTTTCTGACTGGTAATTCAAAGAATATATTGGGGTTATAAATACCCTCATTTCTTGCTACTGGTATATAGTGCCATTGTCTGACTGGGAATTCAAAGAATATATTGGGGTTATAAATACCCTCATTTCTTGCTACTGGTATATAGTGCCATTGTCTGACTGGGAATTCAAAGAATATATTGGGGTTACGTGCACCCACAATTTTTGCTACTGGTATATAGTGCCATTGTCTGACTGGGAATTCAAAGAATATATTGGGGTTACGTGCACCCACAATTTTTGCTACTGGTATATAGTGCCAATTTCTAACTGGGAATTCAAAATGCGCAAGGCTCCCGGAAAGGGACGTGGACGAGGCCGTGGGCGAGGTCGGGGGAATGGTTCTGGGGAGCAAGGTAGCAGTGAAGCCACAGGGCGTCCCGTGCCTACTCCTGTGGGGCAGCAAGCATTGCGCCACTCCACAGTGCCAGGGTTGCTTGCCACATTAACTAAACTGAAGGGTACAAACCTTAGTAGGCCCGAGAACCAGGAACAGGTCTTGCAATGGCTGTCAGAGAACGCTTACAGCACATTGTCCAGCAGCCAGTCAGACTCTGCCTCCTCTCCTCCTATTACCCAACAGTCTTGTCCTCCTTCCTCCCAAAATTCCCAAGCTTCACAGAACAATAACCCCAACTGTCCCTGCTCCCCAGAGCTGTTCTCCGCTCCTTTCATTGTCCCTCAACCTGCCTCTCCACGTCACGATTCCACGAACCTAACAGAGGAGCATCTGTGTCCAGATGCTCAAACACTAGAGTCTCCTCCATCTCCGTTCGATTTGGTGGTGGATGACCAGCAACCCACCCTCATCGACGATGATGTGACGCAGTTGCCGTCAGGGCATCCAGTTGACCGGCGCATTGTGCGGGAGGAGGAGATGAGACAGGAGTTGGAAGAGGAAGTGGTGGATGATGAGGACACTGACCCGACCTGGACAGGGGGGATGTCAAGCGGGGAAAGTAGTGTGGATGTTGAGGCAGGTGCAGCACCAAAAAGGGTAGCTAGAGGCAGAGGCAGAGGTCAGCAGCTTAGGCGAAGCCAGGCCACACCTGGAATCTCCCAAGATGTTCCAGTTCGTACCCAGCCCCGAAAAACTCCCACCTCGAGGGCACGTTTCTCGAAGGTGTGGAGTTTTTTCAAGGAATGCGCCAAGGACAGATATAGTGTTGTCTGCACAATTTGCCTCTCGAAATTGATTAGGGGCTCTGAGAAGAGCAACCTGTCCACCACTTCAATGCGCCGTCATTTGGAATCCAAGCACTGGAATCAGTGGCAGGCAGCAACGGCAGGACAAAGGCCGCCTGCCGTTCACGCCACTGCCACTGCCTCTGCCACTGCCACTGCCTCTGCCTCTGCCACTGCCACTGCTGACTGTGCTGGCGATGCACTCCAGAGGACGAGCCAGGACACCACTTCATCTGCCTCCGCCACTTTGTTGACTTCTTCCTCATCCTCCCCTGTTCCTGTCTTATCTCCTTCTCCTGCACCATCAAAGGCACCATCAGGCGCTTCTTTACAACAACCCACCATCTCTCAGACATTGGAGCAGCGGCAGAAATACACTGCTAACCACCCACACGCGCAAGCCTTGAACGCCAACATTGCTAAACTGCTGGCCCAGGAGATGTTGGCGTTCCGGCTTGTTGAAACTCCCGCCTTCCTGGACCTGATGGCAACTGCGGCACCTCGCTATGCCGTCCCTAGCCGTCACTACTTCTCCCGGTGTGCTGTCCCCGCCTTGCACCAGCACGTGTCACTCAACATCAGGCGGGCCCTTAGTTCCGCGCTTTGCACAAAGGTCCACTTGACCACCGACGCGTGGACAAGTGCATGCGGACAGGGACGCTACATTTCACTGACGGCACACTGGGTGAATGTAGTTGAGGCTGGGACTGCTTCCCAAACTGGCCCGGTGTACCTCGTCTCCCCGCCGACCCCTCCCCGCCTAACATTCCTGGCAGGGACACGAGAAGAATACCCCCCTCCTCCTCCTCCTCTACCGCCTCCTCCTCCGCCACCGCCTCCTCCTCCGCCACCGCCTCCTCCTCCGGTGTTAGATTGACCCCAGCTACGAGTTAGAAACGTTGCAGCACTGGCGTTGGTAGACGTCAGCAGGCTGTGCTGAAGCTGATCAGCTTGGGGGACAGACAGCACACTGCCTCCGAGGTGAGGGATGCCCTCCTCGATGAGACGGCAATATGGTTTGAGCCGCTGCACCTGGGCCCAGGCATGGTCGTTTGTGATAACGGCCGGAACCTGGTAGCAGCTCTGGAGCTTGCCGGACTCTAACATGTTCCATGCCTGGCCCACGTCTTCAACCTAGTGGTGCAACGTTTCCTAAAGAGCTACCCCAATGTTCCAGAGCTACTGGTGAAAGTGCGGCGCATGTGCGCCCACTTTCGCAAGTCGACAGTAGCCGCTGCTAGCTTAAAATCTCTCCAGCAACGCCTGCATGTGCCACAACACCGGCTTTTGTGCGACGTCCCCACACGCTGGAACTCAACGTTTCAGATGTTGAATAGAGTGATTGAGCTGCAGAGACCTTTGATGGAATACCAGCCACAAAACCCTAGGGTGCCACAAAGTCAGCTGCCTCAGTTTCACATCCATGAGTGGCCATGGATGAGAGACCTTTGTGACATCCTACGGGTCTTTGAGGAGTCCACAAGGAGGGTGAGCTCTGAGGATGCGATGGTGAGCCTTACAATCCCGCTCTTGTGTGTTCTGAGAGAATCCCTGATTGACATCAGGGATAACTCAGATCACACAGAGGAGTTAGGGATAGCATCCGATCCGTCACAGCTGGAGAGTAGGTCCACACATCTGTCCGCTTCACTGCGTTTAATGGAGGAGGAGGAGGAGGAGGAGGAGGAAGAAGAGTTGTCCGATGATGTGATGGTGATACAGGAGGCTTCCGGGCAACTTCGAATCGTCCCATTGTTGCAGCGCGGATGGGTAGACATGGAGGATGAGGAGGAAATGGAGATTGAACTTTCCGGTGGGGCCAGAGGAGTCATGCCAACTAACACTGTGGCAGACATGGCTGAGTTCATGTTGGGATGCTTTACAACCGACAAGCGTATTGTCAAAATCATGGAGGACAACCAGTACTGGATCTTTGCTATCCTTGACCCCCGGTATAAAAACAACATCTCGTCTTTTATTCCGGTAGAGGGGAGGGCCAATCGCATCAATGCTTGCCACAGGCAATTGGTGCAGAATATGATGGAGATGTTTCCAGCATGTGACGTTGGCGGCAGGGAGGGCAGTTCCTCCAGTAGGCAACCAAGTTCTCACCGGTCCACACAAACGAGGGGCACACTGTCTAAGGTCTGGGACACCTTGATGGCACCCCCTCGCCAAAGTGCCGCCACGGAGGGTCCTAGTGTCACCAGGCATGAGAAGTATAGGCGCATGTTGCGGGAATACCTTTCCGACCACAGCCCTGTCCTCGCCGACCCCTCTGCGCCCTACACGTATTGGGTGTCAAAGTTGGACCTGTGGCTTGAACTTGCCCTATATGCCTTGGAGGTGCTGTCCTGTCCTGCCGCCAGCGTCCTATCTGAGAGGGTGTTCAGTGCAGCCGGTGGCATCATCACTGACAAGCGCACCCGTCTGTCAGCTGAGAGTGCCGACCGGCTCACTTTGATAAAAATGAACCACCACTGGATAGAGCCTTCATTTTTGTACCCACCTGTGTAAAGCACCCCAACATGAAACTCCATGTCTGTACTCAACCTCTCCAATTCCTCCGCATCCCCATACTCATCCACCATAAGCGTTGCACAATTCTGCTAATACTAGGCTCCCTCCACCCTGATTTCCCCCAACTCTGCTGGTTAGAGGCTCCCTCCACTCTGATTTCCACCAACTCTGCTGGTTAGAGGCTCCCTCCACCCTGCTTTCCCACAACTCTGCTGGTTAGAGGCTCCCTCCACCCTGCTTTCCCACAACTCTGCTGGTTAGAGGCTCCCTCCACCCTGATTTCCACCAACTCTGCTGGTTAGAGGCTCCCTCCACCCTGCTTTCCCACAACTCTGCTGGTTAGAGGCTCCCTCCACCCTGATTTCCACCAACTCTGCTGGTTAGAGGCTCCCTCCACCATGAATTGGTCCAAACTGGGCTGTTTAGAGGCTCCCTCCACCACGAATTGGTCCAAACTGGGGTTTTTAGAGGCTCCCTCCACCATGAATTGGTCCAAACTGGGCTGTTTAGAGGCTCCCTCCACCATGAATTGGTCCAAACTGGGGTTTTTAGAGGCTCCCTCCATCATGAATTGGTCCAAACTGGGGTTTTAGAGGCTCCCTCCACCATGAATTGGTCCAAAATGGGGTTTTAGAGGCTCCCTCCACCATGAATTGGTCCAAAATGGGTTTTTTAGAGACTCCCTCCACCATGAATTTGCCCAAACTGGGCTGTTTAGAGGCTCCCTCCATCATGAATTGGTCCAAACTGGGGTTTTAGAGGCTCCCTCCACCATGAATTGGTCCAAAATGGGTTTTTTAGAGACTCCCTCCACCATGAATTTGCCCAAACTGGGCTGGTTAGAGGCTCCCTCCACCATTAATTAGTCCAAACTGGGCTGGTTAGAGGCTCCCTCCACCATGAATTGGTCCAAACTGGGTTTTTTAGAGGCTCCCTCCACCATGAATTGGTCCAAACTGGGGTTTTTAGAGGCTCCCTCCACCATGAATTTGCCCAAACTCTGCTGGTTAGAGGCTCAATCCACCCTGATTTTCAAAACAAATGTTGGTGCCAACCTCAACTTACTACAAGGGCCAAATTCACTGCTGGTGACAAGCTCTCCTCACTGCAAGTGCCAAATACACATGTTTCAAGGTGTTTTCCTACTGTCAGAGAGGTGGTATTGAGTGTGTAAAGTGTGTAGTTGTTAGGTTGTGATGTTGGGGTAATAGAGGGTCTTTGGTGTGTTAGATGCCCCCAGACATGCTTCCCCTGCTGTCCCAGTGTCATTCCAGAGGTGTTGGCATCATTTCCTGGGGTGTCATAGTGGACTTGGTGACCCTTCAGACACGGATTTGGGTTTCCCCCTTAACGAGTATCTGTTCCCCATAGACTATAATGGGGTTCGAAACCTGTTCGAACACACGAACATTGAGCGGCTGTTCGAATCGAATTTCGAACCTCGAACATTTTAGTGTTCGCTCATCTCTATTAGTCAGGTACTCGACCGTCTTGGTGTCAATGATACCATCAAGTAAGTAACTTGAAAGTGTGTTACGTATTAATTCAGCAATCTCTGAGGTGGGGTCATGTGACAATGGTTGGTACGTATCGGGGTCATTGAGCTGACGTTTGATTTCTTCCAGGTAATCTACCTTATCCATTACTACCAGGGCACCCCCTTTATCGGCAGGTTTTCTGATAATGTGAATACAGCAGAGAATAGGTGGCACTACTTAAATAAGGGCGAAAGCCCACACGGGGGATAGATAGAAAAACGCAAAATCGGTGGTGCTCTAAGCCAGGAAAAACTCACAGAGAATATTAATAGAAAAAAGAAAAAACTGCTTGGCACTCACCTAGATGCGTAAAAAATGTTAAACTTTATTTGAAATGGTCCATTAAAATACAGCAATGCGGGAGGAGGCACACTCTGAGCTGAGCGACAGCCGTTGCGTGCTGGGTTGCACTTTTTCAAGCTCAATAACTCTTCAGAGTGTGCTACCTTCTATTTATGTCAAAAACACACATTAGTCAAATTGAGAAAAGCTGTTCATTAACTCTTTCACAAATTCAATTCATTCTTAGCCAAGAAGAAGAACACCTCCAAATAAAAACTATTCTATGTGTCAAGAAAAGATATGTAACATACTTCAAATTTATCACAAATATGATACTTTTCATTTAATAAATTATTTTTTTATTTTTATATGTTTAACTTATTTTAACTATTCAAAAAAGAGCTTAAGACCTTTGAACTTTATAATCTATACAAAAGAGGGCTTCTCTAACCAATCAGAATCAGGCCGGCGCTAGGCCACTCCCCTTCATGGGAGTGCCCAAGCTGTCGGACCTGAATGAAAACCGGAGTTAGAACTTACCGATAACTCTGTTTCCATGTAATCCACCATGACGGCTACACAAGGAGGTTGACCTCTGACCCGCTATAGGGACAGGAACTGAGAGACTTGTTAAATACACCACTCCCACCACCATTCACCAGTGTTTCCTGTTCCTACACAGGGTCGGAATGAGAGGCTCTCCTCCGTCTGGGGGAATAGGTAAGTATTACCACCGTCCGGCCCTCGGTTGTAGTCAAAGGCGCCTGCCTCCCTGGGCCATTAAGGATACAAGGGTATCGCTCTGGCCTGGCCCCGGGTGGAAAACTCCCTCCTTCCAGCGGTCCGTTATGGCTAATGCAGGGGGTAGAGTGGATGCCGGCTCCGGCCAGCACACAGGGGAGGAACGGCCAACCTAGGCGTACTGGCGTTCCAGGATGTGACATAGCCGGGCACAGTGGCGTGCGTCCCAGCTTCCGCTGAGGCTGCAGGATCAAGGAATTTCTGACTACAAAAGGGATGAATGCCGGGCGGTGAGTGAACTAGGCGACATTCCTGCAAGGTATGTGATGTATCACTGTATGTTCCAGCATGTTGCTCTCTGAGGCACAGCTGTTGATCACAGATCCCCTGGCTGTTCCAGCTCCCTTGGTGTTGTGAGTACTTGGAACAGCGGCTCTGTACCTGAGAATTTTATTTATTTATTTTTCCCTTTTTCCTTTTTATGGGGCAGAGTGTAATTTGGGCTTCCAGTCTCCAATTGTAAGTAGAGACGGAAGGTTCCCATAGGAACAAGGGTGTATTAAAAACTCCCAGGGAATGACCACTTTGTGGAAAGGAGTTGGCATTCCTGTTCTAGAAACCCTATGCTCAGGAAGTACGGCGAAGGCCCTTAAGGGGGTAAGCCGACTTGGGAGGACTTAGGCTTTTCAGTACAAAGAAGTCCAGTCCTCCAGTTCTAGCCTTGTGCCCTGTCTAGATGACAGAAGGAAAAGTAGGTTTATTTCTCTTAAAGCCTTAGAATGGGTAGGACCTTGTGGCTTATAGGAGGCTTTTCCTGAGCTAAAGACTAAGCTTAGCCAGGGAAAGCATAGATGGTAAAGTTCTATTGAGAGGCAAATTCCCAGGGTGCCTAGTGTATAACAGAGTAATCCTTGGTAGCAGTTTGCTGATTATCCCGCAGATCCTCCTGGGGGAAAACGCCCAAGGTGAGAGGCTTATCTCAGGTGAAGCCTTGCTCGCTGGGATTCTGACAAAACGGTTTGCACAGGTGCAACATTGTCTGGCGTGGCCTCAGTTAAAATTTGGCCTGGTTCAATCACCACCTGCCACATCCTAAAAGGGCGCGGTGAGTAAGGTCGGGGCTGAGGCCTGATCAAAACCGGCTATTCTGCTGTTTTAAAGACAGAGTGGTACATATGGATAGGTATACATGCATAACACCAGGGGTGAATGATATATAATGGATGCATTATGTCAGTGCTGGATGATATACACTAAGTGATATATAGCAGGCATAACACTATTGTTAATGGTAGCTACTGATGATACCATTGCCTTATGATATATATGGATAATGCCAATGCTTATTGATGCATGGGTGTATGTGTATATGTTGGTATAGTGTACACTGTTATGTGTATGTATATGTATATATATGTATGTATGTGTGTATATAGATCTGGCAGGCATAACGCTTTGCAGTGTGGGTTAATCCCATTGTGGAGTCATATGTACTGATAGCATGCATAACACCATTGCTGGTTGATATATGTGGTTCCTTTTGGAACAATATGTGCTGAAGGTGGTAGGCCAGGGTGTGCCATTTTGGAATGAGTTCTTACAGAGTCCCGGGCTGTGCTTGTTATATGCTCTTTGACATGTGAACAAAGGCAAAAAATTAACTGGATGAATACAAGGCATTTACTGACTTGTATGGCTACAGGGCCGAAAAACATTTACTAACCGGTATAACGTCATGGCTAAAAGGTATTTACTAACCTGTATGGCCGCATGGCTAAAAGGTATTTACTAACCTGTACGGCCGCATGGCTAAAAGGCATTTACTAACCTGTACGGCCGCATGGCTAAAAGGCATTTACTAACCTGTACGGCCGCATGGCTAAAAGGCATTTACTAACCTGTACGGCCGCATGGCTAAAAGGTATTTACTAACCTGTACGGCCGCATGGCTAAAAGGCATTTACTAACCTGTACGGCCGCATGGCTAAAAGGCATTTACTAACCTGTACGGCCGCATGGCTAAAAGGCATTTACTAACCTGTACGGCCGCATGGCTAAAAGGCATTTACTAACCTGTATGGCCGCATGGCTAAAAGGCATTTACTAACCTGTATGGCCGCATGGCTAAAAGGCATTTACTAACCTGTATGGCCGCATGGCTAAAAGGCATTTACTAACCTGTATGGCCGCATGGCTAAAAGGCATTTACTAACCTGTATGGCCGCATGGCTAAAAGGCATTTACTAACCTGTATGGCCGCATGGCTAAAAGGCATTTACTAACCTGTATGGCCGCATGGCTAAAAGGCATTTACTAACCTGTATGGCCGCATGGCTAAAAGGCATTTACTAACCTGTATGGCCGCATGGCTAAAAGGCATTTACTAACCTGTATGGCCGCATGGCTAAAAGGCATTTACTAACCTGTATGGCCGCATGGCTAAAAGGTATTTACTAACCTGTATGGCCGCATGGTTAAAAGGTATTTACTAACCTGTGTGGCCGCATGGCTAAAAGGCATTTACTAACCTGTGTGGCCGCATGGCTAAAAGGCATTTACTAACCTGTATGGCGGCATGGTTAAAAGGTATTTACTAACCTGTATGGCCGCATGACTAAAAGGCATTTACTAACTTGTGTAGCTTCATACTAACCTGTATAACTTCATGGCTAAAAGACATTTACTGACCTGTATAGCTTTATGGCTAAAAGGCATTTACTAACCTGTACGGCCGCATGGCTAAAAGGCATTTACTAACCTGTATGGCCGCATGGCTAAAAGGCATTTACTAACCTGTATGGCCGCATGGCTAAAAGGCATTTACTAACCTGTATGGCCGCATGGTTAAAAGGTATTTACTAACCTGTATGGCCGCATGGCTAAAAGGCATTTACTAACCTGTATGGCCGCATGGCTAAAAGGCATTTACTAACCTGTATGGCGGCATGGTTAAAAGGTATTTACTAACCTGTATGGCCGCATGGCTAAAAGGCATTTACTAACTTGTGTAGCTTCATACTAACCTGTATAACTTCATGGCTAAAAGACATTTACTGACCTGTATAGCTTTATGGCTAAAAGGCATTTACTAACCTATGTAGCTTCAGGGCTAAAAGGTATAGCTTCAGGGCTGAAGGCGGTGACTGACATATATAGACCCTTTGCTGAAGGGTATATATGGACAGAGTACTGATCTCCATAGGGGAGATAGGGATAGCATGTCTATCACCATTACTGAACAGTATATACGGATGAACTTATGAGGCTTACATAACTCCATTATTGAATGGTATATAATGATTATATATATATATATATATATATATATATATATATATATATATATATATATATAATGTGTGCATGGCACATATGGCATACATAACACCATTGTGGAATGGTATATAATGTCGGCTACAGATAGGTGTGTGTATATATAGCATGCATGACACCATTGTTGAATGGTATATAACGGATGCAATACACCAGTATTGATTGCTGCATATACGAAAAGATATAGCATGCTCAATACCATTTTTTGAACGGTATATAATGATATAGCATGCATAACACCATTACTGAATGATATATAACGGTGTATGGGTATATAGCTTACATAACACCATTGACGAATGGTATATAATGGATGCAATATGCCAGTATTGAATGATATATATGGAAAGTTATAGCATGGTCAATACCATCTTTGAACGGTACATAATGATATGGCATGCATAACACCATTTCTGAATTATATATAATGTGTGTGTATATATATATATAGAGAGAGAGAGAGAGAGAGAGAGAGAGAGAGAGAGAGAGAGAGAGAGAGAGAGAGATATGCATATATGTGTATATAGCTTGCATAACACCATTGTTGAATGGTATATAATGGTTGCATTACATCAGTATGGAATGGTATATATGCATAGAGGTATAACATGCTTAACACCACTGCGGAGTGGTATATAATGATATAGCATACATAATGCCATTATTGAAGGGTATATTATGTGGTATATAGATAGGTGTAGATAATATGCATAACACCATTGGCGAATGGTATAAGGGATACAGTACATCAGTACTGAACAATATATACAGATAGAGATATAGCATGCTTAACACCATCATTGAATAGTATATGGTATGGAGATATATGCGGTTATGTGTGTATATATATATATATATATACACACTTATGTATATCGCACACATAACGCCATTGTGGAATGGTATATATTGATCGGTGTGTGTGTGAATATGTATAATAGGACTGACACCATTGTCGAATGGTATATGCCTATTGCGCAAGGACATAATATTCATTACAGGTTCCTGCTTATATCAGGTCAGATATCTAGTAATTGGAGAATATAACCCCTTTCTGACAACAGTGCAAACGGCTACAGTCTTCTGCGGTTTACAATAGGTCCATCTGTTCTGATAATAGTGTATGTTATTATACAGGCAGCCTGTTCTGATAATAGTGTATGTTATTATACAGGCGGCCTGTTCTGATAATAGTGTATGTAGGTTACACTTTATGCCTGTTCGGATAAAGGGGTATGTTCGTAGATATTGGGCAGGTCCGGATAATGGCCTATATACATTCTGCCTGTTCTGCAGCGGGGTCAGTGTCCAGATCTTTTCTAGGGAGAGAAGGTTCTCATTCTATCCTTCCTGGATTCTGAGCAAAGGAATATATCTATGGATCCTTATCCTATCAGTTTCAAAAAGAAATTCCACTCCTTAGGACAAGGATGAAGGATTCAATGCCATTAGGTAAAGCCATGAACATTGAAGAGGTAGTTTGTTCGCTCTTTCCACTGCGAGGCTCTTATGGGAGATTTAGGCCCTAACTATTAGGGAACCTTATCTTAGAATCAAAGTGACAGGATTCTTTAAGGCCGGATCCAAAATTTTATGCCGGAGGCAGTGTCAGAGTTCCTCAGAGAGCAGGTTAGAGAACTACCTCCTTTCGCTCAAATCCCTCTTCTTCAAAAGAGAGGGAGTAGCAGGCCATGGACGTAAGAAGGGCAGTGGTCGCCTACCCAGAAACTACCTCCTCCTGGAGAAAGGATGTAAATATATTAAATTAAATTTGTAGGTACAAAAATAAAGGTCATAAGGCTTCCAAAACTACCATTGCAGGGGGATTAATGTGACAATCCTGCAGGCTTTCCTGTTAAGGTATCTACCAGAGCCAGGGAACATTAAAGCTCATTCAACTGGGGCAGCTTCCTCCTCTTGGGCTGAGAGACGGGAGGCTTCCCTAGAGCAGATATGCAGGGCTCCCACTTGAGCTAGTTCGCTGGCCTTTGCTAAACACTACAGGTTAGGTTCGGTAAGTGGTTTAGCCTTTGGACGTAAGTTCCTTTCGGCAGGTAATCCCGCCCTAGGAGTTGTAATCTGGTATATCTCCTTGTGTAGCCGTCATGGTGGATGTAATGGAAAACCGGAGTTAGAACTTACCGGTAACTCTGTTTCCATGTAATCCACCATGACGGCGTCTAATTACCCTCCCTAGTTAATATCTTTATGTAAGACAGCATACTGTAGTTTATATTTTGCACATTTCCTTTGTAATTTGGTAAACACTGGTGAATGGTGGTGGGAGTGGTGTATTTAACAAGTCTCTCAGTTCCTGTCCCTATAGCGGGTCAGAGGTCAACCTCCTTGTGTAGCCGTCATGGTGGATTACATGGAAACAGAGTTATCGGTAAGTTCTAACTCCAGTTTTCATTCAGGTCCGACAGCTTGGGCACTCCCATGAAGGGGAGTGGCCTAGCGCCGGCTTGATTCTGATTGGTTAGAGAAGCCCTCTTTGGTATAGATTATAAAGTTCAAAGGTCTTAAGCTCTTTTTTGAATAGTTAAAATAAGTTAAACATATAAAAATAAAAAAAATACTTTATTAAATGAAAAGTATCATATTTGTGATAAATTTGAAGTATGTTACATATCTTTTCTTGACACATAGAATTGTTTTTATTCGGAGGTGTTCTTCTTCTTGGCTAAGAATGAATTGAATTTGTGAAAGAGTTAATGAACAGCTTTTCTCAATTTGACTAATGTGTGTTTTTGACATAAATAGAAGGTAGCACACTCTGAAGAGTTATTGAGCTTGAAAAAGTGCAACCCCGCACGAAACGGATGTCGCTCAGCTCAGAGTGTGCCTCCTCCCGCATTGCTTTATTTTAATGGACCATTTCAAATAAAGTTTAACGTTTTTTACGCATCTAGGTGAGTGCCAAGCAGTTTTTCGTTTTTTCTATTTTTATGATAATGTTCTTATTGGTCTGAAGTTCACTCAGGGACCTGTGTTCTTCCTGGGAAATGTTCGAATGATATTTAAATTTGCCTGAAGAAACTTCACGTAATAGGCCTTGTATGTCCCTTTCTACAAGGGAGACATAAGTCTCAATTGGGTGATTAGTCTTAGGTGGGAGGAATGTGCTTTTGTTTCTGAGACCCAAATTAGAAATGGAGAAAATTGGGACTAACGTTGGGTTACTGGAATTATCTGGTAGGATACCACTAAAATGTGCTTTCAAACAAATTTGTCAGAAAAAACGAAATAGATCGTCCTCCAGGGTAAAAGTGTCCAAGGGGTGGCTAGGGCAGAAGGACAGACCTTTCCCTAGTAAATAAGTGACACTCTATACATATATAAAATATACAGTCATGGCCAAAAGTTTTGAGAATGATACAAATATTAATTTTTACAAAGTCTACTGCTTCAGTTTTTCTAATGGCAATTTGCATATACTCCAGAATGTTATAAAGAGTGATCAGCTTAACAGCAATTACTTGTAAAGTCAATATTTGCCTAGAAAATGAACTTTATCCCCCAAAACATATTTCAACATCATTGCAGTCCTGCCTTAAAAGGACCAGCTACCATCGTTTCAGTGATTGCTCCATTAACACAGGTGTGGGTGTTGATGAGGACAGGGCTGGAGATCAATCTGTCATGATTAAGTAAGAATGACACCACTGGACACTTTAAAAGGAGGCTGGTGCTTGGCATCATTGTTTCTCTTCTGTTAACCATGGTTATCTCTAAAGAAACACTTGCAGTCATCATTGCACTGCACAAAAATGGTCTAACAGGGAAGAGTATCGCAGCTAGAAAGATTGCACCTCAGTCAACAATCTATCGCATCATCAAGAGCTTCAAGGAGAGAGATTCCATTGTTGGCAAAAAGGCTCCAGGGCGCCCAAGAAAGATCAGCAAGCGCCAGGACCGTCTCTTAACCGGTTAAGGACCGCCGTACGTAAAATTACGGCCTGCGGTCCAGGTACCTAAAGACCGGACTATTGTAAAAATACGTCCTGTCTTTAGGTACCTATTTCGCGGGGGGATGGATGCGGGGAGGACGGGGGTTAGGTGTTACTAACACCTAACCCCTTCCTCAATAACGTCCAGTCGGAACTGAGTCCGACTGGACGTTTTAACCCTTTCGATCGCGCCGTGAAACATCACGGCGCGATCGAAAGGCATCCGCCGACAATTAAATCAGATCGGCACCCCCCGCGGCGAGATCGGAGGGTGCCGATAGCAGTAAAAGGTAGTCTGGGGTCTGGCCAGTGACCCCAGACTGCCCGAAGCCCCCACATACCTGGTGATCCTGCCAGGACCTTCTGATGTCAGGCTGTGCGTCTACACAGCCTGACATCCTGCTACGGAATGCCATGTGGGACACCTGCAGGCTGTGTCTCACATGGCATTCTATATCAGCAAAGTATTGCTGATTGAAGTGTCCTAAATGGACACATGAAAAAGTAAAAAAAAATGTAAAAAAAATAAAATGAAGTGTATGAAAAAAATTAATAAAGTTATAAAGCCCAAAAATCCCTTTTTCTCAATAGAAAATGAATTATATAAAAAAAGAACTAAAAAGTAATAAAAACAATGCATATTTGGTATTGTCGCGTCCGTAACAATCTGTACAATAAAACTGAAATAATATTTAATGTACACGGCGAACGCCGGAAAAAAAAAACGGAAAAAACTTGCCGGAAGTAATGATTTTTCGCCATCTCACCTTACAAAATATACTATAAAAAGTGATCAAAAAGTCATATGCATCCGACAACAGTACCAATAAAAAGCGCAGGTTGTCCCGCAAAAAATAAGCTTTCAACCAACTCTGTCAACTGAAAAATAAAAATGTTACGCCTCTTAGAAGATGCGATGCAAAAAACATTGATTTATGTCCCCAAATGTGTTTTTCCTCTGCAGAACTAGTAACACATAAAAAAATACTATAAATGAGGTATCGCCGTAACCATACCGACCCGCAGAATAAAGGGAACATGTTACTTATACTGTACGCTGCATGGCGCAAAATTAAAAAAGTAAAACTCAATGCCAGGATTGATTTTTTTTTTTTTTTAAATCCAGCAAAAAAGGGTTAATAAAATGTATTCAATAAGATGTAGACACCCAAAAATGGTGTCATTACGAAATGCATCTCATCCCGCAAAGAATAAGCCCTTATATGGCCGCGTCACCAGAAACATAAAGAAAATATAGCATCTACCAATGTGAAGACAAAAACCCTCAAAAATCGCCAAATTATTAGAACACAACTGGGTGCGTCATGTAGGGAATATATAAGCTGTGTGAGCGGATATCAGGGGACACCCCAGATTTACAGCTTATGAGGGAACAGACACCAGAAGTGACCCCTAAAGTGACCCCCAGAGTGACTCCCCCAATCATAGGAGCTACGGGGACATAGTAGGGAATTTGGTGTTTGCAATGTTCTCCGCACAGCTTATACATTCCCCCTTCGCCATCCGCTGTGCAGTCACGTCCGGGATACTAATACTCACTACACCCCCTGATAAATTCTTTGAGGGGTGCAGTTTTCAAAATGGGGTCACTCCTGGTACCCCATGGAATCCACTTTTCTGGTACCTTACAGGCTCTACAAACATGACATGGCGTCCAGATACCAAACATCTGAATCTGTGCTCCAAAAGCCGCATAGCGCTCCTTCCCTTCTGCACCCTGCTGTACGTCCAAACTGCAGTTTATGACACATGTATGACACATGTATGACACTGGTGTACCCCCGGATAACGGACATAATGTCATATGTGGGTATAAACTGATACTAGGGCACAGCCGGACACAGAAGGGAAGAAGGGTCATTTGGTTTTTGGAGCACAGACGGTTTGGTTTTTGGATGCCATGACACTTTTGTAGAGCTGAAACGCCAGTAATTTGGAATCCCCTGATAAATTACCTTATTTTGGAAACTACACCCCTGAAGGATTTATCCAGGGGTACAGACAGCATTTTTAACCCCCCAAGTGTTGCTATAACTTTATATATATAACTATAACTGTAGTGGATTGTGAGAGGTGAAAATGACCATTTTTCCAGGAATACGTCCTTTCAGTGCCTAATATATTGTGCCCGACTTGTATCAGAGATGAACGCTCTAAAAGCTGTTGTGCCTGGGATACCCGTTTAACAGTTTTTGGAGTGTCTCTGCTGACATAAGTCGGGCACAACATGTTGCACACTGAAATGGCAAATCTGTAAAATTTTCATTTTTAACTTCTCTATCAGTTGCGATTTCATTTCTGGAAACTAAATAAATGCAACACTCAAGGGTTAAAAATTCTCGCTACACCACTTGATAAATCCCATCAGTGGGGTAGTGTCCAAAATAGGGTGACATGTCTGCGGATTCCACTTTATTGGCAATTCAGGGGCTTTGCAAAAGTGGCAAAAAAAACCAAACTGTGCTCCAAAAACCAAAATAGCGCTCCTTCCCTTATGTCCCCGGTTGTGCCCAAACAGCCGATTCTACCCACATATGGCATTAAGTACGTTATCCGGGGTACACCAGTGTCATACATGTGGGCATACACTGCTATTTGGGTACCCAGCAGGGTGCAGATGTGAAGGAGCAATATGTGCTTTTGGAGTGCAGATTTAGATTCTTCGTTTTTGGACACCACGTCACATTTGCAGAGACCCTAAAATTGCCCCTACAAAATGGGGTCACTTCTTGGTGAATTCCAGTTTACTGGAACCTCCAGGGCTCTGCAAAAACATCATGGCGCCCAGAGGGTCCCTCTAAATCTGTATCCCAAAAGCTAAAACGCACAGTGGTCCTTCCCTTCTGAGCCCTGCTGTGTGCCCAAGCAGCAGTTTACACCCACATATATAAATTTTTTGACCCCCGGGATGGCCCACTTAATAGTTTTAGGAGTGCAGGTCTCTGACAACACAAAGTGGGTGCAACGTATTGGGCACCGAAATGGCATATTTTTAAAAATTTCAATTTTCATTTTGTAAATTAATTTTTGGGAAGCATTTTAGGCTCAAAATGATAATACCCCTTGATACATTCCTTGACAGGTGTAGTTTCTAAAATGGGGTCACTTTTGAGGGGTTTCCATTGTATTGATACTTTAGGGGCTCTGCAAATGCGACATGGCACCTGAAAACTATTCCAGCAACATCTGCCCTCCAAAATCCAAATAGCGCTCTTTCCATTCTGAGCCCCAGCATGTACCCATACAGCAGATTTTGGCCACATATGGGGTATTGCCGTGTTCAGAAGAAATTGTGTAACAAACTGTGGGGGGCTTTTAATTCTTAAACTATTTGCAAAATTAAAACTATGGCGCTAAATGGACAATTTATTGGGAAAAAAAGTAATTTTTCATTTTCACGTCCCAATGTTAATAAAATCTGTGAAACACCTGTGAGGCCAAAATACTCACTCTACCCCTAGACAAATTCTATGAGGGGTGTAGTTTCCAAAATGGGGTCACTTATAGGGGGTTTCCACTGTATTGGTACTTTAGGGGCTCTGCAAATGCGACATGGGACCTGAAAAATATTCCAGCAAAATCTGCCCTCCAAAAGCCAAATAGCCCTCTTTCCATTCTGAGCCCCGCCATGTTCCCATACAGCAGATTATGACACATATGGGGCATTTCTGTGTTCAGCAGAATTTGTGTAACGAACTTTATGGAGCTTTTTCTCCTTTATCCTCTTGTGAAAATTAAAAATTTGGGGCTAAATTGACAGTTTGTTGAAAAAAAAGTAATTTTTCATTTTCATGGCCCAATGTTAATAAAATCTGTGAAACAGCTGTAGGGTCAAAATGCTCACTCTACCCTTTAATATGTTCTGTGGTGGGTATAGTTTCCCAAATGGGGTCACTTTTAGGGGGTTTCCACTGTATTGGTACTCTAGGGGCTCTGCTAATGCGACATGGCACCTAAAATTATTCCAGCAAAATCTGCCATCCAAAAGCCAAATAGCGCTCCTTCCATTCTGAGCCCCGCCATGTTCCCATACAGCAGATTATAGCCACATATGGGGTATTGCCGTGTTCAGGAGAAATTGTTTAACAAACTGTGGGGGGCTTTTACTCCTTTAACCCTTTGTGAAAATGAAAACTTTGGAGATAAAGTGACATTTTAGTAATTTTTCATTTACACATCCCAATGTTAGTAAAATCTGTGAAACAACTGTAGGGTCTAAATGCTGACTATACCCCTTGATGAATTCTGTGAGGGGTGTGGATTCTAAAATGGGGTCACTTTTGGGGGGTTTCCATTGTTTTGGTACTCTAGGGTCTCTGCAAATAAGGCATGGCGCTGAAAATTATTCCAGCAAAATCTGCTGTTCAAACACCCAGTGTCGCTCCTTCCCTTCCATGCACTGCCGTGTGCCCAAAAATCAGTTTACACCCACATGTGGGGTATTTCTGTGCACGGGAGAAATTGCACAATAAACTGTCAGATGCATTTTCTCCTTCAAACCTTTGTGAATGTGTTAATTTTGGGTCTAAATGAATGTATTAGTGAAAAAAAATGAAATGTCTAAATTTCACTGCCATATTATTTTTATTCTTATGAAATGCTTAAAGGGTTAACAAACATCCCAAATGCTGTTTTGAATAATTTGAGGGGTGCAGTTTTGAAAATGGGGTAATTTATGGGGGTTTCTATTATACAGGCCTTTATAATTACTTTCAGAACTGAAGTGGTCCCTAAAAAATTGGTTTGGAGAATTTTCTTGTAAATCTGGAAAATTGCTGTTACACTTGTAAGCCTTGTGACGTCCAAAATAAATTAAAATACAATCAAAAGATGATGCCAATATAAAGCAGAGATATGGGAGATAATATTTATTCATGTATTTGGATGGTATGACTATCCACCTGAAAAGCAGAGAATTTCACATTTTGAAAATTGCAATTTTTTTCAAATTTCCATCAAATTTCCTAGTTTTTTTATAAATAAATGCAAAAATATTGATTAGTGTTTACCACTAACATGAAGTATAATGTGTTACGAGAAAACCATCTCAAATTCATTTGTGTAAGTTAAAGCGTCTCAAAGTTATTGCCATTTAAAGTGACACATGTCAGTTTTGAAAAAAGAGGCCTGGTCTTTAACATACTTTTGGGCCTGGTCCTTAACCGGTTAAAAGTGATTCAGCTGCGGGATCGGGCTACCAGCAGTGCAGAGCTTTCTCAGGAATGGCAGCAGGCAGGTGTGAGTGCATCTGCACGCACTGTGAGGCAGAGACTCTTGGAGCAAGGCCTAGTCTCAAGGAGGGCAGCAAAGAAGCCACTTCTCTCCAGAAAAAACATCAGGGACAGACTGATATTCTTCAAAAGGTACAGGGAGTGGACTGCTGAGGACTGGGGTAAAGGCATTTTCTCTGATGAATCCCGTTTTCGATTGTTTGGGACATCTGGAAAACAGCTTATTCGGAGAAGACGAGGTGAGCGCTATCACCAGTCTTGTCTCATGCCAACTGTAAAGCATCCTGAAACCATTCATGTGTGGGGTTGCTTATCAGCCAAAGGGAATCGGCTCTCTCACAGTCTTGCCTAAAAACACAGCCATGAATAAAGAATGGTACCAGAATGTCCTTCAAGATCAACTTCTCCCAACCGTCCAACAGCAGTTTGGCCATCAACAATGCCTTTTCCAGCATGATGGAGCACCTTGCCATAAAGCAAAGGTGATAACTAAATGGCTCAGGGAACAAAACATAGAGATTTTGGGTCCATGGCCTGGAAACTCCCCAGATCTTAATCCTATTGAGAACTTGTGGTCAATCATCAAGAGACGAGGTGGACAAACAAAAACCTACAAATTCTGACAAAATGCAAGCATTGATTGTGCAAGAATGGACTGCTATCAGTCAGGATTTGGTCCAGAAGTTGATTGAGAGCATGCCAGGGAGAATTGCAGAGTCCTGAAGAAGAAGGGTCAACACTGCAAATATTGCAACGCTGCATTAACTCATTCTAACTGCCAATATAAGCTTTTATTACTCATAATATGATTGCAATTCTATTTCTGTATGTGATAAAAACATCTGACAAACACACAGAAAAACCAGAGGGAGCAGATCATGTGACAATAGAAGATTTGTGTCATTCTCAAAACTTTTGGCCATGACTGTAAGTTCATACAGTATTTAGGATGAAGGACACGACCTAGCCACAGCCGGTGATGTGACTAGTGAGCACCATACTGTCCTGACAACCCGATGCTCAGCTTTGCTAGTGGAGTGGTCAGGAGCAGAGGAGATGGCCACAGAGTAGCAGTATGTCCCCAGGAGTAATATCTGCAGAGGTAACTGATGGATTTAGCTATGATCACTGCAGATTTCAGCCCTACTACACTGGGAGGAGAGAAATCTGCAGTAAAAATCCACAAGTGTGAACGACACCCAAAGTATTATAATCTGCACTGCAGGGACTTGGAAAGTTAGAGAGTAAGATGTCATCCCCTCGCCTGTTACTGTAGTCTATTGTATGTCCTGCACTAATAATTCTGTCCTGTGTGGACTTACCCTTATAGTTCAGCAGTGCGAGGGCCGGGGAGGCTGGAGTGACCGCTCACTGTGTGAATACAGCCAGAGATGACATGGATTGTACCTAGACACATAGAGATGACAGATACTCTGCCTAATATTGTATTGTGGTCCTCACCATTAGATCCTTCCACCTTTCTTCACCCCCAGAGCTCCTATAAGATTTCCATCTGAGACCATATAATGGGCGGCCATAACACTTGGTCATGTGACCCCCATACCCTGCATTTCCCATGATCCCTCACTCCTCACCTGTGTGGCCCTTCCATCTCTCGGCTCCACATGGTCAGTCATGTGCGTCTTACATGAGGAGATTCTCTACATCTCTACAATATCTTGTCATGGAGCCGCACATTGATCCTGAGGGGCAGATTTCGGGGTGACGTGTAGGACTGTAGAGCTCGCCCTCTCACATTCACCCCCATAAGGCCTCGCTGAGGACCCAGAATTGGTTCCAGGGTCAGTATCAGAATGTGAGGTAAAATCTCAGTCATGTCCTTGTATTTAGTGTAAGACTGAGGCCTTATTGTAATAAGATCAGACAGACGCCATGTTACTGCCCCAAACTGAGGAATGGACGACGTTCTCTGTATTAGGACAAAAACTCAGAATTTTTCCATGAAATCTTTTTGATTTTCCTTCATAGTAACACAGAAGACGACATTGTAGTGATCCAGACAGTCAGGGGTTAAGTCTTCAGGTAGAAACACCAAGGAAATGTCCGGAAATACTTAGGTTTATGGCCTGAAAGACTCAGGAAAGACTTGTCAGGATAAACCTGAGGTAAAATATCCCCAATACATTGTGATATTACTGTATAATGTCACCATTATGTGATTTGTACATAAATATGTCATTTTACCTCGTATTTCTGTCACATTACAGGATTATTATAGAAGAAAACTCCTTATTGTTAGACATTGCCATAGAGAATACAGGTCTTATCTGCCCATAGCAATCAGGCACAGTACATAGTAAGCAATCACAGCGCAGCTCTCATTATGTATTCTGCTACTGAGACATGAAAGCTGCGCTGTGATTGGTTGCACCTCAGCCCACAGACTTTACCTCACACAATGATACTGATGCAGACGCCGCCATTACAGCCATCCTGACAGACAGATGTTACTGAGCCGACACCAAGACAAATATGGTGGAAAGATTCAGGCTGGAGCTGCAGAAGTAACTCATTGGCATTATGGACGTGTCAGGTAACATTTCACTGCTCTTATGGATTTGTCATGTTTACAGCCATTCTCCATGTTACCACCATTAATAATAGAGATGAGCAAACAGTAAAATATTCGATATTCGTTTCGAACAGCCGCTCAATATTCAACTACACACTTTACACACTCAAAAAAACCTCTATGAAAGTGGGAAAATACCTGAAAACCTTCTTTACTCCCCAAATGGATGGACATAAACATTAACAAGCACCCCTTTAAATCACATTGCCCATGACAACCACAGATGGAATAGGCAATGGGAAATCCAAAAGCCCTCACCCTGAACTGTCAGTGTGTGTGTGTGTGTGTGTGTGTGTGTGTGTGTGTGTGTGTGTGTGTGTGTGTGTGTGTGTGTGTGTGTGTGTGATGTGGTAAGACCTTCCAAAATTCACTTTTAAGGCCCTTAACATGAGCCCTTCCAAATTAAGTTACAGGCCCTTAAGCTGAGCTACCAGCAGAGATTGAGGCCCTTCAGGTGACTTCAGCCTTTTACCTGCAGAGTTTTAGGCCCTTTAACTTAGTTCAGCCTTGCACCAGCAGTGTTTTTGGCCCTTGGAGTGAGTAAAGCCTTGCACCCGCAGAGTTAGCCCCTCACATCACTCTCATTGTGTTGGATTGATGCAGTGGATTGGACTGAGGACCCAGACATTGACCTTGATTTGGATTGTGAAATTGATAACATTTTGGCATCAAGTCCTCGGGGGAACTTTTATATAGAGGGCCGCAAAGGTGGAGAATTGGCTGCAACCACTACTACCGGTAATGGTCCTCTAATATCGGACTCTGAATTGCTCTGTGTCCCTGTTAGGTGTTTAGAGGGACACTGCCTGTAAAGCTGGGTTGAGCGTATATATCTGAACTGAATTGCTCTGTGTCCCTGTTTTGGGGGGGACACCGCCTGCAAAGCTGGGTTCAACGTATATATCTGGACTGAATTGCTCTGTATCCCTGTTATGTGTTTGGAGGGACACTGCTTGTAAAGCTGGGTTGAGCGTATATAGCTGGACTGAATTGCTCTGTAATGTATCCCTGTATTGGGGGGACACCGCCTGCAAAGCTGGGTTGAGCGTATATATCTGGACTGAATTGCTCTGTAATGTATCCCTGTTTTGGTGGGACACTGCCTGCAAAGCTGGGTTGAGTGTATATACCCAGACTGAATTGCTCTGTATCCCTGTTTTGGTGAGACACCGCCTACAAAGCTGGGTTGAGCGTATATAGCTGGACTGAATTGCTCTGTAATGTATCCCTGTTTTGGTGGGACACTGCGTGCAAAGCTGGGTTGAGTGTATATACCCAGACTGAATTGCTCTGTGTCCCTGTTTTGGGGGGACACCACCTGCAAAGCTGGGTTCAGCATATATATCTGGACTGAATTGCTCTGTATCCCTGTTAGGTGTTTGGGGGGACACTGCCTGCAAAGCTGGGTTGAGCGTATATAGCTGGACTGAATTGCTATGTAATGTATCCCTGTTTTGGGGAGACACCGCCTGCAAAGCTGGGTTCAGCGTATATATCTGGACTGAATTGCTCTGTATCTCTTTTTTTTTTTTTGGGGGGGGACACCGCCTGCAAAGCTGGGTTGAGCGTATATAGCTGGACTGAATTGCACCGTATCCCTGATTTGGGTGGACATCCCGTGGAAAGCTCGACTCCTCTCCCTGCAGTATATAGCTCTGAAAAGAACTGTTGTTCTTCTTGAGTTTTTCCTTGCCTAGCTGAAGCTAATCCCCCACCTAGCCCTCAGCAGCACATCTGTCCCTATGTCTCAAAACCAGAAAATGAATCAAAGATGGCGGCCAATGTTCTTATAAATCAGAGGTCAGTCAATGGGTTTTTTCAATTTTTTTTCAATGCCTACGTTGTCATAGTTCCTGTCCCACCTCCCCTGCGCAGTTATTGGTGCAAAAAATGCACCAGGGAAGGTGGGAGGGGATACAAATTTTTACTGCGTTTGCTGCGTGGTATTCGATTGGAATCGAATACCTTGAACGGCCTGATATTCGATCGAATACCTATTCGATCGAACGGCGCTCGCTCATCTCTAATTATTAACAAAATGGCGTCCGGCCCCTCTGACAGCGCCGTCGTATAGTTAGCTGAGACTAACAGCAATGATATCTCTGGAGCCCTGGCAGATAGTGACAAAGCTGAAAGTCTCCGGAATTCAGCGCAGGGTCAGCTGTGTAACAGTATATAACACCTCCATCTTATAGGACATTAAAGGTCTTGTATAAAGAGTTTCTACATGTATGATACTATATGTTATATGTAGATTTATTTCTCTATGTAGATTTACAGAGGAGACTCTCGGCCTCTGAAATAAGTCACAGGACACAGACACAATGACAATGGTAAAAGCGGTTTATTCCATACACACACACGGCACTATTATACTACATGAGTGGGAAGCTGTGTAACCTCTTATGGCTTATATGTAATAACATGGGATAGGAGGAAGACCTCAAACAAGTCTACAATGAACTGTACTGGTGTTAGATGGATCAAAAACAAGTCCGTCTTTGGGTTTATGACAAGAACATCACAGAGATGATCTCCTGGCTGTCACACAGTTTGTGTCTTGGTCTATGGGAGGATTTTACAGGATAAAACACATGGAACTTATTACACAGATGGGGCAGGAGGATGTAGGGGCGGCCATACTGTAGTCTGCATGGCCATCTGCTGTAGGGACATCAGTGTCCTCATCTATGTAATATACAGGATCTGAATGTATCCTACAGATATACAGTTCAGAGGTTGTGTAATATGGAAGTTTTATCCCCTATAGACAGCACTGGGACCTAGGTCTGTGCTCATGATGTCAGGATATCCATCACCAAACTATGACCCCAGTCAGATCACCAGTATACCCATCATGTGTCACATTATGGAAAAGAACTTACAATAAAACAATGTGACATGTGGGCGGTGCTTACACTGTGTGTAATGTGTAGATGAGTGATATTACCCATAATGCACCAGGAGAGGCTCCTAATATTGGAGCTGTGAAGAAGTATTCACCATAATGTCCTGTTGTCTGCTCAGCACATATAGACATCCGGCTTCTGGTTTATTTAGTAACATATCTTCAGATCTGGTTTTTGTCTTTTCAGTTTTCTTATTTCTTCCTGCTCCTCTTCAGACAATTCATTACTCCCCAGACTAGAACATAAAACAGACAGCGCAGTATTAGTGACTTTGTATTGTGAGGATTTTCTCCTGACCTCAGATTAGTCAGTGACTAGATCTGCTGAGGATGAATCTGACCTGTGGCTATAGGGGTTACATGTACATAGTCAGCACTGCAGGACAGATAATAAAGAGGACACGACCACCAGAGCGGCGCTGTAGCGAGAGTATTAATCATTTTATTACCATATTATGTGATATTATTCCCCGCTATGCCACCATTTCCATCATTCCTAGACAACCTCATTCCATGGCTTTTTTTTCTTCCGTAGGTTGTGATGTTGTGTTGAATTGGCTTCAGGTCAAATTGGAATCTTTAACCAAATGTGGAATGAGTTGAGTGTGGAGATATCTGCATGGCAAACCAAGCAGTGTATAGCAAAGCTAAGACAGCGGATAGCAGAGTGTTACCAGTGGTGTTGCAGATAGTGGGACAGCAGAGGGAGACCAGGCCTCTTTTCATTAAATTCCAGGCCAGGGGAGGTGTATAAAAATGAAAAAAAAACAATACTTATACCTACCTGTCCTGGGCTGAGAATTTGCTCTGGGGTTCTTCCTGCCGGTAACTGTGATGACGCCAGCTGTCACATAGGGGGTGTTGGCATAATACTGTGTGTGGACCACTGTGTTGCACATAATACAGTGTGGGGGCCACATAATACATTCCCCCTGTGCTCCGAGCACTCCTGTGTTATAACCTCTTGCCACCCCTTAGTTAATTGTGTTCACACCCCTCTTCATGTTCTCCTGATCTTCTGCCTTGAGTAGGCATCCAACGTTGCGCTATATGCTGAGTGCACATTCTCCGCCACCATTTTGTGGTGGTCTGTTACACGCTTATGCAACAGACGCAAAGCAGGAAATCAGGAGAACATGAAGAGGGGCGTGAACAGAATTAAGTAAGGGGCAGCGAGAGGTTATGACGTGGGACAGTACAGGGAGAATATACCTGTGAGCATAATTTGCATATTGCAATAAACAGATTTTTACAAAAACGGCAGGGAGAAGAAGAGAAAGGAAGTTGTAGATTAGTCTGTTTAAAGGCTATTCCAACATACCATTAGTTCAAAAGGTGATTAGCGGTTTTATAACGCACAGTATGTCAATTATAACTAGGGAAACATTGGCAGTTTCCTTATAGGTATAATGGAAGCAGAAGGCCCACAGAGCAAAACTTTGTGAACCTCCTGTAATAAATGTCGTGGGAGAAACCACAATTCGTTACCATTGCGTTTTTTTTTTCCTGCAGCACTTTTAGGCTGTGACCTGCTGTGTGGGGCCTTAGCTTTAACAAAGCCCAAGTGCTATCTTAATTAAATTAATTGCTCCATTATATTATGCCCTGATTTCCCCCTGACAAATTCTGCACCCTTAATGACCCCTTACATAAATGATGCCCCCTAATGGACCCTTATAAAAATAACCTCCCCCTTATATTCATAATGGCTCGTTAAATAAATTACACCCCCATTGTTCTAATGCCCACTAATGATTCCCCCTGCAAGAAGGAATTTTTTCTCCATATGTTTCATGCGGAAGCCGAACTGAAACCACACGGCCTCTTTTCATTAAATTCCATCCCAGGGGAGGTGTATAAAAATAAAAAAAACAATACTTATACCTACCTGTCCTGGGCTGAGCATTTGCTCTGGGGCTCTTCCTGCCAGTAACTGTGATGACGCCAGCCGTCACATAGGGCGCGTTGGCATAATACTGTGTGTGGACCACTGTGTAGCACATAATACAGTGTGGGGGCCACTGCGTCTACGGGGGCCTCTAGTCTATGGGGTCCGCATGTTTTTTCCAGTATCCACTTTTCTATGTGTATAGGTGTTACGGTTCTGTGTGTATATATAAAAATAATGGTTTTTGCAACTACGGAACCGCCAAACTGCAGGACACTGCAGTGAGGTCCACAGGCCCAGATGGGCGGCCGCGTGCCAGTACCAGGCAACAGTATGTCTGAACAGGGAATAATAAACATGCAAAAAGTGCTAAAACAGCATGAAACGGCTAAAGGCTTTACTGTATCCTCTTGATGGTGAGTGCCCAGTTTTTTTCTTCTTCTTTATATTCAATATGGACTATGTTTTTTACTGAAAGCACCACCATAGGATTACTCAATAGTATATTTCCCCTATCCTATTTTGCTACTTCAAATCTGCATTAAGTAGTGCCACCTCACTCTTTTTGTATAAAGATAAAAGAAAAATTCACTTTAGCGCAGAAGACAGAGCTGCCCGGATAATGATTTCTTCGGCTCAGAAATTTGAAGATCCAAAACAAAATTGTAAAAATCCAGCACTCTGATTCTTCATAAAGGATAAAACTTAACTTTTAATATGCGTGCAGTTGATAAAAAACCATCAATGCGTCTTCAACATGATCTTAACGGACAACATTGTTAACACTGGCTGACGCGTTTCAGAAGAGACTTGCTTCTTTAGTCATAGCCTGAACAACTGAAAGCTACGTATCTATTATATAGAGATGGTAATCAATGGATACGATCAACAGGTGTGACCAAGGTAAGTATAAATGTTATAGCTTTCAGTTAAAAACAATGAAAGAAAAAATAATACTAAAGTGAAAAAAAAAAAAGAAAAAAAAAAAAGTACATTCCTTATATGACAATATAAATTCATTTAGAACCATTTGAATGTGTGCTCGATGGCAATGGGAACATATTCCGATCATGTGACACAACACACACACATAGTGTGGGAGTGTCTTTTCTTAAGCATGTGACGCTTAATATCCCACAATGCCGCGAGCCCATTATTTTTTCTTCTCTTTCATTGTTTTTAACTGAAAGCTATAACATTTATACTTTCCTTGGAGATACCCTGGGTGAACTCTGCGGCCTTAGTGCCACCCTCAGTGAGATTCCTACCAAGGCCGATATGGAGGCGTATGTGCTGAGACTGGAACAATCCTATAAGGCTAAACTGTCCGCAGTCTCTTCCTCTGTCCGGCATCTAGAGCGCCATGTGACCACCGTTGAGGCCTCCTCTGCAGTTGCTGCTGCCCAGCTCTCCTTCCAGGACTTTTTTTTTTTTTTTTTTTCTTCTTTTTTTTTCTGTAGATTGTGAGCCCCACATAGAGCTCACAATGTACATTTTTTTTCCCTATCAGTATGTCTTTGGAATATGGGATGGAAATCCATGCAAACACGGGGAGAACATACAAACTCCTTGCAGATGGTTTTTTTATTTGCCCTTGGCGGGATTTGAACACCAGGGCTCCAGCGCTGAAATGCTAACCACTGAGCCACCGTGTGGCCCCTTCCTTCCAGGACTTTGTCTTGCAGTCTCACTCTCATCAGCTCCAGCGCCTGACTGACACTATAGATGACTTGGAAAATCGCAACAGGCGCAACAACATTCGCATATGGGGGCTCCCCGAGTCTGTCGATCCGAAACACCTTGATGAGACTTTGCCTCACGGTGTTTAACTTGACCGTGCCCATAAGTCTTGGGGGCTGCCCACTCCTGGCCCTTCTGCTCCAAGGGACATTATTTGCCGGGTCCACCGCTATCAGCTAAAGGAGGCCATTATGTGGAAAGATAGAGATACTGAGCAAATTCTATACAAGGACCATCCCCTGGCCCTCCTTCCTGACCTCTCTTGCCTCATCCTGGACAAGCGACGCGCTCTCAAGCCCCTGCTGGACGTTTTTATCCACCACCGTATCCCTTACTCTTGGGGTTTTCCCTTCGGGCTGCAGGTCTGCTGGCTCCTGGCTCTCCTTCGCCCCAATGAGATTCCTGCCTACATATTAGCCCTTGGTCTGCCTCTGGTCGACATCTCCAACTGGCCTTTGCTCCCAAGTGTTTCTGCTGAGCCTCCTCCTCCGAGGGCCCAACGCAAAACTCGTAGGCATAGTTGCTCCCGTACTTCTGTCGCTGATGGTGCCACAACTGCTTGGACCACTCCACCGCCCTGACCAAGGACTGTCCGGAGCTTTATCATTTCCTTTGTAGTGGGGGTCTCGCCCCGGGAGTCAGGGGTATCCGTTGTTGAGGCGGTCATGCCTGCCTTGGCTGCAGTCATTGCCCCTGGGTGTCGCCTAGTTGTGGTGATTCCCCCCTCTTTGTTCTTTTATATTTTGCCTTACTGTGTTCTTTGCTTATCCTATTGCTCTTTCTTAACCTGGTCAAAGTCAAATCATTGATCATTTTACACAAAACTCCAAAAATGGGCCTGACAAAAGTATTGGCACCCTCAGCCTAATACTTGGTAGCACAACCTTTAGACAAAATAACTGCGAACAACCGCTTCCAGTAACCATCAATGAGTTTCTTACAATGCTCTGCTGGAATTTTAGACCATTCTTCTTTGGCAAACTGCTCCAGATCCCTGAGATTTGAAGGGTGCCTTCTCCAAACTGCCATTTTGAGATCTCTCCACAGGTGTTCTATGGGATTCAGGTCTGGACTCATTGCTGGCCACTTTAGAAGTCTCCAGTGCTTTCTCTCAAACCATTTTCTAGTGCTTTTTGAAGTGTGTTCTGGGTCATTGTCCTGCTGGAAGACCCATGATCTCTGAGGGAGAGCCAGCTTTCTCACACTGGGCCCTACATTATGCTGCAAAATTTGTTGGTAGTCTTCAGACTTCATAATGCCATGCGCACGGTCAAGCAGCCCAGTGCCAGAGGCAGCAAAGCAACCCCAAAACATCAGGGAACTTCCACCATGTTTGACTGTAGGGACTGTGTTCTTTTCTTTGAAGGCCTCTTTTATTTCCTGTAAACTCTATGTTGATGCCTTTTCCCAAAAAGCTCTACTTTTGTCTCATCTGACCAGAGAACATTCTTCCAAAACGTTTTTGGCTTTCTCAGGTAAGTTTTGGCAAACTCCAGCCTGGCTTTTTTATGTCTCTGGGTAAGAAGTGGGGTCTTCTTGGGTATCCTACCATACAGTCCCTTTTCATTCAGACGCCGATGGATAGTACGGGGTGACACTGTTGTACCCTCGGACTGCAGGGCAGCTTGAACTTGTTTGGATGTTAATCAAGGTCCTTTATCCACCAACTGCACAATCTTGCGTTGAAATCTCTTGTCAATTTTTCTTTTCCGTCCACATCTAGGGAGGTTAGCCACAGTGCCATGGGCTCTACACTTCTTGATGACACTGCGCGCGTTATACATAGGAACATTCAGGTCTTTGGAGATGGACTTGTAGCCTTGAGATTGCTCATGCTTCCTCACAATTTTGCTTCTCAAGTCCTCAGACAGTTCTTTGGTCTTCTTTCTTTTCTCCATGCTCAATGTGGTCACACAAGGACACAGGACAGAGGTTGAGTCAACTTTAATCCATTTCAACTGGCTGCAAGTGTGATATAGTTATTTCCACCACCTGTTAGGTGCCTCAGGTAAGTAACAGGTGCTGTTAATTACATAAATTAGAGAAGCATCACATGATTTTTCAAACAGTGCCAATACTTTTGTCCACTCCCATTTTTTATGTTTGCTGTGGAATTATATCCAATGTGGCTTTTTGACAATTCTTTTTGTGGTTTTCCATTGAAGACAAATTAAATGAAGATAATAATACCAAAGAATTTGCAATTTCAATCATTTTCTGGAAGAAAACGAGTATTATCCGACAGAATTGCCAACATTTGGCCAACATTGTAGGTCCATTCTGAGCAGGTTGGCCAACTATAGTGAAGGGGTGGTTCTCCTGGGGGCGACTTTAACTTTGTCCTCAACCCATTTGTTGAAGCTTCACCTCCACGCGCCCCTTGTGCCCCAGATCAGTTGCGCAGGCTTAAATCATTCCTGTATTCCCATCGCCTGGTTGACGTGTGGAGAATCCTCAACCCACAGGGCCAGGACTTTACTTAGCATTCCCCTGCGCATGGCTCCTATGGCCGCTTAGATTTTTTCTTTGTCAGTCATCATGCCCTTTCCTGGTCCCCTTCAGCTTGGATTGGCTCGGTGCTCTGGTCTGACCACTCACTGGTTTATCACTCGCTTGTGATCCATGGTTTCGCCTCCCATTCGTTTAATTGGCGTCTTAACGAAAACCTCCTCAAAGAACGCAACATGCCGCTCTGCTATTGCGGATGCAATTTGGGAATTCAAAGTCACTCATGTGCATGACCAGACACCCCTCCCTACGCGTTGGGAAGCCCTCAAGTGCGTCCTCAGTGGCGTATTTATTAAACACAGTTCGCAGCTCAAGAAGGAGCGCTCGGCGTGGATTTCCTCCTGCTTAGCGCGGATCCACTCCCTCGAGGCCGAACATAAACGGACCCTGGTGAACTCAACCCTTACTGAACTACTGTTCCCACTTAGATGAGATGTCTGTGCTCCATAGGGACATGAAACCAGAGGTTGGAAGTAAGCCACAGCGGCATTTATTAATTACACCTTCAGATGACCAAAAACACAATGACCAGAAATTAGCATAAATGACACCATCACCTTATTAGCATAACTTTGCATACATTTACATAAAATTACATAACATTTTCATACCCAATAAAGAACTCCCCCTCCCGATTCAACAACCTCAAATGTGAACACATCCCCTCCAGAAGGAGGGGCCTCTGAAGGCACGAACCCCAAGACACCGTCACAACCTCCGACTATTACCCCCGGCCGTGATCCACCTAGCCCAGGGGCATCGGAGAGTAATAAAGATCTTGGATAGTCTGACCACAGAACCGTTATCCAGTCTGGTTCCCTTACCAGTATGCGAACTCCCAAGTTGGTGGAGTTGACCCCTAAGTCGTCCACCCCCATTGTGCCTCTAAAGACCCCTCCTGTGCACGCCACGACGAGCGCGTGTGACCACCTTACACGCGCTCGTCTCCCTACACCCGCACAGCATGCTCAATTCCATCCTGGATACCCAGCAGCCAAATATCCTGCCCAACTGCATTCAAGTGGACACCGTCCGACCGGAACAAATCTGGGGAGGGCTTTTCCAACTCCCAATGCCGCACCACCAGGCCACCACTGCGTTCCACAAAACAACCCACAACCAATTACCCTTCGTTCTAGCCCGATCAATACCCGCTACCGACCGGGCATGTCTCCACCGAAGCCTTGCAACTATGTCCGACCAGACCAAAAGAAGACACGGGAAAGAAAACAACAGGTGCAGGAGATCTAACTTTATGTCCCGCATAACCTCCCTGGAAGCCCTCAACCCAAGGTCATCCCCCCCCCCCCCCCCGCATGGATCACGAGCACATCCGGAGGACTATCCATGTCTGCATAGTATTGAACAACAGATAAGAGAAGTGTCCATAACAGACCCCGGACCCCCAACCATTTGACCTGGACCAAGGATCGATCAAAACCCAACTGCCTTCCCGAGGGCTGGACATCAGCACGCAATCCTCCCCAGTGCACAAACAGGACAGGTCCCCATGCAATAAAGCCATGCCCCCAGGAGGGCGCCTCGCCATAAATGACCCAAAACAAGCCACCGATGCGCAAACGCACGACCAAGCCCCTACCCAACTGATCGGTCTTAGACCTCCGCACCCAGCAAACAAGATCCTCATCAGACACCACACAGTCAACCAAACACAACCCCCCTGGGCGCCCCCGAGTCGGAGACATCAACTCAGACACCCGAAAAAAGCCAAGGAAAAAGTGAGCCGGAACAAGACCGCCTCGTAATCCCCAAAGCACACCCTCTCAAGAACCCCAAACAGCCAAACCAGAATACTAAAAGACAGCGGCCGCCGAGAGTCCCGAGACCCAGACCCCCTCCGGAAACCCCTGACCGCTTGGCGAACCAGGAAGGACTTGGTAAAGTCCACATAGCCCTTAAATTTAAACCAAAAGGCCAATGCAGCCAACTTCCTAGACAAGCCAGCAGGCGAAACCCCCGTACTAAATCACAAACCCACAAAATACAACACAGACACCTCCCAGTCCCCCGGGGGCACCCCACAATGCAGAGCCTCGACCAAACGTTCCCATTTGGCCCAAACACTACAATAACTCCGCCAAGTGGAGTCACCCAAAGACCGCCTCACCAAAGACATAGCCGTCCTCATACTAGCAGCCAGATCTCCTCCGGGCAGAGAACGCCCTCCAAGTCCGCCTCCAGTGCCACCTCCCAAAATCTGTCGCACTGGAAATGAGAAATGAATATATAAGAAGGATCCCACTATTGTTCAAATGCAATTAAGGTTTATTCCAGAACATATAGGTTATCACAACAGATGGTGTACATGTGAATGTTTTCGGCTCACCTGGAGCCTTCCTCAGACTCAGTACTGGAATCTGTCTAGTGGGGACATGCTATTTAAGCAAAGTGATAGCAAATATGAACGTTAGATATAGATGTCACTGCTAGTGTGACTGCTGTATGTACCCAATATAGATAGGGGTGGAGCTACAGTCCTATGCACTCCAAGGACAATCCTAGTGGGAGCGGTTGTAGTACACGTTGGTAGTGTATAGTCATGGCCACGAGAAATGGAGTCAGCAGTCACATTCTTAGAACCTGGCAAGTGAACCGTCACAAAATGCGCATTTAACTCCAACCCCCGTAAAACCAGCCTGCGCAACAACCTCACTACCGGCGGCGAGATTACCGTCTGCAAATTAATCGTCTGCATTACCCCCAGATTATCACAGAGAAAGCGCACACAACTGTCGCGCAAGCACTTGCCACAAATCACAGTCGCCACCACAATCGGGAAGAGCTCCAGCAGAGCCATATTCCTAACCAACCGCTCCTGACGCCAAGCAACAGGCCACCCCCCAGAGCACCACTGGCCCTGAAAGTATGCCCCAAAACCGAAGGCCCCAGAAGTGTCCGTGTACAATTCAAGATCAACATTAGAAACCAGCGCCGCAGCCGCGTGGCCGCAGCCAGGCGCTGACAAAAGACCCGCCCCATAGGTATAATTCTACAGGCAAAGTTAAGATGACCCAGCAAAGACTGCAGCTCCCTCAGACGCAACTTCCTCTGGCGCGCCACCCTTACAACCAGCGCCCGTAACTCCACCAAGTTATTCTCTGGGAGCCGACATTCCATCCTCACAGTGTCAATTACAATCCCCAAGAATTTAACCTCCGTGGCAGGCCCCTCCGTCTTTTCGGGTGCCAACAGAATGCTGAACCATTGTCAAATACCTTTCATGATCTGCAACAACAAAGGACACAACCACGTACCTGGGGGGGCCAATGAACAGGAAGTCATCCAAGTAGTGCAGCACCGAGCCAACCTGAGCCCGCTGCTGCACCACCCATTCCGAAAAGGTGCTGAACTCCTCAAAATAAGCGCAGGAGATCAAGCACCCCATAGGAAGACACAAATCAACAAAATACTGTTCCTGCCACTTGCACCCCAGTAGATGGAAGCTCTCCAGATGCAATGGCAAAAGACGGAAGGCCAACTCAATGTCGCTTGGCCAGCAACGCCCTGGCACCGTAACACCGCACCCAAGCCAAAGCTGCATCAAAGGACGCATAAGACACAGCACACAACCCCGAGTCGATGTCATCATTCACTGAATCCCCGTGCAGACGAGAGAGATGGTGAATGAAGCGGAACTTGTTAGGCTCTTTTTTAGGTACCACCCCCAAGGGGGACACCCGCAGATTCTCCAAGGGTGGTCGAGTAAACGGCCTCGCCATCCGACCAAGTTCCACCTCCCTCCCCAATTTTCCCCGGACCAACTGGTGATGCACAAGCGCCGACACCAAATTTCATGGTTCCCCCCCAACTCCCAAATTAGAACATGGAATCCTGAACCCCACCAAAACCCCTCAAACAGCGTGTTACGGTTCTGTCTATATATGTGAAAATAATAATGTTTAAACAAGACAGAACTGCTAAACTGCAAGACACTGCAGTGAGGTCCACAAGCCTCTGTGGGCAGCCGTGTGCCAGAGTGCGAACTACCAGTTAAACTGCACTGGTAGTGAGGTGATGGTAATGTGAACAGCAGCAACAGACTCTCACCAGTTAACTTCACTGGCAAAGCGTGTCTGTGTATAGCAGTTGAGAGGAACCAAATGAAGCCTTGCAAGAAACACCTGCTAATTACAGCAGAGGAAAACAGACCCTAGAATTTGCTTCACTCTGTTACACAATAAAGACTGCCAGGGGTTAACTCCACTCCTGGTCAGTAATACAAGGACTCCTTTAAACAGCTAGGAGCTATATTGCAAGTAGACAGTTAAACAGGCTTACTGATTCCCACTGGCTGAGCCAAGGAATCCTAACTAGATCCTTAGAGTTGCTCCTGCCTTTCACTGGAACCTACCCCTGACCTCCTGTCTCAAAGTATTTCAGTTGAAGTGTGAGCGCCGGGCAGGCGTCGGCTCACACTATATAAAGGCAAGTCCCCGCCCAATAGGGGCAGTAGTCATGACCTCACTGATCATGCTCAGTATGGGCGAAAAGGGACTTAAGCTTCTGAGTGGCTCCAAAAGGTCTGAGCATGCTCAGTAGGGGAAGAATGGCACTTAGTCTTTGAGCGGCTCCAAGAGGTCTGAGCATGCTCAGTAGGCCAAAAGCTGGACTTAAACTCCAGACACCTCACTGCAGGAGGCCGAGGGCGCTTGTTGGATTGACCCGCAGGTGGCGCTGTGCGCTGGAACGGAAACCTGCGGGACCCGATCCTAACACCGCGCCATATTTGGATGCGCCCCGGAGCACTCGTGCTTGAACTGGCAATGATTACCAAACTTGCATTGGCCCTCATTGAACTGCCAACAGCATCCCTTCCCAACTGTAGCCGACCGACCCGATTCGGAACCTGAGCCACCGGCTCCCTCACAAAAGGACTTCCCCCCACTACTACGCAGAGCGGCCATAAGTTTCATCCAAGAACTGATGTCCTTATGGTCCCAACGAAATGCCGGAAATGCTCGGCGTACTGTAACCATGCATTCCCCCCATACACATGGTACGCCTCGCCGATGAAGTCCAAATAGCAAAAAAGGGCCGAACAATTCTCCAGCGCTTTTTCGCCCACTACACTGGCCAGAATGGCAAAAGCCTGCACCAGTTAGAGAATGTACAAGGAATCAGCTGATAGCAGTGACGTTCCTGCTCCTCCTTCTTACACTCATCAGGCTTGACACAATCTAAATTAAACTTTTCCAAGAGGAGCAGGGAAAATATTTCCACGTACTTTCCTTTTCAGATTTTTTCCCTAATCTCCAGCCTCAAGTGGGCCCCCAGAGGCCCCTCAAAGCACACGTAGACCTCACTTTTTGCTGAGTCCGCCATGTGCACATCATCCTGTAACTTATCAGTAGCTGAACCCGTCCCAGCACTACCGTCCACCACAGGCCCACTCGCCACCACTTTCCCACCAGACACGGCAGGTACAGCTGACCCCTGACCCCCAGCACCCCAAACACCTGCCGGGGACCCCCCACCAAAACTACTGGCCCCCCCAAGCAGCTGCTGCACCCCCTGAAGCAAACCCTGAAAATTAACTAAAAGCTGCACAGCACCCCCCTCCCCCACCAGATAAGGAAGGGGTGACGTCCAACTCACAAGCTCGTGGGGGGGGAACCACCCCAGCAGCCATCCCTTCAGCGGCGTTGCTGCCTCCAGGCAGAAAAAAAACAGGATCCGGACCAGAGTTCAGGGCCAATCCAGAGCTGCCCGCGGCAGGTGACGAATAAGTAGAAGAGCCACGGCTGCGGCCTGCCCGAGCCTCGGGCGTTCTGTGGAGGACATCAGGAGGAAGCAGGGCTGGAGGAGCCACCCCGTCACTGGAACTGACGTCGTCATCATCGGGCTCGGATCTGGGGGCATGGCCAGAGGTCCTATGGCCTGTCCCACTGCCAGCCAAGGCCCGGGAGTCCCAAGAAGGCCGCTGGACCGGGACTTCTGGCAAGACCGCGGTGACTTCCAGTTCACGGAGCGTCCGGCCTTCCGACCGTGCAGCTGGGCACGCAGCAGAAAGAGGCTCCAGCTGACTGCTGGACCTCTGAAATGTCTGAGCCCGCCCCCCGCTGTGGCTCATGCCTGCCATGCCAGCACCAGCAATGGAACGATGCTGAGGGGAAGGGGACTCGCGGTGTGACTCCCCTGGTACTGCCCGCCCAGGCCGCGTAGCCGGATTCCTCCTGGCATTGCCCCCAGTCGGAGAGGACTGCCGGCCATGAAGCAGCGTGGAAGGGTCCCTTGCGGGGCTCCATCTGCGGCGTCTGAGCGGCGGCGAAAGCTCAGGACTGAGCCTATCAGGTGGCCACACTCTCCATCTACGCAGCCGAAGATCTTCCTCCAGAGCTAAAGCACCAGGAGCAGAAGGGGTCCCCAAGCATTCCTGCAGCCACCCAGGATCACAGACTATAGCAGCCTGACAGATTTGCTGCAGAAGGGCTTCCAGATCACCAGACATGGTAAGAGACAACCTAAATCTTCACTCACTAGCAGTATAATGAATCAGCCCTGCTCTGCCCATGTTTACTAAACATTGACACTAATCCACCCCCTTGTCCTTAACTTGACCCCTGCACATGCTCTAAATATGACCTGTCAGCTCACATCTAGAGATGAGCGAACACTAAAATGTTCGAGGTTCGAAATTCGATTCGAACAGCCGCTCAATGTTCGTGTGTTCGAACGGGTTTCGAACCCCATTATAGTCTATGGGGAACAGATACTCGTTAAGGGGGAAACCCAAATCCGTGTCTGGAGAGTCACCAAGTCCACTATGACACCCCAGGAAATGATGCCAACACCTCTGGAATGACACTGGGACAGCAGGGGAAGCATGTCTGGGGGCATCTAACACACCAAAGACCCTCTATTACCCCAACATCACAGCCTAACAACTACACACTTTACACACTCAATACCACCTCTCTGACAGTAGGAAAACACCTTGAAACATGTGTATTTGGCACTTGCAGTGAGGAGAGCTTGTCACCAGCAGTGAATTTGGCCCTTGTAGTAAGTTGAGGTTGGCACCATTTGTTTTGAAAATCAGGGTGGATTGAGCCTCTAACCAGCAGAGTTTGGGCAAATTCATGGTGGAGGGAGCCTCTAACCAGCCCAGTTTGGACCAATTCATGGTGGAGGGAGCCTCTAACCAGCCCAGTTTGGACCAATTCATGGTGGAGGGAGCCTCTAAAAAACCCAGTTTGGACCAATTCATGGTGGAGGGAGTCTCTAAAAAACCCAGTTTGGACCAATTCATGGTGGAGGGAGCCTCTAAAAAACCCAGTTTGGACCAATTCATGGTGGAGGGAGCCTCTAACCAGCCCAGTTTGGACCAATTCATGGTGGAGGGAGCATCTAAAAAACCCAGTTTGGACCAATTCATGGTGGAGGGAGCCTCTAACCAGCCCAGTTTGGACCAATTCATGGTGGAGGGAGCCTCTAACCAGCCCAGTTTGGACCAATTCATGGTGGAGGGAGTCTCTAAAAAACCCAGTTTGGACCAATTCATGGTGGAGGGAGCCTCTAAAAAACCCAGTTTGGACCAATTCATGGTGGAGGGAGTCTCTAAAAAACCCAGTTTGGACCAATTCATGGTGGAGGGAGCCTCTAAAAAACCCAGTTTGGACCAATTAATGGTGGAGGGAGTCTCTAAAAAACCCAGTTTGGACCAATTCATGGTGGAGGGAGCCTCTAACCAGCCCAGTTTGGACCAATTCATGGTGGAGGGAGCCTCTAACCAGCAGAGTTGTGGGAAAGCAGGGTGGAGGGAGCCTCTAACCAGCCCAGTTTGGACCAATTCATGGTGGAGGGAGCCTCTAAAAACCCCAGTTTGGGCAAATTCATGGTGGAGGGAGCCTCTAAAAACCCCAGTTTGGACCATTTCATGGTGGAGGGAGCCTCTAAAAACCCCAGTTTGGACCAATTCATGGTGGAGGGAGCCTCTAAAAACCCCAGTTTGGACCAATTAATGGTGGAGGGAGCCTCTAACCAGCCCAGTTTGGACCAATTCATGGTGGAGGGAGCCTCTAACCAGCCCAGTTTGGACCAATTCATGGTGGAGGGAGTCTCTAAAAAACCCAGTTTGGACCAATTCATGGTGGAGGGAGCCTCTAAAAAACCCAGTTTGGACCAATTAATGGTGGAGGGAGCCTCTAAAAAACCCAGTTTGGACCAATTCATGGTGGAGGGAGCCTCTAAAAAACCCAGTTTGGACCAATTAATGGTGGAGGGAGTCTCTAAAAAACCCAGTTTGGACCAATTCATGGTGGAGGGAGCCTCTAACCAGCCCAGTTTGGACCAATTCATGGTGGAGGGAGCCTCTAACCAGCAGAGTTGTGGGAAAGCAGGGTGGAGGGAGCCTCTAACCAGCCCAGTTTGGACCAATTCATGGTGGAGGGAGCCTCTAAAAACCCCAGTTTGGACCATTTCATGGTGGAGGGAGCCTCTAAAAACCCCAGTTTGGACCAATTCATGGTGGAGGGAGCCTCTAAAAAACCCAGTTTGGACCAATTCATGGTGGAGGGAGCCTCTAACCAGCCCAGTTTGGACCAATTCATGGTGGAGGGAGCCTCTAACCAGCCCAGTTTGGGCAAATTCATGGTGCAGGGAGTCTCTAAAAAACCCAGTTTGGACCAATTCATGGTGGAGGGAGCCTCTAACCAGCCCAGTTTGGACCAATTCATGGTGGAGGGAGCCTCTAACCAGCCCAGTTTGGACCAATTCATGGTGGAGGGAGCCTATAAAAAACCCAGTTTGGACCAATTCATGGTGGAGGGAGCCTCTAACCAGCCCAGTTTGGACCAATTCATGGTGGAGGGAGCATCTAAAAAACCCAGTTTGGACCAATTCATGGTGGAGGGAGCCTCTAACCAGCCCAGTTTGGACCAATTCATGGTGGAGGGAGACTCTAACCAGCCCAGTTTGGACCAATTCATGGTGGAGGGAGCCTCTAACCAGCAGAGTTGTGGGAAAGCAAGGTGGAGGGAGCCTCTAACCAGCCCAGTTTGGACCAATTCATGGTGGAGGGAGCCTCTAAAAAACCCAGTTTGGACCAATTCATGGTGGAGGGAGCCTCTAAAAAACCCAGTTTGGACCAATTCATGGTGGAGGGAGCCTCTAAAAAACCCAGTTTGGACCAATTAATGGTGGAGGGAGTCTCTAAAAAACCCAGTTTGGACCAATTCATGGTGGAGGGAGCCTCTAACCAGCCCAGTTTGGACCAATTCATGGTGGAGGGAGTCTCTAAAAAACCCAGTTTGGACCAATTCATGGTGGAGGGAGCCTCTAAACAGCCCAGTTTGGACCAATTCATGGTGGAGGGAGCCTCTAACCAGCAGAATTGTGGGAAAGCAGGGTGGAGGGAGCCTCTAAAAACCCCAGTTTGGACCAATTCATGGTGGAGGGAGCCTCTAAAAACCCCAGTTTGGACCAATTAATGGTGGAGGGAGCCTCTAACCAGCCCAGTTTGGGCAAATTCATGGTGGAGGGAGCCTCTAACCAGCCCAGTTTGGACCAATTCATGGTGGAGGGAGCCTCTAACCAGCCCAGTTTGGGAAAATTCATGGTGGAGGGAGCCTCTAAAAAATCCAGTTTGGACCAATTCATGGTGGAGGGAGCCTCTAACCAGCCCAGTTTGGACCAATTCATGATGGACGGAGCCTCTAAACAGCCCAGTTTGGGCAAATTCATGGTGGAGGGAGCCTCTAAAAACCCCAGTTTGGACCAATTAATGGTGGAGGGAGCCTCTAACCAGCCCAGTTTGGACCAATTCATGGTGGAGGGAGCCTCTAAAAAACCCAGTTTGGACCAATTCATGGTGGAGGGAGCCTCTAACCAGCCCAGTTTGGACCAATTCATGGTGGAGGGAGCCTCTAAAAAACCCAGTTTGGACCAATTCCTGGTGGAGGGAGCCTCTAACCAGCCCAGTTTGGACCAATTCATGGTGGAGGGAGCCTCTAAAAAACCCAGTTTGGACCAATTCATGGTGGAGGGAGCCTCTAACCAGCCCAGTTTGGACCAATTCATGGTGGAGGGGGCCTCTAAAAAACCCAGTTTGGTCCAATTCATGGTGGAGGGAGCCTCTAACCAGCCCAGTTTGGACCAATTCATGGTGGAGGGAGCCTCTGACCAGCCCAGTTTGGACCAATTCATGGTGGAGGGAGCCTCTAACCAGCCCAGTTTGGACCAATTCATGGTGGAGGGAGCCTCTAACCAGCCCAGTTTGGGCAAATTCATGGTGGTTGGAGTCTCTAAAAAACCCAGTTTGGACCAATTCATGGTGGAGGGAGCCTCTAAAAAACCCAGTTTGGACCAATTCATGGTGGAGGGAGCCTCTAAAAAACCCAGTTTGGACCAATTCATGGTGGAGGGAGCCTCTAACCAGCCCAGTTTGGACCAATTCATGGTGGAGGGAGCCTCTAACCAGCCAAGTTTGGACCAATTCATGGTGGAGGGAGTCTCTAAAAAACCCAGTTTGGACCAATTTATGGTGGAGGGAGCCTCTAAACAGCCCAGTTTGGACCAATTCATGGTGGAGGAAGCCTCTAACCAGCAGAGTTGTGGGAAAGCAGGGTGGAGGGAGCCTCTAACCAGCCCAGTTTGGACCAATTCATGGTGGAGGGAGCCTCTAACCAGCCCAGTTTGGACCAATTCATGGTGGAGGGAGCCTCTAAAAACCCCAGTTTGGACCAATTAATGGTGGAGGGAGCCTCTAACCAGCCCAGTTTGGACCAATTCATGGTGGAGGGAGCCTCTAACCAGCCCAGTTTGGACCAATTCATGGTGGAGGGAGCCTCTAAAAAACCCAGTTTGGACCAATTCATGGTGGAGGGAGCCTGTAACCAGCCCAGTTTGGACCAATTCATGGTGGAGGGAGCCTCTAAAAAACCCAGTTTGGACCAATTCATGGTGGAGGGAGCCTCTAACCAGCCCAGTTTGGACCAATTCATGGTGGAGGGAGCCTCTAACCAGCCCAGTTTGGACCAATTCATGGTGGAGGGAGCCTCTAAAAACCCCAGTTTGGACCAATTCATGGTGGAGGGAGCCTCTAAAAAACCCAGTTTGGACCAATTCATGGTGGAGGGAGCCTCTAAAAAACCCAGTTTGGACCAATTCATGGTGGAGGGAGCCTCTAACCAGCCCAGTTTGGACCAATTCATGGTGGAGGGAGCATCTAAAAAACCCAGTTTGGACCAATTCATGGTGGAGGGAGCCTCTAACCAGCCCAGTTTGGACCAATTCATGGTGGAGGGAGCCTCTAACCAGCCCAGTTTGGACCAATTCATGGTGGAGGGAGTCTCTAAAAAACCCAGTTTGGACCAATTCATGGTGGAGGGAGCCTCTAAAAAACCCAGTTTGGACCAATTAATGGTGGAGGGAGTCTCTAAAAAACCCAGTTTGGACCAATTCATGGTGGAGGGAGCCTCTAAAAAACCCAGTTTGGACCAATTAATGGTGGAGGGAGTCTCTAAAAAACCCAGTTTGGACCAATTCATGGTGGAGGGAGCCTCTAAAAAACCCAGTTTGGACCAATTAATGGTGGAGGGAGCCTCTAACCAGCCCAGTTTGGACCAATTCATGGTGGAGGGAGCCTCTAACCAGCCAAGTTTGGACCAATTCATGGTGGAGGGAGTCTCTAAAAAACCCAGTTTGGACCAATTTATGGTTGAGGGAGCCTCTAAACAGCCCAGTTTGGACCAATTCATGGTGGAGGAAGCCTCTAACCAGCAGAGTTGTGGGAAAGCAGGGTGGAGGGAGCCTCTAACCAGCCCAGTTTGGACCAATTCATGGTGGAGGGAGCCTCTAACCAGCCCAGTTTGGACCAATTCATGGTGGAGGGAGCCTCTAAAAACCCCAGTTTGGACCAATTAATGGTGGAGGGAGCCTCTAACCAGCCCAGTTTGGACCAATTCATGGTGGAGGGAGCCTCTAACCAGCCCAGTTTGGACCAATTCATGGTGGAGGGAGCCTCTAAAAAACCCAGTTTGGACCAATTCATGGTGGAGGGAGCCTGTAACCAGCCCAGTTTGGACCAATTCATGGTGGAGGGAGCCTCTAACCAGCCCAGTTTGGACCAATTCATGGTGGAGGGAGCCTCTAACCAGCCCAGTTTGGACCAATTCATGGTGGAGGGAGCCTCTAAAAACCCCAGTTTGGACCAATTAATGGTGGAGGGAGCCTCTAACCAGCCCAGTTTGGACCAATTCATGGTGGAGGGAGCCTCTAACCAGCCCAGTTTGGACCAATTCATGGTGGAGGGAGCCTCTAAAAAACCCAGTTTGGACCAATTCATGGTGGAGGGAGCCTGTAACCAGCCCAGTTTGGACCAATTCATGGTGGAGGGAGCCTCTAAAAAACCCAGTTTGGACCAATTCATGGTGGAGGGAGCCTCTAACCAGCCCAGTTTGGACCAATTCATGGTGGAGGGAGCCTCTAACCAGCCCAGTTTGGACCAATTCATGGTGGAGGGAGCCTCTAAAAACCCCAGTTTGGACCAATTCATGGTGGAGGGAGCCTCTAAAAACCCCAGTTTGGACCAATTCATGGTGGAGGGAGCCTCTAAAAAACCCAGTTTGGACCAATTCATGGTGGAGGGAGCCTCTAACCAGCCCAGTTTGGACCAATTCATGATGGAGGGAGCCTCTAAACAGCCCAGTTTGGGCAAATTCATGGTGGAGGGAGCCTCTAACCAGCCCAGTTTGGACCAATTCATGGTGGAGGGAGCCTCTAAAAAACCCAGTTTGGACCAATTCATGGTGGAGGGAGCCTCTAAACAGCCCAGTTTGGACCAATTCATGGTGGAGGGAGCCTCTAACCAGCAGAGTTGTGGGAAAGCAGGGTGGAGGGAGCCTCTAACCAGCCCAGTTTGGACCAATTCATGGTGGAGGGAGCCTCTAAAAACCCCAGTTTGGGCAAATTCATGGTGGAGGGAGCCTCTAAAAACCCCAGTTTGGACCATTTCATGGTGGAGGGAGCCTCTAAAAACCCCAGTTTGGACCAATTCATGGTGGAGGGAGCCTCTAAAAACCCCAGTTTGGACCAATTAATGGTGGAGGGAGCCTCTAACCAGCCCAGTTTGGACCAATTCATGGTGGAGGGAGCCTCTAACCAGCCCAGTTTGGACTAATTCATGGTGGAGGGAGTCTCTAAAAAACCCAGTTTGGACCAATTCATGGTGGAGGGAGCCTCTAAAAAACCCAGTTTGGACCAATTAATGGTGGAGGGAGCCTCTAAAAAACCCAGTTTGGACCAATTCATGGTGGAGGGAGCCTCTAAAAAACCCAGTTTGGACCAATTAATGGTGGAGGGAGTCTCTAAAAAACCCAGTTTGGACCAATTCATGGTGGAGGGAGCCTCTAACCAGCCCAGTTTGGACCAATTCATGGTGGAGGGAGCCTCTAACCAGCAGAGTTGTCGGAAAGCAGGGTGGAGGGAGCCTCTAACCAGCCCAGTTTGGACCAATTCATGGTGGAGGGAGCCTCTAAAAACCCCAGTTTGGACCATTTCATGGTGGAGGGAGCCTCTAAAAACCCCAGTTTGGACCAATTCATGGTGGAGGGAGCCTCTAAAAAACCCAGTTTGGACCAATTCATGGTGGAGGGAGCCTCTAACCAGCCCAGTTTGGACCAATTCATGGTGGAGGGAGCCTCTAACCAGCCCAGTTTGGGCAAATTCATGGTGGAGGGAGTCTCTAAAAAACCCAGTTTGGACCAATTCATGGTGGAGGGAGCCTCTAACCAGCCCAGTTTGGACCAATTCATGGTGGAGGGAGCCTCTAACCAGCCCAGTTTGGGCAAATTCATGGTGGAGGGAGTCTCTAAAACACCCAGTTTGGACCAATTCATGGTGGAGGGAGCCTCTAACCAGCCCAGTTTGGACCAATTCATGGTGGAGGGAGCCTCTAACCAGCCCAGTTTGGACCAATTCATGGTGGAGGGAGCCTCTAAAAAACGCAGTTTGGACCAATTCATGGTGGAGGGAGCCTCTAACCAGCCCAGTTTGGACCAATTCATGGTGGAGGGAGCATCTAAAAAACCCAGTTTGGACCAATTCATGGTGGAGGGAGCCTCTAACCAGCCCAGTTTGGACCAATTCATGGTGGAGGGAGACTCTAACCAGCCCAGTTTGGACCAATTCATGGTGGAGGGAGCCTCTAACCAGCAGAGTTGTGGGAAAGCAAGGTGGAGGGAGCCTCTAACCAGCCCAGTTTGGACCAATTCATGGTGGAGGGAGCCTCTAAAAAACCCAGTTTGGACCAATTCATGGTGGAGGGAGCCTCTAAAAAACCCAGTTTGGACCAATTCATGGTGGAGGGAGCCTCTAAAAAACCCAGTTTGGACCAATTAATGGTGGAGGGAGTCTCTAAAAAACCCAGTTTGGACCAATTCATGGTGGAGGGAGCCTCTAACCAGCCCAGTTTGGACCAATTCATGGTGGAGGGAGTCTCTAAAAAACCCAGTTTGGACCAATTCATGGTGGAGGGAGCCTCTAAACAGCCCAGTTTGGACCAATTCATGGTGGAGGGAGCCTCTAACCAGCAGAATTGTGGGAAAGCAGGGTGGAGGGAGCCTCTAAAAACCCCAGTTTGGACCAATTCATGGTGGAGGGAGCCTCTAAAAACCCCAGTTTGGACCAATTAATGGTGGAGGGAGCCTCTAACCAGCCCAGTTTGGACCAATTCATGGTGGAGGGAGCCTCTAAAAAACCCAGTTTGGACCAATTCATGGTGGAGGGAGCCTCTAACCAGCCCAGTTTGGACCAATTCATGGTGGAGGGAGCCTCTAAAAAACCCAGTTTGGACCAATTCCTGGTGGAGGGAGCCTCTAACCAGCCCAGTTTGGACCAATTCATGGTGGAGGGAGCCTCTAAAAAACCCAGTTTGGACCAATTCATGGTGGAGGGAGCCTCTAACCAGCCCAGTTTGGACCAATTCATGGTGGAGGGGGCCTCTAAAAAACCCAGTTTGGTCCAATTCATGGTGGAGGGAGCCTCTAACCAGCCCAGTTTGGACCAATTCATGGTGGAGGGAGCCTCTGACCAGCCCAGTTTGGACCAATTCATGGTGGAGGGAGCCTCTAACCAGCCCAGTTTGGACCAATTCATGGTGGAGGGAGCCTCTAACCAGCCCAGTTTGGGCAAATTCATGGTGGAGGGAGCCTCTAAAAAACCCAGTTTGGACCAATTCATGGTGGAGGGAGCCTCTAAAAAACCCAGTTTGGACCAATTCATGGTGGAGGGAGCCTCTAACCAGCCCAGTTTGGACCAATTCATGGTGGAGGGAGCCTCTAACCAGCCAAGTTTGGACCAATTCATGGTGGAGGGAGTCTCTAAAAAACCCAGTTTGGACCAATTTATGGTGGAGGGAGCCTCTAAACAGCCCAGTTTGGACCAATTCATGGTGGAGGAAGCCTCTAACCAGCAGAGTTGTGGGAAAGCAGGGTGGAGGGAGCCTCTAACCAGCCCAGTTTGGACCAATTCATGGTGGAGGGAGCCTCTAACCAGCCCAGTTTGGACCAATTCATGGTGGAGGGAGCCTCTAAAAACCCCAGTTTGGACCAATTAATGGTGGAGGGAGCCTCTAAAAAACCCAGTTTGGACCAATTAATGGTGGAGGGAGTCTCTAAAAAACCCAGTTTGGACCAATTCATGGTGGAGGGAGCCTCTAACCAGCCCAGTTTGGACCAATTCATGGTGGAGGGAGCCTCTAACCAGCAGAGTTGTCGGAAAGCAGGGTGGAGGGAGCCTCTAACCAGCCCAGTTTGGACCAATTCATGGTGGAGGGAGCCTCTAAAAACCCCAGTTTGGACCATTTCATGGTGGAGGGAGCCTCTAAAAACCCCAGTTTGGACCAATTCATGGTGGAGGGAGCCTCTAAAAAACCCAGTTTGGACCAATTCATGGTGGAGGGAGCCTCTAACCAGCCCAGTTTGGACCAATTCATGGTGGAGGGAGCCTCTAACCAGCCCAGTTTGGGCAAATTCATGGTGGAGGGAGTCTCTAAAAAACCCAGTTTGGACCAATTCATGGTGGAGGGAGCCTCTAACCAGCCCAGTTTGGACCAATTCATGGTGGAGGGAGCCTCTAACCAGCCCAGTTTGGGCAAATTCATGGTGGAGGGAGTCTCTAAAACACCCAGTTTGGACCAATTCATGGTGGAGGGAGCCTCTAACCAGCCCAGTTTGGACCAATTCATGGTGGAGGGAGCCTCTAACCAGCCCAGTTTGGACCAATTCATGGTGGAGGGAGCCTCTAAAAAACCCAGTTTGGACCAATTCATGGTGGAGGGAGCCTCTAACCAGCCCAGTTTGGACCAATTCATGGTGGAGGGAGCATCTAAAAAACCCAGTTTGGACCAATTCATGGTGGAGGGAGCCTCTAACCAGCCCAGTTTGGACCAATTCATGGTGGAGGGAGACTCTAACCAGCCCAGTTTGGACCAATTCATGGTGGAGGGAGCCTCTAACCAGCAGAGTTGTGGGAAAGCAAGGTGGAGGGAGCCTCTAACCAGCCCAGTTTGGACCAATTCATGGTGGAGGGAGCCTCTAAAAAACCCAGTTTGGACCAATTCATGGTGGAGGGAGCCTCTAAAAAACCCAGTTTGGACCAATTCATGGTGGAGGGAGCCTCTAAAAAACCCAGTTTGGACCAATTAATGGTGGAGGGAGTCTCTAAAAAACCCAGTTTGGACCAATTCATGGTGGAGGGAGCCTCTAACCAGCCCAGTTTGGACCAATTCATGGTGGAGGGAGCCTCTAAAAAACCCAGTTTGGACCAATTCATGGTGGAGGGAGCCTCTAACCAGCCCAGTTTGGACCAATTCATGGTGGAGGGGGCCTCTAAAAAACCCAGTTTGGTCCAATTCATGGTGGAGGGAGCCTCTAACCAGCCCAGTTTGGACCAATTCATGGTGGAGGGAGCCTCTGACCAGCCCAGTTTGGACCAATTCATGGTGGAGGGAGCCTCTAACCAGCCCAGTTTGGACCAATTCATGGTGGAGGGAGCCTCTAACCAGCCCAGTTTGGGCAAATTCATGGTGGAGGGAGTCTCTAAAAAACCCAGTTTGGACCAATTCATGGTGGAGGGAGCCTCTAAAAAACCCAGTTTGGACCAATTCATGGTGGAGGGAGCCTCTAAAAAACCCAGTTTGGACCAATTCATGGTGGAGGGAGCCTCTAACCAGCCCAGTTTGGACCAATTCATGGTGGAGGGAGCCTCTAACCAGCCAAGTTTGGACCAATTCATGGTGGAGGGAGTCTCTAAAAAACCCAGTTTGGACCAATTTATGGTGGAGGGAGCCTCTAAACAGCCCAGTTTGGACCAATTCATGGTGGAGGAAGCCTCTAACCAGCAGAGTTGTGGGAAAGCAGGGTGGAGGGAGCCTCTAACCAGCCCAGTTTGGACCAATTCATGGTGGAGGGAGCCTCTAACCAGCCCAGTTTGGACCAATTCATGGTGGAGGGAGCCTCTAAAAACCCCAGTTTGGACCAATTAATGGTGGAGGGAGCCTCTAACCAGCCCAGTTTGGACCAATTCATGGTGGAGGGAGCCTCTAACCAGCCCAGTTTGGACCAATTCATGGTGGAGGGAGCCTCTAAAAAACCCAGTTTGGACCAATTCATGGTGGAGGGAGCCTGTAACCAGCCCAGTTTGGACCAATTCATGGTGGAGGGAGCCTCTAAAAACCCCAGTTTGGACCATTTCATGGTGGAGGGAGCCTCTAAAAACCCCAGTTTGGACCAATTCATGGTGGAGGGAGCCTCTAAAAACCCCAGTTTGGACCAATTAATGGTGGAGGGAGCCTCTAACCAGCCCAGTTTGGACCAATTCATGGTGGAGGGAGCCTCTAACCAGCCCAGTTTGGACCAATTCATGGTGGAGGGAGTCTCTAAAAAACCCAGTTTGGACCAATTCATGGTGGAGGGAGCCTCTAAAAAACCCAGTTTGGACCAATTAATGGTGGAGGGAGCCTCTAAAAAACCCAGTTTGGACCAATTCATGGTGGAGGGAGCCTCTAAAAAACCCAGTTTGGACCAATTAATGGTGGAGGGAGTCTCTAAAAAACCCAGTTTGGACCAATTCATGGTGGAGGGAGCCTCTAACCAGCCCAGTTTGGACCAATTCATGGTGGAGGGAGCCTCTAACCAGCAGAGTTGTCGGAAAGCAGGGTGGAGGGAGCCTCTAACCAGCCCAGTTTGGACCAATTCATGGTGGAGGGAGCCTCTAAAAACCCCAGTTTGGACCATTTCATGGTGGAGGGAGCCTCTAAAAACCCCAGTTTGGACCAATTCATGGTGGAGGGAGCCTCTAAAAACCCCAGTTTGGACCAATTAATGGTGGAGGGAGCCTCTAACCAGCCCAGTTTGGACCAATTCATGGTGGAGGGAGCCTCTAACCAGCCCAGTTTGGGCAAATTCATGGTGGAGGGAGTCTCTAAAAAACCCAGTTTGGACCAATTCATGGTGGAGGGAGCCTCTAACCAGCCCAGTTTGGACCAATTCATGGTGGAGGGAGCCTCTAACCAGCCCAGTTTGGGCAAATTCATGGTGGAGGGAGTCTCTAAAACACCCAGTTTGGACCAATTCATGGTGGAGGGAGCCTCTAACCAGCCCAGTTTGGACCAATTCATGGTGGAGGGAGCCTCTAACCAGCCCAGTTTGGACCAATTCATGGTGGAGGGAGCCTCTAAAAAACCCAGTTTGGACCAATTCATGGTGGAGGGAGCCTCTAACCAGCCCAGTTTGGACCAATTCATGGTGGAGGGAGCATCTAAAAAACCCAGTTTGGACCAATTCATGGTGGAGGGAGCCTCTAACCAGCCCAGTTTGGACCAATTCATGGTGGAGGGAGACTCTAACCAGCCCAGTTTGGACCAATTCATGGTGGAGGGAGCCTCTAACCAGCAGAGTTGTGGGAAAGCAAGGTGGAGGGAGCCTCTAACCAGCCCAGTTTGGACTAATTCATGGTGGAGGGAGCCTCTAAAAAACCCAGTTTGGACCAATTCATGGTGGAGGGAGCCTCTAAAAAACCCAGTTTGGACCAATTCATGGTGGAGGGAGCCTCTAAAAAACCCAGTTTGGACCAATTAATGGTGGAGGGAGTCTCTAAAAAACCCAGTTTGGACCAATTCATGGTGGAGGGAGCCTCTAACCAGCCCAGTTTGGACCAATTCATGGTGGAGGGAGTCTCTAAAAAACCCAGTTTGGACCAATTCATGGTGGAGGGAGCCTCTAAACAGCCCAGTTTGGACCAATTCATGGTGGAGGGAGCCTCTAACCAGCAGAATTGTGGGAAAGCAGGGTGGAGGGAGCCTCTAAAAACCCCAGTTTGGACCAATTCATGGTGGAGGGAGCCTCTAAAAACCCCAGTTTGGACCAATTAATGGTGGAGGGAGCCTCTAACCAGCCCAGTTTGGACCAATTCATGGTGGAGGGAGCCTCTAAAAAACCCAGTTTGGACCAATTCATGGTGGAGGGAGCCTCTAACCAGCCCAGTTTGGACCAATTCATGGTGGAGGGAGCCTCTAAAAAACCCAGTTTGGACCAATTCCTGGTGGAGGGAGCCTCTAACCAGCCCAGTTTGGACCAATTCATGGTGGAGGGAGCCTCTAAAAAACCCAGTTTGGACCAATTCATGGTGGAGGGAGCCTCTAACCAGCCCAGTTTGGACCAATTCATGGTGGAGGGGGCCTCTAAAAAACCCAGTTTGGTCCAATTCATGGTGGAGGGAGCCTCTAACCAGCCCAGTTTGGACCAATTCATGGTGGAGGGAGCCTCTGACCAGCCCAGTTTGGACCAATTCATGGTGGAGGGAGCCTCTAACCAGCCCAGTTTGGACCAATTCATGGTGGAGGGAGCCTCTAACCAGCCCAGTTTGGGCAAATTCATGGTGGAGGGAGTCTCTAAAAAACCCAGTTTGGACCAATTCATGGTGGAGGGAGCCTCTAAAAAACCCAGTTTGGACCAATTCATGGTGGAGGGAGCCTCTAAAAAACCCAGTTTGGACCAATTCATGGTGGAGGGAGCCTCTAACCAGCCCAGTTTGGACCAATTCATGGTGGAGGGAGCCTCTAACCAGCCAAGTTTGGACCAATTCATGGTGGAGGGAGTCTCTAAAAAACCCAGTTTGGACCAATTTATGGTGGAGGGAGCCTCTAAACAGCCCAGTTTGGACCAATTCATGGTGGAGGAAGCCTCTAACCAGCAGAGTTGTGGGAAAGCAGGGTGGAGGGAGCCTCTAACCAGCCCAGTTTGGACCAATTCATGGTGGAGGGAGTCTCTAACCAGCCCAGTTTGGACCAATTCATGGTGGAGGGAGCCTCTAAAAACCCCAGTTTGGACCAATTAATGGTGGAGGGAGCCTCTAACCAGCCCAGTTTGGACCAATTCATGGTGGAGGGAGCCTCTAACCAGCCCAGTTTGGACCAATTCATGGTGGAGGGAGCCTCTAAAAAACCCAGTTTGGACCAATTCATGGTGGAGGGAGCCTGTAACCAGCCCAGTTTGGACCAATTCATGGTGGAGGGAGCCTCTAAAAAACCCAGTTTGGACCAATTCATGGTGGAGGGAGCCTCTAACCAGCCCAGTTTGGACCAATTCATGGTGGAGGGAGCCTCTAACCAGCCCAGTTTGGACCAATTCATGGTGGAGGGAGCCTCTAAAAACCCCAGTTTGGACCAATTCATGGTGGAGGGAGCCTCTAAAAACCCCAGTTTGGACCAATTCATGGTGGAGGGAGCCTCTAAAAAACCCAGTTTGGACCAATTCATGGTGGAGGGAGCCTCTAACCAGCCCAGTTTGGACCAATTCATGATGGAGGGAGCCTCTAAACAGCCCAGTTTGGGCAAATTCATGGTGGAGGGAGCCTCTAACCAGCCCAGTTTGGACCAATTCATGGTGGAGGGAGCCTCTAAAAAACCCAGTTTGGACCAATTCATGGTGGAGGGAGCCTCTAAACAGCCCAGTTTGGACCAATTCATGGTGGAGGGAGCCTCTAACCAGCAGAGTTGTGGGAAAGCAGGGTGGAGGGAGCCTCTAACCAGCCCAGTTTGGACCAATTCATGGTGGAGGGAGCCTCTAAAAACCCCAGTTTGGGCAAATTCATGGTGGAGGGAGCCTCTAAAAACCCCAGTTTGGACCATTTCATGGTGGAGGGAGCCTCTAAAAACCCCAGTTTGGACCAATTCATGGTGGAGGGAGCCTCTAAAAACCCCAGTTTGGACCAATTAATGGTGGAGGGAGCCTCTAACCAGCCCAGTTTGGACCAATTCATGGTGGAGGGAGCCTCTAACCAGCCCAGTTTGGACCAATTCATGGTGGAGGGAGTCTCTAAAAAACCCAGTTTGGACCAATTCATGGTGGAGGGAGCCTCTAAAAAACCCAGTTTGGACCAATTAATGGTGGAGGGAGCCTCTAAAAAACCCAGTTTGGACCAATTCATGGTGGAGGGAGCCTCTAAAAAACCCAGTTTGGACCAATTAATGGTGGAGGGAGTCTCTAAAAAACCCAGTTTGGACCAATTCATGGTGGAGGGAGCCTCTAACCAGCCCAGTTTGGACCAATTCATGGTGGAGGGAGCCTCTAACCAGCAGAGTTGTCGGAAAGCAGGGTGGAGGGAGCCTCTAACCAGCCCAGTTTGGACCAATTCATGGTGGAGGGAGCCTCTAAAAACCCCAGTTTGGACCATTTCATGGTGGAGGGAGCCTCTAAAAACCCCAGTTTGGACCAATTCATGGTGGAGGGAGCCTCTAAAAACCCCAGTTTGGACCAATTAATGGTGGAGGGAGCCTCTAACCAGCCCAGTTTGGACCAATTCATGGTGGAGGGAGCCTCTAACCAGCCCAGTTTGGGCAAATTCATGGTGGAGGGAGTCTCTAAAAAACCCAGTTTGGACCAATTCATGGTGGAGGGAGCCTCTAACCAGCCCAGTTTGGACCAATTCATGGTGGAGGGAGCCTCTAACCAGCCCAGTTTGGGCAAATTCATGGTGGAGGGAGTCTCTAAAACACCCAGTTTGGACCAATTCATGGTGGAGGGAGCCTCTAACCAGCCCAGTTTGGACCAATTCATGGTGGAGGGAGCCTCTAACCAGCCCAGTTTGGACCAATTCATGGTGGAGGGAGCCTCTAAAAAACCCAGTTTGGACCAATTCATGGTGGAGGGAGCCTCTAACCAGCCCAGTTTGGACCAATTCATGGTGGAGGGAGCATCTAAAAAACCCAGTTTGGACCAATTCATGGTGGAGGGAGCCTCTAACCAGCCCAGTTTGGACCAATTCATGGTGGAGGGAGACTCTAACCAGCCCAGTTTGGACCAATTCATGGTGGAGGGAGCCTCTAACCAGCAGAGTTGTGGGAAAGCAAGGTGGAGGGAGCCTCTAACCAGCCCAGTTTGGACTAATTCATGGTGGAGGGAGCCTCTAAAAAACCCAGTTTGGACCAATTCATGGTGGAGGGAGCCTCTAAAAAACCCAGTTTGGACCAATTCATGGTGGAGGGAGCCTCTAAAAAACCCAGTTTGGACCAATTAATGGTGGAGGGAGTCTCTAAAAAACCCAGTTTGGACCAATTCATGGTGGAGGGAGCCTCTAACCAGCCCAGTTTGGACCAATTCATGGTGGAGGGAGTCTCTAAAAAACCCAGTTTGGACCAATTCATGGTGGAGGGAGCCTCTAAACAGCCCAGTTTGGACCAATTCATGGTGGAGGGAGCCTCTAACCAGCAGAATTGTGGGAAAGCAGGGTGGAGGGAGCCTCTAAAAACCCCAGTTTGGACCAATTCATGGTGGAGGGAGCCTCTAAAAACCCCAGTTTGGACCAATTAATGGTGGAGGGAGCCTCTAACCAGCCCAGTTTGGACCAATTCATGGTGGAGGGAGCCTCTAAAAAACCCAGTTTGGACCAATTCATGGTGGAGGGAGCCTCTAACCAGCCCAGTTTGGACCAATTCATGGTGGAGGGAGCCTCTAAAAAACCCAGTTTGGACCAATTCCTGGTGGAGGGAGCCTCTAACCAGCCCAGTTTGGACCAATTCATGGTGGAGGGAGCCTCTAAAAAACCCAGTTTGGACCAATTCATGGTGGAGGGAGCCTCTAACCAGCCCAGTTTGGACCAATTCATGGTGGAGGGGGCCTCTAAAAAACCCAGTTTGGTCCAATTCATGGTGGAGGGAGCCTCTAACCAGCCCAGTTTGGACCAATTCATGGTGGAGGGAGCCTCTGACCAGCCCAGTTTGGACCAATTCATGGTGGAGGGAGCCTCTAACCAGCCCAGTTTGGACCAATTCATGGTGGAGGGAGCCTCTAACCAGCCCAGTTTGGGCAAATTCATGGTGGAGGGAGTCTCTAAAAAACCCAGTTTGGACCAATTTATGGTGGAGGGAGCCTCTAAACAGCCCAGTTTGGACCAATTCATGGTGGAGGGAGCCTCTAAAAAACCCAGTTTGGACCAATTCATGGTGGAGGGAGCCTCTAACCAGCCCAGTTTGGACCAATTCATGGTGGAGGGAGCCTCTAACCAGCCAAGTTTGGACCAATTCATGGTGGAGGGAGTCTCTAAAAAACCCAGTTTGGACCAATTTATGGTGGAGGGAGCCTCTAAACAGCCCAGTTTGGACCAATTCATGGTGGAGGAAGCCTCTAACCAGCAGAGTTGTGGGAAAGCAGGGTGGAGGGAGCCTCTAACCAGCCCAGTTTGGACCAATTCATGGTGGAGGGAGCCTCTAACCAGCCCAGTTTGGACCAATTCATGGTGGAGGGAGCCTCTAAAAACCCCAGTTTGGACCAATTAATGGTGGAGGGAGCCTCTAACCAGCCCAGTTTGGACCAATTCATGGTGGAGGGAGCCTCTAACCAGCCCAGTTTGGACCAATTCATGGTGGAGGGAGCCTCTAAAAAACCCAGTTTGGACCAATTCATGGTGGAGGGAGCCTGTAACCAGCCCAGTTTGGACCAATTCATGGTGGAGTGAGCCTCTAAAAAACCCAGTTTGGACCAATTCATGGTGGAGGGAGCCTCTAACCAGCCCAGTTTGGACCAATTCATGGTGGAGGGAGCCTCTAACCAGCCCAGTTTGGACCAATTCATGGTGGAGGGAGCCTCTAAAAACCCCAGTTTGGACCAATTCATGGTGGAGGGAGCCTCTAAAAACCCCAGTTTGGACCAATTCATGGTGGAGGGAGCCTCTAAAAAACCCAGTTTGGACCAATTCATGGTGGAGGGAGCCTCTAACCAGCCCAGTTTGGACCAATTCATGATGGAGGGAGCCTCTAAACAGCCCAGTTTGGGCAAATTCATGGTGGAGGGAGCCTCTAACCAGCCCAGTTTGGACCAATTCATGGTGGAGGGAGCCTCTAAAAAACCCAGTTTGGACCAATTCATGGTGGAGGGAGCCTCTAAACAGCCCAGTTTGGACCAATTCATGGTGGAGGGAGCCTCTAAAAACCCCAGTTTGGACCAATTAATGGTGGAGGGAGCCTCTAACCAGCCCAGTTTGGACCAATTCATGGTGGAGGGAGCCTCTAAACAGCCCAGTTTGGACCAATTCATGGTGGAGGGAGCCTCTAACCAGCAGAGTTGTGGGAAAGCAGGGTGGAGGGAGCCTCTAACCAGCAGAGTTGGTGGAAATCAGGGTGGAGGGAGCCTCTAACCAGCAGAGTTGTGGGAAAGCAGGGTGGAGGGAGCCTCTAACCAGCAGAGTTGGTGGAAATCAGGGTGGAGGGAGCCTCTAACCAGCAGAGTTGGTGGAAATCAGGGTGGAGGGAGCCTCTAACCAGCAGAGTTGGGGGAAATCAGGGTGGAGGGAGCCTAGTATTAGCAGAATTGTGCACCGCTTATGGTGGATGAGTATGAGGATGCGGAGGAATTGGAGAGGTTGAGTACAGACATGGAGTTTCATGTTGGGGTGCTTTACACAGGTGGGCACAAAAATGAAGGCTCTATCCAGTGGTGGTTCATTTTTATCAAAGTGAGCCGGTCGGCACTCTCAGCTGACAGACGGGTGCGCTTGTCAGTGATGATGCCACTGGCTGCACTGAACACCCTCTCAGATAGGACGCTGGCGGCAGGACAGGACAGCACCTCCAAGGCATATAGGGCAAGTTCAAGCCACAGGTCCAACTTCAACACCCAATACGTGTAGGGCGCAGAGGGGTCGGAGAGGACAGGGCTGTGGTCGGAAAGGTATTCCCGCAACATGCGCCTATACTTCTCACGCCTGGTGACACTAGGACCCTCTGTGGCGGCACTTTGGCGAGGGGGTGCCATCAAGGTGTCCCAGACCTTAGACAGTGTGCCCCTTGTTTGTGTGGACCGGTGAGAACTTGGTCGCCTACTGGAGGAACTGCCCTCCCTGCCGCCAACGTCACATGCTGGAAACATCTCCATCATATTCTGCACCAATTGCTTGTGGCAAGCATTGATGCGATTGGCCCTCCCCTCTACCGGAATAAAAGAGGAGATGTTGTTTTTATACCGGGGGTCAAGGATAGCAAAGATCCAGTACTGGTTGTCCTCCATGATTTTGACAATACGCTTGTCGGTTGTAAAGCACCCCAACATGAACTCAGCCATGTCTGCCACAGTGTTAGTTGGCATGACTCCTCTGGCCCCACCGGAAAGTTCAATCTCCATTTCCTCCTCATCCTCCATGTCTACCCATCCGCGCTGCAACAATGGGACGATTCGAAGTTGCCCGGAAGCCTCCTGTCATCCATCACATCATCGGACAACTCTTCTTCCTCCTCCTCCTCCTCCTCCTCCTCCTCCTCCTCCTCCTCCATTAAACGCGATGAAGCGGACAGATGTGTGGACCTACTCTCCAGCTGTGACGGATCGGATGCTATCCCTGACTCCTCTGTGTGATCTGAGTTATCCCTGATGTCAATCAGGGATTCTCTCAGAACACACAAGAGCGGGATTGTAAGGCTCACCATCGCATCCTCAGAGCTCACCCTCCTTGTGGACTCCTCAAACACCCGTAGGATGTCACAAAGGTCTCTCGTCCATGGCCACTTTTGGATGAGAAACTGAGGCAGCTGACTTTGTGGCACCCTAGGGTTTTGTAGCTGGTATTCCATCAAATTTCTCTGCTGCTCAACCACTCTATTCAACATCTGAAACGTTGAGTTCCAGCGTGTGGGGACGTCGCACAAAAGCCGGTGTTGTGGCACATGCAGGCGTTGCTGGAGAGAATTTAAGCTAGCAACGGCTACTGTCGACTTGCGAAAGTGGGCGCACATGCGCTGCACTTTCAACAGTAGCTCTGGAACATTGGGGTAGCTCTTTAGGAAACGTTGCACCACTAGGTTGAAGACGTGGGCCAGGCATGGAACATGTTGGAGTCCGGCAAGCTCCAGAGCTGCTACCAGGTTCCGGCCGTTATCACAAACGACCATGCCTGGGCCCAGGTGCAGCGGCTCAAACCATATTGCCGTCTCATCGAGGAGGGCATCCCTTACCTCGGAGGCAGTGTGCTGTCTGTCCCCCAAGCTGTTCAGCTTCAGCACGGCCTGCTGACGTCTACCAACGCCAGTGCTGCAACGTTTCCAACTCGTAGCTGGGGTCAATCTAACAGCGGAGGAGGAGGCGGTGGCAGAGGAGGAGGCGGTGGCGGAGGAGGAGGAGGAGGGGAATGTTAGGCAGGGAGACGAGGTACACCGGGCCAGTTTGGGAAGCAGTCCCAGCCTCAACTACATTCACCCAGTGTGCCGTCCGTGAAATGTAGCGTCCCTGTCCGCATGCACTTGTCCACGCGTCGGTGGTCAAGTGGACCTTTGTGCAAAGCGCGGAACTAAGGGCCCGCCTGATGTTGAGTGACACGTGCTGGTGCAAGGCGGGGACAGCACACCGGGAGAAGTAGTGACGGCTAGGGACGGCATAGCGAGGTGCCGCAGTTGCCATCAGGTTCAGGAAGGCGGGAGTTTCAACAAGCCGGAACGCCAACATCTCCTGGGCCAGCAGTTTAGCGATGTTGGCGTTCAAGGCTTGCGCGTGTGGGTGGTTAGCAGTGTATTTCTGCCGCCGCTCCAATGTCTGAGAGATGGTGGGTTGTTGTAAAGAAGCGCCTGATGGTGCCTTTGATGGTGCAGGAGAAGGAGATAAGACAGGAACAGGGGAGGATGAGGAAGAAGTCAACAAAGTGGCGGAGGCAGATGAAGTGGTGTCCTGGCTCGTCCTCTGGAGTGCATCGCCAGCACAGTCAGCAGTGGCAGTGGCAGAGGCAGAGGCAGTGGCAGTGTCGTGAACGGCAGGCGGCCTTTGTCCTGCCGTTGCTGCCTGCCACTGATTCCAGTGCTTGGATTCCAAATGACGGCGCATTGAAGTGGTGGACAGGTTGCTCTTCTCAGAGCCCCTAATCAATTTCGAGAGGCAAATTGTGCAGACAACACTATATCTGTCCTCGGCGCATTCCTTGAAAAAACTCCACACCTTCGAGAAACGTGCCCTCGAGGTGGGAGTTTTTCGGGGCTGGGTACAAACTGGAACATCTTGGGAGATTCCGGGTGTGGCCTGGCTTCGCCTAAGCTGCTGACCTCTGCCTCTGCCTCTAGCTACCCTTTTTGGTGCTGCACCTGCCTCAACATCCACACTACTTTCCCCGCTTGACATCCCCCCTGTCCAGGTCGGGTCAGTGTCCTCATCATCCACCACTTCCTCTTCCAACTCCTGTCTCATCTCCTTCTCCCGCACAATGCGCCGGTCAACTGGATGCCCTGACGGCAACTGCGTCACATCATCGTCGATGAGGGTGGGTTGCTGGTCATCCACCACCAAATCGAACGGAGATGGAGGAGACTCTAGTGTTTGAGCATCTGGACACAGATGCTCCTCTGTTAGGTTCGTGGAATCGTGACGTGGAGAGGCAGGTTGAGGCTCTGGGGAGCAGGGACAGTTGGGGTTATTGTTCTGTGAAGCTTGGGAATTTTGGGAGGAAGGAGGACAAGACTGTTGGGTGATAGGAGGAGAGGAGGCAGAGTCTGACTGGCTGCTGGACAATGTGCTGTAAGCGTTCTCTGACAGCCATTGCAAGACCTGTTCCTGGTTCTTGGGCCTACTAAGGTTTGTACCCTGCAGTTTAGTTAATGTGGCAAGCAACCCTGGCACTGTGGAGTGGCGCAATGCTTGCTGCCCCACAGGAGTAGGCACGGGACGCCCTGTGTCTTCACTGCTACCTTGCTCCCCAGAACCATTCCCCCGACCTCGCCCACGGCCTCGTCCACGTCCCTTTACGGGAGCCTTGCGCATTTTGAATTCCCAGTTAGAAACTGGCACTATATACCAGTAGCAAGAAATGAGGGTATTTGTAACCCCAATATATTCTTTGAATTCCCAGTCAGACAATGGCACTATATACCAGTAGCAAGAAATGAGGGTATTTGTAACCCCAATATATTCTTTGAATCCCCAGTCAGACAATGGCACTATATACCAGTAGCAAGAAATGAGGGTATTTGTAACCCCGATATATTCTTTGAATTCCCAGTCAGACAATGGCACTATATACCAGTAGCAAGAAATGAGGGTATTTATAACCCCGATATATTCTTTGAATTCCCAGTCAGACAATGGCACTATATACCAGTAGCAAGAAATGAGGGTATTTATAACCCCGATATATTCTTTGAATTCCCAGTCAGACAATGGCACTATATACCAGTAGCAAGAAATGAGGGTATTTATAACCCCGATATATTCTTTGAATTCCCAGTCAGACAATGGCACTATATACCAGTAGCAAGAAATGAGGGTATTTATAACCCCAATATATTCTTTGAATTCCCAGTCAGACAATGGCACTATATACCAGTAGCAAGAAATGAGGGTATTTGTAACCCCAATATATTCTTTGAATTCCCAGTCAGACAATGGCACTATATACCAGTAGCAAAAATTGTGGGTGCACATAACCCCAATATATTCTTTGAATTACCAGTCAGAAACTGGCATTATATGGCAGTAGCAAGAAATGAGGGTATTTGTAACCCCAATATATTCTTTGAATTCCCAGTCAGACAATGGCACTATATACCAGTAGCAAGAAATGAGGGTATTTATAACCCCAATATATTCTTTGAATTCGCAGTCAGACAATGGCACTATATACCAGTAGCAAAAATTGTGGGTGCACGTAACCCCAATATATTCTTTGAATTCCCAGTCAGACAATGGCACTATATACCAGTAGCAAGAAATGAGGGTATTTGTAACCCCAATATATTCTTTGAATTCCCAGTCAGACAATGGCAATATATACCAGTAGCAAAAATTGTGGGTGCACGTAACCCCAATATATTCTTTGAATTCCCAGTCAGACAATGGCACTATATACCAGTAGCAAAAATTGTGGGTGCACGTAACCCCAATATATTCTTTGAATTCCCAGTCAGACAATGGCACTATATACCAGTAGCAAGAAATGAGGGTATTTGTAACCCCAATATATTCTTTGAATTCCCAGTCAGACAATGGCACTATATACCAGTAGCAAGAAATGAGGGTATTTGTAACCCCGATATATTCTTTGAATTCCCAGTCAGACAATGGCACTATATACCAGTAGCAAGAAATGAGGGTATTTATAACCCCGATATATTCTTTGAATTCCCAGTCAGACAATGGCACTATATACCAGTAGCAAGAAATGAGGGTATTTATAACCCCGATATATTCTTTGAATTCCCAGTCAGACAATGGCACTATATACCAGTAGCAAGAAATGAGGGTATTTATAACCCCGATATATTCTTTGAATTCCCAGTCAGACAATGGCACTATATACCAGTAGCAAGAAATGAGGGTATTTATAACCCCAATATATTCTTTGAATTCCCAGTCAGACAATGGCACTATATACCAGTAGCAAGAAATGAGGGTATTTGTAACCCCAATATATTCTTTGAATTCCCAGTCAGACAATGGCACTATATAGCAGTAGCAAAAATTGTGGGTGCACGTAACCGCAATATATTCTTTGAATTACCAGTCAGAAACTGGCACTATATGGCAGTAGCAAGAAATGAGGGTATTTGTAACCCCAATATATTCTTTGAATTCCCAGTCAGACAATGGCACTATATACCAGTAGCAAGAAATGAGGGTATTTGTAACCCCAATATATTCTTTGAATTCCCAGTCAGACAATGGCACTATATACCAGTAGCAAAAATTGTGGGTGCACATAACCCCAATATATTCTTTGAATTACCAGTCAGAAACTGGCATTATATGGCAGTAGCAAGAAATGAGGGTATTTGTAACCCCAATATATTCTTTGAATTCCCAGTCAGACAATGGCACTATATACCAGTAGCAAGAAATGAGGGTATTTATAACCCCAATATATTCTTTGAATTCTCAGTCAGACAATGGCACTATATACCAGTAGCAAAAATTGTGGGTGCACGTAACCCCAATATATTCTTTGAATTCCCAGTCAGACAATGGCACTATATACCAGTAGCAAGAAATGAGGGTATTTGTAACCCCAATATATTCTTTGAATTCCCAGTCAGACAATGGCAATATATACCAGTAGCAAAAATTGTGGGTGCACGTAACCCCAATATATTCTTTGAATTCCCAGTCAGACAATGGCACTATATACCAGTAGCAAAAATTGTGGGTGCACGTAACCCCAATATATTCTTTGAATTCCCAGTCAGACAATGGCACTATATACCAGTAGCAAGAAATGAGGGTATTTGTAACCCCAATATATTCTTTGAATTCCCAGTCAGACAATGGCACTATATACCAGTAGCAAGAAATGAGGGTATTTGTAACCCCAATATATTCTTTGAATTCCCAGTCAGACAATGGCACTATATACCAGTAGCAAGAAATGAGGGTATTTATAACACCAATATATTCTTTGAATTCCCAGTCAGACAATGGCACTATATACCAGTAGCAAGAAATGAGGGTATTTATAACCCCGATATATTCTTTGAATTCCCAGTCAGACAATGGCACTATATACCAGTAGCAAGAAATGAGGGTATTTATAAACCCGATATATTCTTTGAATTCCCAGTCAGACAATGGCACTATATACCAGTAGCAAGAAATGAGGGTATTTATAACCCCAATATATTCTTTGAATTCCCAGTCAGACAATGGCACTATATACCAGTAGCAAGAAATGAGGGTATTTGTAACCCCAATATATTCTTTGAATTCCCAGTCAGACAATGGCACTATATACCAGTGGCAAAAATTGTGGGTGCACGTAACCCCAATATATTCTTTGAATTCCCAGTCAGACAATGGCACTATATACCAGTAGCAAAAATTGTGGGTGCACGTAACCCCAATATATTCTTTGAATTACCAGTCAGAAACTGGCACTATATGGCAGTAGCAAGAAATGAGGGTATTTGTAACCCCAATTTATTCTTTGAATTCCCAGTCAGACAATGGCACTATATACCAGTAGCAAGAAATGAGGGTATTTGTAACCCCAATATATTCTTTGAATTCCCAGTCAGACAATGGCACTATATACCAGTAGCAAGAAATGAGGGTATTTGTAACCCCAATATATTCTTTGAATTCCCAGTCAGTCAATGGCACTATATACAAGTAGCAAAAATTGTGGGTGCACGTAACCCCAATATATTCTTTGAATTACCAGTGAGAAACTGGCACTATATACCAGTAGCAAAAATTGTGGGTGCACGTAACCCCAATATATTCTTTGAATTCCCAGTCAGACAATGGCACTATATACCAGTAGCAAAAATTGTGGGTGCACGTAACCCCAATATATTCTTTGAATTCCCAGTCAGACAATGGCACTATATGGCAGTAGCAAGAAATGAGGGTATTTGTAACCCCAATATATTCTTTGAATTCCCAGTCAGACAATGGCACTATATGGCAGTAGCAAAAATAGTGGGTGTATATAGCCCGAATTCTATTGCTAGGGGACTTGCAGGGTATTTCTGGGGTGAAGGTGGGGGGGCACACCGTTGGAACGGGGATTTGGGGTGTATATATGGGGTATATGGGAATACACTGTCAGTGTATTGCATTCAGGATCCGCGGAAAGCTGGGTTGCGGCGATTGAGCCCGTCAGTGCCACGTTACACTGACAAGCTTCTCCCTGGAATTTAGCTCTTATAAGAGCTGTTGGTTGTCTTCTCCTTCCTATCCTAGCCTGTCCCTGCCTACCCAGAATCTAAGCCCTAGCTAAATGGATGGAAACCTCCGTCCCCGGTGAATTGCAAGCTCAGAATGACGTGAAGCTGGGCGTCGCTGTTCTTTTAAATTAGAGGTCACATGTTTTCGGCAGCCAATGGGTTTTGCCTACTTTTTTCAACGTCACCGGTGTCGTAGTTCCTGTCCCACCTACCCTGCGCTGTTATTGGAGCAAAAAAGGCGCCAGAGAAGGTGGGAGGGGAATCGAGTAATGGCGCACTTTACCACGCGGTGTTCGATTCGATTCGAACATGCCGAACAGCCTAATATCCGATCGAACATGAGTTCAATAGAACACTGTTCGCTCATCTCTACTCACATCCCATTTCCAGTCATGGGCCCCCTGCACTACCCCTTTGGGTTCACGCCGTGGGCTTTCTTTATTGCATTCAAGATGCAAAATGCCAAAAACCAGAGTGACCTAATAGAAAATGCTTCAGATAAACTCCAGACGCTACTCACAAGTTTAACTGCACCAAGAGGAGCCTCACACGGAAGAAGAATCCAGTTTAGTGTGTTAGTTGCTCATTTCATTTCAAAAAAGGATTTTCATGAAAAAAATTGTAATAAAACATTAATTTTATAAGTCTATTTTCTCTTATTTTAAGGTACTGCCTTATTTTTCCTATGACAAAATGGAGGTAATTTTCGGATTAAGTGCACCAAAAACATAGAGATTACATGGAATATCCAAGGAAAATGTTTTTGTACTGTGTTAGCCAGTGGGTAGGAAATATAAAAAAAAACAAAAAACTTGAGAGTCTTCAGTAATTGATACCTTTTTTAATGGCTAACTAAAAGTGATGACAAATTACAAAGTTTCAAAGCTCTCGGCTTCTTTCTCAAGTAAATTAAAAAAAAAAATTCTGAAGGTTGCAAATTTATGTACAAAAGGACACTAGGAATAGAATTTTAGGAGGGAGGGGGGAAGAAGGTTATTGGTATATACACGTAAACAATTCCACAGTTCCCAGGTTCTTATCAGTTCACAGAGTGTCTTTTATGGCTGCTTCAATTCAGTGATTTCTGTAGGATGCCATGAACCCATGTGATAGATTCATCCCTTTCTCCAGTGTTTGAAGAAGGGTCATAAACTTGTAGTCATAAATCCGTCACTCTTTCCTTAATTTAAAATTCCCTCTTAAAACCAAAATTTTCATGTCATTGGTGATTGCCATGAGTAAGGGACGGACGTCCTGAAACGCGTAGGCTTGTCTGCCTTGACATTGTATCCATATGTTTATAAAGGACTAACTTTGTAAGTGTTTTTTTTTTACATTTTTTCATTCCTGTATCTGGTACCTATTTCTATGCTTTTATAAATAAAGGCTGAGTTTTATTACAGTACACCTTTTGTGCTGAAAGCTTCTTTGACTTTTTCCTAGATTGCTCCTCCCTAGCCAGGGGGGGGGGGGGTTATTTTGTGCACTCAAGGTTGAGCCGATCTCCTCTAATATTGATGAACTGTGGACTGTTTTTTCTTTTTAACTTAGGAGAAGAATAGCCTTTCTTAAGGCTATTCCTACGTGTTAGTCTTAAAAAATTGGATTCTAATGATAGAATCCCTTTAAGTTTGGATTGTGTGTATGTCTGTGACTTTATAAAGGGGTTTTTACCTCGAAACGTGTAGGTGATTGTTGATGCATAAAGAAAACTTTGATTGAACTTTCCTTGGTTAAGCTCAGTCCTTCCTCAGACCCATTTGGGGGGTCTATCTCTGCTCCTTTTTGCTTACTCCTGACACCTTAGGCTGGCTACGGATCCTACTGCCGTTCCAAACCCTCTGTCAATTGGTATCAATGTGTTTAGGGTAAGTTGCGAGCAAGTCACAACTACAGTATCTAAGGTGAGAGCTTACCTATCTGTTTTACATTCTTCTGGTGTTATACAATACTACACTATGTACAGCTTTGGTGCTGTTTTGTTTTTATTTTATTTGAGCTACATGATAGGATCAGATACACTGCTGTACAGTCAGTATCCCATATGACAGAAATTAGAAACCCACTTCAGCAGACAGTATCACACAAGGATTATATAGATAGCTTAGCAGTCAGAATCAGGCATGATAGGATTAGATACATACCTCAGCAGTGTGACACATGATAGGATTAAATAAATCACATGATAGGATTAGATACACAGCTCCGCAGACAGTATCACATATGATAGGATTAGATACACAGCTCAATAGAGATGTCACATATGAAGGTGCAGTCAGCAGTTTATCTCATAGACATAACAATGGTGCAGAGGAGCATAAAATAGAATAAAATCCATGTATAACTTGTCCCCCACATGTCTCCTCCTGTACACATCTCTTATACTCACTGCAATTCCTCTATCCTGCAGTCTGGACTGTGCAGAGCGACCATCAAATCACTGAAGTGAGGACCGGACTGAAGGATACCGGATGTGTCAAGTATCTTCAGGGACTGGTTATTCCTTATTACAGAGGCCATTTGGATGCAGGCAGTGTATGGCTCAGCATTATTAGCCAAACTGTAAGAATAAGAAGAGGAGATGTGAGTGATGTATCAGCAGACAGTATTACACATGATAGGATTAGATACACAGCTCAGTATACAGTATCACACATGGTAGGATTAGATACACAGCTCAGTATACAGTATCACACATAATAGGATTAGATACACAGCTCAGTATACAGTATCACACAGGCATACCTCCCAACTTATGAAGAGCAGAAAGCGGGACAAAATGTGTGGAGCGCTGAACGCGCCACGGAAAGTTTAGCTCTGCCCACTTTTATGTTGACCCCGCCTATTCTCATTCATTTTTCATGTGCCCCCTACAGTCCCCCCTTAATTATATGTCCCCCCTCCATCTCTCCCCCAGTTTCATATAACCCTTTCATCTTCCTCCAGTTTTATGTCCCCCCATCTGTCCCCAGTTTCATGTCACCCTTCCATCTGCCCCCAGTTTCATGTCCCCCCCATCTCTTCCCCCAGTTTCATGTCCAACCTCCATATCTGTCCCCAGTTTCATGTCCCCCATCTCTGCCCACAGTTTCATGCCATTCTCCCCCCTTCATCTGCCCCAATGTCATGCCATTCTCCCCCCCTTCATCTGCCCACAGATTCATGTCCCCCCATCTCTACCCCCAATTTCTTGACCCCCCCTTCATCTGCCCCAGTGTCATGTCGTCCGCTCCCTTCATCTGCCCCCAGTTTCATGGGCCCCCTACATTATGTTCCCCTCAATGTTTACCACTAAAAACCACTTACACTCACCCTTCCAACGCTCCTCCGCAGCTCTCTCCGCAGTCTCACTCACTCAAATAGTTGTAGGCGCGATGTGACGTCATCACATTGCGCCTACATATGCAGAAGCCAGAGCGCAGCGTTAAATCAGTAGCTGAGCTGTAACAGCTCCTGCTTTAATCGCCTATGTATTCAACTCATCGGCGTCGGGGACATACCTCCTGCCGACCGGGACTGCAGGACAGGACACCCGAATCCGTGAATGTACCATGGAATCCGGGACGCTTGGGAGGTATGCACACCTACAGAAATATGTTCTCACTCTCCTTTCCTATCTTAACCACTCCCGGACCACCCATAGACTATAAACATCCGGGAAATGGTTGCCTTGTTCTGACAGGACGTACCGGTACGTCCTGTCAGAAAACAGCAGCTGCACAAGTTCGTGCAGCTGTTTTCACTGGAAGCCGGCTGTAACTTCAGCTGGAGCTCCCAAAGAGATGGCAGGGAAAGTTTATTCCCGTCCCTGCATTCTCGATTGCTGTGTATACAGCGCTCAATGAGGCTCTCTAAAGGCTTAGGATTTGTACCAAGTGAAAACTTCAACCTTTTTAATACGATTTTGGATATCAATAAATTTATTAGACTCCTCACAGTGAAAACACACTTTTTTGAGAGCAACAGGACATCTGAAAATGAGACGGTTAATGCTAAAATTGAACATGATGACAATATATTTACTAGTCTTATGTTTAAAGAACAAATTGCTTTGCTTAATTTATTTCAATTACAGGAAACTAATGTTCCATTTAATGATTGGTCTGTACATTGGGTGGGGACAAAGGGATCCATTCCCTCCTTTTATCCCTTGGGGTCCCGAGCTCCTGCCTATGCCCTGTTTCAACAGGCCATGGAGCAGGACCTCGGAACCCTAAGGGATACAACACACAGGCATAACAACAATTTGACTAAAAAAGAATATGACGCACTGATTAATCTAAGCAAAAATAAAGATATAATAATCAAGAGAGCGGACAAAGATGGGAAGATAGTGTTGCTGTATAGTCAGGATTATAAAGAAGCATGCTTGGATATATTGAAAGATGAGATGACTTATAGACAACTAACTAACAACCCTACAGATAATTTTTTTAAAAAAAACTTTAACAGAATTGGTTTTGAAAGGGGAAAAATTAGGTATATTTTCAGAAAATCAGTCCAGATGTCTGATTCCAAAATTCCCAGTTACGCCCATATTTCATGGACTCCCCAAAACTTGATATTTCCCCCTCTCTGTCCAATAGTTTCAGGGATAGGCTCTATAAATGAGAATTTATGACCATGGCTAAATGGGCTTTTACAGCCACTGGTCCTTCGTATCCCAGGTCATATTCGAGACACAAAGACGTTGCTTAATATTTTTCGGAACATAAAGTGGGAGGAAGGTTTATCTTAGTAGATATAGCAAATACTCAGATGTTCTCTGTGAATATATACTAGAGGTGACAGAGTTATTAACTCACAATTTTTTTTTCTTTGACAATTTTATCTTCGGGTTAAAGGAGCCCCGATGGGGGCACCCTTCTCACCATCGCTGGCTAATCTTACACTAGCATGGTGGGAAGAGGTATATATTTTTTCATTGGTTAATCCTTTTTTTGACAGTATAGTCTGGTACGGGTGACGACGTGTTCATCATCTGGAGTGGGTCGGTATCGTCCGTACCAGACTTTATTTTGTATCTGAATTCTAACCCTATGAATTTAAAATTTACTTTTTCTTATAATGCGAGTAATATTTCCTTTTTAGATATTTGTTTGGAAGGGGATGTTGACTCAGGAGGAATAAATACTAGTCTGTACTAGGACCCTATATACAGAGAACATCTAGAGACTACATTAAATAGGTTACGTGCCAGAAAGTATCCAGAATGGAGTTTGCAGAGAGCAGTGAAAATTGTGGATAATAGGTCTCGAGACTCATTTTTGGAAGATAAAAAAGATGTGGGTAAAAGAAATAGTAGACATGGAGACAAATAGTTTTTTTCAATTCCCTATAATAAACAATTTTCCGCAATAAAAAAAGTTTTTTACAAAAATCTCCCTATTCTTCAGCAATACCCTATTACCAATCAAATTCTAAGTAAAGGGGTACAAGTGGTAGCAAAAAGAGGTTCTTCGATAAGGGATAATTTATCACCAGTGGCGTAACTAGGAATGGCGGGGCCCCGTGGCGAACTTTTGACATGGGGCCCCCCCGACACCGAAGATCTCGACCGAGTCCCTCCTACGCATTCCTGCGCTCTCTATTATGTCCCATAGTGGCCCCTGCACACAGTATTATGTCCCTTAGTGGCCCCTGCACACAGTATTATGCCCAATAGTGGCCCCCTGCACACAGTATTATGTCCCTTAGTGGCCCCTACAGGACTAAATACTGTCACCGCTGACCGCTATACCAGGACAAATTGTGGATAAAAAAAAATCTGGTCCTGTGCATTACAATTTAGTAACTCCATGTGCCTCATATTAATAGCAGTTAATCCCATCATCTCCCTCACATTAACCCCTGTCTGCCTCACCATAAGAGTTACTGATATGTGAGAGACATGGAGGAAATAATAAAGTATCTTCATTACTAGAGATGAGCGAACAGTGTTCTATCGAACACATGTTCGATCGGATATCAGGGTGTTCGCCATGTTCGAATCGAATCGAACACCGCGTGGTAAAGTGCGCCAAAATTCGATTCCCCTCCCACCTTCCCTGGCGCCTTTTTTGCACCAATAACAGCGCAGGGGAGGTGGGACAGGAACTACGACACTGGGGGCATTGAAAAAAATTGGAAAAAGTCATTGGCTGCCGAAATCAGGTGACCTCCATTTTAGACGAATAGTGGATTTCAAATCCGGGTCATATGAGAATGTGAACTTTGTGACTATGAGACAGGGATAGCTGTACAGGCAGGGATAGCTAGGGATAACCTTTATTTAGGGGGGAATGTTATTAAAAATAACTTTTTGGGGCTCTATCGGGTGTGTAATTGTGATTTTTGTGAGATAAACTTTTTCCCATAGGGATGCATTGGCCAGCGCTGATTGGCCGAATTCCGTACTCTGGCCAATCAGTGCTGGCCAATGCATTCTATTAGCTTGATGAAGCAGAGTGTGCACAAGGGTTCAAGCGCACCCTCGGCTCTGATGTAGCAGAGCTGAGGCTGCACAAGGGTTCAAGCGCACCCTCGGCTCTGATGTAGGAGAGCCGAGGGTGCACTTGAACCCTTGTGCACCCTCGGCTCTGCTACATCAGAGCCGAGGGTGCGCTTGAACCCTTGTGCACACTCTGCTTCATCAAGCTAATAGAATGCATTGGCCAGCGCTGATTGGCCAATGCATTCTATTAGCCCGATGAAGTAGAGCTGAATGTGTGTGCTAAGCACACACATTCAGCTCTACTTCATCGGGCTAATAGAATGCATTGGCCAGCGCTGATTGGCCAGAGTACGGAATTCGGCCAATCAGCGCTGGCTCTGCTGGAGGAGGCGGAGTCTAAGATCGCTCCACACCAGTCTCCATTCAGGTCCGACCTTAGACTTCGCCTCCTCCAGCAGAGCCAGCGCTGATTGGCCGAATTCCGTACTCTGGCCAATCAGCACTGGCTAATGCATTGTATTGGCGTGATGAAGCAGTGCTGAATGTATGTGCTTAGCACACACATTCAGCTCTACTTCATCGGGCTAATAGAATGCATTGGCCAGCGCTGATTGGCCAGAGTACGGAATTCGGCCAATCAGCGCTGGCTCTGCTGGAGGAGGCGGAGTCTAAGATCGCTCCACACCAGTCTCCATTCAGGTCCGACCTTAGACTCCGCCTCCTCCAGCAGAGCCAGCGCTGATTGGCCGAATTCCGTACTCTGGCCAATCAGCACTGGCTAATGCATTGTATTGGCGTGATGAAGCAGTGCTGAATGTATGTGCTTAGCACACACATTCAGCTCTACTTCATCGGGCTAATAGAATGCATTGGCCAGCGCTGATTGGCCAGAGTACGGAATTCGGCCAATCAGCGCTGGCTCTGCTGGAGGAGGCGGAGTCTAAGATCGCTCCACACCAGTCTCCATTCAGGTCCGACCTTAGACTCCGCCTCCTCCAGCAGAGCCAGCGCTGATTGGCCGAATTCCGTACTCTGGCCAATCAGCACTGGCTAATGCATTGTATTGGCGTGATGAAGCAGTGCTGAATGTGTGTGCTTAACACACACATTCAGCTCTACTTCATCGGGCTAATAGAATGCATTGGCCAATCAGCGCTGGCCAATGCATTCTATTAGCGTGAACTGAGTTTGCACAGGGGTTCTAGTGCACCCTCGGCTCTGCTACATCAGATTGCTACATCTGATGTAGCAGTGCCGAGTGTGCATCAGATGTGTAGTTGAGCAAAACTGACTCAGCACTGCTAAGTCTCTGCATTCGCATAGGAATGCATTGGCCAGCCTTCGGCCAATCAGCGCTGGCTCTGCCGGAGGAGGCGGAGTCTAAGGTCGGACCTGAATGGAGACTGGTGTGGAGCGATCTTAGACTCCGCCTCCTCCAGCAGAGCCAGCGCTGATTGGTCGAGTTCCGTACTCTGGCCAATCAGCACTGGCCAATGCATTTCTATGGGGAAAAGTTAGCTTGCGAAAATCGCAAACTGACAGGGATTTCCATGAAATAAAGTGACTTTTATGCCCCCAGACATGCTCCCCCTGCTGTCCCAGTGTCATTCCAGGGTGTTGGTATCATTTCCTGGGGTGTCATAGTGGACTTGGTGACCCTCCAGACACGAATTTGGGTTTCCCCCTTAACGAGTTTATGTTCCCCATAGACTATAATGGGGTTCGAAACCCATTCGAACACTCGAACAGTGAGCGGCTGTTCGAATCGAATTTCGAACCTCGAACATTTTAGTGTTCGCTCATCTCTATTCATTACTATTACCCCCATATGTCTCACATATCAGTAACTCTTATGGTGAGGCAAACAGGGGTTAATGTGAGGGAGATGATGGGGTTAACTGCTATTACTATGAGGCACATGGAGTTACTAAAACACAAGTAATCCCCCCATATGCCTGATAGTAATAAGTAACCCCAGTACGTACCTGTGTAGCTTCAGTTTCATTTTCCTAGAGCAGCTTCTTCCTCTTCTCTTCTGTGCTGGACGGCAGGGATAAGCCCCGCCTCCTCCTCTCATTGGTGGGCAGAGGACAGCAGAGAAAGGGAGGGGGGAGAGAGGGGGAGCGTCCTGCAGCGCTGACAGGAGCCAGAGCTGCAGCTCCTGTGTCTCAGCCGTTGCTGCAGCTTCGGGGCCCCCTGTTGGTGGAAAGTATTCCACCAACAGGGGGCCCCGATCATTATACTCGGGGGTCCGAAAAGACCTCCGAGAATAATGATAGCAGCGGTAGCAGCTGTCACCGGGCCCCTAATGTCCCGAGCCCTGTGGCAGCTGCTACCGCTGCTATGGTGGTAGTTACGCCACTGTTTATCACCCAGTCTGTATATAAATAACAATAGGTCATCGGACACTTGGCTTAATACCAAGGGGTTCTTCTGTTGTGGATCAAAACGTTGTAATATGTGCAGATATGCAAAAAAAAACAAAGAATTTTCTGAGTGCTTATCAACAAAAAACATATTGCATTAACAAATATTTGAACTGTAATAGCCACCATGTGGTATACATGGTCGAATGCACTATTTGTAAATTACTATTAGAGATGAGCGAACGCCGTTCGATCAAATAGGTATTCGATTGAATATCAGGCCGTTCGATGTATTCGATTGCAAATCGAATAACACGCGGCAAATGCAGTAAAAATTCGATTCCCCTCCCACCTTCTCTGGCGCGTTTTTTGCACCAATAACTGTGCAGGGCAGGTGGGACAGGAACTTCGACAACGGATGCAGTTAAAAAAAATTGAAAAAACCCATTGACTGCTGAAAACATGTGATCTCCCATTCATAAGAACGGCTGCCGCCCTATTCGCCATTTTTGCGGTCAGAGATAGGAAGGGAAAGACATCTGCTGAGGGCTAGATAGCGATTAGCTTCAGATAGGCAGGGAAGAAGTAAAGAAGAAAACCAACAGCTCTTCTCAGAGCTATACACTGTAGGGACCATCAGTCCAGCTTACCCCGGACTGTGGAAAACAGGGATACAGAGAAGTTACAAGTTCACATATAGCGGAGAAACAGCTTTCATTGTTGGCTGTCCGCACACAGAATAGCCGGAATACACAGCACTGACTACATCATATAGAGCTGAAAAAATCCTTGAATTTGGGGGGGGGGGGGGGCTGAAAAATAGCAGCAATTCACTACATTTCCAAGTTCATATAGCTGATAAAAACCTTGAATTTGGGGGGTGGCCTGAAAAATTGCAGCAATTCACTGCATTTCCAAGTTCATATACCTGATAAAAACGTTGAATTTTGTGGGGACCTGAAAAATTGCAGCAATCAACTGCATTTCCAAGTTCATATACCTGATAAAAACCTTGAATTTTTTTTGGGGGGGGGCTGAAAAATTGCAGCAATCCACTACATTTTCAAGTTCATATACCAGATAAAAGCCTTGAATTTTTTGGTTTCTTGAAAAATAGCAGCAATTCACTGAATTTCTAAGTTCATATAGCTGATAAAAATCGTTCCTTTTTTGTTTCTTGAAAAATAGCTGCAATCCACTGCATTTCCAAGTTCATATACCTGATAAAAACCTTGAACTTTGGGGGGGGGGGGGGGGGGGGCTGAAAAATTGCAGCAATTCACTGCATTTCCAAGTTCATATACCTGATAAAAGCCTTGAATTTTTTGGTTTCTTGAAAAATAGCAGCAATTCACTGAATTTCTAAGTTCATATAGCTGATAAAAATCGTTACTTTTTTTTGTTTCTTGAAAAATAGCAGCAATCCACAGCATTTCCAAGGTCATATACCTGATAAAAACCTTGAAACTTGCGGGGGCCTGAAAAATTGCAGCAATCCACTGCATTTCCAAGTTCATATACCTGATAAAAACCTTGAATTTTGTGAGGGCCTGAAAAATTGCAGCAATCCACTGCATTTCCAAGATCATATAGAGCTGGAAAACAGCTTTTCTTTGTGGTGTATAGACCATCAAAAAGGGAATAGTACATCCAATATGCGCAAAGCTAGCGCAAGGGGATGGGTACGAGAACGGAGGCGTGGAAATGCAGATGTTCAGCAAGGTTGCACTCAACCAACAGTGTCTACTGCGCCTACAGCTCTGCGGTAGCAAGCATTCTGTTTTTCCACAGTCCCTGGTTTGATGACCACATTGAGTAGGTTGCAGGGTACAAACCTAAGTAGGCCCAAGCACCAGGAAGAGGTGTTACAATGGCTGGCAGACAATGCTTCCAGCACATTCTCCACCAGCCAGTCAGCCTCTACCTCAACTCCTCCTCCTACCCAACAGTCTGGTCCTCTTTCCTCACAATATGCCCAATCTTCCCAGCAACCTAATCCCACCTTTCCCACCTCCCAGGAGCTGTTTTCGGCTCCATTCACTGGCCCTTTCTCTGTCCCACCACGTCCTGAATCACCAGAGGTAACAGATGACTTCCCTGATGCATAAACACTGGAGCATCCGTTATCTCTGGTTGTTGTTGTTGACCAGCAATCGTCCCTCAGTGACGACGATGAGGAGACACAGTTGCCATCAGGGCAGCCTGTTGCCGTTGTCGTTGTGCAACAGGAGGATGAGGAGCCGTTGGCGGATTTGGAAGAGGAGGTGGTGGATGATGAGGTCACTGACCCGACTTGGAGAGGGCAGATGTCAAGTGGGGAGAGCAGTGTAGATGTGGAGGGAAGTGCAGCACCAAAGAGGCTGGCTAGAGGCAGAGGACAGCTGCTTCACCGAAGCCAGGCCACAGCCAGCAGGGCCCAAAATGTTACTTCTTGTACCCAGCCTAGAAAAACTCCCCCATCAAGGCCACGGTCTTCTTTGGTGTGGAATTTTTTTAATGTCTGTGCTGCGGACAAATATAGTGCCATTTGCACACTCTGCAACTCAAAACTGAGTAGGGGCTCTGAAAAGAGCAACCTCACAACCACTGCCATGTGCCGTCATTTGGAAGGCAAGCACTGGGCTCAGTGCAAACGCTGTACTATCGTCCTCCAGCGTTGCCACCACTGCCTCTACCATCTCTTGCCAGTGCTGGCACTGCAGTCCAGACCAGCAGCCAGGAAACCTCCACATCTTCTTCCACCACTTTGGGGACTTCTCCCTCATCCTCCCCTTTTCCTGCCTCAGCTCCTTCTCCTGCCTTACCTCCTTCTCCTGCCTTACCTCCTTCTCCTGTACCATCATGCGCCTCCTCAAAACAACCCACCATCTTCCAGACTTTTGAGTGTAGGCAAAAATACAGCGCTACCCACCCCCATGCACAAGCCTTAAACGCGCACATCACCAAACAGCTGGCCCAGGAGATGTTGCTGTTCCGGCTTGTTGAAAGTCAGTCCTTCCGTGACCTGATGGCAAGTGCGGCACCTCGCTATGCCGTCCCTAGCTGTCACTACTTCTCCCGCTGTGCCGTCCCCGGCTTGCACCAGCACGTGTCATGCAACATCCGGCGGGCACTAAGTTCCGCGATTTGCACAAAGGTCCACTTGACCACCGATGCGTGGACAAGTGCATGCGGACAGGGACGCTACATTTCACTGATGGCACACTGGGTGAATGTAGTTGAGGCTGGGAGCGGGTCATAATCTGGGGCGGTCTACCTCATTTCCCCGCTGAACATTCCTGGCAGGGGCTCTTAACCACCACCCTCCTCCTCCTCCGCCATCACATTGACCCCAGCTACCAGCTGGAAACGCTGCAGCACTGGCGTGGGAAGACGTCAGCAGGCCGTGCTGAAGCTCATAAACTTGGGGGACAGACAGCACACTGCATCAGAGGTAAGGGATGTCCTCCTTGATGAGACGGCAACATGGCTTTTGCCACTCCACCTGGGCCCAGGCATGGTCGTTTGTGATAATGGCCGCAACCTGGTAGCGGCTCTGGAGCTTGCCAACCTCCGACACGTTCCATGCCTGGCCCATGTGTTCAATTTAGTGGTGCAACTGTTTTTGAAAACAAACCCCACTGTAGCCGAGCTACTGGTGAAAGTGCGGCGCTTGTGTGCCCACATTCGCAAGTCCACAGTAGCCTGCTAGCCTCCAGCAACGCCTCCATTTGCCAGAACACTGGCTGATGTGCGACTTCCCCACACGCTGGAACTCGACGTACCACATGTTGAGTAGAGTGTGTGAAGAGCAGAGACCCTTGATGGAGTACCATCTCCCAAACCCAAGGGTTCCTCAGAGTCAGCTCCTGCAGTTTCTGCACCGTGAGTGGCCATGGATGGCAGACTTATGCGAGATCTTGCGGGTCTTTGAGGAGTCAACCATGAGGGTCAGTTGTGATGACACAATTGCGCAATTGTGAGTGTCACAATCCCCCTCCTGTGTGTGATGCGTGAATCCCTCATCGCCATCAGGGATAACGCATTGGACGCTGAGGAGTCGGGCATAGGTGCTGAAACATCCCAGCAGGATAGTCATGGCACACTCCTGTCCGCTTCACAGCGTACATTGAGGGAGGAGGAGGAGGAGTAAGACGAAGTGGCAGATCTCATTGTCACACAGGAGGCTAGCAGGGAAGTTAATTGCATCCCATTGCTGCAGCGCGGTTGGGGCGAAATGGAGGAGGAGGAGGAAATGGAGAGTGAGCATTCCGGTGGGGGCAGCCAAGTGACGCCAAGTAACACTCTGGCCCACATGGCTGAATACATGTTGGAGTGCTTTGCAACTGACAAACGCATTGCCAAAATCCTGGAGAGCAACGACTACTGGATTTTTGCAATCCTTGACCCCCGGTATAAAAATTTTGTTTGTAATTTCATTCCGGTAGAGGGGAGGGCCAGTTGCATGAGTGATTGCCACAAGCAACTGGAGCAGAATATGATGGAGATATTTCCATCAACTGTCGTTGGCGGCACACAGGAGAGTTCCTCCAACAGGCGACAAACTGTCATCCGGTCCACAACCAGCAGAGGCACACTCTCCAAGGTCTGGGACACGTTAATGGCTCCCAGTCGCCAAAGTACCGCCACTGAGGGGCCTAGTGTCACCAGGAGGGATAAATATAGGCGCATGTTGCGGGAGTACCTGGCCCACACCAGCCCTGTCCTCTCTGATCCCTCTGCGGCCTATACTTATTGGGTCTCCAAGTTGGATTTGTGGCTGGAACTTGCGCTGTACGCATTGGAGGTCCTTTCCTGCTCTGCCGCCAGCATGCTTTCCGAAAGGGTCTTCAGTGCTGCCGGTGGCATAATTACGGATAAGCGCAGCCGGCTGTCAGCTGACAGTGCTGACCGGCTGACGCTCATAAAAATGAATAGCCACTGGATAGACCCATCACTTTCATGTCCACCGGTGTAAAGCACCCCGACATGAAGTTGCATGTGTGTGCTCACCCTCTCCAATTCCTCCTCCTCCTGATACTCCTCTCCCATCAGCGCTGCACAATTCTGATCCTACTAGGATCAATCCACCCTGACACCCCCAACTCTGCTGGTTAGAGTGTCAATCCACCCTGATACCCATAACTCTGTCTACTGTGTGTGTCTACTCACTCTAAGGGCCAAAAACACTGCTGGTGCAAGGCTGTACTCGCTCTAAGGGCCAAAAACACTGCTGGTGCAAGGCTCTACTCACTCTAAGGGCCAAAAACACTGCTGGTGCAAGGCTCCACTCACTCCAAGGGCTAAAAACACTGCTGGTGCAAGGCTCCACTCACTCCAAGGGCTAAAAACACTGCTGGTGCAAGGCTCCACTCACTCTAAGGGCCAAAAACACTGCTGGTGCAAGGCTGTACTCGCTCTAAGGGCCAAAAACACTGCTGGTGCAAGGCTGTACTCGCTCTAAGGGCCAAAAACACTGCTGGTGCAAGGCTCTACTCACGCTAAGGGCCAAAAACACTGCTGGTGCAAGGCTCCACTCACTCCAAGGGCTAAAAACACTGCTGGTGCAAGGCTCCACTCACTCCAAGGGCTAAAAACACTGCTGGTACAAGGCTCCACTCACTCTAAGGGCCAAAAACACTGCTGGTGCAAGGCTGTACTCGCTCTAAGGGCCAAAAACACTGCTGGTGCAAGGCTGTACTCGCTCTAAGGGCCAAAAACACTGCTGGTGCAAGGCTCTACTCACGCTAAGGGCCAAAAACACTGCTGGTGCAAGGCTCTACTCACTCCAAGGGCTAAAAACACTGCTGGTGCAAGGCTCCACTCACTCCAAGGGCTAAAAACACTGCTGGTGCAAGGCTCCACTCACTCCAAGGGCTAAAAACACTGCTGGTGCAAGGCTCCACTCACTCCAAGGGCTAAAAACACTGCTGGTGCAAGGCTCTATTCATTTCAAGGGCCAAAAGCACCGTATTTCAAAGGCTCCACTCACTCCAAGGGCTAAAAGCACTGCTGGTGCAAGGCTCTACTCACTCCAAGGGCTAAAATCACTGCTGGTGCAAGGCTCTACTCCCTCTAAGGGCCAAAAACACTGCTGGTGCAAGGCTCTACTCACTCTAAGGGCCAAAAACACTGCTTTCCAAAGGCTCTACTCACTCCAAAGGCTAAAAACACTGCTGGTGCAAGGCTCTACTCACTCCAAGGGCCAAAAACATTGCTTTTTAAAGGCTCTACTCATGCCAAGGGCCAAAAACACTGCTTTTTAAAGGCTCAACTCACCCAAAGGGCCAACAAATCTCTGCTGGTGCAAGGCTGAACTAAGTTAAAGGACCTAAAACTCTGCAGGTAGAGGATGAAGTCACCTGAAGGGCCTCAATCTCTGCTGGTAGCTCAGCTTAAGGGCCTTTAACTTAATTTGGAAGGGCTCATGTTAAGGGCCTTAAAAGTGAGTTTTGGAAGGTCTTACCACATCACACACACACATCCACAATGACAGTTCAGGGTGGGGACTGAAGGATTTCCCATTGCTTATTCAATCTGTGGTTGTCATGGGAAACATGATTTAAAGGTGTGCTTGTTAATGTTTGTTGAGCTTAAATTGGGGTTTGTGTCCATCCATTTGGGGAGTAAAGAAGGTTTCCAGGTATTTTCCCACTTTGATATAGAGGTTTTTTTGAATGTGGAAAGTGTGTAGTTGTTAGGCAGTGATAGTGGGGTAATAGAGGGAATTTGGCATGTTAGATGCCCCCAGGCATGCTTCCCCTGCTGTATTCGATCGAACACTACTAGCTGTTTGAAGTTTAATGTTCGATGCAGAACCAGCGTTGATTGGCAGAATGCTATACATTCTGCCAACCAACCAATTCTGCCAAATTCTTGTATCGAATTTTGCGTACCCCTGAAACGAGCATTTCCCCCCATAGACTATAATGGGGTTCAAAATCCGTTCGAACAGTCAAACAGTGTGCGACTGTTCGAATCGGATTTCAAACCTCGGACATTTTAGTGTTCGCTCATCTTTAGTTGAAACCTAAAATGTGTCTGGTCCTGGACCACAAAATGGCCCGGTACTGAAGTGGTTAAAGACTCGACAGATGTGATCAAAAGTGTACTGCCTATGAAATGGAAACAGACCTATAGGTGGGCTATATTTAATGTAAGCTCACTACACAGCAATATTAAAATTAAAAGTGCATTTTTGCGACTTTCTTATGGGCTTAGTTTTTACAGTGTTTTCTATGTTTCAATACATTTCAGGGGATTCCAAATTTATACGGTTTTATTTACATTTTAACCCCTTAACAAATATCCAAAACTGCCCCCCAATTTTTTTTCTAAAAGTTGCCATATTCTGACACCCGATGATAATGTTTGTCACTTCACTGTTGAATCTAAATTCGAAACGCCTACTGAAGAAGAATAAGATATAACGTTTATTAGCATGTTGTTGGTGTCGATGATCCGCCTATATTTAGCAAATTGCTGCCGTTGATGGTTCCCTTGCTCCAGTGTTTTGGCAGCTCTCAAGCTGTCCTGCTGCTGAACTTGTTCCTCGCGCGGTGCCTGTGATTGTTCCAGCATCTCAGCAGCACACTGAGACGCCATATGAGTGTGTTGTTGGTGTCGATCTGCTTGCTCCAGCGTTTCGGCTGCTGTGAGAGCCACTTGACGCCTAGCTTGCTCAATACTCCTCAGCTCCGCTTGAGATGAACTCTGTTGACTTCTGGCTACCTTCATAGCTCTCTTTTTTTTTAGAATTTTGCAACAAATTAGATTTTCTTTTTCCTGGCATGTTTAAAATTGGGAAAATGCCAATTTGGATTAAAGGAGTTTTCCAATTTCAGTGTCTCAGCACGCTGCCTAGAGGACACAGAACACTTATGCAGATCAGATAATATGCAGATACTTGGAGAGAATGGAGTCAGCGTTATCTGTGTGTTTACATAGAAAGATAACAGACCTGGCTTTATCATCAAACTTCAATTAGCTGATTCTCCTGCTGGCAAGAGCAGTTTAATATAGTATATGAATATAAATTCATAACAGTCATGAATTCATGTCATTTACCAGGATAAAAAGTAGCCTATGTGATAATCCAGGTTACAAACTATGTGCCAAATTTCATCCAAATCCGTTCAGCCATTTTTGAGTGATCAAGTAACACACAAACATACAAACTTTCACATTTATAACGTTAGTAGGATTACTAAAAACTGTGAGAAAAATATTATATTTGTGTAGTATCACACCTCCATCCTAATAAACTTAGAGGTACAATGAATGGACTAGATACTGGAGTAATAGCCCATAATAGGACCATATGGGGATCTGTGTTTCCAGCAACATAAAAAAAAACAAAAAACTCTGAATATATTACATCTATCCCTTCTATGCCTACTGTATATCAGCAACAATGTCTGTTTAGCTGCAGGGGGCTTCCCTTTAATATTCGGTCTCACACTTTGGTCTCGTCACCATATCTCATCCCACTGTCTGGGGTTAGTTGTATCCAAAACCAAAAGTGAAAGTATTTTACGTATCTTTATACATTCAGGGGGATGCTGATGCAAAGTGTGTTTAATCTGCCTCCGCTACTCAGCCAGCAGGGCTACTCAGAGTTATGGAAGAAAATGGAATACACTTAGATTTTGTACCCTATCATCTGTGCCTACCCAGCCAGCTATTCCTGATGGTAATCCATAGCACACATGAGGGGCACGTTTCAACTGCCCTACAGAATCAGAGGATTGTCATAAGAGCAAACAGTATTATTGCGGAGAGCCAGGGCAGCTATTGTCCAGTGACACCGCTCCCTAACCTCCTCTTGCCAGCACTCAGTGTGGCTTCTAAAACTTGAAACGTGTATGGACAGGAAAATGGGGCAGACAACACTGAGGTTGCCTGGAATAGATGGACTGATTAGTAGAGAGACAGCTTGCATGTACAAGGGCATCATAGTAAGGAACAGATACTGACTCGGCGTAGTCAACATATCGTTATGAGCATTTTACTATCACAGTGCCCCTCATGTGTGCTATGGATTACCATCAGGAATAGCTAGCTGGGTAGGCACAGATGATGGGCTGCAAATTCTAAGTGTATGCTTTTTTCTTGTATAACTGAGTAGCCCCGCTGATGGAGCAGTGGCGGCTATGAGCACATTGCATCGGCATCTCCCTGAATGTATAATGATACGTAAGATTCTTTCACTTTTGGTTTTGGATACAACTAACCCCAGACAGTGGGATGAGATATGGTAATGAGACCAAAGTGTGAGACTGAATATTAAAGGGATCCTATCACTCAGACACAATTTTTTCTAGGTACCACGTCGGAATAGCCTTAAAAAAGGATATTCGTCTTCTACCTTTCATCGTCATCTCCGCACCACCGTTTGCCTAAAATCCCTGTTTTTCTCAGTATGCAAATTAGCTATCTCGCAGCACTGGGGGTGGGCCCCAGCGCTCAAACAGCACTGGGGGCGTCCCCAATGCTGCGAGAGAACTCTGTCCAGCGCCGCCTCCATCTTCGTCAGCAGCATCCTCTTCATCCTCTTCTTCCAGCGGTGGCTTGTAACTTCTAGGCCTCGGGCCTTGGGCCCGGCTAGCTCAGTCGGTAGAGCATGAGACTCTTAAAGGGATTCTACCATTAAAACACATTTTTTTCTAGGTCACACGTCGGAATAGCCTTTAGAAAGGCTATTCGTCTCCAACCTTTGGAAGTGCTCTCCGCCGCGCCGTTCTTTCAAAATACCGGTTCGTACCGGTATGCTAATTAGTTGCGATGCGATGGGGGCATCCCCATTGCAGCTCGAAAACCGACTGCAGCGCCGCCTCTATGGTCTTGTGTATCCTCCCCTTCCTTCTTCAGCGTCATGTCGGACGCCTGCGCTGTACGCTCTGTTTGGCGAACATTGCGGTGTCCGCACTATAGCTTCGGGCATGCGCAGTACGTTCGGCAATGTTCGCCAAACAGAGCGTACTGCGCAGGCGTCCAACATGATGCTGAAGAAGGAAGGGGAGGATACACAAGACCATAGAGGCGGCACTGCAGTTGGTTTTCGAGCTGCAATGGGGGCGCCCCTATTGCTGCGAGAGAACCAATTAGCATACCGGTACAAATCAGTATTTTGAACGAATGGCGCGGCGGAGAGCACTTCCAAAGGTAGGAGACGAATAGCCTTTCTAAAGGCTATTCCGACGTGTTACCTAGAAAAAAATGTGTTTTAATGGTAGAATCCCTTTTATCTCAGGGTCGTGGGTTCGAGCCCCATGTTGGGCGCCATTTGTCAGGGTCGAATTTCAACAATAATGGGTCAAATCAGTCAGACCAAATTAGTATTAGCATGTGTGCACCGTCGCTTTAAGAAATGAATCAGACTCAAATCTGCTTCAGATCTCAGCTCATGCTCTCGCCTCGGCTAGCACTGAACTGCCTTTATTTCACGTCACACATAGTTATACAGGAAAGGAAAAAAAAGGGTTAATGCATAATATAACATGAAATTCTTCTCATGATTGGCTCTCGTTCTTGACGTATAACAGGTTGTAGTCTTGGTTACAATCTAAGGAATTCAGCAAAACATAGGAGTCAGCGCCATCTTATTGTTCCAAAGCTGATTTCTTTAGTAAGAAGGAAAATTAGTATTTCAAAACATAACGTAAAATATAAAAGTATAAATCCAGTAGTAAGGCATTAGCAATTGTGACCTGAGATCTGACGTCCACAAGTCACGAGAAAATGGCCGCTTATAATACTGTGCAAGCGGCCATTTTCTCGTGGCCTGTAGGCATGCGCAGTCTGCTCTGCCCAAGTTACAAGCCACCACCGGAAGAAGAGGCTGAAGATTACGCTGCTGACGAAGATGGAGGCGGTGCTGGAGAGAGTTCTCTTGCAGCATTGGGGATGCCCCCAGTGCTGTTTAAGCGCTGAGGCCCGCCCCCAGTGCTGCAAGAGAGCTGATTTGCTTATCGAGAAAAAACAGGATTGTAGGCGAACGGCAGCGCAGAGAAAACTACGAAAGGTAGGAGAAGAGTAGCTTTTCTTAAGGCTATTCCAACGTGGTACATAGAAAAAAATGTGTCTGAGTGATAGGATCCCTTTAAAGGGGAGTCCCTTGCAGCTAAAAAGGCATCATTGCAGATATAGGAACAGAAGAGGTAGATGTAATATATTCAGAGTTTTTTTTATGTTGCTGGAAACATAGAGCCCTATGTGGTCCTATTATGGGCTATTACTCCAGTATCTAGTCCCTTCAATTTATCTCTAAGTTTTATTAGGATTGAGATGTGATACTACACAAATATAATAATTACTACACAGTTTTTAATAATTAAAACGTTATATTTTAGTCCACTTCAGTAGGCACTCATAATTTCATGCTCGGGAGAAATTGCATAACAAATTATGGAATGCATATTTCCTTTAACCCCCTTACGAATGTGTAAATTCTAGGGCTAAATGAATATATTAGTGCCAAAAATTGAAAAGTTTAAATTTGACCTCCATTTTGTTTTGATTGCTGGAAAATGCTGAAAGTTAAGAAACATCCTAAATTCAGAATTCTTTCAGGAGTGCAGTTTTGAGAATGGGGTGATTTAGGAGGGTTTCTGTCAGAGAGGCCTTTCAAGGGGAAAGCACCTGAAATGTGGGACTGTTACACTCGATCCGACTATAGGGCCCCGTGCGGAGCATAAAATAGAATAAAATCCATGTATAATTTGTCCCCCACATGTCTCCTCCTGTACACATCTCTTATACTCACAATATTTTCTCTATCCTGCAGTCTGGACTGGACAGAGCGGCCATCAACTCAATGAAGTGTGGACCAGACAGACGGTTATAGGACAGGAGAAGTCTCGTGAGGGACTGGTTATTCTTTATTACAGAGGCCAACTGGGTGAAGAAAGTGTCTGGTAGATCATTACTACTCAAACTATAAGAATAAGAAGATGAGATGTCAGTCATGTACAGTCCTATGAAAAAGTTTGGGCACCCCTATTAATCTTAATCATTTTTTGTTCTAAATATTTTGGTGTTTGCAACAGCCATTTCAGTTTGATATATCTAATAACTGATGGACACAGTAATATTTCAGGATTGAAATGAGGTTTATTGTACTAACAGAAAATGTGCAATATGCATTAAACCAAAATTTGACCGGTGCAAAAGTATGGGCACCCTTATCATTTTATTGATTTGAATTCCCCTAACTACTTTTTACTGACTTACTGAAGCACAAAATTGGTTTTGTAACCTCAGTGAGCTTTGAACTTCATAGCCAGGTGTATCCAATCATGAGAAAAGGTATTTAAGGTGGCCAATTGCAAGTTGTTCTCCTATTTGAATCTCCTCTGAAGAGTGGCATCATGGGCTACTCAAAACAACTCTCAAATGATCTGAAAACAAAGATTATTCAACATAGTTGTTCAGGGGAAGGATACAAAAAGTTGTCTCAGAGATTTAACCTGTCAGTTTCCACTGTGAGGAACATAGTAAGGAAATGGAAGACCACAGGGACAGTTCTTGTTAAGCCCAGAAGTGGCAGGCCAAGAAAAATATCAGAAAGGCAGAGAAGAAGAATGGTGAGAACAGTCAAGGACAATCCACAGACCACCTCCAAAGAGCTGCAGCATCATCTTGCTGCAGATGGTGTCACTGTGCATCGGTCAACTATACAGCGCACTTTGCACAAATAGAAGCTGTATGGGAGAGTGATGAGAAAGAAGCCGTTTCTGCACGTACGCCACAAATAGAGTTGCCTGAGGTATGAAAAAGCACATTTGGACAAGGCAGCTTCATTTTGGAAACAAAAATTGAGTTGTTTGGTTATAAAAAAAGGCGTTATGCATGGCGTCCAAAAAGAAACAGCATTCCAAGAAAAACACATGCTACCGACTGTAAAATTTGGTGGAGGTTCCATCATGCTTTGGGGCTGTGTGGCCAATGCCGGCATCGGGAATCTTGTTAAAGTTGAGAGTCGCATGGATTCCACTCAGTATCAGCAGATTCTTGAGAATAATGTTCAAGAATCAGTGATGAAGTTGAAGTTACGCCGGGGATGGATATTTCAGCAAGACAATGATCCAAAACACCGCTCCAAATCCTCAGGCTTTCATGCAGAGGAACAATTACAATGTTCTGGAATGGCCATCCCAGTCCCCAGACCTGAATATCATTGAACATCTGTGGGATGATTTGAAGCGGGCTGTCCATGCTCGGCGACCATCTAACTTAACTGAACTTGAATTGTTTGTCCAAAATACCTTTATCCAGGATCCAGGAACTGATTAAAAGCTACAGGAAGCGACTAGAGGCTGTTATCTTTGCAAAAGGAGGATCTACTAAATATTAATGTCACTTTTCTGTTGAGGTGCCCATACTTTTGCACCGGTCAAATTTTGGTTTAATGCATATTGCACATTTTCTGTTAGTACAATAAACCTCATTTCAATCCTGAAATATTACTGTGTCCATCAGTTATTAGATATATCAAACTGAAATGGCTGCTGCAAATACCAAAATATTTAGAACAAAAAATGATTAAGATTAATAGGGGTGCCCAAACTTTTTCATAGGACTGTATCAGAAGACTGTATCACACATAATACGATTAGATACACAGCTCAGTATACAGTATCACACATTATAGGATTGGATACACAGCTCAGCAGAAAGTATCACATATGATAGGATTAGATACACAACTCAATAGAGATGTCACATATGAAGATGCAGTCAGCAGTTTATCTCATAGACATAACAATGGTGCAGAGGAGAATAAAATAGAATAAAACCCCTGTATAACTTGTTCCCCACATGTCTCCTCCTGTACACATCTCTTATACTCACTCCAATATCTCTATCCTGCAGGCTGGACTGGACAGAGCGGCCATCAAGTCACTGAAGTGACGACCGGACAGATGATTATTGGATAGGGCAAGTATCTTCAGGGACTGGTTATTCCTTATTACAGAGGCCAAGTGGGTGCAGGAAGTGTCTGGTAGGTCATTACCAGCCAAACTGTAAAAATAAGAAGATGAGATGTGAGTGATGTATCAGCAGACAGTATCACACATGATAGGATTAGATACACAGCTCAGTATACAGTATCACACATGATAGGATTAGATACACAGCTCAGCAGACAGTATCACAATTGATAGTGTTGGGGGAATGTTCCGACCGTAAACGTGGCCCCATGTTGGGCACCAAGCTTACTGTCGGGGGAATGCCTTGGGGTAGATGCTGCCGGTTTCCAAATCTGGGTAAGATGGGTGCGAGCACTCTGAGAACATAGGCACAGACAGATACTCAGATGCTGTATAAAAAGTGTTCTGAAATTTATTACATATTATCATTGGATTATAAAGAGAAATAATGGCTTTATGTCAGCTTAAGCGTCACAAATTACATCACATAGAAATATGAATTATAATTGGTCAGAATATATAATGGGCGTCTACAGATGATAAATACGTGCATCCATGAGTTAACACATGAATATCCGTGTGATCCGCCATCTTAGCCTCCAATCATGTTAGCACAGCCTGCCAAGATGGATGCCGTGGCCTTGGAGATTTCATAAAACACTTTTAATTAGATGTAACTTCTTATCATGTCTTTCCACAGATACTGTAGCTCAAGGAACATTCTCAAGGTTTTAACAGCAAAATGTACTAATATATGCTGAAATGATCAGCATTTTACCGAAATAATATCTCTACAAAAGGTCAGGAAAGTTAAACAAGGACGATACAGACCAACATGGGTAAGTGAACCCATGTCTATTTTTATACAGATATTCTTTCCCTCACAATAGGATTAGATACACAGCTCAGTAGACATATCACATATAAAGATGCAGTCAGAAGTTTATCGCATAGACATAACAATTGTGCGGAGGAGCATAAAATAGAATAAAATCCCTGTATAACTTGTCCCCACATGTCTCCTCCTGTACACATCTCTTATACTCACTATAATCTCTCTATCCTGCAGCCTGGACTGGACAGAGCGGCCACCAAATCACTGAAGTGAGGACCGGACAGATGATTATAGGAGAGGAGAAGTATCTTCAGGGACTGGTTATTCCTTATTACAGAGGCCAACTGGGTGCAGGAAGTGTCTGGTAGAGCATTACCATCCAAACTGTAACAATAAGAAGATGAGATGTGAGTGATGTATCAGCAGCCTGTATCACACATGATAGGATTAGATACACAGCTCAGTATACAGTATCACACATGATAGGATTAGATACACAGCTCAGTATACAGTATCACACATGATAGGATTAGATACACAGCTCAGTATACAGTATCACACAGGATAGGATTAGATACACAGCTCAGTATACAGTATCACACAGGATAGGATTAGATACACAGCTCAGTATACAGTATCACACAGGATAGGATTAGATACACAGCTCAGTATATAGTATCACATAGGATAGGATTAGATACACAGCTCAGTATACAGTATCACACATGATAGGATTAGATACACAGCTCAGTATACAGTATCACACATGGTTGGATTAGATACACAGCTCAGTATACAGTATCACACAGGATAGGATTAGATATACAGCGCAGTATATAGTATCACACATGATAGGATTAGATACACAGCTCATTATACAGTATCACACAGGATAGGATTAGATAAACAGCTCAGTACACAATATCACAGGATAGGATTAGATACACAGCTCAGTATACTGTATCACAGAGGATAGGATTAGATACACAGCTCAGTATACAGTATCACACAGGATAGGATTAGATACACAGCTCAGTATACAGTATCACACAGGATAGGATTAGATACACAGCTCAGTATACAGTATCACACAGGATAGGATTAGATGCACAGCTCAGTAGACACTATCACACAGTATAGGATTAGATACACAGCTCAGTATACAGTATCACACATGATAGGATTAGATACACAGCTTAGTATACAGTATCACACATGATAGGATTAGATACACAGCTCAGCAGACAGTATCACACATGGTAGGATTAGATACACACCTCAGTATACAGTATCACACATGGTAGGATTAGATACACAGCTCAGTATACAGTATCACACATGATAGGATTAGATACACAGCTCAGTATACAGTATCACACACGATAGGATTAGATACACAGCTCAGTATACAGTATCACACAGGATAGGATTAGATACACAGCTCAGTATACAGTATCACACAGGATAGGATTAGATACACAGCTCAGTATACAGTATCACACATGATAGGATTAGATACACAGCTCAGTATACAGTATCACACAGGATAGGATTAGATACACAGCTCAGTAGACAGTATCACATATGATAGGATTAGATACACAGCTCAGTATACAGTATCACACAGGATAGGATTAGATACACAGCTCAGTATACAGTATCACATATGATAGGATTAGATACACAGCTCAGTATACAGTATCACACAGGATAGGATTAGATACACAGCTCAGTAGACAGTATCACATATGATAGGATTAGATACACAGCTCAATAGAGACGTCACATATGAAGGTGCAGTCAGCAGTTTATCCCATAGACCTAACAATGGTGCGGAGGAACATAAAATAGAATAAAATCCATGTATAACTTGTCCCCACATGTCTCCTCCTGTACACATCTCTTATACTCACCGTAATTCCTCTATCCTGCAGGCTGGACTGGACAGAGCGGCCATCAAGTCACTGAAGTGAGGACCAGACAGACAGTTATTAGACAGGTCAAGTATCTTCAGGGACTGGTTTTTCCTTATTCCAGAAGCCAACTGGGTGCAGGAAGTGTCTGGTAGCTTATTATGAGACAAACTGTAAGAAGAAGAAGATGAGATGTGAGTGATGTATCAGCAGACTGTATCACACAGGATAGGATTAGATACACAGCTCAGTATACAGTATCACACATGATAGGATTAGATACACAGCTCAGCAGACTGTATCACACATGATAAGGTTAGATACACAGCCCAGCAGACTGTATCACACATGATGAGGTTAGATACACAGTTCAGCAGACGGTATCACACATGATAGGATTGGATACACAGCTCAGTATACAGTATCACACATGATAGGATTAGATACACAGCTCAGCAGACTGTAATACACATGATAGGATTAGATATGTAATGGGGAGCAGGTGATGATATACGCAGTAACTGCACAGAGCCACGGAATAACAATATATAACAGTTTAATAAAGAAAGGAGGGGAAGGGAATGGGAACGGGAGAGAAGGTAAGAAATAAGTATACAGTAGCTAAGCAAAACATATAACTTCAATATGACAGTGCGCACAACAAATAGTGGTAGTTACCCCTCTAGTGTCTTTAGTTAGAACCTGTATGCATTGGCTAGGAGAGGCCTCTCTTAAAGTAAGTCAGTAACAAGGTGCACCTTATTAATCTTCCAGGCAGGGGCCTGCTTTATCTTCCAGGCAGGGCCTGCTTTGTCTTCCAGCACACAAAGCTGCTTTAATGCTTGACCGAGCTGTATGGCCCCTCACTCTACTCACACTCCAACATACCTCTGTTTACAAGCTGACACAAGGCAGGAATAGTGAAGTCTCTCAGGGTCCTTGTTCAGCAAAGGAAAGTCCTTAATGGGCAAAGCAGCCTGCAGCAGGTCCTCCTAGCATGACATGTGTCCCCCTTCTGCCTGCAGCTTCCTGTATGCACACGCTTTTCCTCTCTGGAACATACCATCTTTCTCTGAGCTGTAGGGGGGGTTCTTTTGTGAATAGATTTGCCCTGCAATTTAGTCTTTCAGCAGTAGATGGCAGCAGAAGATCAGACAAATGACACAGTTATTCCATAAGCCCCTTACATGCCCCCCCTCTTTGACATCGGCCGTCCCGGTCGATACTTTCCTTGGACGCCTTACATAGGGTCATGCGAAAGCACCTTCTGCTCGGCCTCCCAACCTGGTGTTTGGGGATCAGTACTTTATAATCAACCCTATTAACAGTATACACAAACTCATCTGCCAAATACCTTTCAGGGGGAATACCAGCATTGGCCCTCTCAGTTCTACGTGGAGCCATGGCCACTTCTCTCGTGGTCTGAGCCATATCAGGGGTCACAGCATTCTCATTGCTGGCTGTGGCAAAGGTCAGATCATCTTCTGCAGGGGTGGCACCTGCATCTGGATTAGATGGAGGAAGGAGGCTGTCTTCAAGGTTTACATCTTCTGGATCTCTGTCAGGTGATGCTTCCCAGTCGACTGGGTTGGTTGGAGGCTGCCACCATTCTTCATCTTCATCTTCAAAGCCCCCCTCAGTGGGGACACATACAGATGCAGGCGTGCTCTCAGCTTCGCTTTCAGTCGGTCTTGCCTCAGAATAACAGGGCCTTAGCATATTTCGGTGGAGAATGCGAGTACGGTCCCCTCGCTCATTTTTCACTTCATAAACTGGTGCATGGGGGAAGGTTCTTCTGACTACAATGTAGGGCTCTACTTCCCAGCGCTCACTCAATTTATGTTGTGGACGCTTCTCAGCGACTAGAACCTTGTCACCCGGTTGGAACGGAACCTCTTGTGCAGGTTTTTGTGGCGGGTGTTTCTTTTCCTGTAGTCGCTTGGTGACAATGCGATGTACAGTCTCCAGTCGTCTGCGATGGCAGTCTATCCAGGAGCCCACACTCTGACTTTCACTATCCCCAGGGGGAGTCAGGTTCAATTCCTCGATGCCCCTCCCAGTTCTTCCAAACAACAAAACATATGGGGCATAGCCGGTGGTAGAGTGAACACGATTATTGTAAGTCCACACCAATTCTGCTACATAATTGGGCCAGTGGCTCTTGCGATCATCTTCTAATGTGCGTAGCATCTGTAATAGAGTCCGATTGAACCTCTCACAGGCTCCGTTTCCTTGTGGATGGTACGGAGTGGTTTTTGACCTTTGCATGCCATAGATTCTCTGCAGCTCCCTCATGACACTGCCCTGAAAGCAGGCCCCTTGATCAGAGTGTATTCGTTTGGGACAGCCATACACTTGGATAAAGTTTTCACTGATGGCTTGCGCAGCTGATGCAGCCGTTTGATCTTTGGTGGGCGTCACCACTGCAAACTTGGTGAAATGATCCGTCATCACAAGACAGTACTGATAGCCCCGATGTGAATGTCCAATCTTCAGATAGTCAATCATAAGCACTTCCAATGGCTCCTTGGTAACAATGGTTTGCGTTGGCGCTCTCTGTGTCAGGGACTTGCTTAGCTCACAGGCACGGCACAACTTGCAGGCTTTTTCTACTGTCCGGAGAAGTTGGGGACAGTATACTATCCTTTGCAGCCATTGGTACGTCTTATCCGGTCCAAAGTGGGCCCCCTTCTCATGAGCTTCCTGAGCCAGGGGTAATGCCATTTTCTGCGGTATCACCACCTGCCATCGCTCCTCTAGCTCAGCCGCCAAGTACACTCTGCGATACAGCAGCCCCTCTTGCATAGACAACTTCTCCCACTGGCTCAAAATCTGGAGGGTCTCGTGTGATAATTCTTCCCGTACCTTCTTGCTTGGTTTCCTCTGTTGAGTCACCCATTCCCTCACCCTGACTAACTCTGGGTCAGAAGACTGCACTTTGATCCATTCTTCCCTGGATTGGCCCAGTAGCCGTGAAGATGTTCCTGTTGTTATTTCCAAAATCCGAGCCTCTACAACCTTTGAGGTGAACTTGCGGAAATCTGAGATTTCATCTTCTTCCAATTGTTCATCTATTTCTCCCACAGGAACTTCTGAGGTGACTCGAGAGAGCGCATCAGCATTTTGGTTCTCATGCTTTGAGCGGTACTGTACATGGTAGTCATACTTGGATAAACGTGCTATCCACCTTTGCTCCATGGCTCCCAACTTGGCAGTGGTGATGTGTGCCAGGGGGTTGTTGTCCGTGTATACTTCAATCCGGGCTCCAGCGAGGTACTCGGCAAACCTTTCAGTGATTGCCCACACTAACGCCAGCAGTTCCAAGCGAAAAGAGCTGTAATTCACAGGATTACGTTCTGTTTCTCGTAACGTACGGCTGCCGTAAGCAATTACACGTTCAACGCCCTCTTGTACTTGTGACAGTACTGCGCCTAGTCCGTAAAGGCTTGCGTCGGTATATAACCGGAAGGGAAGATTGTAGTCTGCATATGCGAGGATAGGGGCGCTGGTCAAGGCTTCTTTTATTTTGTCCATAGCTTCCGCTTGTCGAGGTCCCCAGTTGATCCTTTGTGTTTTCGGCCCTCTCGCAGTCCCTCTGAGTAATTCGTGCAAGGGTTCTGCCAACTTCGCAAAGTGCTTGATAAAGCGGCGGTAATGACCCGCTAGCCCAAGGAATGCACGAACTTCCCTCAATGTGGTCGGTGTGGGCCACTGTTGCACTGCTCTCACTTTGTCATCTGAAGGTTGTATTCCAGCTTCGGACATTTTGTGCCCCAGATATTCGATTTCTCTCTGAAAGATTCGACACTTCTTAGGCTTGAGTTTAAGCCCATGTCCCCGCAGGCGTCGGAACACTTGGCCTAACTGGTCTAGATGTTGTGTAAAGCTTGCAGAATATACCACGATATCATCCAGGTATATCAGGGTAGCTTCAAAGTTCATGTCTCCTAGACAGCTTTCCATAAGGCGCTGAAAGGTTCCCGGGGCATTACTCAGTCCAAACGGCATTCGGTTGAATTCAAAGAGCCCCATGGGCACAATGAATGCAGTCTTGGCTTTGTCTTTCTCTGCCACAGGGACCTGCCAATACCCACTGGCCAAGTCCAGAGAGGAGAAGTAACGGGCTTTTCCCAAGGCGGTCAATGACTCCTCTATACGGGGCAGCGGGTAAGAATCTCGGATTGTACAACTGTTCAGTTTGCGGTAATCAACACAAAACCGAGTGGACCCATCCTTTTTCTTAACCAGCACAATCGGGGCAGCCCAAGGGCTCTGACTTTCTCGTATCACCCCACTCTTCAGCATCTGCGCAAGCAATTCCTTTACTTCTTGATAGTACTTTGGGGGTATCTGTCGATATCTCTCTCTGCTGGGGGAAGCCTCCCCAGTGGGTATCTCATGTTGAATTTTGTCGGTACAACCGAAGTCCTCCTCGTGTCGAGAGAACGTGGCCTGATTTTCCCAGATAAAATTTTCTATAGTTTTGGCCTCTACAGGAGTAAAGGGTGTGAGGTCTGCTCCCATCTGTCCTAGGATAATGCGGCTGTTCCACTGTTCAGTGGGATCCTCTCTTTCTTCAAAGGATACGGACAAGGCCCAGGCTTCTCCCTCTATTGGCTTCAGCTCAATTGTCTCAGTACTTGCTACTTCTTCAGGCGCCAAATAAACATGTCCCAAGACGACACCCGGTGTGAGCGTGAGGGCTTGATCACTTGTATTCACACACTGCAAAGGGACTCTTCCATCTCTCACCGTGGCTAAAGTTCGTGCCACCAATGGATCAACTCTATCCTCTTCGAGGAATATGGGCTCCACCAAAACTTCTATACCATCTAGCTTCCGGTGTGCCCCAACAGGTAACGTGAGGACAGTCTCTCGATTTGGTGGTAAAGTTATCTTGGTCCGCCTTGGTACGCGGATCTTTCCTACTGGATATCGATTCCCGCCATTCCTCCTCAAACCGCTGATGCGGATAAGGTGCTGGAAAACTTTCTGCGTGGGTCTGTCATTAGCGGTCTGCTTCCAGTAATCAGGTCCTTCTTTGTTGAAAAGCAGTTGATCCAGCTCCTTCAAAATATTCATGCCCATGATGGCTGGCACCACCCTGTTGTACTGTCCTTCCGTTAATATAATCCCCTTCTGGCCTAAGTCTTGGCCACAAGCACGCACCGCCATCCACACGACTCCCACTACTGGAATAGGTAGATTGTTAGCGGCCATCAGCTTGATATGGGCTCTCTTGTCAATGGACATGGTCCGTCCAAAGTGTTGATAGAAGAATTGTTCTGGCATCGTGGTCACCTGAGACCCCATATCTAGCAGGCATCTCACTTTCTTCCCTTCAAATTCAGCCGTAATCGTTGGAGTGTTTGCAACTATATCTTCAGGGCATTTATCTCCCATACTGTCCGTTTGTCCTCCCGCCATACGCCCAACTATGGAGGGAGGTTCTAGTTTAACGTCGGAGTCCCCTGGGGTCCCCTCTTCTCAGGGCAGCGACTTGCCATGTGGCCCCACCTTCTACAGTCCCAACACTGATATTCTCTAGCGGGTCTCTGTCGCCTTTGATCAAACCGGTCTCTCTTTTCTTGCTCTGATGCTATGCGAGTGTTTGGCTGCGCGGCCGCTGGTCTTGTTGCTACCACTTCAGTCATTGGCGTTCTGGCTTGTAATTGCATAAGCTTCAGCTGCTCTTGAAGGGCTAATACAGTCTCTTGCAGAAGATCTACTTGTTTTTCCAGCCGACTTGGCTCTCTGGGCCCCTCACTCGGGACTACCCTATGCGTCCAGACCTCACTCCATCTATTCGGTGGGTCATGGTCTTCAGCCTGCGTGCGTGAGACTGCCTCTTCTAATATCTCTTGGAAAGTCAGTTTTTTCTCTACTCTGATTCGTTCCCGGAGGGCACTTTTAATCAGTGGATTGTATAGTCCTCTAAGAAATTGATCTCGCAGGGTGCGATCGGCATATCCGGGAGTTTGTGCTAGCTCTGGCTCTGCGGCAAGAATTCGCCTCATAATTCTCTGAAGTGCATTGGCATACTGTGGCAACCCTTCCTCCTCACATTGTAATCTATGAAACAATTGTGCCTGCAAATCACCTGTTTCAGGTCTCCCACCATACACTCTCTCAAGAATCTTCACCACCTGCTCCAGTGTCCTCCTTTCACTCTCAGGACGCAGCAATACAGTATCTTGAGCATGCCCCTCTAGGGCCATCAGCAATATTTCACCTTCATTTTCTGTAGTTACTCCTGCCACCCTTAACATGCCTTTCATACGCTGTGCCCAGTCATGCAGCGGTATATTATCTCCTTTAAATTTTGGTATATGGGTCAACATTGCACCCAGGGATAAAGGTCTCACTGGTATTCCCCCATCTGGTTGCCTTGGTGCATCCCCTTCTGGTTGCACTAGTGCATTCCCATCTACAGCATTCCCCTGTCCTTCCATGCCTCAATACAGACTGCGTATCCTGCCGACTACGCCAGAAATGTAATGGGGAGCAGGTGATGATATACGCAGTAACTGCACAGAGCCACGGAATAACAATATATAACAGTTTAATAAAGAAAGGAGGGGAAGGGAATGGGAACGGGAGAGAAGGTAAGAAATAAGTATACAGTAGCTAAGCAAAACATATAACTTCAATATGACAGTGCGCACAACAAATAGTGGTAGTTACCCCTCTAGTGTCTTTAGTTAGAACCTGTATGCATTGGCTAGGAGAGGCCTCTCTTAAAGTAAGTCAGTAACAAGGTGCACCTTATTAATCTTCCAGGCAGGGGCCTGCTTTATCTTCCAGGCAGGGCCTGCTTTGTCTTCCAGCACACAAAGCTGCTTTAATGCTTGACCGAGCTGTATGGCCCCTCACTCTACTCACACTCCAACATACCTCTGTTTACAAGCTGACACAAGGCAGGAATAGTGAAGTCTCTCAGGGTCCTTGTTCAGCAAAGGAAAGTCCTTAATGGGCAAAGCAGCCTGCAGCAGGTCCTCCTAGCATGACATGTGTCCCCCTTCTGCCTGCAGCTTCCTGTATGCACACGCTTTTCCTCTCTGGAACATACCATCTTTCTCTGAGCTGTAGGGGGGGTTCTTTTGTGAATAGATTTGCCCTGCAATTTAGTCTTTCAGCAGTAGATGGCAGCAGAAGATCAGACAAATGACACAGTTATTCCATAAGCCCCTTACAGATACACAGCTCAGTATACAGTATCACACAGGATAGGATTAGATACACAGCTCAGCAGACTGTATTACACATGATAGGATTAGATACACAGCTCAGTATACAGTATCACACATGATAGGGTTAGATACACAGCTCAGCAGACTGTATTAAGCATGATAGGATTAGATACACAGCTCAGTATACAGTACCACACATGATAGGGTTAGATACACAGCTCAGCAGACTGTATTACACATGATAGGATTAGATACACAGCAGAGACGGAACGAAGTGCGACCGCTGCCATGCACGTCCTTATTGCCATGTGTAATTTAATGCCTGCTGTGATAGGTGCTGTATGTTACAGCAGACTATCAAGACACGCAATAGGGGGCCCCAGAAAAAAACCTCAGTGGCTCCCATTGATTTCAATGGGAGCTATCTTTTTGGTCAGGGTTTTGAGATGGATACGACCTCAAAACCCTGATCAAAAAACTCTGTGTGAACTTACTATTACAGTTGACAAGACCTCAGTCCTGAACAGTTCTTGGGGGAGAGTTCTGGGTTCTGTCATGCCTTGTGAAGACTGGTGAGACTCCAGTGAACTGCTGCCAGTATTCTGCCTGAGTTTTGTCCGTGTGGCTGGAGCAAGCCACATGTATAGTTAGGAAATTGTCTGTTTAGTCTGTTTAGTTAGGAATCCAGCCTCCAACACACTGTTCTTTACACTTACAGAGCTGATCTGGGTCCTGTAGGCAGGGCCGCCCTCTGGGGGCCCCCCGGCACTTGCCCGCCCCAGCACTTGCCGGTCCCGATTTCAGCTCATCAGTGTCCGTCGGACGCCGATGAGCTGAATACATACACAATTAAAGCAGGAGCTGTGACAGCTCAGCTCCTGTTTAAATGCTGCTTCCCGGCTTCGGCGTGTGTAGGCGCGATGACGTCATCACATCGCGCCTACAATTATGTCAGTGGAGTGAGCAGAGAGAGGAGCGTCGGGGGAGCGATGGAAGAGGTAAGTGTAAGTGTTTGTTTTGTGTTTAACATTAAGATGGAACATAATGAAGGGGCCCATGAAACTGGGGGGGCAAATGAAGGGGAGGGGGGGAAATGCATGACACTGTGGAAGATGAAGGGGGTGGGGAGAGAATGGCATGACACTGGGGCAGATGAAGGGGGTGGGGAGAGAACGGCATGACACTGGGGCAGATGAAGGGGGGGAATGGCATGACACTGGGGCAGATGAAGGGGGTGGGGAGAGAACGGCATGATACTGGGGCAGATGAAGGGGGTGGGGAGAGAATGGCATGACACTGGGGCAGATGAAGGGGGTGGGGAGAGAATGGCATGACACTGGGGCAGATGAAGGGGGTGGGGAGAGAACGGCATGACACTGGGGCAGATGAAGAGGGGGAACGGCATGACACTGGGGCAGATGAAGGGGGGAATGGCACGACACTGGGGCAGATGAAGGGGGGAACGGCATGACATTGGGGCAAATGAAGGGGGGGAAATGGCATGACACTGGGGCAGAATGGCATGACACTGAGGAAGATGAAGGGGGGAGAATGGCATGACACTGGGGCAGATGAGGGGGGGAACGGCATGACAATGGGGCAGAGACAGGGGACATGAAACTGTGTGCAGTTGAAAGGGGGAGAACAGCATGAAACTGGGGACAGAGATGGAGGGGGGGACATGAAACTGGGGGCAGAGGAAGGGTGTATATGAAACTGGGGGAGAGATGGAGGGGAGGCATATAATTTACGGGTGACTGTGGGAGGATTATACTGTGTGGGAGCACATGAAAAATGAATGAGAATGGGCGGAGTCAACAGAAAAGTAGGTGGGGCTAAATTTTGTTTGCAGAGCGCGCCGCACATTTTCTCCCTCTTTCTCCTCTTCAAAAGTTGGGAGGTAATACATAATTGGCATGTCTCAAAATAAAGTAGTTTGAAAAAGGCGGGGGGGGGGGGGGGCCCAGACACTTGGGCTGTTTGGGGCCCCAAAATTCCTGATGGCGGCCCTGCCTGTAGGACCCAGCAGCTCATGTAATGCACTGAGCCCGGTGGATCATGTGACCACTGGGTCAGAGGGCGGCCCCATCATGGCAGCGCCCATAGCCTTATATACACCGCTCATTGAGCTCTGTATACACAGCGATCGAGAAGGCAGAGATGGGAATAAACCTTCCCTGCCATCTCTCTGGGAGCTCCGGCTAAAGTTACAGCCGGCTCCCAGTGAAAGCAGCTGCACTATCTTGTGCAGCTGCTGTGTTCTGATTGGACATACCGGTACGTCCTGTCAGAACAAGGCAACCACTTCCCGGACGTTTATAGTCTATGGGCGGTCCGGAAGTGGTTAAAATACAAGTAAATTAGAAGTTAGATGGGGGGAGGGGTTTTGGTATATGGGAAGAATTTCAGTTTAACCCAGATAACCCCTTTAATGTCATACGAGTATATGAGTATAAATTGCTGTTTGGGCACAGCTAAGCACAGAAGGGATAGGGCGTTATTTGGTTTTTGGACGCCATTGCTCTTTTGCAGAGCTCCTGACAGGCTAGTAAAGTGGAATCCACTGACATGACTGCATTTTGCGAACTAAACCTCTGAAGGATTTTATCCAGGGGTACACTGAGCATTTTTAATCCTCAAGGGTTGCTATAATGTAATTTTCAGAAATGAATAAGTAGCTGATGAAAGGTAAAAATGATATTTTTTCCAGAGATACGTAATTTCAGTGCATTGTGTGTATTTCAATATATTGTGTCCAATTTGTATCAGATGAATCAGAGATGTACCCGCTTGGAGTGTGTGTCTCTGCTGACACAAGCTGGGCACAACATATCGGGCACTGAAAAGGCATATCTATGGAAAAATAAAATTCTATCACTTTTCATTATTAGTTTTGCATTCATTTCTGGAAATTAAATTAATGCAACACTCAAAGGTTAAAAATACTCGCTATGCCACTTGATAAATCCCATGAGGGTTGTAGTTTCAAAAATGGGGTCATATGTCTGCGGATTCCGCTATAATGGCAATTCAATGGCTCTGCATAAGTGGCATGGTGTCCTGAAACCAAACTGCACTACAAAAACCAAAATAGCGCGCCTTCCTGTCTGTGTCTGGCTGTGCCCAAACAGCAGTTTATACCAGATATCACATTAAGTATGTTATCCTGGGTACACCAGTGTCATACATGTGGCATAAACCGCAGTTTGGGCACACAGCAGGGTGCAAAAGGAAAGGAGCGATATGTGCATTTGTACCGCAGATTTAGATTGTTGGTTTTCAGATGCCATGCCACATTTGCAGAGACCCTAAAATTGCCCTTACACAATAGGGTCACTTTTTGGGGCATTACAACTTATTGGCATCTCAAGGGCCTTGCAAAAACAACATGGCGTCCAGAAAGTCCCTCTGAGGGGCCATTCACACGGTGTAACGCGGCGCTCATTTTGCATTTTGTGTTTATTTTGGCGCCGAGTGCCGCGTTACGGGAGCATATACACCGCGTTTGTGCCGTGCTATTTACGGTCGCGTTTACGCCGCGTACATGCGCCCGTAAACACGGCGTATACGTACCTGTAACGCCGCGCTCAGCGCCAAAATAAGCACAAAATGAGTGCCGCGTTACACCGTGTGAATGGCCCCTAAATCTGTACCCCAAAAGCTAAAAAGTGTAGAACTCCTTCCCCTCTGAGCCCTGCTGTGTGCCCAAGCAGCAGTTTACACCCACATATATAAATTTTTCATACTTTTAATAGTTTTAGGAGTGGATATCTCTGATGACACAAAGTGGGCACAATATATTGGGTACTGAAAGGGCATATTTCTATAAAAGTTTCAATTTTCACTTTGTACATTAATTTTTGGAAAACACTCTTGGGCTCAAAATAATAATACCTCTTGAGAAATGTATTGAGGGGTGTAGTTTTTAAAATGGGTTCATTTTTTAGGGGTTACTATTGTATTGGTACCTTAGGGGCCCTGCAAATGCTACATTGCCCCTGAAAACTGTTACAGCCAAATCTGTTCTCCAATAGCCAAATCGCACTTGTCCCATTCTGAGCCCCACCATGTCCCCATACAGTAGATTACACATATGGGGTATTGCCATGTTCACGAGAAATTGTGTAATGAGCTTTAGGGAGCTTTTTCTCTTTTATTCTCTTATGAAAATGAAAATGTGGGGCTAAATTGATGGTTTATTGGAAAAAAAAAGTAATTTTTCATTTTCATGTCCCAATTAGAGATGAGTGAGTAGTGAAATATTCAAAAATTCGAAATTCGATTCGAGTAGACCTCAATATTTGACTAATCGATCAAATATTGAATCCCATTATAGTCTATGGGGAAAAAAATGCTGTTTTCAGAGAAATTAAAATTTGACCAATTGGAGTCACCAAGTCCACAATGACACCTCAGGAAATGATGCCAACATCTCTGGAATGCAACTGGGACAACAGGGGAAGCATGTCTGGGTGCATCTAGCATGCCCAAGTCCCAGTATTACGCCACTATCACAGCCTATAAACTAGACACTCCAAATTCAATATAATCTATATGGAAAGTGAAAAATACTTGGAAACCTTTCCCCTACATTAGTATGGACAGAAAGAAAGACACATTTTAAGCTAAAGAAACATTAGCATGCACTCATTTAAATCACGTTGGCCATGACAACCACAGATGGCATAGGCAAAGGAGAAATCAAACAGTACCCACCCTTAACTGTCATTGCGTATGTACTGTATGTGTGTGTGATCTGGTAAGACCTCCAAAAATTACTTTTGTGGCCCTTGAGGTGATCCCTTCCAAATTAAGTTAGAGGTCCTTAAGCTGAGACATGCAAAAATTACTTTTCAGGCCCTTGGGGTGAGCCTTCCCAAACTTAGCTTCAGGCCCTTGGGGTGAGTTGAGCCTTGTAGTAGCAGAGATTGAGGCCCTTGAGGTGAGTTGAGCCTTGTAGTAGCAGAGATTGAGGCCCTTGAGGTGAGTTGAGCCTTGTAGTAGCAGATATTGAGGCCCTTGAGGTGAGTTGAGCCTTGTAGTAGCAGAGATTGAGGCTCTTGAGGTGAGTTGAGCCTTGTACCAGCAGAGATTGAGGCCCTTGAGGTGAGTTGAGCCTTGTAGTAGCAGATATTGAGGCCCTTGAGGTGAGTTGAGCCTTGTAGTAGCAGAGATTGAGGCTCTTGAGGTGAGTTGAGCCTTGTACCAGCAGAGATTGAGGCCCTTGAGGTGAGTTGAGCCTTGTAGTAGCAGATATTGAGGCCCTTGAGGTGAGTTGAGCCTTGTAGTAGCAGAGATTGAGGCCCTTGAGGTGAGTTGAGCCTTGTAGTAGCAGATATTGAGGCCCTTGAGGTGAGTTGAGCCTTGTAGTAGCAGAGATTGAGGCTCTTGAGGTGAGTTGAGCCTTGTACCAGCAGAGATTGAGGCCCTTGAGGTGAGTTGAGCCTTGTACCAGCAGAGATTGAGGCCCTTGAGGCGAGTTGAGCCTTGTACCAGCAGAGATTGAGGCCCTTAAGGTGAATTGAGCCTTGTAGTAGCAGAGTATTAGGCTTTTAAGGTGAATTGAGGATTGTAGGAGCATAATATTATGCTCTATGGATGAATAGAGCCTTGTCGGAGCATAATATTAGGCCCTTGAGGTGAGCCTTAATGGGGTGGTTTTAACTTCATGTTGGGGTGCTTTACACTGGTGGAGATGCAAATCCTGGGTCAATCCATTGGCTGTTAATTTTGATCAGCATCAGCCGGTCAGCACTGTCAGCTGACAGACGGCTGCGCTTATCGGTGATGATGTCACCGGCTGCGCTGAAGACCCTTTCAGATAGCACGCTGGCAGCAGGGAAGCACCTCCAAGGCGTAAAGCGCCAGTTCCAGCTACAGGTCCAACTTCGACACCTAATACGTGTAGGGTGCAGAGGGATCGGAGAGGACAGGGCTGTGGTCGGCCAGGTACTCACAAAACATTCCCCTATAGCTTTGCCTCCTGGTGACAATAGGCCCCTCAGTGGTGGTAGTTTGGCGAGGGAGTGCCATTAATGTGTCCCACACCTTGAAGAGTGTTCTCCTGGTGGGTGTGGACAGGATGGCAGTTGTTAGCCTCTTGGAGGAAATCTCCTCTTCTGCCAGCGAGGGTTGACGGAAACATTTCCATCATATTCTGCACCAGTTGCTTGTGGCAATCATTTATGCGATTGGTCCTCCCCTCTACCGGAATGAAAGATGAGATGTTATTTTTATATCGGGGGTCGAGGATTGCAAAAATCCAGTATTGGTTGCTCTCCATGATGTGTACAATGCGTTTGTCATTGGAAAAGCAGCCCAACATGAGGTCAGCCACGTGTGCCAGAGTGTTAATCGACATGACTTTGCTGCTCCCACCTATGTGTATACATATATATATATATATATATATATATATATATATATATATATATATATATATATATATATATATACACACACAAGCGTACTGTATAGCAAGTATACACCTTGCTTACAACAGGTATAGGACAGGAGATGAGAAAGGTATATTGGGTGCACAAATCAATTTCTATTTTATAGTATTTCTGAGCTCAGGAGAAGTTATATAACAAATTGTGAGATACATTTTCTCCTTTGACACTTTGTGAATGTATTAATTTTAGGTCTAAATGAATGTATTAGTGAAAAAAATGAAATGTCTAAATTTCACCTCCAAATTGTTTTAATATCTGTCAAATGCTTAAAAGGTTAAAAAAAAAATAAAAATAAATAAATAAATAATTATTTGAGGGGTGCAGTTTGAAAATGGGGTGATTTATGGAGGGCATATAATACACTGTCTATCAATAAGTATTTGGACAACCATGCAAATGAAGATATCTGCGGTGTCACACCTTCTGCCGTTAAATATTGTGTAGGAAACAACGTTGTTATTAGCCGCATGTAAGATGCCACGAAGTGCAGAGTTGTCTGATTTCCACAAAGGGGTAAATGTCAAGTAACACAGAAACGGTTGATCCTTAAAGGGGTTGGCCACTTTATAACTAACAGTCTGTAATGTGTAGCCCAAAGATAAATAATAAACTTTCTCATAGACATTCATTTTCAATTCTACACCTGTCTCTTTATTTTTGAAGCCACGCCCCACGCTTCCCTGGCTCTGCCGGCTCTCTGACACTCCTCCTCTGACCACTGAGCTCAGGACATGGAGGGGCATGTGACCCAGCTTGACCATGTCACGTGTCTGTGGCTGCCCCGCTCTTCTGCCTGGTCTTTCACTACTCAGGAAGGACCTTATGATGTCACAGTCACATGACTCTCTAGTCTTGTTACTGGGTAGGCGTGTCTGTGATTGCAAGAATCTCCTTCAACAATGTAGAAAAGTTGTATCCCATTGCAGTGGAGGAACATGCAGTGATGTGAGTAGCCTGGTGTAATGTGGGGATGTGAAAGATGTGTGGTATATTGTGTAGTGTGGGTGAGATGTAGGGTGCATGGTGTGGAGGGGAGGACAAATCTGGGGGATAGATCTGGGCTGCATTGTGTAGTGGAGCTGAGAGATGTAGGTGCATGGTGTACTGGGGGGGGGGGCAGATCTCAGGCGCATGGTGTACTATGGGGTAAGAGTTGTAGGGTGCATGTTGTACTGTGAAGGTGGAGAGATATGGGGTGCACAGTGTACTGTGGGGGGACAGATTTGGGGTGCATTGTGTAGTGGGGGTGAGAGATGTAGGGTACATGGAGTACTGTGGGGGGGGAGATCTTGGGTGCATGGTGTACTATGGAAGTTGGGTGTGTTTTGTAGTGTGGAGATGGAGAGATGTGGGGTGCATTGTATAATGTGGGGTGTAGTGTGTACTGTGGGGGAGAGATGTGGGGTGCATAGTAGAGAGGCACGTGGCGAGCTGGGGGGTGGTTGTGTGTGCTCCTTGTACTGAAGTTACATTCAGGAAGGGGGGGGGTGGCGATGCACAAGAGGCTCATGAAGAATGGAGGAATCTTTCATGTTAGGGCTCGTTCACACGGGGACATGGAGGCGGATTTTGACAGCGGAATCCACGTCATAATCCGCCTCCATATAATGATAGCCTATGTAGAGTGCTTGCTAGATGAAAAAAAAAGCGACATGACCTTTCTTCAGGCGTTTTTATATAAAAATGCGTCACTTTTTTTTTTTTTTTTTTTAAATAAAAAAACACGTTTTTTGCAGCCCGTTCTCTTTTAAGGGATGGGAAAACCGCCTGGCCTTGTTGGAAGTGGTTTTTACCAAAAAACGCTCCACAAAAAGCGGGCCAAGGTCCCAAAAAAACACTTCCTAATTAGGAAGAGTTTTTTTTCTATGCCAAAATAAGCCACACGTAATTTATGTGTGAACTACGCCTTAGGTTTGCATGAGAGGCACAAAGAAACTCTGGAATATGTTGCAGTATTTGCCGTGCTTTTACCACCATGTTGGGCTTCGGCCATAAAAGACACATGGGGAGCTGTGTGAAACTTGTTTGAAGTGTTCTGAGCTGTAGAGTGCTTATTAACACTATGGGGGTGCACTAGAGAGATGTAGAATGCTTGTCTGGGGGTGCACAGGAAATATATGGCTATTGGTGAAATAACTGCTAGCAGTGCGGGGGTAGACTTACAGGGGCTATCTGCCACAAGTTATCCCCTCCCCTGTGGGTATCTTGCAAGGGGGGTCATAAGAATTTGAACTTCTCGCTGGAATTTGGACTGGTGAGGACCTGGCTATGATATATATGTCACTGGTGAGAACCTGGTCCTTCTGGAGTAGGGGATTTAGCCATTTTACTGTGAGCTGGCTAAATTCTACTTCAGTTCAGATCCTGACCACTAGGGGGGGAAAAGGCCCTGACCGGTAATGGGAAATAGATCCCACTGAGGCGGCTAATACTATAAGTGATAAGGAGCAGGTCCTTACTGAGTATAGTATTTAGTCACAATCCTATTGTAATCGATGGTGCCCGGTGGCATTTTATTGATTAGTCCATTTGAATTTAGCGCTAAAGAAGGTGTTTTGGGGCTCCATTCAAATTGGATGAATCATAGCGGCCCTCAGCAGCTATTAGTTGTGCAGGACCCCTAGGATTCAGCCCAGTGTTGTGACAGCCATTGTGAGCGCATTCTGCTAGCCAGAGGTGTTGAGGTGATTGAAACTGTGTGATCACATCCTATGTGTGGGCAGCGCAGTGATGCGCCTCAGCCTGAAATGTAGGCCAGGAGTTTTACTTTCAATTTATTGATGTCCCGCCCACACAGGCCGGCTGAGCTCACACTGCAAAATCTCATTTTAATGCGGAACAGGTAAAATAAATTTCATTTTTACAGCACATTTGTCCTATAACCATCTTTCTGAGTTGCCTGGGGCACTGTGGTTTTTTCAGCTTAAGGGTGGCCAACCCCTTTAAGGGACATGGCAAGCAAACTGAATTGCCCAAAATCGACAGTGGTCTATATTAGAGATGAGCAAATACCATTTAATCGAGTAGATATTCAATTGAATATTAAGGTATTCGACATACTCGATTAAAATCGAATACCACGTGGTAAACGCAGTAAAAATTCGTATGCCCTCCCACCTTCCCTGGTGCTTTTTTTGCACCAATAACTGTGCAGGGGAGGTGGGACAGGAAAGATGAAAACGTAGGCATCGAAAAAAATGAGGAAAAAGTCATTGGCTGACAAAATCAGGTGACCTCAGATCTATAAGAATAGCGGCAGCCATGTTCGTGTCTTTGTGGCTGGGATAGATACAGAGAGACATCGTGCTAAGGGTCAGAGAGAAAATTTAGCTTCTGCTATGCAGGAAAGAGTCTGAAAACAGCAACACTGCTTGATGAGTCTATGAACACCATCAGCTTATAGGCTCATCCTGCAAGAAGTTCTCAAAACCACTTTTTAGGGCTGAAATTCCATAGCGCTGGTATTCTGTATATACAGTATAGTCCATACATGCCTGGTTCCCACCATGAAGCATGGAGGAGGAGGTGTGATGGTGTGGGGGGGCTTTGCTGGTTACACTGTTGGGGATTTATTCAAAATTGATGGCATACTGAACCAGCATGGCTACCACAGCATCTTACAGCAGCACGCTATTCCATCCAGTTTGCGTTTAGTTGGACCATCATTTATTTTTCAACAGGACAATGACCCCAAACACCTCCAGGCTGAGTAAGGACTATATGACCAAGAAGGAGAGTGATGGGGGGCTACGCCAGATGACCTGGCCTCTGCAGTCACCAGACCTGAACCCAATCGAGATGGATTGGGGTGAGCTGGACTGCAGAGTGAAGGCAAAAGGGACAACAAGTGCTAAGCATCTCTGAGAACTCCTTCAAGACTGTTGGAAGACCATTTCAAGTGACTACCTCTTGAAGCTCATCAAGAGAATGCCAAGAGTGTGCAAAGCAGTAATCAAAGCAAAAAGGTGGCTACTTTGAAGAACCGAGAATATAAGACAGATTTTCAGTTGTTTCACTTTTTTTTTTTTGTTAAGTATATAATTCCACATGTGTTAATTCGTAGTTTTGATGCCTTCAGTGTGAATCTACAATTTTCATAGTCATGAAATACAGAAAACTCTTTGAATGATAAGGTGTGTCCAAACTTTTGGTCTGTACTGTACGTGGGCTGAAGCAACAGAATGGGGCTGAGACTGTAAACACTGCTTTGGCAAGTCACAAGTGGAAAAAAGGTTAAAGAATGCCTACAGGGGGTGGTAGGGCTGAATTGGCACAGAGGGGCCAAAGAAAAAAAAATCTGCTTCTGGCCTAATGCAAAAGAATGGGGCATAAACTTGAAATGGAAGTGCACAAATCTAGGTAAGAAAAGAAAGTATAGACACGCAGGTTCTATCATGAAGTTACAAGCAGAAGAGTGTCTCAGCAAGTGACAGTTGGGGTTCATTGTGTACACTCTATGCCACCAAAAAGGCTAACTGGGGGGCCTACTTGAACCCCCTCGCCAAACTCACCCAAACCTCAGCTGGGGGAAGCCTCCACTCACCCCAAGGGCCACAGGTCCAACTTCTACACCCAATATGTGTAAGGCGCAGAGGGATCGGAGAGGACAGGGCTGTTGTTGGCCAGGTACTCACGCAACATGCGCCTATAGCTTTCCCTCCTGGTGACACTAGGCCCCTCGGTGGCGGTAGTTTGGCCAGGGGGGGCATTAACGTGTCCCGCACCTTGGAGAGTGTTCCCCTGGTGGTTGTGGACCAGATGGCAGTTGTTAGTCTCTTTGAGGAAATCTCCTCTCTGCTGCCAGCGAGAGTTGACGGAAACATTACCATCATATTCTGCACCAGGTGCTTGTGGCAATCATTTATGCAATTGTTCCTCTCCCCTACCAGAACGAAAGATGAGATGTTATTTTTATACCAGGGGGTTGAGGATTGCAAAAATCCAATATTGGTTGCTCTCCATGATGTGCACAATGCGTTTGTCATTGGAAAAGCAGCCCAACATGAAGTCAGCCATGTGTGCCAGAGTGTTACTTGGCGTGACTTTGCTGGAAGGGTCACTCTCCATTTCCTCCACTTTAAACTTCCCTTCACACCATCCGTGCTGAAGAAATGGGATGCACTGAACTTCCCCGCTAGCCTCGTGTGGGACAGTGACATCAAATGCCACTTCATCCTCCTCCTCTTCCTCCATCATCCAATGGTGAGAAGATGACAGGAGTGTGCTTTGAATGTTTTCTGGCTAGCAGCGGAGAATTTAGACTTACGAAAATGGCCGCACTTTCACCAGTATATCAGGCACAATGGGGTAGGTTTTTAAAAACCTTTGCACCAACAAGTGAAAACGTGGGCCATGTGTGGACCATGTTTGAGTCTGGCAAGCTCCAGAGCCACTACCAGGTTCCGGTCATTATCACACATAATCATGCCTGGGCCAAGGTGCAGCGGCAAAATCAACATTGCCGTTTCCTCTAGGATGGCATCGCTCACCTCAGGTGTAGTGTGTTTTCTGTCGGCCGAGCTGATGAACTTCAGCATGGCCTGCTGACGTCTCCCTACACCAGTGCTGCAGTGTTTCCAACTCGCAGCTGGGGTCGATGTTACGTCAGAGGAGGAGGGTTTGTGAGAGGGTCCCAGCCTTGACTACATTCACCCAGCGTGCCGTGAGTGAGATGTAGCATCCCTGTCTGCATGCGCTTGTCCATGCGTCAGTGGTCAAGTGGACCTTAGAGCAGGGCGTGGAACTCAGGGCCCAACTTATGTTATGGGACATGTGCTATCGCAAGTGGGGGACGGCACACCAAGAGAAGTAGTGACGGCTAGGTGCAGCATAGCAAGGTGCCGCAGCTGCCATCAGGTCACGGAAGGCCTGAGTCTCCAGTAGCATAAACGCCAACATCTCCAGGGCCAGCAGTTTTGAGATGAAGCCGTTGAAGGCTTGGGCATGTGGGTGGGTTGCGCTGTACTTCTGCCTGCAATGAAACCCCTGGGAGATGGGGAGTTGATGGGAAGAGGCTCATGATGGTGTAGGCAAAAGGAGCAGAGGCAGGAAAAGGGTCAGATGAGGGTGGACTCCCCAAAGTGTCATAGGCAGATGTGGAGGTGTCTTGACCTCTCCCACTGAGCCTAGTGCTTTCCTTACAAATGACGGTGCATGGCTGAGGTGCTCAGGTTGCTTTTCTCAGAGCCCCTATTTAGTTTTGAGTTGCACACTGTGCAAAACACACTCAGTTTGTCCTCCACGCATACGCTGCAAAATCTACACAGCATTGAGGGAGGTGGCCAACATGGGCGAGTTTTGGGCGAGTGGCTAGTACAGGGAAAATCTTGGGCCTTGCTGGCTCTGGCCTGGTTTCTGTGAAGCAGCTGTCCTGTGCCTCTGGACATGCCTCTGCCTCTAGCTGTAGCTTGACCGCAACCTTGCTTCCAAGCTGCATTTCCACACCCCCGGGCACGTCCTCGTCCATGTCCCTTAGAGCTAGCCTTACGTGGCGGACGAAGAAGGAGGCAGCGCTTGGAGACACTTCTCTGGCAGCGATGGGGACGCCCTCATTTTCTGTTGTGGGGGGCTAACAATATCTTATGAAACATTGTGTATAGAGGTGGGGGCTGAGATTGTTCTATCTGTCCAGAGATGAGCAATTTGGAAACTTGCCAGACTGATTATGCAGCTACTATGCTCTGTGTATTGGGTGATGCTATCTTACAAACAAAGGAGATTGGCTGGGACCAGGGGCATTGTTCGTCAAAGACGAAAGACCCTTTTTAAGATAAAGGGGGAGGAGAGGGGTAATTAACTGATTGTGCAAAGAGGGAAGTGTGGAGGATGTCAGCTTGTGTATTTGAGACATGTGCTGTTAGCTGCCATTTTGTGAGACCATGCGTTCACCATACCATGAGCTCACAGACTCCATTTTAGACTTTAAGGCCATGTGTCTTCTACAACTCACACCCCCACTCATCCCTCAGGGGGGTGTGACCTCTCTCCAGTTTCTTTTCCAATAGATATGCATCAGGGCTATTGTTACAAAGTTCTCCACCAATCATGGCATTGGAATAGTCCTGTAAGGATTGGAGTCAGGGGCAGGCAGTGCAAAGTGACACAGATGGGAAAGCAACACTGTGCAACTAATGACAAAAGGGGTCGCAGGCCCTGCAGCTATAACTATGCTGTAATATCTGAGATGAGGCAGACCCATGCACTTCCTAATTGAAGTGCGCCTACCAAGGCTCCTGACACTTCTATCCGGCGGCTAGGATAAGGGGAGAGGAGGCCCTGAAAGTCCTAGGGACTGGAGTCACGGGGTCACACCTGAACAGAAAGCACAGTGTACTGCAATGCAAAACAAAAGACTAAAACAGCATGGAACCAGGGAGGACCACAAGTCCCAGCAAGACACAGAAGAGAAGGCGAGGTCAGACGAGCAAGAGGTCGAGCCAGGAGATATAATAAAGGTACCAAATCAAAAGACAAGGGATAGTCAAAAATACAAGCCAGGTAAATAAACCAAGAAAACAGACAGAAGACAAACAGACAGGAATCTGACTGAGCACAGGACCAGGAAACACAAAGTGAATGGCTGGCAAGGATCCATGCCTGGTTTAAATAGCAGCAGAGAACACACCTGATGGCTAACGGCATGGAGACTGAAGGGAAGGAAAAGATTAACCCTTAATAACCTAAGCACACCCAATAGAACTCCTAACACGTCTCCCAGGGAGACGCCGCGCAGCAAGGAGACCGCGGCGACTCCGTATCTTGACAAGTCCAACCTGCTTTTGTCTATATAAATACTACCTCTCTGTAACAATAAATCAGAATCCATTTTGATACACCACCATCTGTGTCTTCGTGATTCTCCAGGTCAAAGATGGCTGTAGCCAATCTTGGCCTGTTATTTAATTTGAAACTACAACAACATAAGCTCTGGGGCTATTATGACCCCAACACTGTCATAATCTTCCAGAAAATGATTGCAAGCACAAACTCTTTGGTATTAATATCTTCATTTATTTTGCTTGCAATGAAAAACACAAAAGAGAATGAAAAAAAAGTCAAATCATTGATCATTTTACACAAAACTCCAAAAATGGGCTGGACAAAAGTATTGGTGCCCTCAGCCTAATACTTGGTAGCACAACCTTTACACATAATAACTGCGCACAACCGCTTCCGGTAACCAGCAATGAGTTTCTTACAAGGCTCTGCTGGAATTTTAGACCATTCTTCTTTGGCTCCTGCTCCAGGTCCCCTGAGATGTGAAGGGGGCCTTCTCCAAACTGCCACCAAGAGATCTCTCCCCCACAGGTGTTCTATGGGATTCAGGGCTGGACTCATTGCTGCCACTTTACAAGTCTCCAGGGCTTTCTCTCAAACCATTCTCATTGTCCTGCTGGAAGACCCATGACCTCTGAGGGAGACCCAGCTTTCTCACACTGGGCCCTACATTATGCTGCACAATGTGTTGGTAGTCTTCAGACTTCATAATGCCATGCACACGGTTAAGCAGTCCAGGGCCAGAGGCAGCAAAGCAACCCCAAAACATCAGGGAACCTCCGCCATGTTTGACTGTAGGGACCGTGTTCTTTTCTTTGAAGGCCTCTTTTTTTTTCCTATAAACTCTATGTTGATTCCTTTTCCTACTTTTGTCTCATCTGACCAGAGAACATTCTTCCAAAACGTTTTTGGCTTTCTCAGGTAAGTTTTGGCAAACTCCAGCCTGGCTTTTTTATGCCTCTGGGTAAGAAGTGGGGTCTTCCTGGGTCTCCTACCATACAGTCCCTTCTCATTCAGACGCTGACGCTGGATAGTACGGGGTGACACTGTTGTACCCTCGGACTGCAGGGCAGCTTGGACTTGTTTGGATGTTAGTCGAGGTTCTTTATCCACCATCCGCACAATCTTGTGTTGAAATCTCTCGTCAATTTTTCTTTCCCGTCCACATCTAGGGAGGTTAGCCACAGTGCCATGGGCTTTACACTTCTTGATGACACTGCGCACGGTAGACACAGAAACATTCGGGTCTTTGGAGATGGACTTGTAGCCTTGAGATTGCTCATGTTTCCTCACAATTTTGCTTCTCAGACCTCAGACTCTTCTTTCTTTTCTCCATGCTCAATGTGGTACAAACAAGGACACAGGACAGAGGTTGAGTCAACTTTAATCCATTTCAACTGGCTGCAAGTGTGATTTAGTTATTGCCACCACCTGTTAGGTGCCTCAGTGTTACGGTTCTGTGTATTTATTAAAAAATAATATTTTTAAACGACAGAACCTCTTAGCTGCAAGGCACTGCAGCGAGGTCCACAAGCCTAATGATGGGCGGCTGTATGTCTGAATAGTGCCCTACCAGTTAAACTGCACTGGCAGACAAATGATGCAGTACTAAATGTGAACAAGCTGTAAGAAAGCCCTGCCAGTTAACCTCACTGGACAGGTGCACAGTACAGCTGAAACAGCACACCTACCAAGGGTTAACCGTCACCCCTGGTCAGCAACTAAACATGCTCCTGCAACAGCCAGGAGAGTAAAGGAAGTTAGACAGTAAAGAGGCTATCTTAAGAGTCCAGGCCTGCTGCCAGTCCACCGGCTGGTACAGAGACTACTGCACCAAGCCGTAGTGTAGAGCTGCCAGTTCAAGACTTACAGGTTCTAATCTACAGAGCACATAGAGGCAGAGGAAACCCCACCCAGAGGCCTAGTCTGACACCTGCCTGAAAACTGGAGCCTTTCTCTGTAGTACTGTCATGAACGAACTTCAGTAATTCTGATTTAAAGTGTGTGCACCGGGTGAGCGTCGGCTCACACTTTTTAAAGGGAAGTCCCTGCCCAATAGGGCGGTAGCCATGACCTCACCGCTCATGCTCAGAAGGCAAGAAATGGCTCTTAGCATGTGAGCGGCTCCAATAGGTCTGAGCATGCTCAGTAGGCCGAAAGCTGGACTTACACTCCAGACACCTCACTACATGAGGGCGAGGGTTAGATTGACCTGCAGGTGGCGCTGTGCGCTGAGAGAGAACCCTGTGAGACCCAATCCTAACACTCAGGTAAGTAACAGGTGCTGTTAATTACACAAATTAGAGAAGCATCACATGATTTTTCAAACAGTGCCAATACTTTTGTCCACTTTTTTATGTTTGGTGTTGAATTATATCCAATTTGGCTTTTTGACATTTATTTTTGTGGTTTTCCATTGAAGACAAATTGAATGAAAATAATACCAAAGAATTTGTGATTGCAATCATTTTCTGGAAGAAACTGAGTATTATTTGACAGAATTGCAGGGGTGCCAATACTTTTGGCCAATACTGTAACTATGGTGCAGAGGAGCATAAAATAGAATAAAATCCATGTATAACTTGTCCCCACATGTCTCCTCCTGTACACATCTCTTATACTCACTTTAATTCCTCTATCCTGCAGGCTGGACTGGACAGAGCGTCCATCAAGTCACTGAAGTGAGGACCGGAGAGATGATTACTAGACAGGCCAAGTATCTTCAGGGACTGGTTATTCTTTATTACAGAGGCCAACTGGGTGCAGGAAGTGTCTGATAGATCATTATTAGCCAAACTGTAAGAATAAGAAGATGAGATGTGAGTGATTTATCAGTATATTGTATCACACATGATAGGATTAGATACACAGCTCAGTATACAGTATCACACATGATAGGATTAGATACACAGCTCAGTATACAGTATCACACAGGACAGGATTAGATACACAGCTCAGTATACAGTATCACACAGGACAGGATTAGATACACAGCTCAGTATACAGTATCACACGTGATAGGATTAGATACACAGCTCAGTATACAGTATCACACAGGACAGGATTAGATACACAGCTCAGTATACAGTATCACACATGATAGGATTAGATACACAGCTCAGTATACAGTATCACACAGGACAGGATTAGATACACGGCTCAGTATACAGTATCACACAGGACAGGATTAGATACACAGCTCAGTATACAGTATCACACATGGTAGGATTAGATACACAGCTCAGTATAGAGTATCACACAGGATAGGATTAGATACACGACTCAGTATACAGTATCACACAGGACAGGATTAGATACACAGCTCAGTATACAGTATCACACATGATAGGATTAGATACACGACTCAGTATACAGTATCACACATGATAGGATTAGATACACGACTCAGTATACAGTATCACACATGATAGGATTAGATACACGGCTCAGTATACAGTATCACACAGGACAGGATTAGATACACAGCTCAGTATACAGTATCACACAGGATAGGATTAGATACACAGCTCAGTATACAGTATCACACACGGTAGGATTAGATACACAGCTCCGCAGACAGTATCCAGTGCCGCACCTGCCATGAGGCGACCTGAAGCGACCGCTTCAGGCGACGCTATGTCAGGGCCCCAGGGAGGGCGGCATTTTTTATTACATAAGCCAGTCCAGGACAAGCTGTCCTGGACTGGCTTAGCACCGAGCGCTGGATTGGGGAGGCCACTGAAGCAGCGCTGCTCCAGCAGCCTCCCCTCACGCTCAGGCAGAGAGCAGGTCTTCTCCGTGCTTGCTCTCTGCCTGCGAACGCCACAAAGCCACGCCCCCTTTATTCATCACGCCCCCTCACGCTCCGCCACGCCCCTCCTCCGGGGGGGGGGGCGGCTTTCTGTAGTTCGCCTCGGGCAGCGAAAGGGGCAAGTTCACCCCTGACAGTATCACACATGATAGGATTAGATACACAGCTCAGTATACAGTATCACACAAGATAGGATTAGATACACAGCTCCGCAGACAGTATCACACATGATAGGATTAGATACACAGCTCAATAGAGACGTCACATATGAAGGTGCAGTCAGCAGTTTATCTCATAGACATAACAATGGTGCAGAGGAACATAAAACAGAATAAAATCCCTGTATAACTTCTCCCCACGTCTCCTCCTGTACACATCTCTTATACTCACCGCAATTCCTCTATCCTGTCGGCTGGACTGGACAGAGCAGCCATCAAGTCACTGAAGTGAGGACCGGACAGACGGTTATTAGACAAGTGAAGTCTCTTCAGGAACTGGTTATTCCTTATTACAGAGGCCAACTGGGTGAAGGAAGTGTCTGGTAGAGCATTACCACCAAAACTGTAAGAATAAGAAGATGAGATGTGAGTGATGTATCAGCAGCCTGTATCACACAGGATAGGATTAGATACACAGCTCAGTATACAGTATCACACAGGATAGGATTAGATACACAGCTCAGTATACAGTATCACACAGGATAGGATTAGATACACAGCTCAGTATACAGTATCACACAGGATAGGATTAGATACACAGCTCAGTATACAGTATTACACATGATAGGCTTAGATACACAGATCAGTATACAGTATCACACATGATAGGATTAGATACACAGCTCAGTATACAGTATCACACATGATAGGCTTAGATACACAGCTCAGTATACAGTATCACACATGATAGGATTAGATACACAGCTCAGTATACAGTATTACACATGATAGGCTTAGATACACAGCTCAGTATACAGTATCACACATGATAGGATTAGATACACAGCTCAGTATACAGTATCACACATGATAAGCTTAGATACACAGCTCAGTATACAGTATCATACATGATAGGATTAGATACATAGCTCAGTATACAGTATCACACAGGATAGGATTAGATACACAGCTCAGTATACAGTATCACACAGGATAGGATTAGATACACAGCTCAGTATACAGTATCACACAGGATAGGATTAGATACACAGCTCAGTATACAGTATCATACAGGATAGGATTAGATACACAGCTCAGTACAAAGTATCACACATGGTAGGATTAGATACACAACTCAGTATACAGTATCACATGATAGGATTAGATACACAGCTCAGTATACAGTATCACACAGGATAGGATTAGATACACAGCTCAGTATACAGTATCACACAGGATAGGATTAGATACACAGCTCTGTACAAAGTATCACACATGGTAGGATTAGATACACAACTCAGTATACAGTATCACACATGATAGGATTAGATACACAGCTCAGTATACAGTATCACACAGGATAGGATTAGATACACAGCTCAGTATACAGTATCACACAGGATAGGATTAGATAAACAGCTCAGTATACAGTATCACACAGGATAGGATTAGATACACAGCTCAGTATACAGTATCACACAGGATAGGATTAGATACACAGCTCAGTATACAGTAGCACACAGGATAGGATTAGATACACAGCTCAGTATACAGTATCACACAGGATAGGATTAGATACACGGCTCAGTATACAGTATCACACAGGATAGGATTAGATACACGGCTCAGTATACAGTATCACACAGGATAGGATTAGATACACGGCTCAGTATACAGTATTACACAGGATAGGATTAGATACACAGCTCAGTATACAGTATCACACAGGATAGGATTAGATACACAGCTCAGTATACAGTATCACACAGGATAGGATTAGATACACAGCTCAGTATAAAGTATCACACAGGATAGGATTAGATACACAGCTCAGTATACAGTATCACACAGGATAGGATTAGATACACAGCTCAGTATACAGTATCACACAGGATAGGATTAGATACACAGCTCAGTACAAAGTATCACACATGGTAGGATTAGATACACAACTCAGTATACAGTATCACACATGATAGGATTAGATACACAGCTCAGTATACAGTATCACACAGGATAGGATTAGATACACAGCTCAGTATACAGTATCACACAGGATAGGATTAGATACACAGCTCAGTATACAGTACCACACAGGATAGGATTAGATAAACAGCTCAGCATACAGTATCACACAGGATAGGATTAGATACACAGCTCAGTATACAGTATCACACAGGATAGGATTAGATACACAGCTCAGTATACAGTATCACACAGGATAGGATTAGATACATATCTCAGTATATAGTATCACACAGGATAGGATTAGATGCACAGCTCAGTAGAGATGACACATATGAAAGTGCAGTCATTATCACACAATATCGTATTAGGGAGCCTTCACACAACGTAAACGTGCCGCTCATTCTGAGCCGTACACGCGAGCGCTGCGGAACACTTCCCATTCACTTCAATGGGAGTGCATGTAACGCCGGATTTACGAGCGCTCCCATTGAAGTGAATGGGAAGTGCTCCGTAGCGCGCGCGCACACACACACACACACACACACACCTGAGACCCCTGTGCTGTATAATCTGGTAGCCTCTATATGTCCAAACTACCTCACTATAGTTTCCTACCTACAGGCCCATCTAGGACGGACACCCAAATTACCTATTAATAACTCTGATAAAGTAGGAAGTGTTTTGTATGTAAAGCCGCCTTACTGGTGATGCAGCACGGGGTTAACAAACTGATAGAAACCTCTAAACCCAGACCTCGCTGTTCCCCCCTAGTGAATATCAGAATCCAGTCCTGAGTAAGTGTAAATAGGCAACTTGATGAACTTGGTAATATTTCAGAAATGCACAAGATCCTCTGAGGTTTGGTTACAACAGGTGAAGAATCCAGAGTCTTTAACCCCTTCCCGCCGATGGCATTTTTTGATTTTCGTTTTTCATTTTTGACTCCTCTCCTTCTAAACCCCATAACTTTTTTATTTCTCCACTCCCAGAGCCATATGAGGTCTTAATCTTTGCAGTACAAATTTTTCTTCATGATGCCACCATTTATTATTCTGTACCATGTACTGGGAAGCTGGAAAAAAAATTCAGAATGGGGTGAATTTGAAGAAAAAATGCATTTCTGCGACTATCTTACGGGCTTCGGTTTTATGGCATTCACTGTGCAGCCAAAATGACCTGTCCCCTGTATTCTGTGTTTTGGTACGATTCCAGGGATACCAAATTTATATGTTTTTATTTACATTTTAACCCCTTTAAAAAAATCCAAAACTGTGTTATTATTTTTTTCTAAAAGTCGCCATATTCTGACAGCCGTAACTTTTTTTTATACTTCTGTGTATGGGGATGTATAGGGCTTCTTTTTTTGGCGGGGCTGGGTGTACTTTTCAGTTCTACCATTTTCGGGAAATGTTATTGCTTTGATCACTTTTTATTCAAATTTTTATCAAAATCAAAAAATGAAAAAACAGTAGTTTGGCACTTTTGCCTATTTTTCCCACTATGGCGTTTACCGTACAGGAAAATTATTTTTATAGATTTGAAGAGCGGGCGATTTTGGACACAGGGATACCTAACATGTAGGTGTTTCACAGTATTTAACTACTTTTATATGTGTTCTAGGGAAAGGGGGGTGATTTGAATTTTTAATACTTTAAAAAAATAATAATAATAATAATAATTTTGTTATTTTATTTATTATTATTATTATTATTATTATTATTATTATTATTATTATTATTATTATTATTATTATTATTGCATTTATTACACCCCCTAGGGGTTTTGAACCCCAGGGGGTCTGATCACTAATGAAAGATTATGAATGATAATCTGTTTTCCCTTAGCCCAAACAGCAGCACAACTGGGGGTATTCCTGCCCCTATGAGCTGTTAGGACAGGTGGAATTTTTAATTACCTAACAGCTTTGACCCCTATAAGAGGTCGGAAGACCAACGCCCCCTTGTGTTAGTAGCAAGTAATATACATAAGTACAAGCTTATAGAAATAAACAGAATAGTACAACAGTACAAGTATAGGGAGGGAGTCTTGTGCTGCTGTTTGGGCTAAGGGAAAACAGATTATCATTCATAATCTTTCATTCCCCCTACGCCCAACAGCAGCACAACTGGGGATTTAGCAAGTATCGCTTTTACCCTATGGTGGGCCATCCTGGCAGCCCGATGTCAAAGCAGAGTGTCCAAATGCTGCCGCATTCGTCGACCGCCAGTCCAACCTGTAATGTTTGGCAAAAGTTAGATGCGAACTCCAGGAAGCAGCGGCACATATCTGCTCTAAGGATAGAGAACGTCTTTCAGCCCAAGAAGTTGCCACTGCTCGGGTGGCATGAGCCCGGACAAAGTCTGGTACGGGAAGGTCTTGGGCACGTAGGGAGCAGATGATGGCTTCCTTGATCCATCTTGACAAGGTTGGTTTCGATGCTTTGGCCCCCTTACTATGGCCAAACACGTTTACAAGTAAATTCTCCGATTTCCGGAAAGGCGCAGTGCGCTCCAGGTAAATCCGTAAAGCTCTTACCAAGTCCAACTTGTGCATCTTCTCCTTCCACTCAGAGGTGGGGGAGGGAAAAAAGGCTGGTAAAACAATCGCTTGTTGATTCTGAAGGGTAGGTACCTTTGACAAGAACCCAGGGACGAACCTCAGCTGTACCCTGTCCGGAAAGAAGGTTATAAAGGGTTCGGAGGCCGCTAAGGCCTGTAGCTCGCCAACTCTCTTGGCGGAGGTTATTGCCAGCAAGAAGGTCACCTTGTATGACAGATACTTCCAGCCTACTTCACATAGGGGTTCAAAAGGCGATGAACAGAGTCCTTGAAGCACCGCAGGTAGGTGCCAGGTTGTACCTGGGGACGAAGTCTGGTTGCCCCTCTTAGAAACTGCTTGATTAGAGGGTCTAGTGATAATCTCGTCTCCAGGAGAGCGGACAGAGCTAATACCTGAACTTTCAGGGTAGCGGGTGCTAACCCTCTTTCTAGGCCGTCTTGCAGGAACTTCAAGACTGAATCTCTGTTAAGGTCGTGCTGGTTACTTGTACACCAGCTCTGGAATGTCCGGGCGGCCCTCTGATAGCTCTGGTTGGTTGATTCCACTCTAGAATGTGCCAGGGTCCTTAGTACTCCCTGGGACAATACTCTATCGCCACATATGGGCTGATTAACCTCCAGGCAGTGAGGTTGAATTTGTCTAGGCCTTGACAAGGCTGGCCGCTTAGGGTTACCAGATTCTGCACTGGTGGAAGCCTCCAGTAGGTTTCCCGGCTCATAAGAATGAGGTCGGTGAACCATGCCCTCTTTGGCCAGAATGGCATGATTACTATTGCCAAGGTCTGGTCCTGCCTGAGTTTCACCAATACCTTCGGAATGGGAGGAAAAACGTATACAAGTTTGAACCTCCAAGGTATTGACAGGGCATCCACCGCCAAAGGGTTGTCCTCCCGAGGAGCAAAACCTTTCTACTTTGGCGTTGTATTGGGTGGCCATCAGATACACCTCGGGGAGACCCCACATCTCGGTGAGATGGTGAAAGATACCTGTGTGTAGGTACCACTCGCCTGAGGTCGCCAACCCTCTGCTGAGTTGGTCCGCTAAAATGTTCAGACACCCTCGGATATGAACCGCTGACAACTGGAAAAGATTCTGTTCTGCCCAGGCGAAGATCAAGTTGGTGACTTGAAGGAGGGATGGGGACCTGGTTCCCCCTTGCTTGTTGATGTAATGGACTGCCGTCAGGTTGTCCGTCTGAATCTTGACTGCTTTCCCCCGCAGGAGTGCAGCAAACGTCAGAAGTGCCCGGTGAACTGCTGTAAGCTCTCGCCAGTTGGATGAGTACGTTCTCTCAAGATGGTTCCAGGTACCCTGTACCGGGGTCTCCCTCAGATGAGCTCCCCATCCTGTGAGGGAGGCATCTGTGGTCAACAGGGTCCAGGTAAACCTGGCCGAGGACCGCCCATCATGAAGACGGGACCACCAGGTTAGCGATCGCCTGGTGCTGATGGATAACTGGATAGGCTTTTGTAGTCCCGAAGGACTGTGATTCCAGGTTCTCAAGATCTCGCTCTGCAGTGGGCGCATGTGCCACAGGGCCCAGGGGACTTCTTCTATGCTGGCGGACACTAATCCTAGGACCTTCATGGCCGTCCTGATAGAGACTTTCTTGGTGACGGAAAGATGATGAACCGCACAAGCAATCTTTACTTTGTGAGGCGTGGGCAGAGAGGTCATCATAGTGAGAGAGTCTATAATGAACCCCAGAAATTGGATTCGTGTGGATGGAATCACAACTGACTTTGGCCAGTTTATCAGCCAGCCCAGCTGGCTTAACAAAGCTACTACAGTCTTAACCTGCGAAGTAAGGACCTCCTTTGACTGGGCCTTGAGAAGCCAGTCGTCCAGATATGGGACTATGAAGATTCCTTGAAGGCGCAGGGCGGCAGCGACCGGAGCTATCACCTTTATGAAGGTATGTGGGGCTGAAGATGGGAGGGTGGAGAATTGTAGGTGCTGCAGCCCTCCGTCCAGATATATGGCTATTCTGAGGAATCTCCTGTGCGCTGGGAAGATCGGAACATGGAGATATGCGTCTCTTAGGTCCAGGGTAACAAAGTGGTCTCCGGGCTGTAGAAAGGGTAACACTGACTTGATGGTGTCCATGCGGAACCGTACTTTGCAGATTAATTGATTTAGGTATCTGAGATCGATGATCATCCGCCATCCGCCTGATGTCTTGGGAACCAAGAGGACCGGAGAGTAGACGCCCTGGCCCTGTTTTCCCAGGGGGACGGGCTCTAGGGCTGCTTTGGTTATATACTCCTGGACAGATCTTTCCAGATGAAGCTGTTTGGTGCCCTGAAGAGGGCGAGTTATTGTGAACCGGTCTACAGGAGAGGAGTTGAAGTTGATCCTGTAGCTGTCCCGGATGGTTTGAATGACCCACAGGTCTTGAATATGACGGCGCCAGGCGTCTAGGTGATAAAAAAAGACACCAGCCTACTTCTGGAGGGCTTGCGGCTTGTCGGGCAGAGTCAAAGACCTTTTTTGCGCTCCCGAGAGACACCCTGCCCTCTGCCTCTGGGCTGGGCCCCGGAGCGCCTCTGTCCTCTGCCTCTGGAAGAGGATCCACGACCCCGAAAGGATGACCCTCTTCTTTCAGGGGGTTGAGGAAGGCTTTTAGACTTTGTGTCTGCTAGACTTTCAATAATTTTATCTAGCTCTTTGCCCATGAGCCGACCTGGTTCAAATGGCAATGCGCACAGCCCCAACTTGGAGGTATTATCCACCCTCCATGGCTTCAGCCACAACAGACGTCTAGCGACTGTAGAGAGGGCCATGGTCTTAGAGGCCAGCCTCGCTTGCATCCTTGCTGCTTCCGCCAGGTGGTCCACCATTAGGTTTATGTCTGTCATTGCTGACAGAAGGTCGTCCCGGTGGACTCCACTATCAATATCCCTAGTTAGGGATGCCAGATCTGCCTTTAGACCTGAAACCACTGCACTGGCTGCCACGGCTACTGAGGCCTGGGAGGTGGCAGTGGAGTAGGTCCGTCTCAGCGACCCTTCTACCCTGCAATCCAGGGGGTCTTGTAATCCTGAACCGTCCTCGGCAGGAAGCCAGGTTTGTCGGGACAGCTTCGCTAAAGACATATCCACTTTCGGTGGAGCACCCCAGGCCCCCATCTGGGAATCAGACACAGGGAACAGCGCCTTAAAGCGAGCTGATGGAATAAAAGGCTTCTCTGGCCATTTCCATTCCCCCTCTATAATGCGGATCAGGTCCGGATTAGCTTTAAAGGCTTTAGGCTTATAACTGGGCCCTTCGCCCGCCTCGCGGTCCTTTGATCTGACGGACCTAAGGAGCCTCCACATTCTGTCCAGGGGGGAGATCTCCTTCTCTTTCTCTTCCGCGTCTTCATCCGAAGACTCCACATCTCCAATGTGAAGCCTTTCCAGGGGCGGTAGAGAAGGCTAAAAAATAGAATGCCAAGTTGAGGCAGCAAATCTCAAACAACACGACCCCAAAGCTCCCGTCCACCTCCACCAAACCTCTTTCACTTGCATGAAGTAGATGCAACACCAATGAAGAACTCCTGAGTAGCAGCTCCAGAAGGTATGCCTGTAACCGGAGCGACAGGCAACTGTGTCTGATGGAGGAGAAGCTTTTATAGGGAACTCAGGGGGAGGAGCCGACCCCAGCACCTGCTGCCAGCTTCTTTCCTAGGTCCCTCCCCCTCGCTTTAGAAAGGGAGGGGGAGGAAGACTTGGAGGGACCTCTATGCCATTCATTCCACTTCCTCCTTTCCCTGTAGCGCAGCCACACCGTTGCGCGGACTGCGCATGCGTGGATACCTAAGCAGTCCTTCGCACGGCTGGCACCTCGGCACCGGCAGAAAGGTTCCTAGCAGAAAAAAGATTCCCCCACTGATACCAGGCGGCGCGGTCCTGGAACTAGGCGCCGCCCGTCCTGCTCGCTCCCTGGACTGGACCGCAGCCTCAATGGGAGACCTGGGAGGACTCACAGCCAGGACCTTGAAAAGAAAGGTAAATGAGTAAGGAGGGAGAGTGGACCCCTGTAAGAGGTCAGAACACCTCTCCCCCAACCACCTGTCCTGTCCCACAGGACAGAAAAAAACACAAGGGGGAGTTGGTCTTCTGACCTCTTATAGGGGTTATAAGCTGTTAGGTAATTAAAAATTCCACCTGTCCTAACAGCTCATAGGGGCAGGAATACCCCCAGTTGTGCTGCTGTTGGCCGTAGGGGGAATGCAATGCATTACAATGCTAATACATTGCAATGCATTGCAAAAAATCATTATTTCTTTTGTAGGCTGCATAGACCAGCCTGCAAAAGAAAGAGACTGCAGACCAGCCGGGAAACCTTTACAAGGCTCCTGGCTGTCATGCAAATGTGACATCGGCCCTGGAGCTTGCTCCAGGTGTCGGCGATCACCGGCAAAATGGCGGCGCCCATGCGCTGCGAGAATATGGCACCTCCAGCACCTTTGATTGAGGCACCGGAGGGATTATTGCCTCCGATCAGTCGGGTGGCCGATCGGAGGCATTAGCGCTAGGTGTCTACTATGGTGTTTTGCCAACTATTTTAAGGGGTCGGGTACGGCTTTAAAGAAGGCAACTCTGAATACTTTACTAATTTTATTATATGAAGAATCAGTGATTACATAAAATAACAGAAGACAGTGTGATATTGCGTACACCTTTGTATAATACAAGTTACAAAGATTAATATACAAAGATTAAGATACAGGATCAACACCAAGAGCTTACATCATCATCTGCCTGGAAAAGAAAATCATCAACCGTGGAGGTGACCGGCGAAGGCAGAGAAATTATCTCCATAGCTTACATTACACATTGTGGTAAAGTGTACGGTAAGGTGGTGGATGGCGTGTATATCTCGCCTGGTTTCCTCAGCCAGGTGAGATAAAGGAAAGCCAGGGTAAGCATGTTCTAGCAGAGCATAGTCTGCTGGAACTCTTGTTCCTTATTATGGGCTGGCTTTTCTGGACTGGAGGGCAGGTTGGTAGTGGGAGACTTCCAGTCCACACCCTTACTCCACCACGGGTTTTGCCCTGAGTCTGGGGCATCCACAGGTGAGCTTCCTTAGGGCTATTTTACTGGGGAAGGAAGCTCAGTTAGGAGCCTGGTACACACAAGGAGTGTGTAAGGAAAACAGGTACCTTGTGGACTTTGACTGCTAATATGATGACTCAACCTGCTGTAGGTCAGAGAGGTAACCTGCTGTATAGGTAGAGCCGGACAAGGCTTAGGTTTTGTTTGTTGTTTTGTTTCTTTGCTGGCACCGTGTTTTATGCCGAATGCTCAAATAAAACACTGGACTTGTTATTCTACTACCTGTCTGCATGGTGTCATTGCCGTTCCCAACCGTGTGAGCTGAACCCCTTACAATTGGTGGAGGATGCGGGCACAACGGCATGACAGAAGTCTGGACAACTGTGTGTGGCAGACATTAAAGGAGCCAGAGGTATATGTCCTGGGTGAAAGCTGCTGCAACTTTGCAAGGACAGTCCAATACCATGGAGGAGGTATTAAAGCAGCTGATACAGGTCCAGGCGCAACAACAACAGGCCCTGGCGCAGCAACAGGAAACAAACCGCCTGTTAATAGAGCAGATGGCTGCACTCCAAGAGTCTGGCACGACTCAAGCCCGACGAATGGAGGTAATCCCGTCTGAGACTGCCAAGGTAAAGAGGGCTGTACAGCAGGGGTTGCAGAAAATGACATCCGATGATGACGCCATGGCCTACCTCGCGGTGTTCGAGAGAGTGGCAGAGAGAGAGGGTCTGCCGAGTGCAGAATGGGCAGATGTGATTGCGCCCTTCCTCTCCGGTGAACCCCAAAAGGCCTACTATGACCTCAGGGAGCAGGATGTCCGGGACTATACCAAACTGAAGTTGGAGATCCTTGCTCGCCTGGGTGTCACACCAGCAGTTCGCGCTAGGAGAGTGCACAGTTGGACCTACACCGTTGACAAACCCACCAGGTCCCAGATGTACGACCTAATCCATCTGGTACGCAAATGGCTGGAGCCAGAGACCTGCACACCCGCCCAAATCGTGGAAAAGGTGGTCGTTGATCGCTTCTTCAGGGCGCTGCCGGCAGAGCTACAATGCTGGGTTGGACACGGGGACCCCAAGACTGCTGATCAACTGGTCAACCTGGTCGAAAGGTACATAGCGACCGAGGACTTCCTCCATGATGTTCCCACAGCACCAACTCCTCTCAGGACTGCCCGTCCCGTGACATCGCTGGGTAAGAGGGGTACAATGGGAGGAGTGTGGAAATCTGCGAGAGGGAACAGGGCTCTGGACCTCGGGCGAGGGCAAAAGACTGAACTTGAACCTAAGCGGCCCACAGGTCCTAGAAGGGAATCCCTGTTGAAAAGGCCTGTGTCCCTCCAGTGCTGGAGGTGTCATGAGTGGGGACATGTGGCCGCCCTTTGCCCTCTTACTTCAGAGCTCATGGAGTGTGACGCTAATAGGCGGCAGTCGCTATTTGCTGTACCGGTGTGTGCAGCCATGCCAGGGACTGAGCCACATGCATGCATGTTAAGGGTTAATGACCGCTCAGCAACAGCCCTGCTGGACTCTGGTAGCTCAGTGACTTTGGTTAAAGCCAGCCTTGTGACTGGGGACTATATAACAGGCAAACAGGTGAAAGTATTGTGCATCCATGGGGATATTATAGCTTACCCTGTGGCCTCAGTTAAACTGGTAACTCCCTCTGGGACTGTGACCTATGAGGTCGGTGTGGTAAAACGGCTCATGTATGAGGTAATTTTGGGCCGTGATTTCCCGTTGTTTTGGGAATTATGGAAGAAAGGTAACGCTCCTGCTGCCAGTGAAGTAACTCCACCAGAATCTGTTCCTTTCTCTGAAAATAATGGTTCATGTGCAGGGACCCATGGAAGTAGTAAAACTAATTTGGGGAAAAATGTGAATGAACCTGAGGTGTGCAATAATGAATGGTTCCCCCTGCAAGTGTTAGCCGGGGAAGAAGAAGAAACTTCCCCACCAGGGCATCAGGTGCTAGATTTAGGAGTGTCTCGGGGTAACTTTGGGACTGAGCAAGCAAGAGACCCCACTTTGAGTACTGCACGTGCCAATGTCACGGTAATAAATGGTGTACCACAGGATCCTGAAGCTGACCAGAAATTTCCACACTTTTCTATGAATAGGGACCTGGTGTATCGAGTCACCAAGTGTAACAATGAAATTGTGGAACAGCTTTTGGTGCCAAAACTGTACCGTCGCATGGTGTTAGATATGGCTCATAATCATGTGTTGGGTGGTCATTTGGGGACTAGTAAAACACAAGAGAGAGTCCTCCAATGTTTTTTTTGGCCTGGGGTATATGAAGAAGTGAGGAGGTACTGTGAGTCTTGCCCCACGTGCCAATTAAGTGCCCCAACATCCCACTACCGTAGCCCGTTGGTGCCACTTCCTATCATTGAGGTACCATTTGAAAGAATTGCAATGGACTTGGTGGGGCCTCTAGTCAAATCCGCTAGGGGACATCAATACATTCTGGTTGTGTTAGACTATGCCACCAGGTACCCGGAGGCAGTTCCCTTAAGAAACATGGCCTCCAAAAATATAGCTCGGGAGTTGTTTTACATGTTCTCTCGCACAGGAATTCCCAAAGAAATACTTACGGACCAGGGTACCCCCTTTATGTCAAACGTTATGAAAGAACTATGCAAATTGTTTAAAATCGCGCATATCCGTACATCAGTGTACCACCCCCAAACTGATGGATTAGTGGAGAGGTTCAATAAAACCCTCAAGCACATGTTGAAAAAGGTAGTGGAAAGGGATGGCCGGGACTGGGACTGTCTGTTACCGTATCTTATGTTCTCCATCAGGGAGGTAACCCAAGCATCTACAGGGTTTTCCCCCTTTGAGTTAGTTTATGGCCGGCATCCAAGGGGTTTGCTAGATATTGCCAAAGAGACCTGGGAGACTGAGGCCACCCCATATAAAAGTGTTGTTGAACATGTGGTCCAGATGCAGGACCGAATAGAGACAGTGATGCCCATTGTCAGAGAGCATATGCAAAAAGCTCAGGAGGCCCAGAGCAGAATTTACAACAGGTCTGCCCAGGTGAGGACCTTTAATCCAGGGGACCGGGTCCTAGTTCTAGTTCCCACCGTTGAGAGTAAGTTTCTGGCAAGGTGGCAGGGTCCTTATGAGATTGTAGAAAAGGTGAGTGAGGTGAATTACAAGGTGCATCAGCCAGGCAGGAGAAAACCCTTCCAGATTTACCACATAAACCTCATCAAGCCGTGGAAGGATAGAGAGGCTTTGGTAGCCACCCCGACTGTGGTTAAAGAAGGGTTACAGCCAATTTCCCCAGTAAGAATAGGAGAGGCCCTGTCAGGACACCAGAAACAGGAGGTAAAGGAGTTCCTACAGCGCAACAGGGGCAAGTTTTCTGACCTACCCGGCCGAACGCACCTGATAAAACATCATATTAAAACTGAGCCCAATACTAAAGTGAGCCTGAAGCCGTACAGGATACCAGAAGCCCGCAGAGTGGCGGTATCCTCTGAGGTCAAGCGCATGCTTGAACTGGGAGTCATTGAGGAGTCAAACAGCGAATGGTCAAGCCCCATTGTACTAATCCCAAAGCCCAATGGGACATGGAGGTTCTGTAATGACTTCAGGAAGTTAAATGAGGTATCCAAATTTGATGCGTACCCCATGCCCCGAGTGGATGAACTGATAGAGAGGCTGGGGAGTGCCAGGTACATCACAACACTTGACCTTACAAAGGGTTACTGGCAGATACCATTATCTGATGCGGCAAAAGAAAAGACTGCATTCTCCACTCCTGAAGGCCTGTTCCAGTATGTAGTGATGCCATTTGGGTTACATGGGGCCCCTGCTACATTTCAGAGGCTGATGGATCTGATCTTGAGACCACATCGTGATTATGCTGCTGCCTACCTGGACGATGTGGTCATTTTTTCACCTGATTGGAAAAGTCACCTCTGTAAAGTACAGGCCGTCCTAGACTCCATCAGTGATGCAGGCCTGACCATAAACCCTGAGAAGTGTGCATTGGGTCTGGAGGAAGCAAAATACCTGGGCTACATTATTGGTAAGGGATTGGTTAAGCCCCAGATAAATAAAATTGAGGCGATACAGAATTGGCCTAGACCGCTAACGAAAAAACAGGTCAAGGCCTTCCTGGGCATTACCGGATACTACCGCCGGTTTGTGCCTAATTTTGCCTCCATTGCATCACCATTGACGGACTTAACAAAGGGCGGTAAGTCAGTCATGGTAAAATGGACCCCAGAGGCAGAGAAGGCTTTTCAGAGTCTAAAGTCCGCTCTGTGTGAACAGCCAGTGCTAATCTCCCCAGATTTCAGAAAACAGTTTCTGGTTCAGACTGATGCATCTGATACAGGGTTGGGAGCCGTCCTGTCACAGGTAGTAAATGGGGAAGAACACCCAGTGATGTACCTGAGTAGGAAACTGACCCCAGCAGAGAGAAATTATGCCATAGTGGAGAGAGAGTGTCTGGCCATCAAATGGGCCCTAGAGTCCCTAAAATATTATCTGCTGGGTAGAAAGTTTGTGTTGGTGACAGATCACGCTCCACTGGCCTGGATGAAGCAAAATAAGGAGAGAAATGCGAGGGTGACCAGATGGTTTCTCTCCTTACAAAACTTCTGTTTCAACCTTGAACATAGACCAGGGAAATTGCAAGGAAATGCGGATGCATTGTCCAGGGTCTGCTGTCTCTTCAGTAAAAATGCCCAGACCTCTGGTCTGGAGAAGAGGGGGGGATATGTGGTAAAGTGTACGGTAAGGTGGTGGATGGCGTGTATATCTCGCCTGGTTTCCTCAGCCAGGTGAGATAAAGGAAAGCCAGGGTAAGCATGTTCTAGCAGAGCATAGTCTGCTGGAACTCTTGTTCCTTATTATGGGCTGGCTTTTCTGGACTGGAGGGCAGGTTGGTAGTGGGAGACTTCCAGTCCACACCCTTACTCCACCACGGGTTTTGCCCTGAGTCTGGGGCATCCACAGGTGAGCTTCCTTAGGGCTATTTTACTGGGGAAGGAAGCTCAGTTAGGAGCCTGGTACACACAAGGAGTGTGTAAGGAAAACAGGTACCTTGTGGACTTTGACTGCTAATATGGTGACTCAACCTGCTGTAGGTCAGAGAGGTAACCTGCTGTATAGGTAGAGCCGGACAAGGCTTAGGTTTTGTTTGTTGTTTTGTTTCTTTGCTGGCACCGTGTTTTATGCCGAATGCTCAAATAAAACACTGGACTTGTTATTCTACTACCTGTCTGCATGGTGTCATTGCCGTTCCCAACCGTGTGAGCTGAACCCCTTACAACATCTATATACAGGTTAAAGCTTCACCAGGAATTATAAGCATCATCTATCCGGCATCAGCTGGGAGAAGCGGGCCAACGAGGATAGAGAGTTCCTGGGATCCACACTGCGCCATGGGCGTCCCCTTAGCACGCAGGTCCAACACTTCTAACTTTGCAGCAAACGTTCTCAGCTTATATCTTATTTGAAAACAAATGCCTGCGTAGCCCAGTGCTATGCAAACTAACAGATCAGTATTTTTCCAGTATAAGGCCTCCCCCCTCCGAACGGCCAGCTCTTCAGAGGTTAACCTTGTAGCAGTCAGTAATAGCACCTATTGTCTTAATAGTGTTGTTTTGCTGCCATCTACTGGTGTGAAGAAATATAGCCTGGGACTGCACCAATGTGAGAGACAATAAGCACCCTGTTTTGCCTGCTAAATGGTGCAGCCCGGAGGAAATGACGTGAGCAGGAAGCACAGAGCAGTGTGGTGTGGGCCCAGAGTGTGTGCTGTGAGGACCTGTGAGAGGCCATTGCTGCAGTAGGCCATAGTAGAAGGCCTGAAGCACTGCAGAGACTGACTGGAGAAGGTGGCAGTGTTGTGGAGATTGTTCTGAAGACTAAAGCCGGACTGTGCCTTGGACTGGGTTCAGACCTTCACCCAAGACAGAAGCAAGACAGAGTCTGCTGAGTTCCTGGAAAGGCCTGCATCGAGGGAGCACCACAGAGAGCTGAGAGAGACTGTATAAACCCGGTACCGTACAAGTATCTCAGGGACTGCTAGGGCCAGTTCATAGCGTGCGTTATCCTCATACTGTTATATGTAACTTAGTTTCTTTTGTTGATTCCTTCCCATTTTCCATAAGTAAATTGTGTTATATACCTGCCAGTGTGCGTCTGTCTCCTAGTCGCGGATCCTCGTTACCTGCTGGCCCGGACTTACAACCTGACACTGGGAAAATCCTTCATCGGATGTTGAATGCTCCTGGTGCTAAGCAAACCTGCATTCCCATCAACCAGTGTTATATGGTACAGAATTCTCATACCAATATTCTGTGAGAAGCAGTTATAAAAGAGCTATGTGTGAATATGCAGCGTCTCTCACTAAACATTACCAAGTCTACAGAACTTACAGGCTAACTGTTACCATCTAATATTCTTAAAGGGATACTGTCAATATGGATTCCGGATGGTCAATTAATACCTTAGCACTACATATGGCGGGCGGCCGCCAGTACGGCGGATGTCGGGAAAGTGTTAATAATGCAAATCATAATTAACTGAAGATGTCTTAACTGATAACAACAGGCTGAACTGAGTGTTAATAGTAGGTGATGACACCGTAATCGTACACTTTGGCACCAAAGCTATCTATTGTTGTGTGCACGTTGTGGACCACCACTGTGTGGCAGACCTGAGCTCAGACTCAGCGACCCAGGTCGTAGGTCGTAGACCTTTCTGGCTGAAATAGCTGCTGTTGATGCGGGATCTCCTCCATTGCAAGCAGCACTGCCTCTGGAGTGTCATACATTCAATCACAGTTCCCAATGCAGCTCCTCACGAGGTCCGGCGTTCATTGCTCCCCAGCAGCGCTTTCCTGCGTGGTCTTCTCCCATCTAAGCTGAGGAATGTAGAAGAGGTCGTCTCTGTTCACACAGGGCTGCTCTCGGTTCTGGCAGAAAGTTCTCTAGCGCGGATGGCGACAGATCCTATTCCAGCATCTCTGCCTTTTACCGAACCTTGGAGACTAACTAAAATGGCCACATCAGAGCTTCCTGTGAAGCACTTCCTCCTACCAACAAATCTCTTACGAAGTCTGTGGAGGAACAGCAGGGCGAAAACAGTGGCAACTTGTGACCAAAGGGCAATATTGCAGGCATTAGTCCATTCAATTTAATGTAATCAGCTTATATTGTGCAACTATATACAGCGGTACTCATTCAGGATATACAGATTGTCAAGTGTGGTGTATTTGCCTGACTCACATACACAGTAGTGACATCACATATGAAGGTGCAGTCAGTAGTTTATCTCAGACATAACAATGCTGCGGAGGAACATAAAACAGAATAAAATCCCTGTAAAACTTGTCCCCACATGTCTCATCCTGTACACATCTCTTATACTCACTTTAATTCCTCTATCCTGCAGTCTGGACTGGACAGAGCGTCCATCAAGTCACTGAAGTGAGGACCGGACAGAGGGTTATTACACAGGAAAAGTATCTTCAGGGACCGGTTATTGCTTATTATAGAGGCCAACTGGGTGCAGGAAGTGTCTGGTAGATCATTATTATCCAATCTGTAATAATAATAAGATGAAATGTGAGTCATATCAGCAGAAAGTATCACACATGATAGGATTAGATACATAATATGACTCTGGACCCTGTAGATCTTTGTGTTTGCTTCTCCGGTTGGGTTCTTAGTCAGCTATGTTTCCGTGGGATCTGTTCTTGTACAAGGCAACTCAGTATTTGCACCATATAGCAGCAGATATCTGATGGATCCAGATATAAAAACGTACCCTGTGGCGTTTTTCTATCCAGCTCTCTCAGATGTCTGATACTGTAGCTGTGAGGCCATATCTGCAACGCCTGATGGCAATAAAAGTGATTCCAGCTCCTGCTTTGCTGTCCCAGTCAGTGGGAGGAATTTTCAGGGTTTTAACTCAAGTTGAATAAAATGTTGAGGCTGGAGCCGTCTAAGGACAGCCCCTGCTTCACCACTGTGCAGAAGAATTTGGGGTGGTTGCAGCATCGTTAATAGCAAGAATTGTAATGTACATTGCAGCACTTACTGCTGTTATAATGCTGCTCATTACTCATACCTGTGCGTTCAAGGTAGAACACAACAAGCCTTTTACAATGCAATAATTGCATATAAGTACTGCCAGCTGTGTCCAGAACTTGTGTCAAAGACTGAAAGTAACATATAAACAGGTGTTTTCTTCTATTCCAGACCCTTTTTTATTTTTCAGGAATACATAGTTGGCAGGTGGTGATTGGGTGATTGTGAAAAGACATATCAGAAAGACTCTTGAACCCAGATATGACGGTCCCTCCAAAGTACTGCTGACAACTGCCACCTCAGTCAAATTGAAGGGAAAATCTACCTGGATAACACGCTTCCCATTGTAAAAAAGGTTCTTAAACCATGGCAGGAATGAAGAGATGGACATTATTTGTTTTATGCTTTCTTAAATGATAATGGGGATATTGCAAACCATTGTACAAGTCGCCATGGTCATATGGCTTATATATATGTTTCTCTTTCAAGTAGATTTGATATGTTCTAATTGATGTTATGATAAAGATAGATATAATTGGTAGACATTATATGAATATCAGATGGGGAATCCAGCAGGTCTGGCATTTAGGGAGCTAAGTGAACGTACTCATCTGATATGAAAATAAATGTCTAAAATGGGGGAACTGTGGGGAGCCAACAATATCTTTGGAAAAATTAAGTATAAAAAGGTGGGGGCTGATGCTGTTATATCTCTTTATATCTTTCTCTCTCACTTCTTCTCAGGGATGAGCTGTCTGTTCCACAAGGAGCCGGTTAAACTGGCTATGTGCTGTGTATTTGTTGATATTATACACAAAGCTACACCATCTTCAAAGAGATGAGTAGTCTTGATAAAGAGGATGGAGTCGGTCAGGCTGGGAATGGGCATTGTTCATATTGCTGTAAACAAAAGATCAAAGAAGAAAGACCCCTTTTAGGTTATAAGGAGATGAATGGGCTATCTATCTGATTATCCTCAGGGCCGCACCTTTGAATCAATTTAGAGTGTGTAAACACCATGAGATATACATCTAGAGTTAGTGTGAGATGTTAATTCCATTCTTCTTTTTCCTATGAGAAAGTTTATCCCAGTTTGAGATAGGAGATTACAGCCAATAGCCATGTGCCAGGTTTATGCTACAATCCTATAACCAATCATGTTATGCCAACTATGTTATGTTATTAGAATAGTCCAACCTGCTTTTGTCTGTATTTAAACTACCTTTTTGTACCAATAAACTAGAACTCACTTAATACACTATCAGCTGTGTGTGTGTGTGACTTCTCCAGGCCTGATGATGGGTGTGGCTTATCCAGGCCTGATAGTTAATTTGGAATTACAGACAACATAACTCAGGGGGTATTGTGCCCCCAACAGCTCCTAGCTGTGTGCGGGAGTATGGGTGTTTGATGGCTCCAAGCTGTGTGCAGGACCATGCAAACTCCCCTGGTAACTCCAAGCTGTGTGCAGGAGAATGTTGTAAACGTCCGTGGTGGCCCCTAGCTGTCACAGGGGTAAGTGTGTGTGTTTGCTGGCCTGGGGTGAGTGTTAACCCTTGGCAGCCGTGTGTGTTTCACTTGTACTGGTGCACCTGGCCAGCGAGCTAAACTAGCAGGGTTTTAGTTACACCTTGTTCACATTGAGTGTCGCACAGTACACACTGTTCACATTGAGTTCAGGCTGCAGTGTCTTGCAGTAGTTCACATTGAGTCTAGGCTGCAGTGTCTTTGCAGTAGTTCACATTGACTTTCAGGCTGCAGTGTCTTGCAGTAGTTTACATTGAGTCCAGGCTGCAGTGTCTTTGCAGTAGTTCACATTGATTTTCACACTGCAGTGTCTTTGCAGTAGTTCACATTGAGTTCAGACATACAGCCGCCCACCATTGGGCCTGTGGACCTCGCTGCAATGTCTTGCAGCTAAGAGGTTCTGTAGTTTAAAAAAAATATATATATATATATATATATATATATATATATATATATATATACACAAAACCGTAACACAGGGTCAGCAGGGTGGCAGCAGTGGGAGGTCAGGAGCCAAGCATGCCTGGGGTAGACCACCTGCTTCATAGCAGCAGCCTACCTGCTCAGAAAGCAGTGGTGAAGGGGTTCACAGAGGCAGTGGTGGTAGCAGTTATTTAGTGCTCAGTGTTGGGGGTAAAATCACCTTCTCAGTGTGGCAGTTTTTGTTAAGCCAGAGGGGGAGGTGAACATGGCCAGACAGTATGTTCAATCTGGGGGCCGAAGGTGAAGCGTGGCCAGGGTGCCAATATTGACACCACAGCCCTGCGTCAACATATGCAGCATCACCATAAAGTGGCCTGCGAGTGCTGTGGCTCCAATATGGTGATCCAGCCTGCTGCTGGAACATCGCATCACCCAGTGGCATGTAGCCTATTTCAGGCATCAAGGCTCCACCACCTCAGCCGAAGGAAGCTGTGTGTCCTTTCTATCATCTGCTGGCCATGATGCTCCTGCTCCTCCTCCTAGTCAGTCATTGCGTCAGCAATCGATCATGGAATATATATCTAAGAATCACAAGTATGCGTACACTCACTCAACTGTGCAGAAGCTGAATGTGCTCCTGTTCAAGTCGCTGCTGCTGCAGTCCCTTCCTTTCGAATTGGTTGACTTTTTACCATTCAGAGAACTAATGGCTTGTGCCGAGAAGAGGTAAAGAGTCCCAAGGCGTAATTTCTTTGCCAAAAAGGCAGTACCAGCCCTGCACAAATATGTAGAACAGAAGGTGGACCAGTCCTTGAGCCTGTTGGTGTCTGCCAATGTGCACAGCAGGGCCGACGTGTCGACCTGTAACTACGGTCAAGGACAATATATGTTCTTTACGGTCCATTAAGATAATGTGGTTCCTGCTCAGACACTTGGACAGGTTCTCTCTTCGTTGGTCCTGCAACAATATCTGCCTCAGCCTCCACTGTGTCCTCAACCTCCACTACAGAGACAATTCACAATATTCCTCCAGCATAACACAAGTGCAGGGCACAGTGGTGTCACACTTTTCTTGATCTCATTTGCCTGGGTGAACAAATTCACACAGGGGAGGAACTGCTCCGTGTCCTTAATCAAGAAATTGAATTTTGGCTTTCTCCAAGAAAACTTAAAATTGGAACCATGGTGACCAACAATGGAAAGAACATGGTGTTGGTGCTGCATCAAAGAGGGCTGAGCCATGTGCCCTGTATGGTACACATTTTCAATCTGATTGTCTAGCGTTTCCTTACGTGTTTCACCCATCTGCAAGACATCCTTAGTGCTAGTTCACACAGGGTTCTGCATGAACACATTCCATCGCGGCTGCCACGACAGGATTCCGGTCTGAATCGGCAGCGAAATCCGTCTGAAGAAAGGTCAGCTCACTTTGAGCGGGAACAAACTGCTAGCAGAAAAAAGAACTCTAGTGGTTTATATAGACCTCTATTGTGAGTGGGGCGGATTTTGAGGTGGATTCCGCGCCACAATCCACCCCCTCTTGCCCCGTGTGAACTAGCCCTTAAAATTGCAAGTAAACTATGCATGCACTTCAGCCACTCATACTCTGCCAAGTACACACTCCTTGAACTCCAGTAGTAGAACGGCCTCCCATAACATAGGCTGATATGCAATGTTTCCACCCACTGGAATTCAGCCCTCCATATGTTGTATTGGCTATATGAATAGAGAAAAGCCATAAACAATTTCTTGATGATCCATGTGGACAGAGGTACTCCTGTGTAACTTTAATGTTAGCCAGTGGCAGCCCAAGCGTGACACCTGTCATCTGCTCGTTCCCTTTGAGGAGGCCACTTCATTAGTCTAACAATGGGATGAACAACGTTATTCCACTGATTCATTTCCTGGAAAGATGCTTTTAAATCTGGCTGGTCAGTCGACTGGAGATGTGGTGTTAACATCTTACAGCCACATGAGCCCAGTGGGGGCTGAACTGCAGGAGAGGATGAGTGAGGAGGACATTGGAGCACAAGCAATGTGTAGCTAAATGAGTGGTTTTTCTACATAGGTGAAAGGAGATGACAGGATGAGAGTTTTTACTTATACCGGGGGTCGAGGATTGCAAAAATCCATTATTGTTTGCTCTCCATGATGTGAAATATGCCTTTTGTCTTTGAAAAGCAACCTAACATGAAGTCAGCCATGTGTGCTAGTGTGTTACTTGGCATGTCTTCTAATGAGCTTCTAACCAGCACAGTTGGGGGAATCAGGGTGGATTGAGCCTCTAACCAGGAGAGTTTGGGGGAATCAGGGTGGATTGAGCCTCTAACCAGGAGAGTTTGGAGGAATCAGGGTGGAGTGAGCCTAGTAGGAGCAGAATTGTGCAACGCTGATGGTGGAGGAGTATGAGGAGGAAGAACAATTGTAGAGGGTGAGCACACACATGAATCTTCATGTCCAGGTGCTTGACACTGCTGGACATGAAAATGATGGGTCTATCCAGTGGCTGTTCATTTTGATTAGCGTCAGCCGGTCAGCACTGTCAGCTGACAGCCGGCTGGGCTTATCCGTGATTATGCCACCAGCTGCGCTGCAGACCCTCTCCGATAGCACACTGGTGGCAGGGCAGGAAAGGACCTCCAATGTGTACAGTGCAAGTTCCAGCAACAAATCCAACTTGGAGACCCACTAAGTGTAGGGCGCAGAGGAATAGGAGAGGACAGGGCTGTGGTCGGCCAGGTACTCCCGCAATATGCGCCTATACTTGTCCCTCCTAATGACACTAGGCCTCTCAGAGGCGGTAGTTTGGCCAGGGGGTGCCATTAACGTGTCCCAGACCTTGGAGACTGTGCCCCTGGTGGGTGTTGACCGGATGGCAGTTGTTATTTTAATAACGCCGCGCAAACGCGCACCGTGAAAAAATGTGGCGCAAACACTACCGTAAACGTGGCGCTCAACGTAAAAATAAGCACAAATTGAGCGTCATGTTACTCCGTGTGAATGGACCCTTAGAAAGCAGTGTTTTTGGCCCTTGGAGTGAGTAGAGCCTTGTACAAGCAGTGTTTTTAAATCTTGGAGTGAGTAGACACCCTAACCAGCAGAGATGGGGGGAATCAGGGTGGATTGATCCTAGCAGAATCAGAATTGTGCAGTGCTAATGGAGGAGGAGTATGAGGAGGAGGAGGAGGAATTGGAGAGGGTGAGCACACACATGCAACTTCATGTCGGGGTGCTTGACACCGGTCAACATGAAAATGATGGGTCTATCCAGTGGCTATTCATTTTTATGAGCGTCAGCCGGTCAGCACTGCCAGCTGACAGCCGGCTGGGCTTATCTGTAATTATGCCACCGGCAGCGCGGAAAGGATGCTGGCGGCAGGGCAGGAAAGGACCTCCAATGCGTACAGTGCAAGTTCCAGCCACAAATCCAACTTGGAAACCCAATAAGTATAGGCCGCAGAGGGATCGGAGAGGACAGGGCTGGTGTTGGCCAGGTACTCCCGCAACATGCACCTATACTTATCCCTCCTGGTGACACTAGGCCCTTAAGTGGTGATACTTTGGCGAGTGGGTGCCATTAACGTGTCCCAGACCTCGGAGAGTGTGCCCCTGCCGGGTGTGGACCGGATGACAGTTTGTCGCCTGTTGGAGGAACTCTCCTGTGTGCCGCCAACGACAGTTGATGGAAACATTTCCATCATATTCTGCACCAGTTGCTTGTGGCAATCACTCATGCAACTGGCCCTCCCCTCTACCGGAATAAAGTTACAAACAAAATTTTTATACCGGGGGTCGAGGATTGCAAAAATCCAGTAGTCTCGTTGCTCTCCAGGATTTTGGCAATACGTTTGTCAGTTGCAAAGCACTCCAACATGTATTCAGCCATGTGTGCCAGAGTGTTACTTGGCGTCACTTGGCTGCCCCCACTGGAATGCTCACTCTCCATTTCCTCCTCCTCCTCCTCTATTTCGCCCCAACCGCGCTGCAGCAATGGGACACAATGAACTTCCCCGCTAGCCTCCTCTGTGACAATGAGATCTGCCACTTCATCCTCGTCCTCATCCTCCTCCTCCTCCTCCCTCAATGTACGCTGTGAAGCAGACAGGAGTGTGCCATGACTATCCTGCTGGGATGTTTCAGCACCTATGCCCGACTCCTCAGCGTCCAATGCGTTATCCCTGATGGCGATGAGGCATTCTCGCATCACACAAACTTAGTTCCTAAACTGACAACCTGCCTACACAGGAAACTAGCTGTGACCTCCTGTCTCAAAATTATTTAGTCAAAGTGTGAGCGCCTGGAGGGCATCAACTCAAAGTATATAAAGGCAAGTCCCCGTCCAACAGGGGTGGTGGCCATGACCTCACTGATCATTCTCAGTATGGGCAAAATGGGACTTAGCCTCTGAATGGCTCCAAAAGGTCTGAGCATGCTCAGTAGGGGAAGAATGGGACATAGCCTCTGAGCGGCTCCAAAAGGTCTGAGCATGCTCAGTAGGCAGAAAGCTGGACTTAGGCTCCAGACACCTCACTGCATGAGGCCGAGGGCAAGAGTTGGATTGACCCACAGGGACCCTGTGCGCTGGAAAGGAAACCTGCAGGACCCCATCCTAACATTGTTTTCCACCTTGAACACACGGGTATGACTCATGAGCAGCTGTATACTCTGAGGACAATGGCTAATGAGCCCCTAATTTCTTTCCCCACTATTGAACACCTTTAAAAATGCATTATGAACTGAGTGCAGGTATTAGTTAATGATAATTCATTGTTTTTGGCTATAGAAGGCTTGTTGTGTTCCACCTTGAACAAACAGGTATAAGTAATGAGCACCAATTTAGCAGCAGTGAGTGCTGCAATGTGTATTAAGTTTCTTTCCGTTAACAACGCTGCAACCATGCCAAATTCTTCTTTTTCCTCCCTATACTTTCCCTTCAATAGCAATACTCTTTTCCTGAACTGGTGTCCATTTTATAACACTGTCCCTAGCTTCTGCTGGTGTCTGTTCCTGCAGTAAGAGCAATGTGAAACGACTATACTAAAAATGCCCATTCGTTTTTATAGGGCTGTGACATCACCGGGGTGACTGGCTGATGATTAGCTGCACAATTGGTATTTTGGGTGATCCCGCATTCACATAGTTCCCTGCCCCTTTTCCTAACATGTGCAGCAGTTATTTTATTTAAAAATGCTATTTGATCCATTGAAGCATGAAGAAATCCAGATTCTAGGCGAATCAAAGATTTCCTGAAATTCGAATCGAATTTAATTTCTGCAGAATTGATTCGCTCATCCCAACTAGGACCACTAGTGATCCCCAGAATAAATACCCTTAGTCCCTGGTTAGTAGTGCTAATACAGAAAGATTTAACCCCTTCCCGACATGCGCCGTAATAGTACGGCGCATGTCGGGTCTGTAACTATGGTGACCGCCCGGGAGCCGGGTGGCCGCCATAGCCGCTGGGTGTCTACCGATCGGAGGCATTAACTCCTCCGGCGCCGCAGTCTAAGGCGCCGGAGGCGCCATTTTCCCGGCGGCGCATGGGCGCCGCCATTTTGGCCGGGATCGCCGGCTCCTGGAGCATGCTCCAGGGCTGATGTCCCATTGCCATGACAGCCGGGAGCCTTGTACAGGCTCCCAGGCTTGTCTGCAAAGTGTCTCTTTTGCAGGCTGGTCTATGCAGCCTGCAAAAGAAAGGATGCTTTTTTGCAATGCATTGCAATGCATTAGCATTGTAATGCATTGCATTAGTGATCAGACCCCCTGGGGTTCAACACTCCTAGGGGGTCTAATAAATGCAAAAAAAAAAAAGTTAAAAAAAATATAAAAAGAATTAAAAGTTCAAATCACCCCCCTTTCCCTAGAACACATATAAAAGTAGTTAAAAACTGTGAAACATATACATGTTAGGTATCCCTGTGTCCGAAATAAAAAGTGATCAAAGCAATAAAATTTCCCGAAAATGGTAGAACTAAAAAGTACACCCGGCCCTGCAAAAAAAGACGCCCTATACATCCCCGTACACGTACATATAAAAAAGTTACGGCCGTCGGAATATGGCGACTTTTAGAAAAAAAAAATGTTAACACGGTTTTGGAATTTTTTTTAGGGGTCAAAATGTAAATAAAACCATATAAATTTGGTATCCCTGGAACCGTACCGAAACACAGAATACAGGGGACATGTCATTTTGGCTGCACAGTGAACGCCGTAAAACCAAAGCCCGTAAGAAAGTCGCAGAAATGCATTTTTTCTTCAAATCCACCCCATTCTGAATTTTTTTCCTGCTTCCCAGTACATTATATAGAATAATTAATGGTAGCATCATGAAAAAAAAATTTGTCCCGCAAAAATTAAGACCTCATATGGCTCTGGGAGCGGAAAAAAGTTATGGGGTTTAGAAGGAGGGGAGTCAAAAACGAAAAACGAAAATCAAAAAATGCCATCGGCGGGAAGGGGTTAAAGAGCCTCACTCCTAACTGTTCTCATAATCCCACTACTCAAGATAGTCAGGTTGTAGATATTGATGTGGATGGTGAGTTGATTTGACACAAGATCTTCACAAGAACCCTGCACCTGATATCTAAATCACATCTTCTCAGTAGTGCAGTGTTAGGATTGTGGGGCAGGTGCGGCCATGAGATGGGCATCGCTGCCTGTCCCTCTGCACAGTCCCGGGTTGCAGGCGTTAACCTGCCTTACAACAGCTGGGCGTGGTCAACTCTTTGATGGACTGGTGTGTCGACCAATGGACACTCAGATTGGGCAGCTGGGCTATTTGCTGGTGACCGCCACTTGCCTATATAAGGGGGCTGGTCTGATTGTCCAGCGCTCTAAGATCTATTCTCAAACCTGAAATTGTGTGTGTGTGTGTGTGTGTGTGTGTGTTGCGTGTGTGTGTGTGTTGCGTGTGTGTGTGCGCGCGTCTGTAAAGCCTTATTTGGCCCATCTAGCAATTATCCCTGGGTCAGCAATGTCACTATTAGTCAGGCAGCATGCCAGTATGTTATGTGGTAGTACTCACTAGGCTTCAGCTAGCTTAACTTCTCAGTCAGGGTTTACTGGAAGTGGTTAGACAGTAAATCTGTCTTGGTGGTTGGGTGAAACAGCAGCACACAGGGTTTACTTGGTTTCTGGCTAGTCCAGGAGTTCTGGATAGCCAGTTTGTTTATTTGTAGCGGCTGCTGTAACTGCACAGGTTTCTGTGAATTGCAATAGAGCACACCTGGTTGTTTATTTTAGCTGGCAGTGACACCAACTGTCACACAGTGTTCACACCAGGTTGTTCAGCAGTCAGAGTCCAGAGGGCTCCGTAGGGTTTTCGTTTATTTATTTATTTATTTATTTATTTTATAAACCCTGCTGACCATAACATGCTGCCTCAGGATATAACTTCAAGCAGTTATATGTCAGCATATAAGATAGAGAAATGCTACCTCATCTGTATTTTACTCTAAAGTTCCTTCTATACATTTCTTCTTGTAAGGAATCTATGTAACACATGAGATATTGTAGATGTGCATTTATATCTACATGACCCTCAATCTACTGCTCAGGACAGTCCTCACTGACATCACTACAGGAATCTGACCCCATCTACTGTACTACATAATAGGACCTGTACTAACAGTCATGATATATAATATAATAAGTTTATCAGAAGTTTGTCAGAACATTAAAACCTCAGAAAGATAAAATATAATTTATATTTACCTCAGATCCTGCACTTTATGTAACCCTGGTGCAAGTCTCTCTAATCCTTCAGTGTCTATGGAACATCTAGATAGATCGAGTTCTTCTATATTTGTGCAGATTTCCATGATAAATGCTAACACTGTGCAGTCTAGAGCTGACAAGCGAAAACTAGAAAGGTCCAATCTTCTGTATGATTGTAATGATTCCAGCACTAGAGCCTTATTCCGAGATTCAAACAGATAGAAGAATGTCCTGAGAAGATGTCGCTTCTGGGCTCCACTTTCCATTGGCCTCTGTTCTTCTAGAATGAAGTTCTTTAGCCAAGTGATAACATCTCTGGAAACCTGAACTGCTTGTTTGTCCAGGTATCCAGTTAGTATTGACCTGGTGGTGCAGTCTGATAGACCGCACAGGAAGCGGAGGAATATCTCACCACGTCCATCAGGATAGGATTTGGCTTTCTCTAGTGAATTCTGTAACTTCTCAGGAGAATAATCAGTATAATGGACCAAGGCAGAGAAGAATTCCTGAACAGTTAGATGTAAGAAGGAATAGGTCACAGGTTCCTCCGATTCCATCAGAAAACTTGACAAGAGCTTTGATTTATTGTCCACATAGAAAGAATCCAGATCTCGATCTTCGAAAATAATCCTGTGATTCATTACTCCATATTCTGCCATCCATCCGATGGACTGCAGGATCTTCTGAGCATCACTTTTCTCCAGGCTGTGATTGGACAGAATGTTGGCGACAAATATGGCAAACAGTTGTGTCACTGTTTTGGGTAATAATGTCACCTGCTGGTCACTACTTGTTGTCTGGAAGCTCCTGGATAATACAGTACAGATGATCCAGCAGTAGGACGGGAGGTAACAGAACGTGTACAAGGTGGCATTCTGCTTCACATAAGTAAAAGCCTTTTCTGACAGTTCAGGGTTGGAGAAGAAATTCTCAAAGTAAATCTTTCGTTCTTCTGGAAGAAACCCAGTGATTTCTACTATTCTCTGAAAAACTTTACAATCAATTGATGCCAGTTTGGTTGGACGACTGGTCATTAGGACAGAACAACCAGTAAGAAGAGACTTTCTCACCAAACTAACCACAATCTGACCACAATGTCCGAGCTGTTTAGGATGAGAGCACAAGTCACGTGATGTGAAATCCATTGTATGATTGCTTTCATCTAATCCATCAAATATAAAGAGAAGTTTCTCTGGATCTTGTAAGATATTGTCCAGCTGCTCCTCCAGATATGGGTACTGATGAAGGATCATGGTCTCCAGACTAACCTTATCCTTAAGTCTATTGAGTTCTCGGAATTTGAAGAAAAAGACAAAGGAGAATCTTTGATAGAGATCGCCCTGCACCCAGTCACAGACAAACTTCTGCATCAGTGTGGTCTTCCCTACACCGGGCACTCCGCTCACCATGACCATATGTGGTACAAGTCTGGATCGGTAGCACCAACGGAATAACTTGTTGGGGGAAATACGCAGTAATTCTTTATGTTTTTCCTTTAAATATTCCTCATGTCTTACCCCAGTCTCTATGAGCTCATTCTCAGAACGGTCCCTAAAGTGATCAGTGGAGACAATGATGAGGTTCACATAATATGTAGAGAGGGAAAAACTCTTCACTTCCTGGTTACATCTTGGAGGTATGTTCTCTGTAAGTTTCTTAGTATTTTCATAAAAGTGTTTCTTGTGACAGTTCTGGATGTCTGTAGAAATAAAGGTGAAAATAAGAAGCCAAAAAACTATTTTGTTGAAAAAAAGTCATCTCTAGTAAATCTCTCCCATGTTATATCTCCTCATAGCTGTTCACATGCTTCTAGATAAATTATAAAACTGTCATCATATGAGTAAAGTGTCTAAAACAAAACTCAAATTATAAGCAACAAAATAGCAGTCACCCTATGAATCCCTTATAGGAAAAAAAAAAGGAAAATAAATAATAAAGAAAAATACCTGTACATATAGACATATGCTGTACATGCATATACATATACTGTACAACCACACAAACATTTGGAATATATAATGGGGCTCAAGTCCCATAGGACCATAGAAACTCCCCTAGTAACAACACTAGCTCACTACAGGATTGTGCCCCCTCTTGGTAAGTGTACAAGTGGATGTTCTTTAGTATTTTGCACCTGTGAAGCTTCCATCATCTATCATTAGGACCTGGCTACTTTCTGTTTTGTATATTGTAATTGGAAAACTGTGAACTGACTTTTGTCAAGTTTGTCCAGAGTATTCCAAATTGTCCTATTTTTGCAAAACCCAGCAAATAGATATTTGTCATGGTTGATCTAAAATGGCTGCCAAATTATATTCTGGGGTCTCAGCCAAAGTTATATTAAAGTGAAAGTGACATTATTATACAGTTTTCTTTTCAGATCCCAGAGTATAATAGGTAAAGGCCCAGGAGATATATATATATATATATATATATATATATATATATATATATATATATATATATATAAACAGTTGCATAACTAGGAATGGCGGGGCCCCGTTGCAAACCATTGACATGCCCCCCCCACCGCATTGCTGCGCGCACTATTATGCCCCATAGTTGCCCCTGCACACAGCATTATACCCCATAGTGGCCCCTTGTTACGATCAGCAGGATATATTAAAAAAAAAACTAAAATAAATAATATCCTGCGGAGCCCAACTGGGCTTCTGAACTGCTACACCCCAGTGTGAATGCTGGCTGACAGTATCACTGCCAGCTAAACAAAAGTAACAGGGTGTGCTCTTGTTAAATTCACAGAGCCACCTGTGCAGGTCAGAGCAGCCGCTACAAGAATTAAACTGTCTAACCAGAACTCCTGGCCTAGACAGAGACCGCCTAAACCCTGTGTGCTGCAGTTCCACCCAACCCACAAGGAAACTACTGCCCAAGCAACTAGATATGTGAACACTGGCTTAGAACTACACAGCTAGCTAAGGGCTACAGAGGTTTTCCCCACTCAAACACACCAGGCAGCATGCTGCCCAACTAACAGTGGCATTGCCATCACTGGGGGAATATTGCTAGCTAGGCCAACTAATATTTCTTGGGGCTGGAACCCATGCACACACACACACACACACACAAATTCAGGTTTTAGGTTTGATCTTAGCTCGTCGGGCGTCCAGACCAGCCCACTTATATAGGCAAGGGGCGGTCACGCCCGAGCTTCCATTGGTCGACACCTATGTCGGTCAAACAGTCGACCATGCCCGGCTGTTGCAAGGCAGGTTATCCCTTGCAACCCTGGACTGTGCAGAGGAACAGACAGCGATGCCCATATCATGGCCGCAGCTACTGCGTAGCTACCTTTCAGACCCTAGAGTATAATAATCTGAGACTGAGAGGGGGATACAAACATAAACACTGTTACTTACCTATCCCTGCGCTCCCCGCTGTCAGCTATCTTCAATGACATCAGGGACATCATGTGACCGAGGGCCTGCATCGCGACGCATAAGGATGCAGGCCCCGGTCATGTGACGTCTGAGACGTCACACAAGTAGGCCCCGAAGCCTTCGCAGAATGTGGAGAGGTAAGTAACACTGTTTGTTATGTTCGCTTATCTCTCCCGGGCCTCTGATCATTATATCTTGGGTCTGAAAATAATGTATGCGGGTCCGCGAATTCACTTACTGATCCTGGCCCCTGCCAGGATCAGTAAGTAAGTAGGGCCTGTTACCTATTAAAAAAAAAACAAAAAAAAAACGCAGCGGTAGCGGCTGTCGCCGGGCCCCCTAATGTCCCAGGCTCTGTGGCAGCTGCCTCCGCTGCTTCCCCAGTAGTTACATCACTATATATATATATATATATATATATATATATATATATATATATATATTCATACTCACTTCTCTTACCTCTTTTGGTCCTCCTTGCAGTATCTGTGACCTCCTGGTAATGTCATGGGGTTCACCACTAAGACCTGTGAGTGGGCCACTAACAGTCACATGGGCATGTCAAGCGTCATGGCCCAATCATAGGCCTCAGCGGTGAGCCTGAGAACATGAAGTCGCCCAGGAGGTGGAGAAAAGCGCCAGATGCCACAAAGAAGCCAAAAAGAGGTAAGGGAAATTATTACAATTTTTTTTACACAAATGCTGAACCTTTACTTATTATACTGTGGAATCTCAAGAAACCCTAGAGCAGGGGTAGGCAACCTTTTTTGTTCGGTGTGCCAATTTAAATTAAAAAATTACAGCTGAGGTCCTTGGAGGGCCGAGCAATAATAGTAAGGCTGATGACCCCTATACTAAAGTCATATAGCACAAATTGTAACATAGCAGTGCTGTCGTACTGCGCTCCCAGCTACATGCATTTACCATTATTTGCCTGGATACAATTGTACTTTTCCATTAGAAGCAGTGCAAATACATGTGCAACCCACAATTAGTGGTAATGTATATGACTGAGAGCAGAGTGAGGTAACACCTGTAGAGCGGTGACACACTATGCACCAGGATGCTACATCCCCCGGCCGCCATTACTTTCACTTTTTTGTTAAAGCGGATTAATTTCAGTCAGTTTTAATTCCTGGCTGTGTGGTAACAGCAAAACCCCAGCCAGGAATGAATGAGTGTCAGACTTAGTGACAGCACTGGTACCTGGGAACTACCATAGTATTCGTTTTATATGGTTTTATAGAAAGGTTCCTAGGAGCCCTAACAGTATTCAACACTATGTTTTATAGATAGGTTCCTAGGACCCCTAAGAGTATTCTACACTATGTTTTATAGATAGGTTCCTAGGAGTCCTGACAGTATTCTACATTATGTTTTATAGATAGGTTCCTAGGAGCCCTGGCAGTATTCTACACTATGTTTATAGATAGGTTCCTAGGAGACCTGACTGTTCTACACTATGTTTTATAGATAGGTTCCTAGGAGCCCTGACAGTATTCTACCCTATATTTTATAAATAGGTTCCTAGCAGCCCTAACATTGCTCTACATTTTATTTTATAGATAGATTCAGAAGAGATATAGATAAAGCCCTAAGAGTATTCTACACTATGTTTTACAGATAGGTTCCTAGTAGAGATGAGTGAACGCCGTTCGATCAAATAGGTATTCGATCGAATATCATGGCGTTCAATGTATTCACAATCGAATACAAGGCCGCATACACAGTAAAAATTCGTATCCCCTCCCTCCTTCCCTGGCACGTTTTTTGCACCAATAACTGTGCAGGGCAGGTGGGACAGGAACTATGACAACAAAGACAGTGAAAAAAATTGAAAAAACCCATTGACTGCCGAAAACATGTGACCTCCCAATTCATAAGAATAGTGTCGGCCATCTTCGTCTCATTCTCGTTTTGGAGTGATAGAGAGAGTGTGGGGTCAGACTGTCAGTGCGATACACATATTATAGCTTTGTTAGGCAGGAATTGGGAATAATAACAGCTCTTTTCAGAGCTCAATAATAGCTATCTAGCTAGCAAATCATGCAGCGTAGCAGCAGGGTACGTGGATATGGAAGTGGATACCCAGCAGTGCCCCTCGCCAGCACCAGGGTACGTGGGCGAGGACGTGGAAGTGGATACGCAGCTGTATATCAACTCCAGAGTCCATGTACTGGAGAGGGGTTGCCATCAGTGCCCCTCACAAGCACCAGGGTATGTGGGCGAGCACGTGGACGTGGATATCCAGCTGGGTATCCACTCCAGAGTCCAGGTACTGGAGAGAAGCTGCCAGCAGCAGCAGGGGACATGGGTGAGAACATGGATATCCAGCGGGGTATTCACTCCATAGCCCAGGTACTGGAGAGATTCCATCAGCAACCAATTTACTCTTCCTCATCCTTCTCATCCTCCTACAACCCCAGCCCCTACTACTGAATGTAGTAATATGTTTTATTTTTTTTTTTAATTAAAAAAAGAAAAATTCATGCATACCCCCCACAGGGGCATGCAAAACAATTTTTTAGGGCTCCCCCCATAGGGGGCCTGAAAATTAATGTTTTAGGGCTCCCCCAAGGGCCTGAAAATTAATGTCTTAGGGCTCCCCGCAAGGGCCTGAAAATTAATGTTTTAGGACTCCCCAAGGGCCTGAAATCTAATTTTTTAGAGGTCACCCCAAGGCCAAAAAATAAAACACTGCTGTTACAAGGCTCTAGTCACCCCAAGGGCCAAAAAATAAAACACTGCTGCTACAAGGCTCTAGTCACCCCAAGGGCCAAAAAATAAAACACTCCTGCTGCATGGCTCTAGTCACAGCAAGGGCCAAAAAAATAAAGCAATGCTGCTACAAGGCTCTAGTCACCCCAAGGGCCAAAAAATAAAGCAATGCTGCTACAAGGCTCTAGTCACCCCAAGGGCCAAAAAATAAAGCAATGCTGCTGCATGGCTCTAGTCCCCCCCAAGGGCCAAAAACTCTGCTTTATAAAGACTCTACTCACTCCAAGGGCTAAAATCACTGTATTTAAAAGGCTCCACTCACTCCAAGGGCCAAAAACACTGCTGGTGCAAGGCTCTACTCATGCCAATGGCCAAAAACAATGCAGGTGCATGGCTCTACTCATGCCAAGGGCCAAAAATTCTGCTTTATAAAGACTCCACTCACTCCAAGGGCCAAAAACAATGCTGGTGCAAGGCTCTACTCATGCCAAGGGCCAAAAACAATGCTGGTACAAGGCTCTACTTATGCCAAGGGCCAAAATCTCTGCTTTATAAAGACTCTACTCACTCCAAGGGCCAAAAGCACTGTATTTAAAAGGCTCCACTCTCTCCAAGGGCCAAAAACACTGCTGGTGCAAGGCTCTACTCATGCCAATGGCCAAAAACAATGCAGGTGCATGGCTCTACTCATGCCAAGGGCCAAAAACTCTGCTTTATAAAGACTCCACTCACTCCAAGGGCCAAAAACAATGCTGGAGCAAGGCTCTACTCATGCCAAGGGCCAAAAACAATGCTGGTGCAAGGCTCTACTCATGCCAAGGGCCAAAAACAATGATGGCGCAAGGCTCTACTTATGCCAAGGGCCAAAAACAATGATGGTGCAAGGCTCTACTCATGCCAAGGGCCAAAAACTCTGCTTTATAAAGACTCCACTTACTCCAAGGGCCAAAAGCACTGTATTTAAAAGGCTCCACTCACTCCAATTGCCAAAAACAATGCTGGTGCAAGGCTCTACTTATGCCAAGGGCCAAAAACTCTGCTTTATAAAGACTCCACTCATTCAAGGGCCAAAAACACTGCTGTTTGAAGGCTCTACTCACTCTAAGGGCCAAAAACTAAATCTCTGCTGTTTAAAGGCTCAACTCACCCAAAGAACCAAGACATCTCTGCTGGTACAAGGCTGAACTAAGTTAAAGGGCCTAAAACTCTGCAGGTAGAAGGCTGAAGTCACCTGAAGGGCCTCAATCTCTGCTGGTAGCTCAGCTTAAGGGCCTGTAACTTAATTTGGAAGGGCTCATGTTAAGGGCCTTAAAAGTGAATTTTGGAAGGTCTTACCACATCACACACACATCCACAATGACAGGTCAGGGTGGGGACTGAAGAATTTCCCATTGCCTATTCCATCTGTGGTTGTCATGGGGAATGTGATTTAAAGGGGTGCTTGTTAATGTTCGTTTTGCTTAAATTTGGGTTTGTGTCCATCCATTTGGGGAGTAAAGAAGGTTTCCAGGTATTTTCCCACTTTAATAGAGGTTTTTTGGAGTGTGGAAAGTGTGTAGTTGTTAGGCTGTGATAGTGGGGTAATAGAGGGACTTTGGCGTGTTAGATGCCCCCAGGCATGCTTCCCCTGCTGTCCCAGTTGCATTGCAGAAGTGTTGGCATCATTTGCTGAGGTGTCATAGTGGACTTGGTGACCCTCCTGAGTCAAATGGCGGGATCCCCTGAAACAAAGCATTTTCTCCCATAGACTATAATGGGGTTCGATATTCGTTCGAATAGTCGAATATTGAGATGCTATTCGAAACGAATAACAAACATCGAATATTTTACTTTTCGCTCATCTCTAGTTTCTAGGAGCCCTGAACCTTGGTCCGAAACCACTCAAAACAGAAATGAAATAAATCCTGGATCTATAAAACATAGTGAATGACACTGTCAGGACTCCTAGAACCCTACATCTATAAAGTACAGTGTATGTCAGTATCAGAGCTCCTACGACTATACATGTTTAAATCATAGTCTATAAAACAAAACAAAGACACCGAGCGCACTAAGTGTAGTATTTGAGAGTACACAAATGATTAAAGCCGACCCGAATATAAGCCGACCCCCCTAATTTTACCACAAAAAAACTGGGAAAACTTATTGACTCGAGTATAAGCCTAGGGGGGGGGAATGCAGCAGCTACTGGAAAATTTCAAAAATTAAAATGGTCGTAGTTTTTGGGTGCAGTAGATGCTGGGGAAGGGGAGGGGGTGTTTTGGTTGTCTGTCTGTCTGCCCCTTCCCTGAGCCTGAGGACTGTTTTTTTCCCCCCCACTTGGAATTCAGCCTGGCTGAATATAGGGTATCTGCAGTGCTCCTATTAACCCCTTCCTGATGGAACAGGAGCACTGCAGATAACCTATATTCAGTAGACAGGGCACTGTCAGACACAGGGATACCTAATGTGTGTGTGTTTCACAGTCATTTTCTACTTTTGTATGTATTCTAGGGAAAGGAGGGATTAAGAACTTTTATTTATTTATTTTTTTTAAATGTTTTGCACTATTTTATGGGAGATTCTATACATTGACATTGTGGCTGGTCATAAACCCCCCTCACCCTCCTGTTTTTTTTTTTTTTGGTGACTCGAGTATAAGCCGAGGGGGGCTTTTTCAGCACAAAAACTGGGCTGAAAAATTCGGCTTATACTCGAGTATATACGGTAAGTATTAACGTGGACCAGATGGCCTCTCACCTTATGAGGTTGTGAACAGTCACAACACTTGAAATTATATTAGGGTGAGAGTGGCAGCAGTTCAAACCGTCACCGGAGAACCGGAGGAAATACTGAAGAGGAAAAGGGGACCAAAGGTCCGTTGAGGGAGAACCGCGCACACTGGTATGTTTAGGAAGATGGTAAACCAGGGTCCAATCACATAGGGTTTATTGGGTAGTTAAAAATACAGCATGTAGCACGATGCGTTTCGGGCCTTACACTGGCCCTTTCTCAAGTGAAAAAAACGAGAGCAGGTTCCGTCGGGACAGAGTAAATCATAGTCTATGACACTGTCAGGACTCCTAGGATTGTGGATGAAAAGAGAAGAAGCAGCTTAAAAATAAATAAATAGCTCCTTTAATGGGTACACTCTAACAAGATGCGGCATCATTATGTTGGAAGAGTAACAATTAAAGAAATTAGAGAAAAAAAATCACATTGTGGCACATGGTAAAACAGGCAGGCTAGATAAGGTAAGCTTGGAAGTTAAGACCCTTCTCCCTACCATACATGTTGACAAGGAGATTCTCAGATCTTCTAAAGGGTGGAGTACAGGAAAGTTAGATCTAAAGGCATCTTCCAACATCTGGCTGCAATTGGAGCCACCACCTTGGTGAGGTGTGGGGGCTGAAGAAATGCCAAAAGGCAGAGCCGCAAATTGAAGATCCTTCCTGTGGCTGGAAAATGAGACAATGATTCTGAGATACCTTCTGTGCAGAGGATAGATTGAAATGTTTGGGAAGGCATCCTTTAGGTCTAGGGTAACAAATATGTCGCCCTACTGTAGAAAGGATGTTATGGTATCCATTTGAAAATACTTTTTTTAATGAAGTGATTCAGATATCTTAAGTTTATAATCATCCTCCAGTCGCCTGATAGTTTTGGCACCAGAAAAACTAGGGAGTAGACACTGAATCCTTCTTCCAAGGGGGGACTTCTTCCAAGGCCCCTTTTGAGAATCTAGCCACGAATGGAGCATTCCAGTATATCCTGCTGAGCCACTGGAAGGTCATGATGAAACAAACTTGAGGCGGATGGAGAAACTCGATTGCATAACCTCTCTACCACCTGCAAGACCCAGGGATCTTGAATCTTCGCCTGCCAGAAGGTGATACATTGGGAGAGTCGTCCCCCAAACGGAGTCTCAGTCACAGGAAGAATCCAGCCTTCAAAAGTTAGGTTTCTTCTTGTCTTCATCTTTAGGGAACCTCCGTCCAGAACCCCTAGACTATTATCTACGATACCTCTGGAACTGAGGTCTAGACTGTGGCTGTTAACCTCGACCCCGGCCAGGATTTTTTGATCTGCCTTTAAAGGATTGGGTAGACTCTTACCCTTCCTATCGGCAAGACCCTCCATAATTTCATCCAGGCCTCTGCAGAACAGCTTATCTGGCTCAAAGGGGAGGGAGCATAAGTTGTACTTGGAGACGTTATTACCTCTCCAGGGTTTTAACCATAAAGGACTTGTAACTGCAATAGAGAGGGCCATAGACTTTTCAGCCAGTTAAAACTGATGTTTGGAGGCTTCATCTAGGTAATCTATTGATAAGGAAACAAAGCTCAAAAAGGCCAAGAGATCAGAGAAACTTCAGGGCTGGTATCTCTTTTTAACTGGGCTAAATCAGAGCGCAATTTATTTGAGACCTCATTAGAGGCAATAGCCATCGAGGTCTGAGAAGAGGCCGCCGAATAGGTCCCTTCTATGTGCCTATTCATAGGGTCTTGGAGGTTGGAGCCATCATCCACTGGGACCACTGTATGAGAGGACAACTTGGCTACAATCATGTCTACCTTAGGTGGTGCATCCCAACAGTCCAGCTGGGATTCTGCAATCGATACAAGGCCTTAAACCTCCTTGTAGAGATAGGAGCTCTCTCAGGATGGTTCCATTCCAAAAGCATGAGCTTGTTCAGTGTCTTGTCCACTTGGAAGGCTCCAGGCCTCCTACTAGTGGAACTAGAGGCTTCCCCGTCAACCTCCATGTCCCTTGACTGGATGGACTTCAGCAGCCTATTTATCTTTTCAAGATGAAAGTGAGGTCTTCTGGCATTCTCCAAGGTATTTTCATCAAATGAGATAATCTCTTCAATCACTTGGAAGTCCTATCTTCAGAAATCAGAGAGTCTTCTTCTTAGACCGTGCCTTTTAAAAAAAAAAAAAATCCGGTAAATGGACTCCCAGATTTATTTTAAGGAGTCCTCCATTAACTCCTTGACCCATATGACCATGTCTCTTATAAATGGTTTCTCAACAGGGGGTCCACGGCACTGACGGTAGCGAGTAAACCATCCAGTAATTGTGTTTTACAGTCTGCAGAGGACAGATATTTACATTTGGAGGACCTTTTCTTCTTAAATCACCATCAGCACTGGAAGTGGAAGAAACTATATAAAGAAAATATATATAAAAAAATTAACAAGTCAGAACAGACTGTTAAACATAACATTAGGAAAAGTACCTTTCAGTGCAAATCAGTTCAAGGAAAACAAGAAATCACTGCCTAAGCAAAGAGTGTCTACACAGCAAAAACAACAGAGGCTTTACTTTCTTATTAAACGAGAAAAAAAAAAGCCAGGTCAGCCCAGAAATGAGCATTTTTTATAGGGGAGGGGGAAGGAGGGAAGGGGAGGAGCAACAGGTGCTCCACCAAGAAAAGCATCCCCTACCCTAAAACTCAGCTGCACCCCCCAGACTTGCCACACCTGTTGCAAAGTGGCAAAGTGGCATACTGTATAAGCGGCAGCAGCATGAAGAGGGAACAGAGTAGCTAGGTGACATAATGTGGAGGTGGCAGTGGCAGTAGGCTTAGGAGGCCATAGAGTGACCCAATGACAGAGTGTGGAGGTGGCAGTAGCATGAGGAGGCCAGAGTGGCAAGGTGACGTGTAGAGCGGCAGCAGCCTTAGGAGGCCATAGAGTGACCAGGTGAAAGAGTGGTGAGGTGGTTGGCACAAACAGTACCCTGCTGACGATGGTGGCTGTAAGAAGGAGTAATTGGCATCAGATGTGTGGCATCAGGCGGGTGGCAGCATCATAATGGTAGCTGAGACAGGTAGCCAGAAGAAATTGGTCTTTTTTTTTTTTTTTCAAGGTTTGGGTGAGGGGGAATGGGTGCTTTAATCTGTTGCATCAGGCATTGATGGGTGGAAATTCTGGCTGCTCCATACCTGATTCATCTTGACAATGGTAACTATGTCACCCGCCGCACTTAACACCCACTCTGATGCCACACTACTGGCCAAGCAGAACAGCTTTTCCAGGGTAAACTCGGCCAGTTGCGGCCACAAATCCAGTTTGGCTGCCCAGTAGTCCAGCATATCTTTGATGACAGGTGTCAGGGTGTATTCCAAGTATGTCACCATCTGCTGGTTCAGGTTCTGTTCTGTTTCTAGCTGCTGATGATATTTTTCTTCATTATGTGGGTGAAGAAAGCTGTTCATCAGTGGCTCTAAGCTCAGGCTGCTTCTGATGGTGCAGATACTGCTCCTACCCCTCCCCCAGATGCTATGGCAGTGCAAGGTGAGTACTCAGGGCCCCCCCTTAGTCAGACCTGAGAGAGGATGGATGATGGTGCAGATAGGCAGCGGCCAACTGACTACATAGGATGTCTCTACATTAGTTCAGTTTATCCTCCCTCTCAACAGGTGTCAAAAAGGCTCCCATTTTTCCCCGGTAGCGAGGATCTAACTTAGTAGAGAGCCAGAAGTCATCCCTCTGCCAAATGGTGAGAATTCATCTGTGGCTACACAAGAAAGTGAGCATGAATCAGGCCAATTGTATAAGTGACTTGGAGGGACTTCCTGCATCCATCCCCATTGCATACTACCATGGTGTGTCTGGGTCATCTGCTTCGTCTTCTGTATCTCCCTATTGCTCTTCCACCTGCTCCTGCTCCTCCTCTCCTGTCACCTGTGTAGAAAAACCACCCATTTCATTACACATTGCTTGTGCTCCAATGACCTCCTTCAGTTTAGCCCCCACAAGGCTCATGTGGCCATGTGATGTAGGCACCACATCTCCAATTCCTTGACCAGCCAGATTTACCAACATCTTTGCCAGGATTTGAATCAGTGAAATGGTGTTGTTCTTTCCGTAGACCTGGCGACTGACAAACGGTAGTAGAAAAAAAGGTTCTTATTATACTAAAATTTAACTTTTATTCCATATGTGGATAAAAAACAAAACATACAAAAAGGAAAATAATAGAAAATTTAAAAAACGCCTACGCGTTTCGGAACACACTGTTCCTTAGTCATACCTATTTGACTGACAAATAAAGTGGCTTCCTCAAAAGGCACGAGCAAATGGCAGGTGTCACACATAATCTGCATAATCTGCCGTTGGCTAGTATTGAAGTTACACAGGGGAGTACCACTGTCCGATTGGATCATCAAAAAATCGTTTATGGCCTTTCTGTGTTCATACAGGTTCCTCATATGGAGGGTGGAAATCCAATGGGTGGAGACATCACATTTTAGCCTAAGTTGGGGGAGGCTGTTCTGCCACTGCAGCTGAAGGTGGATATGCTTCGCATTGTTTGAGTGGCTGAAGTGTATGCAAAGTTAGGATGTCTTGCAGATCGGTGGAAGTCTTAAGGAAATGCTTGATAACCAGATTGAACAGGTGTGCCATGAAGGGTGCATAGTTCAGCCTTCCTTGACGCAGCACAGACACCATGTTCTTCCCATTGTCAGTCACCATGGTTCCAAATTTCAGTTGTCAAGGATTAAGCCAAGATTTGATTTCTTGATGCAGGCCACAGAGCAGTTCCTCCCCTGTGTGACTCTGTTCGCGCAGGCAAACAAGTTGTAGAACAGCATGACACTGCTGTGCCCTGCACATGTATTATGCTCTAGGAGCACAGTGAATTATCAAATCTGTAGAGGCTAAGGACACAGGGGAGGATGAGATGGATATTGTTGCAGATTCAATGGCGTGAGAACATGGAGGCGGAAGTGGTGTCACCTGAGGAAGTTGCTGGAGTGACTGGGCAGGAACCACATTCACCCAGTGGGCTATAAATGACATATATTATCCTTGCCTGTAGTTACAGCTGCACAGATTGGCGCTGCCAAGCACTTTGCGAGACACTAACAGGATCAAGGACTGTTCCGCCTTTTATTCTACATATTTGTGAAGGGCTTGTACTGTCTTTTTGGCAAAGAAATGATCCATTGGGACTCTCCACCTCTGTTCGACACAAGCCATCAGTTCTCTGAAAGATGCAGAGTCCACCACATTGGCTCCCGGTCTCCCACTGCTGCTACACTAGTGACTCTCAACCACGCTAACGACTTGCTGGCTCCACCGCTGTCTGCTACGCAAACTGCTACCCTGTTCTCCTGATAATAATGAAGCCCCTACATTAATCGGCTTTCAATTGCAATCGGCTACGTCATCATCGACTACTTTCTGCAAGTCATTGATGTCCTCCTCAACTGTCTCTGTCAGGAGCCTGACCGATCACAACACCAGCTCCCATGCCACTCTCCTCATCAGTATTTGCCTGCCTACCGGAGGAAGCAGCGGATGTCTCCTCCAGATATTGGTTGGGCAGTAGCTGGTAACTTTTCTCTAGAAGCTTGTTCTCACTGTATAGTGGATCTAAGCCCATAGCATAGGGTACTTCTCTGGCTGAGGGAACAACAAAGGAAAGATGCAGGTTGAGGACAGGTGAGGCCCTGGGCCATGCCAACGAAGGGTTGTGTCTGATGAACCCTACGATTCTTGGCTGGGGATGTCTGATGTGACTGGGCATGAAGTGGATGACTGAGTCAACCATTTTAATAACTGCTGGGTTGCTGTTTCAAGACACGACCACTCGTTGAAACTGGGAGCTCCTGGCCTCTGAAAGTGACCCCTGCTGCCACCCCCCTTACAATGCTGACACTCCCCCTCCCCTTACTCTACTGCGACCAGTGTCTGTGCAGAGCCTGTCGCTTCTCTGTCTGACATACAGTGCCTTGCATAAGTATTTGTCCCCCTTGAACTTTTCAACCTTTTGCCACATTTCAGGCTTCAAACATAAAGATATCAAATTTTAATTTCTGGGGGAAGAATCAACAACAAGTGGGTGTTACGGTGAGCAGGATATATAACAAAAGCCTAAAAGAAATAATATCCTGCGGAGCCCTCTGGACTCTGACTGCTATAACACCCTGGTGTGAATACGGGCTGGCAGTTAGTGTCACTGCCAGCTAAACAAAAGTAACCCGGGTGTGCTCTTGTTAAAATCACAGAATCACCTGTGCAGATCAGAGCAGCCGCTACAATAAACAAACTGACTAGCAAGAACTCCTGGACTAGACAGAGACCAAGTAAAACCCTGTGTGCTGCAGTCCCACCCAACCCACAATGCAGCTTAACTGCCAAACCAACCCAGTGTGAATACTGACTGAGGGTAACCTAGCTAGGCCAACTGAGAACTTCACCAAACACACAAGGCAGCATGCTGGCCAACTAACAGTGGCATTGCTATCTCTGGGGAATATTGCCAGCTAGGCCAACAAATATTTCTTGACGCACGCACGCACGCACGCACGCACGCACGCACGCACGCACGCACGCACGCACGCACACACACACACACACACACACACACACACCAATTAGGTTTTGTGGAATGATTTTAGAACACCGGGCATCTAGACCAGCCCCCTTATATAGGCAAGGGGTGATTACCAGCAAATAGCCCAGCTGCCCAATCCGAGCGTCCATTGGTCGACACCTCAGTCCGTCAAAGAGTTGACCACGCCTGGCTGTTCCAAGGCAGGTTAACCCTTGCAACCCTGGACTGTGCAGAGGAACAGACAGCGACACCCATATCATAGCCGCAGCTACTGCACAATCCTAACAATTTTCAAGAAATTTCCAAAACCCATTTTTTAAGGGACTAATCTAGTTATGAAGGGGTTCTGAAAGACCCTTGTATTAAAGCCCCCAATAAATCACCCCATTTTCAAAACTACACCCCTTAAATAAGGCAAAACAACATATATCTAGTAATTTAACCCTATAAGTGCTGAACAGGAATTAATACAAAATGGAGGTGAAATTTTCAAATTTGATTTTATTTTACTATTACCCCTTGTGAATGTGCAAATTCTAGGGCTAAACGAAAATAAAGCTTCCAGCACATTCTCCACCAGCCAGTCAGCCAGTCAGCCTCTACCTCAACTCCTCCTACCCAACAGTCTGGTCCTCCTTCCTCACAACATGCCCAATCTTCCCAGCAAAGTAATCCCACCTTTCCCACCTCCCAGGAGCTGTTTTCGGGTCCATTCACTGTCCCTCTCTCTGTTACACCACTTCCTGAATCACTGGAGCTACCAGATGAGTTTCTGTGTCCTGATGCCCAAACACTGGAGCATCTGCCATCTCCTGTTGTTGTTCACCAGCAACCCTCTCTCAGTGACGACGATGACGAGAAACAGTTGCCTTCAGGGCAGCCTGTTGCCATAGTCGGTGTGCAGGAGGAGGAGGAGGAGCCGAGAGAGGAATTGGAAGAGGAGGTGGTTGACGATGAGGCCACTGACCCGACCTGGACAGGGTGGATGTCAAGCGGGGGAAGCAGTGTAGATGTGGAGGGAAGTGCAGCACCAAAGAGGGTGGTTAGAGGCAGGGGCATGTCCAGAGGCAGAGGACAGCTGCTTCACCAAAGCCAGGCCACAGCCATCAAGGCCCAAAATGTTAATTCTTGTACCCAGCCTAGAAAAACTCCCACATCGAGGCCACGGTCCAGTGTTGTGGAGGTTTTTCAATGTATGTGTGGAGGACAAATATAGTGCGGTTTGCACACTTTGCAACTCAAAACTGAGTAGGGGCTCTGAAAAGAGCAACTTTACGACCACTGACATGCGCCGTCATTTGGAAAGTAAGCACTGGGCTCAGTGGCAGAGAGCAAACGCAGGACAATCGTCGTCCAGCGTTGCCGCCACTGCCTCTCCCACTGTTGCCAGTGCTGGCGCTGCAGTCCAGACCACCAGCCAGGAAACCTCCACATCTTCCTCCACCACTTTGGGGACTTCTCCCTCATCCTCCCCTTTTCCTGCCTCAGCTCCTTCTCCTGCACCATCATGCGCCTCTTCCCAGCAACCTACCATCTCCCAGACGTTTGAGCGCAGGCAAAAATACAGCGCTACCCACCCCCATGCACAAGCCTTAATCGCGCACATCTCCAAACTGCTGGCCCAGGAGATGTTGCCATTCTGGCTTGTGGAAACTGAGACCTTCCGTGACCTGATGGCAAGTAAGGCACCTCGCTATGCCATCCCTAGCCATCACTACTTCTCCCGCTATGCCATCCCCGCCTTGCACCAGCACGTGTCTCGCAACATCAGGTGGGCCCTAAGTTGTAACATGGCTTGAAAAAGCGCGTTTTCGCGTGAAACGGCTGTCGCCTTTTTCTACGCTTTTGTGCAAATGTCTTTCTCTCCCAACATGATTTTAAAGGAACAGAAATAAAGAAAGCATTTTAAGAAAACGCTGTGCCTTGGTGAGTGCCCCTATTATTTTTCTTTATATTTACAGTTTACAACAGTGTTTTTTCAGGGTGCGAGCACCACCAAAAATAGGCACGAACAGGTTTTTCCTGTTGGTTAATGCACATTTGAGTCTGAGTGTCTCTATAATTATCTCCTTTGAAAAAAAGAGTTTTGAGAAAAAGATCTGAAAATTTATAAATATTTTTCTCAGTTACCAAACAGACTTGGAAGAAAAATAGTCCTGCTGCAGTGCCACCTTTTTTCTTCTTTTTTCTTGGAAATATATTGCGGCTTCACAGTGTATATTGAAGGAGGAAGAGAAGGAGGAGGAGGAAGACAAAGTAGCAGATGATCTGATTGTCACACAGGAGGCTAGCGGGGAAGTTCATTGCATCCCATTGCTGCAGCACGGATAGGGCGAAATGGAGGAGGAGGAGGAAATGGAGAGTGACCATTCCGGTGGGGTCAGCGAAGTTATGCCAAGTAATACTCTGGTACACATGGCTGAATTCATGTTGGGGTGCGTTTCAAGTGACAAACGCATTGTCAAAATCCTGGAGAGCAACCACTACTGGATTTTTGCAATCCTCGACCCCCGGTATAAAAATAATCTCTCTAATTTTATTCCGGTAGAGAGGAGGGCCAGTCACATTAGTGATTGCCACAAGCAACTGGTGCAGAATATGATGGAGATGTTTCCATCAACTGTCGTTGGCGGCAGAGAGGAGACTTCCTCCAACAGGCTAACAACTGCCATACGGTCCACACCTGGCAGAGGCACACTCTCCAAGGTCTGGGGGATGTTAATGGCACCCCTCTCGCCAAACTACCGGCACTGAGGGGCCTAGTGTTACCAGGAGGGATAAGTATAGGTGCATGTTGCGTGAGTACCTGGCCGACCACAGCCCTGTCCTCTCCGATTCCTCTGCGCCTTATACCTATTGGGTCTCCAAGTTGGATTTGTGACTGGAACTTGCTCTGTACACATTGGAGGTTCTTCCTGCCCTGCTTCCAGCGTGCTATCAGAAAGGGTCTTCAGCGCTGCCGGTGGCATAATTACAGATAAGCGCAGCCAGCTGTCAGCTGACAGTGCTGACCGACTGACGCTGATCAAAATGAACAGCCACTGGATAGACCCATAATTTTCATGTCCACCAGTGTCAAGCACCCCAACATGAAGTTTCATGTGTGTGCTCACCCTCTACAATTCCTCCTCCTCCTCATACTCCTCCACCGTCAGCGTTGCACAATTTTGCTCCTACTAGGCTCAATCCACCCAAATTTCCCCAAACTCTGCTGGTTACAGTCTCAATCCACCCTGATTCCCCCAAACATTGCTGGTTAGAGGCTCAATCCACCCTGATTCCCAAAAACTCTGCTGGTTAGAGTCTCAATCCACCCTGATTCCCCCAAACTCTGCTGGTTAGAGTCTCAATCCACCCTGATTCCCCCAAATTCTGCTGGTTAGAGGCTCAACTCACCCCAAGGGCCAAAAACACTGCTGTTTAAAGGTTCTACTCACTCCAAGGGCCAAAAATACTGCCAGTGCAAGGCTCCACTCACTCCAAGGGCCAAAAACACAGCTGGTGCAAGGATCAACTCACTCCATGGGCCAAAAACACTGCTGGTGCAGGGCTCTACTCACTCCAAGGGCCAAAAACACTGCTTTTTAAAGGCTCTACTCACTCCAAGGGCCAAAAACACTGCTGGTACAAGGCTCTACTCACTCCAAGGGCCAAAAACACTGCCAGTGCAAGGCTCTACTCACTCCAAGGGCCAAAAACACTGCCAGTGCAAGGCTCTACTCACTCCAAGGGCCAAAAACACTGCTGGTACAAGGCTCTACTCACTCCAAGGGCCAAAAACACTGCCAGTGAAAGGCTCTACTCACTCCAAGGGCCAAAAACACTGCCAGTGCAAGGCTCTACTCACTCCAAGGGCCAAAAATACTGCCAGTGCAAGGCTCCACTCACTCCAAGGGCCAAAAACACAGCTGGTGCAAGGATCTACTCACTCCAAGGGCCAAAAACACTGCTGGTGCAAGGCTCCACTCACTCCAAAGGTCAAAAACACTGCTGTTTAAAGGCTCTACTTACTCCAAGGGCCAAAAACACTGCTGGTACAAGGCTCTACTCACTCCAAGGGCCAAAAACACTGCTGGTGCAAGGCTCCACTCACTCCAAAGGTCAAAAACACTGCTGTTTAAAGGCTCTACTTACTCCAAGGGCCAAAAACACTGCTGTTTAAAAGCTCTACTCACTCCAAGGGCCAAAAACACTGCTGGTACAAGGCTCTACTCAAGCCAAGGGCCAAAAACACTGCCAGTGCAAGGCTCTACTCACTCCAAGGGCCAAAAACACTGCCGGTGCAAGGCTCTACTCACTCCAAGGGCCAAAAACACTGCCGGTGCAAGGCTCTACTCACTCCAAAGGGCAAAAAAACAAATCTCTGCTGGTTAAAGGCTCAACTCACCCAAAGGGCCAACAAATCTCCGCTGGTACAAGGCTTAACTAAGTTAAAGGGCCTAAAACTCTGCAGGTAAAGGCTGAAGTCACCTCAAGGGCCTCAATCTCTGCTGGTAGCTCAGTTTAAGGACCTCTAACTTAATTTGGAAGGGCTCACGTTAAGGGCCAGAAAAGTGAATTTTGGAAGGTCTTACCACATCACACACACACACACACACACACACACACACACACACACACACACACACATCCACAATGACAGTTAAGGTCCATCTGTGGTTGTCATGGGCAACGTGGGTTAAAGGGGTGCTTGGTAATGTTTCTTTAGCTTAAAATTTGGGTTTCTGTCCATCCAATTGGGGAGGAAAGAAGGTTTCCAGGTATTTTCCCACTTTCATAGAGGTGTTTTTGAGTATCAACTGTGACTTGGGCTTGTTAGATGCCCCCAGACATGCTTCCCCTGCTGTCCCAGTTGCATTGCAGAGGTGTTGGCATCATTTCCTGAGGTGTTATAGTGGACTTGGTGACCCTCCTGAGTCAAATGGTGGGATCCCCTGAACCAAAGTATTTTTCCCCATAGACTATAATGGGGTTCGATATTCATTCGAATAATCGAATATTGAGGGTCTATTCGAAACAAATAACGCATATCGAATATTTCACTGTTCGCTCATCTGTATTCACAAATAAACGTATCCAGGTGTTAGAATGGCCAAGTCAAAGTCCAGACCTGAATCCAATCGAGAATCTGTGGAAAGAGCTGATGCTGCTTTTCACAAACTCTCTCCATCCAACCTCACTGAGCTCCAGCTGTTTTTCAAGGAAGAATGGGCAAGAATTTCAGTCTCTTGATGTGCAAAACTTATAGAGACAAACTCCAAGCGACTTGCAGCTGTAATTGCAGCAAAAGGTGGCGCTACAAAGTATTAACGCAAGGGGGCCGAATAATTTAGCACATCCCACTTTTCAGTTTATTTGTAGAGATGAGCAAACGCCGTTCGATCGAATTGATAATTGATCGAATATCTACCCTAATACCTTCCCTGACACTTTTTTTTTGCACCAATAATTGCACAGGGGAGGTGGGACAGGAACTACGACAACGGATATTCGTTCGAATAGTCGAATAAAGAGATGCTATTCGTAACGAATATCGAATATCGAACATTTTACTGTTCGTTCATCTCTATTTATTTGTTTAAAAAGTTTAAAATATCCAATAAATTTCGTCCCATTTCACAATTGTGTCCCACTTGTTGATTCTTCCCCCCAAAAAAATTTAAATTTGATATCCTTATGTTTGAAGCTTGAAATGCAGCAAAAGGTTGAAAAGTTCAAGGGGACCAAATGCTTTTGCAAGGTACTGTACTTTGAGATCAAATAAACAGATAACTGCTTTATAACAGATACTTTCTACTTTATAATAGATTAGCCCCTGCCCGCGTCTTTGTCTGCGAGTTTTGGCGACAATGATCCGCCTATATTCAGCAAATTGCTGCCATGCCATGGTTTGGCTGCTCTGGCGTTTCGCCAGCTCTCATGCTGTCCTGCTGCTGAACTTGTTTCTTACACTGTGCCTGTGATTGTTCTGGCATCTCAGTAGCTTTCTGGGACACCATATAATGAGCGTGTTGTTGGCATCAATGATCCGCATGCTCCGCAGTTTCGGCAACTATCAAGCTGGCCTGCCGCCGAACTTGTTCCTCGCACCGTGCCTGTGATTGTTCCGGCATCTCAGCAGCTCGCTGGGATGCCATATAATGAGTGTGTTGTTGGCATCGATGATCCCCCTCAGCTCTGCTTCAGGAGTCTGTTGACTTTTGGCTACCTTCATAGAGAGGTAACAGACCTGGCTCTATCAGCCTGCTGGAAAGAGAAGTAATATAGTATGTGAACATAAATTCATAACAGTTGTGAAGCCATGCTATTTACCAGGATAAAAAGTAACCTGTGTGTTAATCCAGGTTACAAACTATCTATTCAAATGATATTCTGTGAGGTGCAAGCTTAAAGGGATCCTATCATTGGATACCCTTTTTTTCTCGATAATGTGTAGGAATAGCCCTAAGAAAGGCTATTCTTCTCCTATCTTTAGATGTCTTCTCCGCGCTGCCATTTGGTAGAAATCTGGGTTTTCTTCTGTATGCAAATGAGTTCTGTTGCAGCACTGGGGTCTGTCCCTAGCGCTCAAACAGAACTGGGGGCATCCCCAAAGCTGCGAGAGAAATCTCCAGCAACACCTCTATCTTCTTCTGGAACAGCCTTCTCCCTGCGTCTTCTTCCGCCCTGGGTTTCAGTCTTCTAGACTTGGGCCGAGTCGACTGCATATGCCCGTGCCACAAGAAAATGGCTGCTTACACCAGCTTAGTGTGTAAATGGCCACAAGAAAATGGCTTTTTGAGTCAACCCACGCTAAGAGGATTTCTTATTTCAATAGTTAATTTGTATCCTAGCATTATGACTCACTGTAATAATGCACATTCCTCACTTTCAGCTAAATTCTTATATGAAAAAGAGTTTCTGGAGGGAAAGAAATATATATACATATAGCCTTATTGTTTCGTTTCCTATATTAGGCTACTAGGACCAGGTGATTGTGGATCTCAGCTACCGCCCCATGTCCACCTGTCCACCTTGTTTCACACCCTATGCCCACACAAATAATTTCCCACAGGTAGCTCCTCATTCACTAATAGTCATTCTATTAGCACTGATATAAGAGGATAAGTGCATTGTTCTAAAAAGATTATAGCCCTCTATGCATTTCCCCCCCTCTTGGTATTCCTCAGGAGGTAATTTATATAAATAAAGGACTCTAAATGATGATAATGTGGTTAAAACTGCAGATCCCTCGGTCCTGGTGATGGACCATGGTACTTCTTTGGAAGCCGCATAGGGTGGCAATCACCACGTCCAATTAAACCCTCAAACCATACCCCTCATTTACGCCCCCTGTGGCGCGCCACTTCCTGATTGCATGATAGCGTAGCTACACTTCCGGAGCATCTAGGAGTAGCTATGGTGATCCTGACGCTTCCCCCCACATCGCGACTCGAGCCACGATCAAATAGAAGGTAAGTATTAACAGGTAAGTATGTTTTCCTCCACAGTGTTCAATCTCAGGATTCAGTATTGATCTCTAAACCATTCTAACCTGCTTACATTGTAGCAATAAGTGATAGATCATCACTATGGAAAGAATACCACTGATTATCAATACTATTATAATTTTTATCAGCGTTCATCATCATTGATCATTGCCTCCTCGTTGACACTATTCATCAAGGATGCTGCATATATTTCGCCTCTCGATGCCAATCCTATACTGCTGATTCTATATTTTAGCCACAATAAATTCATTGCTTCATCATAAGCACTATACTATAAAGAGAGGATACTAAACAATGCACCAAGGCTGTGCTGGCCATGAGGTCCATCCAAAATTACCCTCACAGTTTCTGTCACTTACACTATGTCCATAACTGTCGGCTGGCAATGGCCAATCTCCTGAAATGTCACTGGGACTAACTTATATCAGCAAGTCTGACCAGAGTACTCCAGCTTCCACCTCCTCACTCCTCCTAAGGAGGGAGAAGAACAGTAGCTCATCTTCTCCCCCTAACAAGAATGAGGACACAAAGCAAAATATCATCAAAAATACTGAGACCCCTCACAATTTTTGTATTTTATAACACAGAAAGTAAAGTGTGTTAGCATGAGGCCTTACTGACCAGAACATTATCCCGCTGTCCATCTGCTTTATCTGCTTGTAGTTGTATTAGTTTAGCTTTTTAGAGACTGTATATATAATATTCACTTACCTGTCAGTTCTCGGGTAAGTCGGTGACCATGTTCATCCAGTACGATTTGCTCCACCAGAGCGTCACCTAATGAGAAATGACATGGATTATCTAGTATATAAATGTACATATATAATATAAATATGGGCTTATACAGTGACCAGGACAAGATGTAATAACCCTAAAGTTAAAACAGAGAAGAATGCCCCGGCCCCTTGCACCTCCATTGTACCCTGATCACTGAAGTCCAATGATTTAGTGCCCAGTTTTGAGGTTACTAAGACTAGAAGTTAACAAGTTCTTCAGATTTAGGTATTTAGTCTATAAATCCAGTCAAAAGGTAGAGCATCCCCGGCAAAGAGTGTGGTCTATAAGTCAGGATCTGCAGCCTAACTCATCGAAGACACAGAACAGCCATAGACTATGTTCCCTGTAATTGCATGTGTAATAAATGGAACCAATCAGAATACAGTGACATAGCAACCTATGTATATAAGTGTGTGTAACCAAAAACTCAAAGCCAAGATGAAATATCCACACAAAACTCAACAATAAAATGATCAATGCAACGTTGTTACATATATATGTTAGAATTAGAGATGAGCGAGTAGTGAAATATTCGATATTCGTTTCGAGTAGCCCCTCAATATTCGACTATTCGATCGAATATTGAATCCGATTATAGTCTATGGGGAAAAAAATGTTCATTTCAGGGGAAACCACACTTCAACTAAGGAGAGTCACCAAGTCCACTATGACACCTCAGGAAATGATGCCAACACCCTAGAATGCAACTGGGACAGCAGGGGAAGCATGTCTGGGGGCATCTAACATGCCCAAGTCACTGTATTACCCCAACATCACAGCCTAACAACTACACACTCTAAACTCAATATGGAAAGTGGAAAAATACCTGGAAACCTTCTTTCCTACACAATAGTATGGATAGAAACAAACATTTAAAGCTAAAGAAACATTAGCAAGCACCCCTTTAAATTACATTGCCCATGACAACCACAGATGGCATAGGCAATGGGAAATCCAACAGCCCCCACCCTTAACTGTCATTGTGTATGTGTGTGTGATGTGGTGAGACCTCCAAAAATTACTTTTCTGGTCACTTGAGCCCTTCCAAATTAAGTTAGTTAGAGGCTCTTAAGCTGAGCCCTCCCAAACTTAGCTTCAGGCCCTTGGTGTGAGTTGAGCCTTGTACCAGCAGAGTATTAGGCCTTTGAAGTCAGTTGAGCCTTGCACCAGCAGTGTTTTACTTTTTGGCCCTTGGGGTGAGTAGAACCTTTAACCAGTAGACTTAGTTTTGGGCCCTTGGGGTGAGTCCTAAAAAATTACATTTCAGGCCCTTGGGGTGAGCCCTAAAACATAAATTTTGAAGCCCTTGGGGGAGCCCTAAAAATTATTTTTTAGGCCCTTGGGGATGAGCCCTAATATTAAAATTAATGGGTGGGGGTTTAAACATTTGTTAACGGTGAAGGGAACTTGTGTGCTGGCACAGACACATGGAACTGTGTCTCCTCAGTACTGTATATGGGACATGCTGGTTGTGGGTCCACAATATCTGCTATCCACCCTAGCATAGGCTACTGGTGCTCGGGCCTCGTCAGCACTGCACCCTGCTTGATGTTGTGGTACTGCTGGCTACCCCTCTCCAGTATGTAATTGGAGTCAAGCTACTGCGGCCTGGATCCCCAGCTGGATTTACTCTTCCATGTCCCCGTCCTTGTACCCTTGTGCTACTGACGAGGGGCACTGCTGGCAGCCCCTCTCCAGTAGCTGAACTGTGGACTGGATCTCAGCTGGATTTCCACGTCCACGTGTTGCCCCTCGTCCCTTGATGCTACCCTTACACATCTTTGGCAGGTTTAGTGTATGTGTACACTGTTCCTGCAGTGTAGCTCTGAAAAGAGCTGTTGTTCATTAGAGATCAGATTAGAGAGCAAACACTGTTGTATCGAATAGGTATACGATCGAATATCATGGCGTTCTATGTATTCGTTCACAATCGAATACCAGGCCACATACGCAGTAAAAATTTGTATCCCCTCCTACCTTCCCTGGCATGTTTTTTGCACCAATAACTGTGCAGAGGAGGTGGCATAGGAACTACGACAACGGAGGCAGTGAAAAAAATTGAAAAAAACCCATTGGCTGCCGAAATCAGGTGATCTCCCATTTATAAGAATAGTCCAGCCCAATATTTGTCATTTCGCGGTGAGAGATAGGGAGAGAAACATATCTGCTGAGGGCTAGATAGCGATTAGCTTCAGATAGGCAGGGAAGAACTAAAGAAGAAAACCAACAGCTCTTTTCAGAGCTATACACTACAGGGACATCAGTCCAGCTTTCCCTGGACGGTGGAAAACAGGGATACACAACAGATACAAGTTCATATATAGCGGAGAAACAGCTTTCATTTTTGGCTGTCCGCACACAGAATAGCCAGAATCCACAGCAATTACAAGTTCATATAGAGCTAAAAAAAAGCCTTGAATTTTGAAGGGGTCCTGAAAAATAGCAGCAATCCAAAGCAGTTATAAGTTCATATATACAGTGTTGGCCAAAAGTATTTGCACCCCTGTAATTCTGTCAGATAATACTCATGTTCTTCCAGAAAATGATTGCGATCACAAATTTGGTATTATTATCTTCATTTAATTTGTCTTCAATGGAAAACCACAAAAAGAATTGTCTAAAAGCCAAATTGGAAATAATTCCACATAAAACATATAAATGAGGGTGGACAAATGTATTGGCATTGTTTGAAAAATCATGTGATGCTTCTCTAATTTGTGTAATTAACAGCACCTGTTACTTACCTGAGGCACCTAACAGGTGGTGGTAATAACTAAATCACACTTGTAGCCAGTTGAAATGAATTAAAGTTGACTCAACCTCTGTCCTGTGTCCTTGTGTGTACCACATTGAGCATGGAGAAAAGAAAGAAGACCAAAGAACTGTCTGAGGACTTGAGAAGCAAAATTGTGAGGAAGCATGAGCAATCTCAAGGCTACAAGTCCATCTCCAAAGACCTGAATGTTCCTGTGTCTACCGTGCGCAGTGTCATCAAGAAGTTTAAAGCCCATGGCACTGTGGCTAATCTCCCTAGATGTGGACGGAAAAGAAAAATTGACGAGAGATTTCAATGCAAGATTGTGCGGATGGTGGATAAAGAACCTTGACTAACATCCAAACAAGTTCAAGCTGCCCTGCAGTCCGAGGTTACAACAGTGTCACCCCGTACTATCCGTCAGCGTCTGAATGAGAAGGGACTGTATGGTAGGAGACCCAGGAAGACCCCAGAGACATAAAAAAGGCAGGCTGGAGTTTGCCAAAACTTACCTGAGAAAGCCCAAAACATTTTGGAAGAATGTTCTCTGGTCAGATGAGACAAAAGTAGGAAAAGGCCTCAACATAGAGTTTACAGGAAAAAAAGAGGCCTTCAAAGAAAAGAACATGGTCCCTACAGTCAGACATGGCGGAGGGTCCCTGATGTTTTGGGTTGCTTTGCTGCCTCTGGCACTGGAATGCTTGACCGTGTGCATGGCATTATGAAGTCTGAAGACTACCAACACATTGTGCAGCATAATTTTGGACCTAGTGTGAGAAAACTGGGTCTCCTTCAGAGGTCAGGGGTCTTCCAGCAGGACAATGACCCAAAACACACTTCAGGTCAGCACTAGAAAATGGTTTGAGAGAAAGCCCTGGAGACTTGTAAAGTGGCAGCAATGACTCCAGCCCTGAATCCCATAGAACACCTGTGGGGGAGGGGAGATCTCTTGGTGGCAGTTTGGAGAAGGCCCCCTTCACATCTCAGGGGGGACCTGGAGCAGTTTGCCAAAGACGAATGGTCTAAAATTCCAGCAGAGACTTGTAAGAAATTCATTGATGGTTACCGGAAGCGGTTGTGCGCAGTTATTGTGTCTAAAGGTTGTGCTACCAAGTATTAGGCTGAGGGCGCCAATACTTCTGTCCGGCCCATTTTTGGAGTTTTGTGTAAAATGATCGATAATTTGACTTTTTTTTCATTCTCTTTTGTGTTTTTTCATTGCAAGCAAAATAAATGAAGATATTACCAAAGAGTTTGTGGTTGTAATCATTTTCTGGGAGAACACAGGTATTATCTGACGGAATTGCAGGGGTGCCAATACTTTTGGCCAACACTGTACCTGAGAAAAAACTTTAATTTTGGAGTGTCCTGAAAAATAGCAGCAGTCCACAGCAGTGACTAGTTCATATAGAGCTGAAAAAAGCCTTCAATTTTGGGGGAGTCCTGAAAAATAGCAGCAATCCACAGCAGTTACTTCTTCCTATATACGTGCAAACCTGCTTTTCAGGCTGTGAAACCCCAAAACAAGGATACAGAGCAATTAGGTCAGGCTATGTCCGCTCAATCCAGATATCCAGGGTGTGTACCCCCAAAACCTAGGTGGGAGAGACAGAAATTCAGTCAGGCCATGTCCGCTCAATCCAGATATCCATGGTGTGTAAACCCAAAAACCTAGGTGGGAGAGACAGAATTTCAGTCAGACTATGTCCGCTCAATATAGTTGTTCACAGTGTGTAACCCCAAAACCTAGGTGGGAGACCCAGAATTTCAGTCAGGCTATATCAGCTCAATCCAATGTTTTGGTCAATCCAGTATTGTTTGCTCTCCATGATGTGAAATATGCGTTAGACTGTTGAAAAGCAACCCAACATGAAGTCAGCCATGTGTGCCAGTGTGTTACTTGGCATGACTTTGCTGCCCCCAACTGTAAGGGTCACTCTCCATTTCCTCCATTTTCCACTCCCCTTCACACCATCCATGCTGAAACAATGGGATGCACTGCAGTGCACCCTCAAGCCTCGTGTGGGACAGTGACATGGAATGCCACTTCATCCCCCTCGTCTTCCTCCACCAGCCAATGGTGCGAAGATGACAGGAGTGTGCTCTGAATGTTTTCAGCCTAGCAGAGGCTACTTCTCACTTACAAAAATGGCCACACTTTGACCAGTATATCAGGCACAATGGTGTAGGTTTCAAAAAACCTTTGCACCAACAAGTTGAAAACGTGGGCCATGTGTGGACCGTGTTTAAGTTTGGCAAGCTCCAGATCTGCTACCAGGTTCCGGCCATTATCACATACGCAAAAATGCCTGGCCCCAGATGCCGCAGGGAAAAACACATTGCCATCTCAGCCAGGATGGCATTCCTGACCTCGGAGGCAGTGTGTTGTCTGTCCCCCAAGCTGATGAGCTTCAGCATGTCCTGCTGACATCTCCCCACGACAGTGTTACAGCGTTTACCGCTTGTAGCTGGGGTGGAGGTTGCAGCGTAGTAGGCTTTCAGTTAACCCCTGCCATGAATTTTGGGCTCGGAGAGGAGATAGGCCAACCCAGGTTGCACCCCAGGCCCAGACTCCACTACATTAACCCTGCCTGTCACCCAGAGCTCCCATATGGTGACAGAAGGCCTGGGTATCCAGAAGCATAAACGCCAACATCTCCAGGTCCAGCAGTTTTTAGATGAGGCCGTTAAAGGCTTGGGCATGTGGGTGGCTTGCGCTGTACGTCTGCCTGCAATGAAACGCCTGGGAGATGGGGAGTGGCTGGGAAGAGGCGCATGATGGTGCAGGTCAAAAGAGTTGAACTCCCCAATGTGTCAGAGACAGATGTGTAGGTGTCTTTTCATCATAGCCTTACACCATACTGGGCTGGACTTTCATTTTGTGCCAAAAAGTGGTCAAGACAGCGATCCCTGAGCTAATCCCGTTACACCATCCATTGCCAACTGCAGCACTGAAGTTACCATCTCTGGAAGTGGTACAACTTCTTTCTCTGCATTTAGCCATGCTCGATGCTATGCTAGCTGACTACATTTGGTTGCTCCAGGGTTCTCTTAATGCATATCGCCAAGGGGCATCAGATGTGTTTTTCAGCACTGAGGCCACCTCCTCTGAGATTTCAAAGGAACTTCACAAGAGTTGTGTATTGCAGAAAAAGAAATGAGAAAATAAGTGTAGGGCACAGAGGGATCGGAGAGGACAGAGCTGGGGTCGGCCAGGTACTCCCACAACATGCGCCTATACTTGTCCCTCCTGGCGACACTAGGCCCCTCAGTGGCGGTAAGTTGGCCAGGGGGGGCCATTAACGTGTCCCAGACCTTGGAATAAGCCTTGCAACAGGGTAAAGTTTTGCATGAGTGGCCTTGCTGCCTTTGAACATGCCTTTGCCTGTAGCCACTGTTTTTGCTGCTTAGCTTGCCTCCACATCTACACTGTTTTCGCCCCTAGACATCACCCCAGTCTATGCCTCTGCTTCTAGCCACCTTTTTTGTTGCTTAGCTTGCCTCCACATCTACACTGCTTTAGCCTCTAGACATCACCCCAGTCTATGCCTCTGCTTCTAGCGACCTTTTTTTGTTGCTTAGCTTGCCTCCACATCTACACTGCTTTCCCCTCTAGACATCACCCGTGTCCATGTCGGGTTGGTGGCCTCGTCGTCCACCAACTCCTCTTCCAATTGCTCATTGTCCCCTTACTGCAAACCACACATAACCACAGCTCGGGCCTGGTCTGCGTTGTACCCTGAACCCTGTTTTACGCAGCTGCCATATCCGGAATTGTGATGAGCGCATGCTAATGTTTCATGTCCAGTGGAAAGGATGGGATAGGATTTCACATAAGTCTGCCACCCATGGAAACTCATGGTGCAGAAACTGAGGGAGCTGACTTTGATTAACCCTTGGGTTTTGGAGATGGAACTCCATCAAAGGTCTCTGCAGCTCACACACCCTGCTTAACATATGGTATCTAGGGTTTCAGCGTGTGGGGATGTCGCACAACAGCCGGTGTTCGTGGCAGATGGAGGCATTGCTGGAGTGTTTTGAGGCTAGCAGCGGCTCCTGTACACTTGCGAAAGTAGACGCACAAATGACGCACTTTCACCAGTAGCTCGTGTATATGTATGTTTTCAAAAAATTTTGCACCACTAAGTTAGACGTGGGCCAGGCATGGAACGTGTTGGAGGCTGGCAAGCTCCAGAGCCGCTACCAGGTTCCTGCCGTTATCACACATGACAAACATGCCTGGCCCCAGGTGCAGCAGGGAAAAACACATTGCCATCTCAGCCAGGATGGCATCCCTGACCTCGGAGGCAGTGTGCCGTCTGTCCGCCAAGCTGATGAGCTTCAGCGTGGCCTGCTGACGTCTCCCCACGCCAGTAGCTGGGGTCAATAAAACGGAGGAGGAGGAGGAATATTGGGCGGGGAGACAAGGCAGGCCGCCACAGTTTGCGATCCGGTCCCAGCCTCAACTACATTCAGCCAGTGTGCCGTGATTGAGATGTAGCGTCCCTGGCCGCATGCACTTGTCCACGCGTCGTGGTCAAATGGAACTTTGTGCAACTTAGCGCAGAACTTAGAGCCCGCCTGATGTTACAAGTGCAAGGCTCAACTAACCCCAAGGGCCAAAAATACTGCTGATGCAAGGCTCTACTCAACCAAAGGGTCAAAAACTAAATCTCTGCTGGTTAAAGGCTCAACTCACCCAAAGGGCCTAACATTCTGCTGGTGCAATGCTCAACTTAATTAAAGATACGTTTAGATGGCTTCTTTCCAAACCGAGGGTGATTCCTTTCGGTAAGATGTGATGGCTGTTTCCAGCCCTGTTTATCCTGGTTGATCGTGTTCAGTAATGAGGCCAGCTCAGCATGAGGATCTTGTATGTTAGGTTGTCCATGCCCACTAATATGCATGAAGACTCGATCACAGTAAATGTCCTTATTTTTCTCCAATTCAATCTCTGAATGAACTGCTCTGAAAGATGGCCTACACAATGCTGCAATGACAATCACTTGCTTTTCCTGTTCTGGTTCCAAAGAATCTTGTGTCTTGCTTGAAGAAGAGACCATCTTAGTCTGACTGCTGGTTGCTTGTGCTGCAGCATGTGGAGTTGGGTCTGTCAGCCTTGTGATGAACTTCTCATTCTGGATCCCATTACTTTCAACAGTCTCTAAAGTCTTTTGACACTTTGAATTTTGTTCAGTTCCAAAGGACTCTGTGTTTACATTTGGCTCAGTCGCAGCTCCAGGACATGCCTTGGAAGGCAAGGTTTCCTTTAGTGGCTCCATCTCAGCAGGATGATAATGATGAAGTTTTGTTAAATCTGGTGTCGGAAGGGAAAGTGATTTCTGATCTACAGCTAAAGTACTGGAGCATGTTTGGACTATTAACACCTGATCAGAACCCTGTAGAGGTAATGTAGAGTCCCATATTAGAGGACCATTACCGCTAGTAGTGGTTTCAGCCAATTCTCCACCTTTGCAATCCTCTAAATAAAAGTTACCCCAGGACTTGGTGCCAAAATATCAATTTCACAATCAAAATCAAGGTCAATGTCTGGGTCCTCAGTCCAATCCACTGCATCAATCCCACAAAATGAGAGTGATGGTTCTGGAACCACTGTTTTAGGGGCTAAGAATTTTAAAGGGGTTAGTACTCTGCTGGTGCAAGGCTCAACTCACCCAAAGGGCCTAAAACTCTGCAGTTAGAGGCTGAAGTCACCTGAAGGACCTCAATCTCTGCTGGTAGCTCAGCTTAAGGGTCTGGAACTTAATTTGGAAGGGCTCACGTTAAGGGCCATAAAAGTGAATTTTGGAAGGTCTTACCACATCACACACACATCCACAATGACAGTTCAGGGTGGGTACTGATGGACTTCCCATTAGTACCCACAGTTCCCATAGATGCCCCCAGGCATGCTTCCCCTGCTATCCCAGTTGCATTGCAGAGGTGTTGGCATCATTTGCTGAGGTGTGATAGTGGATTTGGTGACCCTCCTGAGTCAAATGGTGGGATCCCCTGTAGCAAAGCATTTTCTCCCATAGACTATAATGGGGTTCGATATTCGATCGAATAGTCGAATATTGAGTGGCTATTTGAAACGAAAAACGAATATTTTACTGTTCGCTCATCTCTATTGTTCATGAATGTTTTCCTGCCTAGCAGAAGCTAGGAAATATAAAAAACAAAAAAACTTGATAGTCTTCAGTAGTTGATACCTTTTTAATGGCTAACTAATAATGATGACAGAATATGACGTTTCGGAACTCTCGGCTGACACTATTCTTATAAATCCGAGGTTCCCTGATTTAGCCAGCCAATTACTTTTTCCTATTTTCTTTTTTTTATGCCTATGTTGTCCTACTTCCTGTCCCACCTCCCCTGCACAGTTATTGGGGCAAAAAAAGCGCCAGGGAAGGTGGGGGGGATACAAATTTTTACTGCGTTTATCGCGTGGTATTCGATCAGAATCAAATATATATAGTATCCTAATATTCAATCGAATACCTACTCGATCGAACGGTATTCGCGCATCTCTAGTTAGAATACAATTAAATAAAACCATAAAACTAAGTGAGGGGGTCACAAAAATAAGAAAGAGCACATACACAGTGTTACCTGTATGACGGACACATCACATACACAATGCTACCTGTATGACGGACACATCACATACACAATGTTACCTGTATGACAGACACATCACATACACAATGTTACCTGTATGACGGACACATCACATACACAATGTTACTTGTATGAAGGACACATCGCATACACAATGTTACCTGTATGACGGACACATCATATTCACTATGTTACCTCTATCATGAAACTCCTCCAGTACAGCGCGCAGGCCGGGGGTACCCTGATCCTTCTGTATGACATGAAGACTAACCCACAATGCTATCAGAGCTTCTCTTCTTCCTTTGAAAATATCCTGTAGTAAAGTCCGGGCCAATGTTTTTCTATCATTTTCTAAACCAAGGTAATGCTATAAAACAGGATACATAAGGGTCATTATTATAAAGCAAAAGGTTAAGACACTTACAGGTATATTCCATGTCAGTTTTTCCTATAATGTTTTGGTCCAAAGAAAGTTAAATCAATGAAATGATTGTAACAATAACAATCAGATTATTCCCATGAACTAATGACGACCTAATGTACTGTATATGTGGTGGTGGGGCAGATTACTGGAAACGCCACACCCAGTTTGGATCATAAATACCTTCTTCCATTGTCACATTCTGAAAGCCAGAACTTTAGGGGACACTGCAGGTGGGAAGATACATATTCTAAGGATGCAACAGAAGAACAAGAATTTAAGACTATGTATATAAATTACAGGTATTGTAGAGGAATATAGGGAAGAAGAGCATTTAAGGGAGGGATGGGGAGAAGGGGGCTCTGACTCTGCTGGTATCACCTTGTTTGGCACTCCATGTGCCTCTTCCATGGTCCAGAATCTTGTTGAATTTTTCCATAAAGTCAGCTAGCATATGTGACATGTGGTTAGTTGTTATGATTAGTGATGAGCAAAGTTTTGAAAAATAGGATTCGGCCGCTTCTCCGGATTTACCAAAAAGATTTGATTCCTTCGGAAATAATTCCCTGTGAATAGTGATAAAAAACAGGGGGCGGGGCCTAACTGTCACTGCTAATGGACGTCTGAGCCTGCAGCTCTGTTAGCCACACAGCCGAAAGCCTTCCCTACCGCTTCTTCGGAGCTCAAAATGGGCAAGAATACAAGAGACAGAGGAGGGGAACCTCCGAGCACCCCGATAAACAAGGTGAACGCTGTGGATGTTCAGAAATTCTTTAGGAAAAAGTCGTTGCAGTCGCCCAACGTGGCGCGCAAGATGGCGCCTGATGACTTACCTGAGGAGAATGTGGACGACTCCGACCTGAAGAGCACTTTGGGTCCAGAGCGCTCAGATTTCATCTCTGGCGGCATAACGAAGTCCTTCTTCCGCAAGGCGCTGGCACAGGCTATAGCTTCAGTCATGGCAGAGATCGTGGGAATTCGCGCCAATCTGCAGGCTCTGATTGGTCTGCGTGGACTCACTGGAAAGCGCCACCTCCTCCATTTCAATGCACTCTGCTCGTGCTGAACATCATAATACCAGCCATCATGCCCACCTGAACCGTACATACGACATGCTGGAGGATTTAGAGAACCGCAATCGCAGGCGGAACCTCTGCATCATGGGACTCCCTGAACAGGACACAACGGAGGATTTAAAAGAGGTAATGGCATCCATTTTTTCCACCCTTGTAGGCCCAGACCGGGTGGCCACTGTACAAATCGAGAGGGTGCATAGAGCAGTCCACCCTAAGCCACCCCCGAATGAGCCACCTACAGATATGTGCGGCCTCATAACTTCAGTGGACACCACTTGCTTGCTGCAAGCAGCCAGAGAAAAAAGACCATTAATACATGATGGCTCTGAGGTACAAATTTTTCAGGACTTAGCCCTGACCACCCTAGCTAAGCGCCGCATGCTTAATCCTCTTCTGGAGACATTTCGTGAAAAGGGGATTCAATATGCCTGGCTATTCCCCTTTGGGCTTGCTATATTGAACCAAAGCCGCAGGATCATTGTGAAAACCACGGAGGATCTCTCCAATGTGTGGCGCGTACTAGACATACCGCCAATACAAATACCTTCGTGGTTGCAGACATCTCTGCATGGCTGCAATTACCAAACATTGATGTAGAGGAAGCACCCAGAAGATTAAAATCGCCTAAGAACAAGAAATCCTTTACATGCAGGAATCTTCTTGATTTGGGCTAATCTACAGGTGATCTCCACTTGTGACTTTTCTTCTCCTTCTTCCTGTTATGGAACATTGCTGATTGAAAGTTTTAGTGGTCCATGCCATCGGGTTATACCAGGTCCCTGCCCTGATATAGTACACTGGCTTTCGAGTGCTGACATCTGCGGGATCTGCAGGTCTGTGTTCTATGCATATCCCCGACACGGGACTTCTCCGAATGAGTATCCGGATGGACCTGATCTATTGGTCCCACCAGACTCGCCTATTTTGTTCTGAGTCTCTTTTCTCTAAATGTCTATGCCACAAGCATTATGGAAGGACTACCTCTGTCATCCTTTGGTGAGCCCAATGGGAGGCCTATAAATCCTCCATATTCAGTCTTACAATTGTTGTTGTTCTAGTATTGGATTAGTTTAATCCTTCTATGCATAGTTCATCTGCATAGATGGATAGTGTATAATTGTTCTAAGCACTTTTTCAAACAGTTTCTCACCTTGTTGGATTATGCTTCTCAACAGAGTCACCCCTTTACCCCTTTGTAGCCTCGTGGTCCCAGGTGACGGGAGCTCCACAATCCATATCCAATTCCCTCCCTCTCCCCCCACCCCTTTCCCTTTCCCCTTCCCTGTTTGCTACTTTCATATATGCATAAATGTTTTGGTGCTTTAATCCTTATCACTTGAACTGGAAGGCCTTATCAGCTTGTTTTATGAACAAAATTTCCCCTTCCCTCCCCTACCCCTTCCTTAACCATGTTTCTTAAAAGAGTCATCCTCTTGCCTAGAGCCCGGGGACCTTCACGATCTCGTGGCTCTGGGTGACAGCAACGACGCAATCCATTTCGAATTTCCGCTCCCCTCCGTTATCCCCTCCCTGTTGACTATTTCTATATATGACTCAATGCCTCATGCACATGAATGCTCATCACTTGAACTAAAAACTAAAAGGTCTTATTAGCCTTTCTAGTGAATAAGTTTTCCTCTTCCTTTCCCCCCTCCGTCTCTCACTCCCCCCTTCCCCAAATCCCCCTCCTCCTCATCCCCCCTCCTCCCTCTGTTACCCCCCCTAAATATAGCATATGACATCCTTCCTTATATTAGAATGTCCATTCTGACACTTAGTCCTTGTTACTGCCTAGGTAGGGATAGGCTAGGCTATTTCACGATTAGGAAAACCTCCGTTACCTGCACATTTTTTTTTACAACTTATCTTACGTTGTATTTTTCTACAGTTGACAGGTCAGGTGTTACTGTCAACCAACTAGATAGTTGGTGTGCTCAATTGTATTATCATTCCCTTCCCTCTTCCCCAACAGACTTGAATCATGTTCCGTTTTTTTAGACAAACCCGATACTTCAGGAAGAATAGACCTCCCATCAACCCCTTTATCAACAAAAAGAAAAACCAGGGGAGTGACTCAAAGAGAAAAACGTTTCAGGAGGATCTAAAGGTAATTAATTTATCTTCTCATATTTTGACTGAGGATCAAATAGAGGTCCTGAGCAGAGGCTTGTCCTTCGCCCCGATGGCAAGTTTTATTTATTTTGAGGCAGTTAAAGACTTAGCTCTCTTTTTGCGGAGACTTATGTTTAAGAAACATTTTGCCATGGGAAATTTGGATAATAGTTGTGGAGATTTGGGTGAAAGACAGGCCCTGCAGGACCTATTAGATCTGTTGGAGGAGCAGGAGAAATCAGAGAAATCTGTTCTACCATATCATCTCTGCTGCCGATCACCACATTTCCCCCCTTTTTCACTTTGTCCCCCTATTGACATTTTCTTTAGACTGGTTAGTCGAGATTTTGCATCTCTTTCTGCCAGAATTGAGAATTTTAATCTCAATTTTAAACAAAGACAAGGTCTGCGTCAATTAAAATCTTTGGGGGACGTAGTTATTAAGCCGACTGATAAGGGGGGGAATGTGGTGATCTGGCCCGCAGAAATGTATGAGTGAGAGGCCTTTCGGCAATTGAATAATTCCAGCTGTTATCGTAAACTGGGAGACAATCCTATGCTCCTATTTAAGAAACAGTTGGATGTTATCTTGAACCAGGCAGTGGAGAGTAATATTATAACATCTAATATTAGGGAAGGACTTTTGGTAGAAAAACCTGTGATACCTACTCTCTACCTTTTACCTAAGGTGCATAAGAGTGTCTCCAATCCTCCGGGGCGTCCTATTGTCTTGGGGATTGGGGGCCTCTGTGAGAACCTAGGAAGGTTTGTTGATTATTATCTTCAGCAATGTGTAGAATTACTACCATCCTTCACAAGGGATTCGACTGATATACTTGGCCGCTTGAATGGTCTGCAATTGGAGAGCGACATGTATCTGGTGACATGGGACGTGGAGTCCCTGTACACCTCGATTGACCACAGTCAGGGCCTCCGAGCATCCAATTATTTTTTGCGTTTTTTGAATCTAGACCCAGATTTGACAGCTTTTATTATGGAACTTCTGTATTTTGTTTTGAGACACAAGTTTTTTATTTTCAAGAACCGCCTCTTCCTGCAGCTCCAGGGAATAGCGATGGGGGCCGTCTGTGCCCCCTCTTATGCCAACTTGTTCCTGGGGCTGTGGGAGGAGGAGGTGGTCCAGCATACTGAAGGGTATGAGGGGGTCCTGCTGTGGTCAAGATATATTGATGACGTTTTGTTCATCTTGCGGGGCTCCACGTCGCAATTAGAAAGTTTTCTGTCATCTCTTAATTGCAATGATTGCAATATACGTCTCACTTCCACAATTAGTTACGATCATGTGGACTTTCTTGATATATCCATTAAGCGTAAGGCAGATGGAGTTGTGACTACTGATGTGTTTAGAAAAAGTACCTCTACGAATGTCTTGCTTCATGCCACCTCTTCTCATCATCCTAAAGTTAAACAAGCCATTCCGGTTGGCCAATTTTTGAGAATGAAGTGGATCTGCTCCGATGAAGCAATGTTTGAACGCCAAGCAGATGACTTAACATCAAGTTTCCTGAATCGAGGCTACCGTCGTAAAACTGTATCCTATGGGTACCAGAGAGCTAAAAGTACATCTAGGGATTCATTACTGGTGAGTAAACCTAAAAAAAACCTAATATGTCTTCTCAAGATGCCCGTTTTGTCACAAGATTTAACTGTTAGTGGAGAATGATACGAGATGTTCTCCAGAAACTTTGGGGTTTCTTACACACTGATCAACAGTTATCACAAATTTTACCATCTTACCCTTTAATTACATGGAAACGCTCTAGAAATTTGAGGGACCTACTGACCTCTAGTCATTATGTCCCTGATGTGCTGAAATATATCTTCGGTAGTCGTGGCCCACCCTGGGGTTCTTTTTGTTGTGGGAATTGCGCAGCGTGTAAATACATGTTGCACACTTCCACCTTCAGAAACGCCAGAGGTGATAAGGAATTTAAATATTGCAACATAATTCATGTAATACGGAAGGTGTAATATACTATGGAACATGCCCTTGTGGGCTAATATATATAGGGATGACAAGTAGAGCACTGAAAGTTCGGGTGCTTGAACATGTGGGCAAGATAGTGGCATCAGCAAAATCCAGAGAATTTGAGAAATTACAACCAGTACCCAAACACTTTCGAGATTGCCATCAAAGTGACCCAAGAGGAATCAAAGTACGTGGAATCAATAGAGTGCATCTTGAAAGTAGGGGTGGGGATCTACGCAAGGCTTTGTTGTGTAAAGAAACAAGATGGATAATAGAATTAGATACTTCCACTCCAGCAGGTCTCAATGAGATGGTTAGCTTTAAGTCCTTTCTGTGATTTTTCATTTAGCGTGGCTTTTTAGTTGAATTTAGAGGTCTGTTTTGTTTGTCGCATTTGTTAATTATTGTTGTTTTTGTAGGTTCACCTGTTCTTCCTTGAGACCGGTTTTATTTATTGGATGTCCCTGGCCATATTCCGTTATTATCAACATCTTTGAATCGAGATGTATAATTTTTGCATATGCATTTTTTTGGCACATGCACTTTGTTAGTCTGCACTTTTGGTTCAGAGATGATTATATATATATATATATATATATATATATATATATATATATATATATATATATATATATATATATAAAAAAAATAAAAATTTAAAATATAAATATAAATAATATATATATATAATAAAATAATAAATATAAAATAAAAATTAAATAAAAAATTAAATATTAAAATAATTAAATGGGTAATGATCACTTTTATGATGTTTATTTTCTATGTATTCATGTATCACTTATTTACTTATTGCACTATGTATTTTATGAAATTATTGTAATTATGGTCGTCCTTTATAGTTTATGTATGTTTATGGTGTTGGGATGTTCATGAAATGGTTAAACTTTGTCTTTAAATTTGTACATTATTGTCGAGAGATTTATTTATGAAATTATAATAGAATTTGTGATTATTTAAATTTTTGTATTCCATTCCAATATACATACTGTTGATACCGTTGGTTAATGCTCCCTCTTGTAGCCGCTCATTGCTATTGTGTGTATTGGTAGATGGAGGATGCGTGCGCGATCCTCCTAACTTTATTTACAAACTTACAGAGCGCAGTGACGTCGCCATGTTACGCGTGCGTGGTGACGTCATCTGCGACTCGTGGCCGGTAACATAGGGAGCTTGGCTGACGGTATGTTCATGTACAGATGTTTTTTTTTGTTTTTGTTTTTTTTTTAATGTAGATTGTGAGCCCCACATAGAGCTCACAATGTACATTTTTCCCTATCAGTATGTCTTTGGAATATGGGATGGAAATCCATGCAAACACGGGGAGAACATACAAACTCCTTGCAGATGGTTTTTTGCCCTTGGCGGGATTTGAACACCAGGACTCCAGCGCTGCAAGGCTGCAGTGCTAACCACTGAGCCACTATGTGGCCCCATGTACAGATGTTTTACATGTTATGTTTGATTGTGGGGATATTTATACCGCGTTTTAGACCCTCACTTATTGCCTCCTGACGAAGCTGGGTATCAGCGAAACGTGTGTTGGGAGTTTCCAACAGTCCCATCTTCTGATGTACTGAGAGTCTCCTCCTGTTGAGTATCTCCCCCTGTCGCATTGTTGATCTTTGACCATGTCTTTACCAATGCATATATAAATCTATTTTTTTCTAGCTTACTCTGCTGACATATGGTGGGAGGATAAATGTGGATACATATCTATCATTCTGGTCCAAATAATTACAATTATATTGTCTGGAACATTTCTCCAGTACTTTAGAGTATATATCTTATATCTTGGATATATTCTTGATAGATATTATTATATTTGATACTTTATCCACTTTTCTGATATTATATCTGTATTATAGGGTTCTCTCAGTCCTCATTAGTGGGAGGGTTAGGTGTTACACTGCCACTGATTGTGGGGGGATATTCCCCTTGTCTGTTTTCCCTATTTCATATGTTGTTTATTTGATGTTTATTAATTGTTATTTAATAAATTGTTACTTTTCTATTTTGCGAGTCTTGAGTTGTTTTGGTATTTAGGCTTTGTATTTGGAAGGGAAGGTACAAAATAGGTCATCACACTCTTTACTCTGCAGCATTTGCAGATGACGTCCTATTTTTAGCTGCCAACCCAGAAAAGGGACTCCCAATAATAGTTGAACTTCTTGAATACTATGGTTCCCTCTCAGGATACAAAACAAACCTTGACAAATCAGAGGTCCTCAATGTCTCCATCCCTCCCGCCCTCGCCTCGAGTCTTGCAGCCTCTACTCCCTTTAAACGGACATCGAAATCAATTAAATATCTTGGTATAAAACTAATGGCGGATCCAGCCAATTTGCATATGGAAAATGTTGTTCCACTCTTAACAGAAATCCTCTCTTATCAAAGCATGCCTTTCTCATGGTTTAGGAGGCGTAATTTGTTACAAACTTACGCTTTACCCAAGATCTTATAGAGACTGCATATGGTACCTATACGTCTGTCTCCTCTCTTCTTTAAGTCAGTACGCAGCCTCTTTTCCAAATTCCTTTGACGCACAAATCGCCCTCAACTCTCCCTCAAGCTGCTAATGAAAAGGAAAGCTGCAGGTGGCATTGGGCTGCCGGAAATAGCTGACTATTACAAGGCTGTTCAAGTGAAACGGTGGATCGCCATGACCTCCACTGATGGTCATTCACTGATGGCTGACCTCTCCATTACCACCTTCGGCCCCACCTCCCAATCAAATCTATGGCTGTTCGGCAACCCAGGTTTCAGATCAAAATTAATAGACCCTCTTCTTCTGGGTGCATGTAAAACCTGAAGAGACCTAAGGGACCATTCGGCTCCCTCTCCTTCCCCGATCGTGCCCATTGGCTTAATTTCCAAATTGCTGGGCTGCACGGACGTTTTATGCCCGCATATTTGGAACAGACTACTAACATGAAGGTTTATTGATGTCCTAGACATTAGTATGGGTATTGATTTGCAGAGACTGGAGACAACTCTCTCCAGTAAACCTCTCTCCTTCCTAGACAAACAGCACCTCCACAAATATGTCAATGATTGGAAAGAAGCAAATACTATCTGCTATAATCTCTCCAACTTCGAACGCTCTCTCCTTGCTAAAAACAAGCAACTAACCAAAACCTCCTTCGTCCTAGATACTCATGTAAATCCTCTCAAGGTAGCTAAGCCAGCTTATCTCTATGCTTGGGAAGAAGAACTCCAGATTTCCCTCTCATTTGACCAAATTGGCCAAATCTTGAGCCACTCACATGGCTTTTCGCCCTGCGTGCGTCCCCAGGAGACACATTACAAACTTCTCACTAGGTGGTACCAAACATCCTGTAGACTACACAAATTTAAACTAGCAACCTCTGACCCTTGCTGGCAATATATAGCAGAATGTGTAACCCTATCGCATATTTGGTGGTCATGCCCCAAAATACGGGAATTCTGGTCTGATGTACAACGTTATCCGTAACATCTCTTCTAGCGCTTTTGAACTCACATCAGCATTACTCCTTCTCTCATTGAAATCCCCTGATTACACTCCTTCAAGGAAAAACTTAATCTCTCTTCTCATACTAGCAGTCAACCAACTCATCCCTTGCAAATGAGTAAATATTGACACCCCCCCCACACACACACACACACACACAAAGGAAGAGTGGATTGCAAAAGTTAACACCATTTCCAGATTTGAGGAATTATCCAGTTGGAAGGTGAGAGCACACAATACATACACAAAGATCTGAACCTGTGAGACTACTACCCTCTCCTCCCCCCCCCCTTCCTCCCTCTCCCTTTCTACAAGATTCACCATTGAAGCAACCCATCTCTTCACCCACTCCTCAGTACGTGAAATATAGTACACTTATGAGCACACAACTCAATTTCTATTGTCCTTATAATTGTTTGAATATTTAGTTCTATTCAATTTTGAATTTATCATTTTCTTCTTTCATGTTATACTTTGTATGACTTTACAATTGCTTTTAGTCCACTCTCTGCTGTTATTGAAAAACTTAATAAAAACTTTATAAAAACAAACAACAAAAAACAAACAAAAAACAAAACAGCTATTTCCTGGCTACAGAGCCTGTATAGTGGTGTATATAGTATAGTATATATAGTGGTGTAGAATACTGTCCCTTGCAGTAACACACATGGGGAGTCTGCTGTGGTAGTGAAACAATACAGTGAGTCAGTATGACACGCATATGACAGGCTTCGCTCTTAGAACCACTGCACACTTATTTGGCCAGTTACAGGGCCAAAATTGACTAGATAACTCAAGTATGAACTAAGCCTTACATATCGATGTTAGTGCAAAGCATAAACAATTGTGCAGAGGATTAAGATCCTACTTAAGCTTGAAAGAGCGCACTGCATTGACATGGAGAAGGCATCATAGTGACATAGTGTTGAGGTAAAAGCAACATGAAGAGGCCAAAGAGTGCCCAGTGACAGAGTGTGGCGGTTACAGCAGCCTTAGAAGTCCATACAGTGACCCAGTGACAGATTGAGCAGGCAGCAGCAATGTAACAAGGCCATAAAGTGACCAAGTGGGAGATTGGAGGTTACAGCAACCTTAAGAGGCCATACAATGACCCAGTGGCAGAGTGTGGAGGTAGCAAGAGCATGAGGAGACCATACAGTGCCTGTTGACATACTGTGGGGGTAGTAACAGCCTTAGGAGTTTATACAGTGATCCAGTGGAAGAGTGTGGAGGTTCCAGCAGCCTTAGGAGATAAGGTGATATAGAGTGACAAGGTGTTTTAATGTGATGGTATCAGCAGCCTTAGGAGGCCAAACAGTGACCCTGTGGCAAAGCGTGGAGGCGGTAGCAGCATGAGTAGGCCACAGAGTGGCAAATTGATATAATATGGAGGTAGCAGCAGCCTTAGGACTCCATACAGTGACCTGGTGACAGTGTAGTGAGGCAGCATGGGACATTTAATATGATGCATCAGGCATTGGTGGATGTAAACCACAAAGGCCAGTCTCTCCACATTTTGGTGGACAGGCGAGCTCTCATTGGGGTAACTATGGTTAAACACCTGCTCTGATGCCGCACTACTGGCTGAGCAGGACAGCTTTTCCAGGGCAAACTCGACCAGTGTGGCCCCAAATCCAGTTTGGCTGGCCAGTCCAGCGAATCTTCGATGACAGGTGGCAGAGTGTACTACAATTATGCCACCACCTGCTAGTTCAGGTTTTGCTCTGTGTCTAGCTGCTGATGAGTAGCTTCTTCACTATGTGGGTGAAGAAAACTGCTCATCAGCGACTCTAGGCTAGGGCTAATGTTACTGCCACCCTCCTTGCCCCTTCCCCCTCTTGCCCCCCCCCAGCTACCATGCCAGTGCAAGTTGAGTGCTCAGGGCCTCCTCCCGGTTGGATATGCGAGAGGATAGATGATGGCGCAGATAGGCAGTGGCCAACTTGCTACATAACATATCTCTATAGTAGTTCAGTTTGTCGTCCCTCTCAGTGGGTGTAAAAAAAGCCCCCCATTTTTCCCTGTAGTGAGGGTCTAACACGGTGGAGAGCTAGTAATCATCCCTCTGCCGAATGGTGACAATTTGGCTGTCACTGCGCAATCAAGTATGCATTGGGCCATTTGCACATGGGACTCAGAGGGACTCCCTGTATCCATCTCCACTACATACTGCCAAGGTGAGTCTGGGTCATCTGCCTCATCCTCCTCATCTCCCTCTTGCTGTTCCGATTGCTCCTGCTCCTCTCCTGTAGAAAAAAACACCCATTTGGCTATACATTGGTTTTGCTCCAATGTCCTCCTCATCCTCCTCCTCGCCCAGTTCATCCCTCGCATGGCTCATGTGGCCGTGAAATGTAGACACCATATCTCCAGTCCCCTGACCAGCCAGATATAAAAGCATCTTTTCCAGGATATGAATCAGTGGAATTACGTTGCTTATCCCATAGTCCTAGTGACTGACTAATTGTTATGGTTCTGTGTATATATATAAATAATTTTGTATATTACAGAACCTCTTAGCTGCAAGACACTGCAGCGAGGTCCACAGGCCCTATGGTGGGCGGCTGTATGTCTGAACTGAAATGTGAACTACTGCAAAGACACTGCAGCGTGGTACTTAATGTGAACAGCTGCAAAGACACTGCAGCCTGAACTCAATGTGAACAGTGTGTACTGTGCGACACTCCATGTGAACAAGGTGCAACTAAAACCCTGCCAGTTTAGCTCACTGGCCAAGTGCACCAGTACAAGTGAAACACACGGCTGCCAAGGGTTAACACTCACCCCAGGCCAGCAAACACACACACTTACCCCTGCGACAGCTAGGGGCCACCACAGAAGTTTGGAACATTCTCCTGCACACAGCTTGGAGTTGCCAGGGGAGTTTGCATGCACCCGCACACAGCTAGGAGACATACATGAAGTCAGACAGTACACATAAGCTATCTCAGAGACCATACCTGCTGCAGATCTACAAGCTGGAACGGCGTCTACCGCTCCTAGCCCTGGTGTATCTCTAACAGTTCAGGGCTACCTAACAGCACCCAGGAGAAGCAGAGGAACCCCACACATAGGCCTAGTCTGAAACCTGCCTGAGTACTGGAGCCTATCCCTGCAAACTACTGTCATTCACTCCGTGGACTTAGAGGAGATTTTAGTCAAAGTGTGAGCCCCCGGCAGGCGTCGGTTCACACTATTTAAAGGGAAGTCCCCGCCCAATAGGGCCGGTGGTCATGACCTCACCGCTCATGCTCAGTAGGGGGGAAATGGCACTTAGCTTATGAGCGGCTCCAGAAGTCTGAGCATGCTAAGTAGGGTGAAAGCTGGATGGTTAGACTGACCCACTATGATAGCAACCTGCAGGACCCAATCCTAACACTAATAAAGTGGCCTCCTCAAAGGGACAGAGCAAACGGCAGGTGTCATGCATGAGCTGCCACTGGCTAAGAATAAAGTTAAACAGGGGAATATCTCTGTCCACTTGGATCATCAAGAAAATGTTTATGGCTTTTTTCTGTTCATATACTCGATCCAACATATGAAGGGTTGAATTCCAATGGGTGGAAACATCGCATATCAGCCTATGTTGTTCAAGGAGAGTGTGCTTGGTGGTGTATGAGTGGCTGAAGTGCATGCAACGTTTCTTTGACATTTTTAGGATGTTTTGCAGATGGATGGAACACTTAAGGAAACACTTGACAACCAGATTGAACACGTTAGCCATGCAGGGCGCATGGCTCAGCCATCCTTGACACATCGTCAACATCATGTTCTCCCTGTTGTCGGTCATCATGGTTCAATTTCTTGACTGAGGACATTGAGCAGTTCCTTCTGTGTGAACGTGGAGGCAGAAGTTGCGTCACCTTTCCAAGTTGCTGGTGTGTGTGGGCAGGACCCACATACACCTAGTGGGACGTAAATGACATATATTGTATTTGACCATATTTACAGCACCACATGTCGGCGCTGCCGTGCACTTTGGCAGACACCAACAAGCTCAAGGACTGTCACACCTTCTTTTCTACATATTTGTGTGGGCTGGGACTGTCTTTCTGGTACTGCCTCTCCACCTTGGCTCGCCACAAGCCATCAGTTCTCTGAAAGGTGTAGAGTCCAACACCTGTAAAGGGAGGGACTGCAGCACCAGCAACTTGGACAGGATCACATTCAGCTTCTGCACAGTTGGATGAGTGCACACATACTGTTGCATCTCCGTTATAGATTCCCTGATTGATTGCTGATGCAATGGCTGACTAGAAGGAAGAGCAACTGCTGGAGGAGCAACTGCTGGACACACAGCTTACTTCGGCTGAGGTAATGGAGCCTTGACTGCCTCAAATAGGGTGTGTGGCACTAGGAGATGCAACGGTTCCTACAGTAGGCTGGACCACCACATTGGAGCCATGGCTCTCCCAGGCCACTTTATGGTGATGTTGCATATGTTGACACAGGGATATAGTGCCAACATTGGCACCCTGGCCATGTTTGACCTTCTGACCACAGATTGAACATATGGCCATGTTCACCTTCCCCAGCGGCTTCACAAAAAACTGCCACACTGCCGAGTAGGTGATTTTACCACTAACACTCCGCACTAACTGACTGCTACCACCACTGCTTCTGTGAACTCCTGCACCACTTCTTTCTAGGCAATAGGCTCCTGCGAAGCGGGTGGTCTACCCCTGGCACATTTGGCTCCCGACCTCCCACTGTTGTCACCCTGCTGCCTCCGCCATTGCCTCATGCACAAGCTGCCACCCTGTTATGCCGATGATGAAGCCCCTTCATCACCCGGCTCCCAATTGCAATCGTCTATATTGTCATCCACTACTGTCTGCAGGTCACTGATGTACACCTCAATGGTCTCTGAGTCAGGAGCCTGACCAGCAACACCAGCTCCCGCCTCACTCTCCTCATCACTACATGCCCGCCTACCGGAGGAAATGGTGGATGTCTCCAGCAGATCTTGGCTGGGCACAAGCTGCTGACTGTCCTGTAGTAGCTCATCCTCACTATATAATGGCTTTGAGCCCACAACACAAAGTAATTCTCAGGCTGAGGGAGCAGAAAAGGACTGAGGCACGTTGCCAATTAACACCACATCCGGATATTTCTCCGGGAGAGTTTATTCTAACGCCTTATGGTGGATGGCCCCCCAGTCTCCGTCAGTGTCTCAATGGCGGAGGCTGATTAATTCGATCCTCCCCTTCAACCAAATTATTTATAAAGGCAGGGGCTGTCCTCAGAAGTTTACTAAAGTTTGGGGAGCGTGGTGCGCTTCCACGGCTACCCAGTATTCTGCCCCCTCACTGCGTTCAGCTATAGATGCCTTTGTACCCTGAGGGAGGACGTCTGCTGACTGGATCCGTGGCCCCCCCTTCTGGTGGTGTAATATATACATGTTGGCATTGGAGTCTGTTGCCTATTTTTTTTTACCTTTCCTTGTCTTGGAATGGGCTGCCGGGGGTGGACTGGCGATGTGGCAGATCTTTGTTTATTTGTGTATTTTTTTACATTTCCTTCAATAAAACGAGTTTAATAAAGAGAGTGCCAATTAAGGGTTGTGTCTGACGAACCCACCGACTTTTGACTGCGGGTGTCTGATGTGACTTGGGATGAAGTTATAACAGATAACTGTAGATATTAGTGAATCAGAATTCAGATTTTTGGCACTACAGCACTGCAAAAGGCTTGTACCACCTTAGTGCTCCACTTTGAATACACAGGTATGAATAATGAGCAGAAGTATAGCGGCAGTGAGCACTGCAATATGTAATACGATTCTTGCTCTTAGCGACATTGCAACCACCCCAAATTCTTTTTTAATTTCCTCCCTATACTTTCCCTACACTTGTTATCAGGGGCATAACTATGGGAGTAACAGTGGTAGCAGCTGCCACAGAGCCAGAGACATTAGAGGGCCTGGCAGCAGCCGCTACTGCTGCACATTTTTTTAAAAAAAACATTTTTTAGTAGGCTGTTTTATAGTAGGCCGAATTTTAGGATATCTTCTCATCTCTAGTTATGATCCATGAGATCTTTGTGGACATTAGTGTTAATCAACAGGGTGGGAGTGCGCCACAGAATATCAGTTTATGGATATATTTTTTAATGGATTGCATAGGGCCATTTACGAGTGCCTTCGGGGCATCCATTGTGAGAGAGGTAAGTACCACTTTGAATCAGGCACTATACTTCCCTCCAAAACCACGTAACCATAGGGCCCTCCCAAAACACGTGAAGCAAATAACTTTCTTCTTCACAATGACAGAAGCAGTGCAGATCTGCTAAGAGGTCTATAAGTGCCACTTTAATAGTGGTACCACTTTAAGAGTGCCTTATAGCCGGTTTCTATCAGGTACACCATTTCCCTCCCCTGAGCGATCAGGTCAGCATAAAGGAAAGACATACGTCTCCCAGATATGAAAGGCCAACATATACATTCAAAAGTCAACAATGTAGTAAGGGAATGAAAACTGTTCTTTAAAGTGTCTAAGAAACTGCATATCTGAGAGTAATGGAAATACTCAAAAGTTGGAAGGTAATGTGTGTCCCTGAAGTAGACCAGGTTCTTCATAGAGCTACCCACAAAACATAGAGGACCATGAGAGTCCAAATTCCATGTCTTGGAGTGAGGGAATCCCACATGGCCAAGATTGGAGGGCGCTCAGAAGAACTTAGCTATATAATTGTCTGCAAAGGAATAATTACTATGTGGGGGACAGGGCACATGTCTTTGCTTGTGTGCAAAGACATGTTGTGAATAAGTCTTCAAGGCAGTCTGGGCCCAGATAGAGAAGGACAGGAAGTGTAAAGGCTGCTATAATGTACTGATGGGACTCGGCAAACTGTCATGAGAAGCTGTGTACTAGGACCAAAGTTAATTTTTGCACCAGGGCCCGTAAGTCTTGAGCATTCACACACTGAGCATGACATGGGCCCTCTGCTCCAGTCTGATGCTGACCACTGTTCACCTCTGGTGTACATTGCTAGTCTCTTGTTCCTTCTTGCTGCAGATCGGGGTCCAGTGGCACAGCACAGACCTGCCTCCATATTCATCTCATAATCTATGAAAACCCAATAGGTAGTCATTTTAAAAGGGTTCCCACTTTGGTTGGATAAGGGGGTGGTCTACTTATAGAGATTCCATCTTTCATACAGTATAATGGGAAGAATATAGGTCACTGAAGAGACTCGTACTTTAAGAGGGAGGTCTTCTCAAAGGGGTGGACTTCTGGGGAGGTTTCACTGTATAAGTTTCTGCCTTTTACTAAAATGAAAAAAAGAACTGGCAACATTGAAACTCAGCCATTAGTGACAATAGGATGGAGATCTGGAGTAACCTGTTCCTGTAACATACGATATCACACGGAGCTCTTGTATATAACACTTATAGTTCATCTCACCTGAACATCTGGGATATTCCGGGATTTCAGCTGACTCAGAAGTGATATAGGACTAATGTTCTCCACAATGTAGAGCAGATCCTCCTGGAAATACTCATATGTCATCCTCAGTACATGATCTTTATACTGACAAAGCTGCTGATAAAACTTCCGGGTCTCATCATCTAGGAAATAAAGGAGACACAAGAATTAAATCTTCTAGGACATGGAGAAGTCTGGCAGCATTGTATGCTCTCCAAGATGGCACCGCATGAGTGGCTGCCTCGATACAGAGCTCCAGTCTGAGAGCGACCTTTATCTTTCCTTTTTCACTTTTTTTTTTTTTTTTTTTAATTCAAAGTTTATTGAACAAGAGCCAAGATAAGAACAGATAGTATTGAAATCAAACTAGGGGAGAGGTGGAGGCGCAGCTCACACCAACATCCCAAGCAGCAAGTAGCAAAGGAATCTGGAGTTCAATAAACATTTATAAGAATTTTTTTTTTTTTTTTTGAACAACAACAAACACATATCAACAAGAAGAAAGAAAAGAAGGGAAAAGGAGGGAGAAAAGAGACGAGAGGGAGAGACAAAAGGAAGAGGGGAGGGAGGGGAGGGGGAGGAATAGAAATCGTAGTGGTAAACCAAAATTTCACATTATACATTATACAATATACCAGACCATAACATAATACCTCAGATTGTAATAGGCACAAACAGGAAGGACCGCTACATCTATTGCTTATGATGTATTAACGATTTTCTAACCAGGGAGACCAAACCTTCACAAAGACCTTAAGATTTCTCTTGGTCCTACTCAGCATTTCCTCAAATCTCGCAATTTGATTGGCTTTTGCAAGCCAGTGGGCAAAAACGGGCACTTGTGAAGATTTCCATAGTAAGGGGATTTGCAGTTTTGCGGCTGAAAGTAGGTGGTATACCAGAGTCTGTGCGTGTGGCTGGAGTCGTGGCACTGGCATAAACAAAATAAGCATGGAAGGTGTAAGTTCAAAGGTGTCGAATCCAAGCGACTTGATCTTCGAATCCACAGCAGACCAATACTGCCGAATGGATGGGCAAGTCCACCAGATATGTAACAAAGTTCCACTAGCCCCGCTGCACCGCCAACAGAGATCCGAGTCTAATAGGCCATGGGAATGCAACCAGGCGGAGAACGATACCACCGTGATAGCAATTTATAGTGGTTTTCTTGGAGCCTTACACATGTGGAAATCCCGTGAGACCTGGCAAGAACCAATTTCACCATGTCATCAGTAAGCGTAACACCCAAGTCCAATTCCCAGCTATTGACAAAGAAGGGTTTAGTAGTAGTTGGAGGCCTAATTATTTTGTGGAAAAAGGTAGCGACCTTAAACTTCTTAGTGCTCGCTAAAAAGTACATTTGCTCATAAGGCGTGGGGCCTCTCTTCCAGTCTGGAATTGAATCAAAGAGACGTTTGCAGGTGGCGTAATGGGAGACATGAAGAAAGGTGAGGACTTTCCGTCTGTCAGCAAAAGCAGGCGTTTGTGGGAGTTCTTCCGGAGGAGGCAAGCCTCCCTGCTCACAGACGGACGCCAGAGGAACCTTAAGAAGCTGCATCCAAAAATCCTCCAAGGGTCGAGCAATCTCCGGAAGGCATTCAGGTATCAGTGCTGCCGGGAGACAAAGGGAAGGAGCTGGAGCAATCCTGTGTCTAAACTTTTCCCACGTCTGTAGAGCACCCCCCAGAACCGCATCACGCACAGAAATATTTCTACTTTTTCGCTTAGAAGAAGTCGAAGACCACAAGTCTGCCAGAAAATAGGGACCATACGTAGTCGTCAAGAGTCTACCCAGAGAGGACTCAGGCGGGGTTGAAGCAAGTTCAGTCCATAAGTGCAATTGGATGGCTTTGTAGGTGTGTTGTAAATCTGGGACATTTAAGCCGCCTTCCTGTTTGCGCCTACATAGAGCAGAATAAGATAACCGGGGTCTTTTACCTTTCCATAGGAATTTCGTAAACAAAGAGCGTAAAGTCGCAAAAAAGGACGAGGGCAGTAAAATAGGCAGCATTCTGAGAACATATGAGATTTTAGGAGTAATATATGTTTGCAACAAGTTACGTCTACCCAGCCAGGATATGAGAGGAATATCATAGGACTTCAGTTGGGACTGGATATCTTGTAACAGTGTAGCAAAATTTAAGCTATACAACTCAGATACAGAGCGGGGGATCCTCACTCCTAAATACTTAATCGAGGAGCTTGCCCACCGAAGGGGAAGAGATCTAGCCAAAAGTGCCTGTCTAGAAGAGGGTAGTGAAATATTCAAGACGTCACATTTATCTAAGTTTATTTTATAGTTTGAAAACCTGCCAAACTCCTCAATAGTGTCCAGAAGCGCCTGTAAGCCAGTGTCGGGGTTCGATACCAAAAAGAGGACGTCATCTGCAAAGGCCAAGGATTGGAGAGAGCCCCCGTGAGGGGAGACTTAACACTCTCCGCCTTCTTCATGTCCTGAACCTATCTAAGTCTTATCCAGATCCCCTTGTCCTTCTCGGTCTAGATGCCGAGAAGGCGTTCGATAGGATCAGTTGGCTATTTATGCGTCTCTCCCTGGAGAAATTTGGCATTCCCCTGCCCTTCATTACAGCAGTTATGTCTCTATACAATGGTCCATCGGCTAGGCTAAAGGTGAATAGCACACTGTCCAAGTCGTTTCCTATAAGTAACGGGACGAGACAGGGGTGTCCATTATCCCCCTCCCTGTTTATTTTATCCCTGGAACCTTTCTTGCAGAAGGTTAGGGAGCACCCAGGTATTGGAGGGGTGAACTTTAACGGTTCTTAATGAAGCCAACCTGCTCATCACTAAGTAAATGTGGGAGAAGCGGCCGAAGCCGCAAGGCCAATAGTTTCGCCCAGAATTTGAGATCTAAATTTAGCAAAGATATGGGGCGATAATTAGAGCACAACTGCGGATCTCTGCCCTCCTTCGCAATTAGTGTAATATGTGCCTCCAATGCCTGGCTGGGCAAACGTGTCCCAGACAAATCTGCATTTAGGGACTTGGTAAGAGGAGATAACAAATTCAGGAAAGTTTTGTAATAAATTAGGGAATATTCATCTGGGCCCGGACTCTTATGGGCAGGGAAGGAATTTACCACTGTACGGACCTCGTCTTCAGAAATAGGATCCAGCAATGTCTCTGCCTGTTCTTCACTTAGTCTAGGGAGATTGAGGGGTGCGAGGAAAGCAGAGATCGCATCTGTCCTGTCAATCTCCGGGGGCGAGTCAGGGGTCTCCAAGTTGTACAGATCTAAATAGTAGCGTCTAAAAGCTTCAGCTATATCAGGGGTGGATGTAAGAAGTGGGCCTAAGTCAGGTTTGATAGAGGTGATGTAGGTCCTAGACTGAGCCTTCTTAATCAACGAACTCATCATCCGACCACCTTTGTTTCCGTGTGCATACAAATTTTGTTTGTAATTGAGGAAATGCTTGGTAGCTTTAGCAGAAAGTAGATCTCTGAGCTCAGTTCTGAGCGCACTTAGCTTGTCCAGATCCAAAATGGATTGTGAGAGTTTATGTGCTCTCTCCAGAGCGGAAATACGGGTAAGTAGGGAGTCTATTTGCTGTTGTTGCAGCTTCTTCCACCTAGCGCCTTGGGAGATCAATATCCCACGGATATAATGCTTATGAGTTTCCCAAACTATAGTGGGACTGGTGTCAGGAGTAGTATTAATTTCAAAGAACTCTTTAATGTGCTTGGAAACGTGCTCCACCGTATCTGGGGGGTCAAGCAGGCTCTCATTAAGTTTCCACGTGAGTTCTGGTTTAGGGATAGGAACTAGTTTAATGTCACAGGTAATCGGGGCGTGATCTGAGATTGAGATCTGGCCAATACGCGACTTCCTGGAACAATGCAAGAGATTCTTAGAAAGTAATAGGTAACCTAACCTTTGATAGGAGGATCGGGGATTAGAATAAAAGGTGAAGTCTTTGGTGGTGGGATGATGAGTCCGCCAGATATCTACCAAAGACAAATCCTGGAAGAGTTTACAGACCCTGCTCAAAGCCCTTTGCGACAGCTGAGATCTACCAGAGGACGAATCTAACAGAGGATTTAGCGTCAAGTTAAGATCAGCCCCCAAGACAATCTCGCATTCAGCAAACAAGTGGAGTGTTTCAAACGTTTTGACCAGCCAATCTACCTGACCCGATGTCGGAACGTATAGGTTCACCAGTGTGTAGGTGTCCGATGCGATTTTCCCCTTCACAAAGAGGGCTCTACCATCCAGGTCAGTATATTGCTTAAGGCACGTGAAGGGAACAGAGTGATGCACGGCTATAGACACCCCTCTCGAAGCCCCGGAGTTGCTACCATTATGAAACCATTGGGAAAAATAATTAATCGGAAGCTTCGGTATCTTACCCCTCCTGAAGTGAGTTTCCTGCAGGAAAAGAATCTTAGTCTGCAACTTCCGCAGAAGGAGCAAGACCCCGTGCCTCTTAGCCGGAGAATTCAACCCATGAGCATTAAGTGATGTGACTGTCACCTGAGCCATGCCCTGGTAGGAAGACAATCAAAAGAAGCACCGGAATAACACTACTAAGGGAAAGGAAAGGGGGGGAAGGGTAGGTTAGAGGAGAAATACAAAAGGAAGAGCCAAAAGGAGAGAAGAAGATAAAGGGGAGAGGGGTAGACAGGGGACAAACACAGACAATAAGACAAGAAAACTATAAAAGTGAGCTGAAAAACTTTCTTATAATGAGCAAGTAATCGCTAAGGGTGCTCTAGCCTGAAGAGCACAGCTATGAGGAAATTACCCCCAACTCTATGGAGGCGCAGACGTTCCGGGAGGCCACTGACTTCCGGGAAAGTCTGTATAGGGAGTATGTAGAGCTCGGTGCAACCGGCACCCTGCCGGCCCACAGTAGAATAAGTATGAACAGCAATAAAGAACCAAGTGCCAACGGTCAAAAACAGTCATTGATACATATGCAACAGGAATGGGGGGGAGAAGAGGGGAGGAAAGCTAAAGATTTCCAGTATGAGAACACAGAACAAGCGAGAATGCCACAAGCTGGGTACAGGAAATCAACATAACATAACGTAATGTAATGTAAGCCCCCATATGACAATAACCCTCCAGCAGTTGTAAACCTATAAGGAAAACATGAAAGAAATATTCTGTAGATAGTTGTATCCGCTCCCCTGCGATAGCAGGTGTCAGCAACAAAAAGAAATCAAATAAGTCCTGAAAAGGTAAAATCACATGAACCAGTAACTGGCGGGTTAAGCACATTGAGAGACCTAAGAATGGGGGGTCTAGACAGTCCCAATACAGTCATTAGGAACATAAAATCATGGTGTCAGCAAGCGAGATTGTTGAAGTGAACGCCGGGCTTTAGGAGATTTAGCACGGTGTATTCTGGTCCCTGCCAGGCAGGAGGATAAATCAGGTAGAGATGCCAAGTCCGGTGTTGGGAGCCATGAAGGTATGTCCAGAGGAGTAATGTTAAGCTGGTTCCAGACGTTAGGCAAATCAGCAAGGGTCTGAACAATAATACGTTTCCCTTTATGCTGTATGGAGAAGCCAAATGGATAAAGCCAGGAGTAGGCCACATTTAGTTCTCTAAGCGTCTCTAGCAGAGGTTTGAGCTGTCGCCGTTTAGAAAGAGTGGAGGGGGCAAGGTCCTGGTATAAGGACAAAGTGTCAGAATCATAAGTAAAGTCCTTCTTAGCCCGAGCAGCCGACAAAATATCTTGCGTGTCTAGGAAGGATAGTAATCCGCAAATGACATCACGAGGTGGATCTCCCTCCCTAGGTTTAGGCCTCAGGGCCCTGTGCACACGTTCAATCACAACAGACGCAGCCCTATCAGGGCCCAGCAGCGAAGCAAATATGGCAGAGGCTCTGTCTTTCAGGTCTCCCGGGGCACAGTCTTCACTAATCCCCTTAATCCTTATGTTTTTGCGTCTCGACCGGTTCTCCTGGTCCTCCAGGAGAATCAGTGCTCTGTCAATCTGGGCTTTCTGAGACGCCAGCGTGGCCGCCACAATGGTGGCATGATCAGTTAATGCAACACAAGTGTCCTCTACTACCTCCACTCTCTGGCCCAGGGACGTCAGCTTGGCCTTAATATCGGCTAAGTCAGCCCTTACCGGTTCCAGGGCCTGCATGATGACATTCCTCAATAGTCGTTCAGACACCGTGGCCGACACTCCTGCACCTCCGCTATCCTCCTCCTCCCCTCCACTATCACCTCCCCCATCAGCGTCTGGAGCGGGAATCGTCTTGTTCGCGCCTCCCGGCGCCATCTTGGAAAGCAGGCCGCGGCTATGTGGGCTCCGTTTTCGGAGGAATTTCTGAAGGTCTGTTTGCTGGCAGGCCAGTTTGGGGGTACTGGGCGGGTCACCCCCTCTGTCTCTCCCGATCTTCACCATTTCGGCCGTGGTTCAGCTAGGTGGGAACCGACAAAGCACCTAAATGTAGCGGAGCTACAGGCTCATGCGTCCGCTACGCTCGGCAGTCAAGCTCCGCCCCCCCCCCCCTTTTTCACTCTTTTTGTCTGTATCTTCAAGAATCCTCTAATCAAGCAAACTCGCGCTATAATCGAATGGAAGAACCTGCAGACTATTTTCTTTGTGGCTATTGTTTAATCTTGTAAGGATATCTGTTTAGCTGGAATTTCCTGTGTGGACATGTGCCTTACCATCCCCCACAAGCTAAGGACAGTATGGTGAACATGAGGCAGACAAAGCTTGGAGGAGAAACCTGCATGGAAGTGTGGACTTCTTTCAAGGAAATGTTTCTGGCGTCTATTGCTGATATGTGGAAGATGACTACTAGAGATGAGCGAACAGTGTTCTATCGAACACATGTTCGATCGGATATCAGGGTGTTCGCCATGTTCGAATCGAATCGAACACCGCGTGGTAAAGTGCGCCAAAATTCGATTCCCCTCCCACCTTCCCTGGCGCCTTTTTTGCACCAATAACAGCGCAGGGGAGGTGGGACAGGAACTACGACACCGGGGGCATTGAAAAAAATTGGAAAAAGTCATTGGCTGCCGAAATCAGGTGACCTCCATTTTAGACGAATAGTGGATTTCAAATCCGGGTCATATGAGAATGTGAACTTTGTGACTATGAGACAGGGATAGCTGTACAGGCAGGGATAGCTAGGGATAACCTTTATTTAGGGGGGAATGTTATTAAAAATAACTTTTTGGGGCTCTATCGGGTGTGTAATTGTGATTTTTGTGAGATAAACTTTTTCCCATAGGGATGCATTGGCCAGCGCTGATTGGCCGAATTCCGTACTCTGGCCAATCAGTGCTGGCCAATGCATTCTATTAGCTTGATGAAGCAGAGTGTGCACAAGGGTTCAAGCGCACCCTCGGCTCTGATGTAGCAGAGCTGAGGCTGCACAAGGGTTCAAGCGCACCCTCGGCTCTGATGTAGGAGAGCCGAGGGTGCACTTGAACCCTTGTGCACCCTCGGCTCTGCTACATCAGAGCCGAGGGTGCGCTTGAACCCTTGTGCACACTCTGCTTCATCAAGCTAATAGAATGCATTGGCCAGCGCTGATTGGCCAATGCATTCTATTAGCCCGATGAAGTAGAGCTGAATGTGTGTGCTAAGCACACACATTCAGCTCTACTTCATCGGGCTAATAGAATGCATTGGCCAGCGCTGATTGGCCAGAGTACGGAATTCGGCCAATCAGCGCTGGCTCTGCTGGAGGAGGCGGAGTCTAAGATCGCTCCACACCAGTCTCCATTCAGGTCCGACCTTAGACTCCGCCTCCTCCAGCAGAGCCAGCGCTGATTGGCCGAATTCCGTACTCTGGCCAATCAGCACTGGCTAATGCATTGTATTGGCGTGATGAAGCAGTGCTGAATGTGTGTGCTTAGCACACACATTCAGCTCTACTTCATCGGGCTAATAGAATGCATTGGCCAATCAGCGCTGGCCTATGCATTCTATTAGCGTGAACTGAGTTTGCACAGGGGTTCTAGTGCACCCTCGGCTCTGCTACATCAGATTGCTACATCTGATGTAGCAGTGCCGAGTGTGCATCAGATGTGTAGTTGAGCAAAACTGACTCAGCACTGCTAAGTCTCTGCATTCGCATAGGAATGCATTGGCCAGCCTTCGGCCAATCAGCGCTGGCTCTGCCGGAGGAGGCGGAGTCTAAGGTCGGACCTGAATGGAGACTGGTGTGGAGCGATCTTAGACTCCGCCTCCTCCAGCAGAGCCAGCGCTGATTGGTCGAGTTCCGTACTCTGGCCAATCAGCACTGGCCAATGCATTTCTATGGGGAAAAGTTAGCTTGCGAAAATCGCAAACTGACAGGGATTTCCATGAAATAAAGTGACTTTTATGCCCCCAGACATGCTTCCCCTGCTGTCCCAGTGTCATTCCAGGGTGTTGGTATCATTTCCTGGGGTGTCATAGTGGACTTGGTGACCCTCCAGACACGAATTTGGGTTTCCCCCTTAACGAGTTTATGTTCCCCATAGACTATAATGGGGTTCGAAACCCATTCGAACACTCGAACAGTGAGCGGCTGTTCGAATCGAATTTCGAACCTCGAACATTTTAGTGTTCGCTCATCTCTAATGACTACGATTGGCTGACTGGTATTTCTTTCTTTTACTGTTGACACGTGGGACTCTGATACAGCCTAGGAACCTACCATCACCTCCTTCCCCCACGAATTAAGGAAGCATGGCATGAGAGCAGCACCCTATCTACCTAGATGGGTTCAGACTTCTTCGGGCAGATAGAACAAATGACAGTGGTAAGAAGCACATGCGATGAAGGATGGGGTACTTTTTGGGACATTTTTGAGGTTAAGGAACAATAGTGCTGATGCGCAGGAGATCTCACTATCTACTAAAGGAACTACCACATGCTATCGTGATAGCTGCATATGTCCCCCACCTCTGCAAAAAAACTGATTCTGCCTGTTATATCTACATGCTGTGACCCCTTCCTCATGTTCTCCAGCCACGGTCGGGCTGTATTATCAACATCACTTCGCACAGAGAACTAAATGATCCTGCAGTGTGTCTGTGTCTCTTTCTTTTTTAGTTGCTATGATTCCTAGGATTTCTCTATCTGCCATGAGCTTGTATGTGTTTCTTTCTTGCTATATACTACTGTACCATATATGAAACTGTATCACTGATGAAGGGATCATTTCAGTTATCCCAAAAGCTCGCAATATGTCATCATTTTTAGTTAGCCATTAATCAAGGTATCAACCACTGAAGACTACTCAAAATCTTTTTATTTTTTTATATTTCATATCCACTGGCTAACACTGTCCAAAGATATTTTTCCTCAATACCAAGAGACATGTCAACAAATACTCATCCACCATGTGAGTCAAAGTCTGCACTAGGAGACAGTATGGGCACACACACAGTTATTGTTATTGCAGTAGGAGACAGTAAGGGTACACACATAGTTATTGTTACTGTGCTAGGAGACAGTATGGGGACACACACAGTTATTGTTATTGCAGTAGGAGACAGTATGGGCACAATAAACTTGCACGTCTTCAGTAGGGGATACCTTTTTTAATGGCTAACTCATAATGATGACAGAATATGACGTTTCTGCAGAAAGTGTTTTTATATATATATATATGAAGAAGAAGCCAGGAAGGAAGCTTCAAAACAATTCCTTATACCAGTATGGGTACACACACAGTTATTGTTACTGCACCAGGAGATAATATAGGCATAGCTCCCAAGTGTCCCGCATTTAGCGGGAAAGTCCCACTTTTATACTCCTGTCCCGCGGTCCTGGGCATCTCCCTGCATGTCCAGCTATGTCCCTTTAGTGTTTTACTTAAGAAAACGTTCCCCCGATCACCCCCGCTCTTATTACAGCGATAAGAGTGGGGGTGATGGGGGAAAGCTTGTACTACTGTACTCCGAAGGACCTGTGTGACGTCAGATGTCACATGACTAGGAAGGCATGTCTTAGTATGCCGACAGTGCAAGAAGTGGTGTTTGTTTTAAGGTACTGAGAGGGGAGGGGGATGTGAGATGCAGGGGGGAGAGTGTGTGTGTGTATGTCTGTGTGTGTGTGTCTCTGTGTATGTGTCTGTGTGTGTGTCTCAGTAACCTAGGGGCAGAGATGGAAAGGGAACGTTATACTGGGTGCTGAGATGGAAGAGGGACATCAAACTAGGGCCACAGATGGAAGGCGAACATGAAACTGGGAGCAGATGGAGGGGGGGACATGAAACTGGGGGCAGATGAAGGGGGATATGAAACTGAGGGAGAAATGGAGGGGGGGATGAAACTAGGGGCAGATGGAGGGAACACATGAAATGGGGCAGATGAAGGGGGATATGAAACTAAGGGAGAAATGGAGGGGGGACATAAAAATGGGGGGCACTTAAACTGGGGGGGGACATTAAACTGGGGATAAGTGGAGGGGGCATTAAACCGTGAAGGTAGCTGGACCTGTCTGCCTCTACTTTCCCCCAGTTTAAGGTCACCCTCCAGCTACCCCTACGGTTTAATGTCTGCTTCTAGCTGCCCTAGTTTAATGTCCCACTTCATCTGACAATTTATTGTCCCTCTCTGTGGAGGATGTCAGCTTGTGTAGCCACCATTTTGTGAGACCATGCACCAAGTGCTGTAGAGTCCATTTTAGATTTCAGACCATGTGGTCTTTTACAACTCACAACCCCCACTCAGCCCTCAGGGGGGTGTGCAGCGCCTCACCTCCCATGAGGCGACCTGAAGCGACCGCTTCAGGTGGCGCTATGCCAGGGCCTCAGGGAGGGCGGCATTTTTGCTTACCTAAGCCAGTCCAGGACAAAGTGTCCTGGACTGGCTTAGCACCTAGCTGTGGATTGGGGAGGCCACTGAAGCAGCGCTGCTCCAGCAGCCTCCCCTCACACTCAGGAATAGAGCAGGCCCTCCCCATGCCTGCTCTCTGCCTGCGAACACCGCTAATCCCCGCCCCTTCGCTTAGCCCCGCCCAACCCGTGCCGCTCCGCCCCCTCCTCCCATGTGGGGGGTGGCTTTCTGTCGTTCGCCTCGGGCAGCAAAAGGGGCAGGTTCACCCCTGGGGGTGTGACCTCTCTCCAGTTTCTTATCCAATATACATGTATCAGGGCTATTGTTACAACTTCTGCACCAATCATATTATGCTAATTATCTGAGCCAAACCTGTTCCTGTGTATGCAATGTGTTATTTACTGCTTCATTGTCATCATTAAAGCAGAACCACCATTTACACAACAGCTGAGTGTAATTTGTGCGTATCTCTAGCATATGCTAATATGTCTTTAACAATTTGGACTTCAATACGGTGATACTTAGAGCAAATTGTGCTCACACCCTCCAACTACCCCCACTGCTAATGTCCCCCTCCAGTTGCTCCAGTTTCATGTTTAAATTGGGGCACCAGGAGAGGAACTTAATACTGTGGGACAGTTGGAAGGGAACATTATAATGTGGGGACATATAATGTCCGGGTGAATGTAGGAGGATTATACTGTGTGGTGAGGCATGGAAAATGAATGAAGATGGGCAGAGTCTACATAAAAGTGGACGGAGCCAAATTTGCCGCAGTGCGCCATGCATGCCGCACATTTGTCCCTCTTCCTGTTCTTCAAAAGTTGGGAGGTATGAGTATAGGTACACACAGTTATTGTTACTGCGCTAGGACACACACAGTTCTATATCTTCATATACCAGCAATGCACCACATAGAGCCGTAATTTGAAGACCCTAGGCCCCTACTTTCCCTGTGTCTAATAGAATAGTGGTATATTTTATGTAGCACAATGATCTTTGGCCTGAGGCCCTGTAGTGACTGCTATCTCTGCACCCCCATGGCAATGTCCCTTGCACAGCGTGCTTGGATTCGTCTTTGCAATGCAAAGTTAGAGGGATAGAGTTTAGAGCCTCTTTTCTAATAAGAAGTAAAATTGGTCAATAAGATATATTACAAAATATTGTAAAAAAAACCCCTGAAACAACAGATATACTTTCTATGAAGTCTATTGGCAGATTTAAGTGATCACATTACTCAGTGTTTGGCAGGAACTTATATACTTGTGGTTACTTAGCTATGAATCACAGGCACATTAGATGACAGGTGCCATGGGAGCGGTCCTATTCCAGACAAGTGCTCCAGTTCTTCCACCCCCGGAAGAAGGCTTAGCGTGCCGAAACGTACGTCGGGCTGACAAACAGACACTAGGTGTTCTTGCTTTACATCACAGTGATTCTATATGGGCAAGATGGCATATTTCCTCTTGATGTAGACCTATCCTTATTGTATTTTACATTATGTGTGCATTATACCTGCGGCTCTGCCTCCCTGATGACAATATGTTGTAAACATGGGTTTATCCCTGTTCCTGCTTTGGAAATACATATTATTGGTCATTTTCTGACTTTATGTGGAATTAAGGAGAGTGTTCTTTCTGCAATCAGGATATTTATGACTATATACATGCTTAGTCAATACCAGGAGAGTAGTTTAGCTGCATTCGGGTAGTGTGATTATTTAATAAATTGTTTGTGGAGGTTGCATCAGGTGTAGTTCATCTTACTATATATATGTGCAATACTATTTCACTAAGATTCATCTATGTGTACTGTTTTATACGGTGTTTTGCATCTGTCCAGTATATGTGTATTTCTCTATATTGATGTATATAATTTTAACATTGTGTTAATAAAGGTATATATTTTTTATATTTGAACCTGTAGTTGGATATGTTGAGTGTCGATAACCATCTGGCCTGTTCCAGTTTTGTGTTTGCATACACAGCACTACACAGCAGGCAATGGACCACATGCAAGGTACAATTGGTGCATGGATGAGCCTGAGTAAGTACCATGGGAAGAATATGCAAATTTGTCTTCCATGATGTATTCAGGAAGTCAGCTGCTGCCTCAGTGTTGCAAACCAATAGAGGGCGCTCACTGGAATGTGCAAGCCTGTCTTTCCTGATGTAGTTAGGAAGACAGAATTCCAGTGAAATAACCCAATAAAGATTTGTTCCCTTTACGCATCATGCTCGACCTTCTAAGAGGCCTTTGTTTTGCAATGACGCTGGGATTATTACCAGGTATAGTCTCTCAATCGAGGATGGCCATTTCGATGTACTTGCATCTCTTCAGCTCCATGTAGAGAGGACTATAACCTGGTAGAGGTGAGAGGCTTAGACAGGGTTAAGGGGATATCGTCACTCCTTAGGGAGAGACCACCATATAGGTGTGTGGAGACTTATTAAGCCTTTAGCACTCCACTTCGCAAAGGACCATGGGAAGAATATGCAAATCTGTCCTCCATGATGTAATCAGGAAGTCAGCTGCTGCCTCAGTGTTGCAAACCAATAGAGGGCGCTCACTGGAATGTGCAAGCGTAAAGGGAGCAAATCTTTATTGGGCTATATCACTGAGATTCTATCTTCCTAACTACATCAGGGAAGACAGGCTTGCACATTCCAGTGAGCGCCCTCTATTGGTTTGCAACACTGAGGCAGCAGCTGACTTCCTGATTACATCATGGAAGACAGATTTGCATATTTTTCCCATGGTCCTTTGCGAAGTGGAGTGCTAAAGGCTTAATAAGTCTCCACACACCTATATGGTGGTCTCTCCCTAAGGAGTGACAATATCCCCTTAACCCTGAGTAAGTAGTAAGACGGATGAGAGCAGAGGCCAAAGTGTGGGGCAGGGTTAGGAGGCCGAACCAGGAGTTTTAAGATAATCCGCCCTGCAGGTATAGCAGAAGGTTCTGACGCTCATGTATTGTGAGATAATCCCAATATATCATTACTAAATGACTTGTTTCTCATTGGTCTGCCACATCTCCAAGGGGTGATCTCCAACCTCTATTGTATACAAATATGTATAGAAGCTTCTAGAAATGTTGTATTTGAGGAAAAGCACCATGAACTGGTCATGTATATTCCTATCAGGTTACAGATTAAATGGCGCCGGTCACATGGTTGCACTTTTGTATAGGGATTTAGGGATTAGGTAGAGGAAGGAAGGGCCAAGGTATTTCCTGTGATAACAGATACTGGGGGGATTCATGAAGACCGGTGTGTGTGACATCCCACTGGACATTGCTAAACATATCTGTTATGCTAATAACCTGTATCTTGCATTTCTGGAGTATTTTGTACTTAGTGTGTATATTTTCTCCCATAAATGAGTTTTATCCACTGTGAGAAAAGTATAGTGTTTCTGATATGTCCCTAGAAGATAGTTCTGGAGTGTGGGGGAGACCGGGGGTCTTCTAGTTTTTGCAGAGAGTTAGAGTAGATCCTGCATCAGATTAGCACTGCAGCCTAAGGTCAGGGAGTAGGCGGCTGTATATAAAGACTCATATCCAGAACCTGGCAACTATCTGATACTTCTAGTCATCCTGAGCCTGACCCCTGGATATTCCTGACTATTCTCCTGCCATGACCTCTAGATTCTGTGTCTGATACTGGTATTTGTCCATACTCTGACTACTGGATATTACTGACTACTGCCTTCACCTTTAGATGTGACACCTGGGATTTGTAGTGCTTCTTCTAGTCACCTTACTACCTGGCTACTCTTCATCACTTGTTTTCTCTCCCCAATTCAACAACTATTTTGGAGAAATGACCTGGGGATCTTCAACTGCAAAGTCCAGATGTCTATTAAAGGGTGATAACCTGAGGACTTCATATTCCAATACAGACAGCACCAAACAGACTGCTATCTGTGCTGTCATAGCAGGTGAGAGATGTCTGAACAGCACTTGGTCACACTGCAAAAAAGGTTCAGAAATGAACTCACAGGATCTGCTGCTAAGTAGAGATGAGCGAACACCGTTCGATCAAATACAGATTCAATCGAATATCAAGCCGTTCGGGATATTCGATTACAATCGAATACAGGGACGTAAACGCAGTAAAAACTCGTAGGGTGCAGGGTACAAAACTAACCAGGCCCGAGCACTAGAGATGAGTGAACACCGTAAAAATTTGTATCCCCTCTCACCTTCCCAGCACGTTTTGTGCACCAATAACTGTGCAGGGAAGATGGGACAGGAACTACGACAGTGGAGGCAGTGAAAAAAAAAATCAGAAAAAGTAATTGCCGTCCGGAATCAGATAACCTCCAATTTAGACAAATGGTGGATTTAACATTCGACTAATTTGGGACTGTGAACTATGTGACTGTGAGACAGGGACGATCCTATTCACTACACAGCAGAGAAGGCGGGGCTTAGGAGAGTGTGGGCGGGGAGACATCTCCCCACCCACACTCTCCTAAGCCCCTGCCTTCACTATAATACTAGTCGGGGGAGAGGGGGCAGGGCGCTCTGAAGACCGGACAGAGGACCGGACCAAGAACAACTGGAAGCTGCAGGTAAGCGGACACCGGTGGGGGGGGAGGGGGTTAATTACTACACAGCATGAATCCCAGCTCTGCTTAATCTCCCACAGTAGTGTCCGATACTACAAACTCAGCTCAACTATTCCAGAGTAGTTAAGCTGAGCGCACGGCCCAATGTAGTAGAGCTGAGTGTGTAGGAGTTGTAGATGTAGGAGAGCTGGCAGATATGTAGCAGTCCGATGCAGCAGACTAACACACTCAGCTCTGCTAATATTGGCCAGCTCTGCTCAATCTCTGGTGTAGCAGCTCTGCACTACTCCCAACCATCCCTCCATCTACTCCTCCTGTCACACACATCTCTGGTGTAACATAGCTCAGCGCACACTCAGCTCTACTACATCTCTTCAACAGAGTGTAGAGCTGAGTGTGTGCTGAGCTCTGTTACACCAGAGATGCGTGTGACAGGAGGAGTAGCTGGAGGGATGGTTGGCAGTAGTGCAGAGATGTGTGTGTGACAGGAGGAGTAGTTGGAGGGATGGTTGGGTGTAGCAGAGCTGAGTTCTGCTTCATCTCCGGTGTCCGGAGTAGTCGAGCTAACCGCACGGCTAGCTCTGCTTCATCTCGCCATAGGAATGCATTGACCAGCGTTGATTGGCCAGTGTATGGGCATTCGGCCAATCAACGCTGGCCAATGAATTCCTAGTGGAAAAAGTCAGCTCCGGCATATCGCAAGCTGACAGGGATCTCGACATAATAAAGGTACTTAATGTCCCCAGACATGCTTCCCCTGCTGTCCCAGTTGCATTGCAGAGGTGTTGGCATCATTTCCTGGGGTGTGATAGTGGACTTGGTGACTCTCCTGAGTCGAATAGTGGGATCCCCTGTAGCGAAGCATTTTCTCCCATAGACTATAATGGGGTTCGATATTCGTTTCGAATAGTCGAATATTGAGCAGCTATTCGAAACGAATATCGAATCTTGAACATTTTACTGTTCGTTCATCTCTACTGCTAATGTCTGGCTGCCAGATCTGACAGGACACCTGCAGAGGTCTCAATAGATCAGACGTGTATTGATGGTATAAGGGTAAACAGCTCAATAATAGGCAGGTGGGTTTAATATTGGCTGATCAGAGTTGTTGTAAGAGGGAACAAGGGGAAACTTCCTTATCATATCGGAAAGAATCCTCATCAACTCTGGAGGAGAACTGACCATCACTAGAAGAATCTAGACTATTTCTGGAAGAATCCTCATCATCTCTAGAAGAATCCTCATCATCTCTAGAAGAATCCTCATCATCTCTAGAAGAATCCTCATCATCTCTAGAATAATCCTTATCATCTCTAGAAGAATCCTTATAATCTCAGAAGGAGTCCTGGCTACCTCTGGGGGAATCCTTATTACTGTTGAAGGAATCCTTTTCATCTATATAAGGGAATATTGAACCAACTTTAGAGGAATCCTTACCATCTCTGAAGGAATCCTGACCATCTCTAGAAGACTCCTGACCATCTCTGGAACACTCCTGACCATCTCTGGAACACTCCTGACCATCTCTGGAGGAATCCAGACCATTTCTGGAGGAATCCTGACCATCTCTGGAGGACTCCTGACCATCTCTTGAGGAATCCTGGCCATCTCTGGGAGTTTTATTATCCATTTCTGAGCCTGGGAAAATATTATAATCCCTGCAAAAAAAAAAAAAAATGAAACATCTCCATTACATTTAGGAAATAAACAAAAATCTTTATCCCTTAAGGCAGAAGAAGATTTTCAGTTTCTACATAATTGTTTCTACCCATTTTTATTTTTTGGAAGTCTCCATTTCCTCATGTTCTCATTATCTCCCTATATTATAAAAATGAATTTCTGTCTGTCTGTCTGTCTGTCTGTCTGTCTGTGCTCTAATGCGAACCAAACGACTGGACCGATCTTCACCAAATTTGGTACAGACATACTTCAGGTATCCGGGAAGGTTTAAGATGAGACTCCAACTCGCTCGGACGCACTGTTGCTGAGATACAGCATTCCAAACACAGTGCCCCCCCCTTAGCCAATACAAACCTGCAAGACTTTCACTCATATTCCAACTGCAATATACACGGTCACTCCACATGTACAATACAACACTGATATCCAAACTGAGATACACACATCAGAGGATTAGATACACAGATCAGCACACAGTATCACATGCCAGAGGATTAGATACACAAGTCTGCACACAGTCCCACACACCAGAGGATTAAATACGCACTTCTGCACACAGTTCCACATACTGAAGGATTTGATACGTGCATCTGTACACGGTTCCACATGCCGAAGGATTAGATACAGGCGTCTACACACAGTTCCACACTCCAGAGGATTAGATACGCGCATCTGCACACATTTGTACACACCATAGGATTAGATACACGCGTCTGCACAGAGTACCACATGCCGTAGGATTAGATACACATGTCTACACATAGTTCCACACTCCAGAGGATTAGATACGCACATCTGCACACAGTTGTACACACCATAGGATTAGATACACGTGTCTGCACACAGTACCACATGCAGTAGGATTAGATACACGCGTCTACACATAGTTCCACACGCCGAAGGATTAGATACGCGCCTCTTCACACAATACCACACTTTGGAGGATTAGATACGTGTGTGTGCACACAGTACCACACTATGGAGGATTAGATACATGCCTCTGCACACAGTACCACAAGCCAGAGAATTAGATACGCGTCTCCGCACACAGTATCACACGGGGGAGGATCAGATACGCGTGTCTGCACACAGTACCACACGGGGGAGGATTAGATACGCGCGTCTGCACACAGTACCACACGGGGGAGGATTAGATACACGCGTCTACACACAGTACCACATGCCATAGGATTAGATACGCGCGTCTGCACACAGTACCCCATGCCGGGGGATTGGATACGCGCGTCTACACACAGTTCCACACGCCATAGGATTAGATACGCGCCTCTTCACACAATACCACACAGGGGAGGATTAGATACACGTGTCTTCACACAGTTGTACACGCCATAGGATTAGATACACGCATCTGCACACAGTAACACATGCCGTAGGATTAGATACGCGCGTCTACACACAGTACCAGATGTTGTAGCATTAGATACGCGTGTCTGCACACAGTACCACTTGCCGTAGGATTAGATACGCGCATCTACACACAGTTCCACACTCCAGAGGATTAGATTCGCGCATCTGCACACATTTGTACACGCCATAGGATTAGATACACACGTCTGCACAGAGTACCACATGCTGTAGGATTAGATACACGCGTTTACATACAGTTCCACACTCCAGAGGATTAGATACACGCGTCTGCACACAGTTGTACACGCCATAGGATTAGATACACGCATCTGCACACAGTACCACATGCAGTAGGATTAGATACGCGCGTCTACACATAGTTCCACAAGCGGAAGGATTAGATACGTGCCTCTTCACACAATAACACACAGGGGAGGATTAGATACGTGTGTGTGAACACAGTACCACAGTTTGGAGGATTAGATGCATGCCTCTGCACACAGTACCACAAGCCAGAGAATTACATACGCGTCTCAGCACACAGTATCACACGGGGGAGGATTAGATACGCGCGTCTACACACAGTACCACATGCCATAGGATTAGATACACGCGTCTACACATAGTTCCACACACCGAAGGATTAGATATGCGCCTCTTCACACACTACCACACAAGGGAGGATTATATACGTGTGTGTGCACACAGTACCACACTTTGGAGGATTAGATACATGCTTCTGGACACAGTACCACAAGCCAGAGAATTAGATACGCGTTTCCGCACACAGTATCACACGGGGGAGGATTAGATACGCGTGTCTGCACACAGTACCACACGGGGAGGATTAGATACGCGCGTCTACACACAGTACCACATGCCGGGGGATTGGATACGTGCGTCTACACACAGTACCACATGCCATAGGATTAGATACGCGTGTCTGCACCCAGTACCACATGCCGGGGGATTGGATACGTGCATCTACACACTGTTCCACACGCCATAGGATTAGATACGCACCTCTTCACACAATACCACACAGGGGAGGATTAGATACACGTGTCTTCACACAGTTGTACACGCCATAGGATTAGATACACACGTCTGCACAGAGTACCACATGCCGTAGGATTAGATACACGCATCTACATACAGTTCCACACTCCAGAGGATTAGATACGCACGTCTGCACACAGTTATACACGCCATAAGATTAGATACACACATCTGCACACAGTACCACATGCTGTAGGATTAGATACGCGCGTCTACACACAGTTCCACACGTCAAAGGATTAGATACGCGCCTCTTCACACAATACCACACAGGGGAGGATTAGATACATGCGTCTGAATACAGTACCACACTTTGGAGGATTAGATACATGCATCTGCACACAGTACCACATGCCAGATAATTAGATACGCATCTCAGCACACAGTGCCACACGGGGGAGGATTAGATACGCGCATCTTCACACAGTACCTCACGCCAGGGATTAGATACACCTGTCTGCACACAGTACCACACGCCAGAGGATTAGATACACGCGTCTGCACATAGTACCACATGCTGTAAGATTAGATATGCACGTCTGCACACAGTTTCATTTACCGGAGGATTAGATACGTGCCTCTTCACACAATGCCACACGGGGGAGGATTAGATACACACATCTGTACACAGTACCACACCAACAAGGATTAGATACTTGCGTCTAAACACAGTACTGCATGGGGAAGGATTAGATACAGCTTTACTCCAGGTATCCACAACAACTGATCACAGGTTTTTCACTGATATCCAAAATGAGATACACATAATCACATGACGCTTATGGACATACACACAAACCACATACAAAATACATCAGTACAAAATTGGACAATTCTTATGAGGCCACTACACAAACATAAAATGTAATATACCCGTGTGAAGCCGGGTCCTCCCTCTAGTAACTGTATAAAACTGGTTGTCATTGGGCTGCTTATCATCCTCAGACCCCCTGCCGTCCTCACTGCTCAGACAGGGCCCGGGGCACCACTACCCCCTACTTCCAGCACCTGTCCTGATACAGCAGGAAATGGTTGGGAATTAATGGCTGAAGCAGGTCACATTGATTGTCTGAGCATGTAAACAATATGGAGGGGGCTCCTGGAAATATTAGCATTGTGGGAGTCTAATATCTCTCTATCACTCTATATTACAAAAATGAATTCTTGTCTGTCTGTCTGTCCATCCGTCTGTCTGTCTGTTCTCGAATGCGAAACAAACGACTGGACCGATCTTCACCAAATTTGGTACAGAGATACTTCAGGTATCCGGGAAGGTTTAAAATGAGACTCCAACTCGCTCGGACGTACCATTGCTGAGATACAGCATTTCGAACACAATGCCCCCCCCCCTTAGCCAATACAAACCTGCGAGTCTTTCACTGATATTCCAACTGCAATACACACGGTCACTCCACATGCACAATACAACACTGATATCCAAACTGAGATACACGCATCAGAGGATTAGATAAACAGATCAGCACACAGTATCACACGCCAGAGGATTAGATACACGTGTCTGCACAGAGTCCCACACACTGAAGGATTAGATACATTCATCTGCACACGGTTCCAAATGCCGAAGGATTAGATACATGCTTCTGCACACAGTACCACATGCAGTAGGATTAGATACGCACCTATTCACACAATACCACACAGGGGAGGATTAGATATGTGTGTCTGCACACAGTACCACAAGCCAGAGGATTAGATACGTGCGTCTGCACACAGTTCCACACACCAGAGCCTAAGATATGCACGTCTGCACACAGTATCACATACCGTAGGATTAGATACATGCATCTACAAACAGTTTTACACTCCAGAGGATTAAATACGTGCGTCTACACACAGTTGTACATGCCGTAGGATTACATACGCGCGTCTACACACAGTTCCACATGCCGTAGGAGTATATATGCGCCTCTGCACACAATACCCCACAGGGGAGGATTACATACATACCTCTGCACACAGTACCACACGGGGGAGGATTAGATACGCATATCTGCACATAGTACCACATGCCAGAGGATTAGATACGCACCTCTCCACACAATACCACATGCCGGAGGATTAGATACGCGCCACTGCACACAATATCACATAGGTGAGGATTAGATACCTACATCTGCACAAAGTAACACATGGGGCAGGATTAGATACATGCCTCTGCACACAATACCACACGCCAGAGAATTACATGTGCATCTCAGCACACAGTACCACATGCCAGAGGATTAGATACGCACATCTGCACACAGTACCACATGCCATAAGATTAGATACACACGTCTGCACACAGTTTCGCTTGCCGGAGGATTAGATATGCACCTCTTCACACAATACCACATGGGGAGGATTAGATACACACATCTGCACACAGTACCACAAGCCAGAGGATTAGATATGTGCATCTGCACACAGTACCACACCAACAAGGATTAGATACTTGCATCTAAACACAGTGCTACACGGGGAAGAATTAGATACAGCTTTTGATATCCAAAATGAGATACACATAATCACATGACGCTTATGGACATACACACAAACAACATACAAAATACATCAGTGCAAAATTGGACAATTCTTATGGGGCCACTACACAAACATAAAATGTAATATACCCATGCGAAGCCGAGTCCTCCCTCTAGTATATATATATATATATATATATATATATATATATATATATATATATATATATATATATATAGTTAGATTAGATTTACAGGTCAGATATTAATTGTAGTTCTTTGTTTCAGATTTTTCTTAGACCAGTTTACAGAACAGTTCGGAGGATTTATCTGTAATAATGATATCAATGTCCGTAGTCATTTTTCTAGATGATTCTCCTCCTGATCTTATCCTCTTCAGACATGGTTCAAAAACGTTCTGAAGGCGGAACCCATATTTGGGTGAGAATTTTGACGGGGACCCCCCTCTACTATACTTAGTAACATTTGAAAAATAAATTTCCTACCTGTATTCTGCCTCTTATTCCTCTGTATTCTTCCTTTATATTACCTTTTATTCTATTCTACCATCAGAATTCTGGCAAAATCTGTCTGCATGCTTCATGTATTTTACATGTGTCCTGAGGTTTGCAAACAGTGTATATATAGTTAATATAGTATAATATTCCACAGTAGCCCCACACAGAATAATATTTTCCACAGTGACTCCCACAAGGTATAATATGCTCCATAGTAACTCCCACAAAGTATAATGCTCCACAGGAACCCCCACACAGTATAATATTCCACAGTGGCCCCATACAGTATATTCTCGACAGCGGCCTTTGCATGGTATAATGCCCCACAGTAACCCTACATAGTATAATGCCTTTGGCCTCCTCATTAGAAGATATGGGTGAACCTTATGAGATTTGTTTTGGGTATATTTCTCAGACTGCAGAGATTAATAAGAGCCCCAGAGGATTTGCAGAAAATAGCAAACATTGATACTCACCTTGTCTCACCAACACCAATCCTGGGTATCCTCTTGGCATCCAGCTGAATCCTGCGGCCACCTCACAACATCTTCAGGCCTCTTGTGACTTCATATGCCTCAGAGGTCATGTGCGAAAAATATTGACAGCATGACGCACTTACTCAACGTTATGATGTTAGTGTGTCCCATGAGACTGCTAAGGCCTAATCACAGGCATGTGATGGCATGAACCCCGGGAGCTCCACAGGAGTGCTGTGCTGTGCACGCTGATACTGCTTAATTCTATGACAGAGCAGGGATACTAAAAAGCCCCTGCTCTGCCATAGAGGACCACTGGTAACGAAGTTGTGAGGTAGATGGCGTGATGATGTCACTGCATTTTACCACTACTACAGGGAGAGTCTACGGCTGCTCCGCTCATCGTGGGAGCGTGGTAAGGTGAGTACAAGATTTATTGTTTTATGGTAAGGGGGCAAATATTTATAGGGGGGCTAATATTTGATATAAGGGGGCTGTTAAGAGGAAATTTCCGTATTTTTCAGACTATAAGACGCACTGAATCACACTTTTGACTTAACCTCCCCCACAGCATAGTGCCCCTTTTTCTGGTGCCAACACAGTATAACACCCCATTTGCACAAAGTAAAATGTCATAGTGGCCCCTCCAGAATGCATGTTCCTTAGTGGTCCCTCCACACAGTATAATGTTCCATAACAGCCCCCATACAATGTAATGTCCCATAGTGGTCCCCCACAAAGTGTAATATCCCATAGTGGCCCCAATATACAGTATAATATCCCATAGCAGTCCCTCCACACAGTATAATGTTTAATAGCAGCCCCTTCACATAGTATAATAGTATATGGTGGGGCCCACCAATAGTGTAATGTCCCATAGTGGTCCCTTCACATAAATATATTGTCACAAAGTGACCCCTCCACACAATATAATATCCCATAGTGGCCCCCCGTATAGTATAATGTTCCAAAGTGGCCCTTGCACACAGTATAATGCTTAATAGCGGCCCCTTCACATAATATAATGGTATGTGGTGGGCCCCACCACAAAGCATAATATCCCATAGTGCCCCCTCGACACAGTATAATGGTATGTGGCGGGCCCCACCAATAGTGTAATGTCTTATAGTGGCCCCTCCACACAGTATACTGTAACATAGTGGCCCCTCCACACAGTATAATATCCCATAGTGGCCCTTCTATACGGTATAATGTCCTATAGTGGCTCCTGTACACAGTATAATGTTCCATTAAACGGTGATTGTTGCAAATATTGCAACAATTTTGGGTTCAGCAGAACCCCAAATTTTGGGGGTACACCTTTTCAGACGCCAGAGTATAATGATTGGTGGCTCAATGGAGGTGACAAACATAAAAACCAGTGGTCCTTACCAAATGATTCATCTGCTTACTTTCAGGCTGTCCTGAGACAGAAATTCAAGCTGTCAAGTATACAAGTGTAGTGCCAGGAGGAGAGAAGGAGTCCTGAATGCCAGGAGGTGTTATCTGGGACCCTCCTCAAAAGGTATTTGGGCCTAGAAAGGACTACCTTGTATGTCAGCCCCCCAAGTACTACTTGCTGGCTGTGGCTAAGATTTTGACAGAGTTTTTTGAGTAGAGTAAATGGCCCTTAAAGCCTTATCAGATCTGGGATCTCTCAATATAACGTCATACTGAACACTGGGAGACTACTACCCCCATCGGGAAGCTGCAAGGTTACAGTTAACAGTTGTCAAGTAAAGTTCAACTTGTTTCACGGCACCGCTACCTCCGGAGTCATTCCTGCTTTACCATTGGGACCCTTCCGAACACCATCACACTGGCTCAGAGTAGCGAGGACCCCCCTACAAAGGGATCTACTATCACCACCATCTGGTAACACAGCAGCCCCCCCCCCCCATCGGTGTCCGGCCAGGAGGTGTGCTGGGGAGATCGGTTGAGGGCACTCGACCAATCCAGTTTCACAGCTACAGTCACTACTACTCCCATCCTCCGGTTCGCTAAATTTGGGCTATGGCATTTCTACTAAAGTTTGTGCCCCCCTTATATCACTAATCATTTTAATGCCCCCATAAATAAGTGACACTCTATACATATATAAAATATAATGATGTTGAATTTCTTACCTTTAAGCTGTATACAGGATGTAGAAATACAAGATGTCCAGAGAAGAGACAAGTCTGCAAGTAGAGGAACAGAGTAAGGGGACGGGGGTGGGAAGGATATCTTAATTTCAGATCCAATCATTTAATCCTGTACTATATTTGGCTCCTTCTTACATAGTTATATTTATCTTTCATGTGATTCATGTGATCCCTGTCCAGAAGTCCAGCAGGTTTCATGACCCTGTTGTCATAAGCATTACTTAGTATATCACAATGGGATTTTGCTATTTACATGTCGTACAACTACAATCTCCAGTAGCCCCGCCCTTAATCTCGGACTCCTTCACATCCACTGTAGGTCTCCTCCATGATGTGACGTGATAGTGACGTGTTACGTGACCGTGGTGAGACTGGATGTGTTTATCATAGTGGAGGATGTAAAGGAGCTCTCTCTATAAACAGATGGCCAGCGGCCGCCCTACTGGTATATATCCTATAGCATCAGCTGTATATATGATAGTACAGCAGCCCATTGTATATAGTATATAGTGAGAAGGAGAATGTGATTTATTACAGATATTCACCCTCCACCTCGTAGTATCAGATGGATGACATGTGTATTTTGTATAAGTGCTCAGGATCATTGCTACATATTTAGGACAGTATCACACACGTACAGGGCCGGTTTTAGATAAAGTATGGCCCTGGGCAGAATTAAAAATGGGGCCCCAAATGTTGTACCTAGAAAGTGCCTCTAGTTTGTGCACATCATATGCTCTGGACTGCCTAGGAGTCAGTCCTGGAGATTAGAGCAGAGACAGACAGAAGTAACTCCTAATGGGAGGGTCAGAAGGGTTACAAAGCTCTCTCTTATTGGCTAGCTGGGTCATGACATGTCTCTGTGGATTTTCTTCCCTTATGAAATATTCATCATTTCCACAGATATAATTGACTTGCTGAGCGGCTTTTCTGCAATGTGTAGATGGGATTAACCAGAATCTCATTCACTTAGCTGGTAATTAGAGATGAGCGAGTAGTACTCAATCGAGTAGGTATTCGATTGAATACTACGGTATTCGAAATACTCGTACTCGATCAAGTACCACTCGCTGTTCGAATGTAAAAGTTTGATGCAGAACCAGCATTGATTGGCCGAATGCTATACAGTCAGCCAATCAACGCTGGTTCTTCTCCTACCTTTAGAAGTCTTCTCCGTGCAGCTTCCCCGCGGCGTCTTCCAGCTCTTCATTCACTCTGCCAGGCATCGGGCCTGGGTAGAGCCGACTGCGCATGTTCGCTTGTAGTGCGGGCATGCGCAGTCGGCTCTGCCCAGCCCCGATGCCTGGCAGAATGAATTCAGAGCCGGAAGATGCCGGGGGGACGCTGCACAGAGAAGACTTCTCGGAGGATCCAGCCCGACCCTCACTCGTGGACTTGGTAAGTGTAATTTGATCGAAAGTTGCCTACCCCTGAAGCGAGCATTTTCCCCCCATAGACTATAATAGGGTTCGATATTCGATTCGAGTAGTCGAATATTGAGGGGCTACTCGAAACGAATATCGAACCTCGAACATTTTACTGTTCGCTCATCTCTACTGGTAATGTAAAACGCAGCATTTTCGTAACGTGGGGCTTCAGCCTCAAAAGATTTTCCCATAATCAAAGTTTCTGACCTGTCCACAGAAAAGGTAATAGGTGGAGATTGGACCACTATAAGAGATGAGCGACTAGTGAAATATTCAATATTCGTTTCCAGGAGCCCCTCAATATTCGACTATTCGTTCGAATATTGAACCCCATTATATTCTATGGGAAAAAATGCTTGTTTCAGGGAAACCAAAATTTTACGAATTGTAGTCACCAAGTCCACAATAATACCTCAAGAAATGATGCCAACACCTCTGCAATGCAACTGGGACAGCAGGGAGGACTTTTACAGCGGGCCCACTATATCCATGGCCAACCTCTCAAATGGAACCTCAATTATTGGCAGTGGGATTAATGGACTTCTATAATGGGGCATGGGTGCTGACTTTTGGCAAACAGGACAGGACTCACAAAAAGCTTTTATGGCCTGCACTACTCCAGGCCAGAAAAAACGTTGTAAAACTTGCTCCCTGGTTTTTTTAACCCCAAGATGTCCTCCAAGCAGATGCTGATGAGCTAGTTCTAGAACCCTCTGCTGGTGTGACCAGGGTACTACTAACTGTTCTACTACCTCACCTCTTACTTTGTCCACTTGGTACAACTTATTATTTATAACAGACATGTGCGGATATTCATTCTCAGCTCCTGCATATTTGGGCTTCCCATCAAGCACCTTAACATTTTCCCACCCCTTAGCCAAGGTGGGATCCTGCAGTTAAGCAGACTCAAAATCGCCCCGAGTAATGTCCATGGCAGGTAGATCATCTTCTCCTTCTGTATCTTCACCCTCCCCTGGCATCGCCAACAGGGGAAAACTTTCCTCATCCAGGTTACTGCAATGGTTGGTGCACTCTGACCAGGATCTACTGGCAATGGGGATGGAGTTCTCCAGTCAGGGTCTTCAGGGCTCTCATCCAGGACCACGGAGTCACTTGTCGGTGTCTCTGTCACTACCTTCGGTATGGGGTTGTCCACACAGTCAGCAAGAGACCCTTGGTGACTCCACAAATTCCAAAAGAGGGGAAAGTCTCTCCCCAATATCACACTGTGAAGAAGTGATTTGACAACCCCCACTTCATGGGTCTGAGTGCCACAGGGGGTCTCGAACTGAATAAGGGCATTTGGATATTCACAGGTCTCTCCGTGAATGCACACGACACCGACCCAAGTTCCAGTGAAAGTGTCAGGGTCCACCAGACTAGCATGCACTAGTGTCACTAGACTTCCAGAGGCAAGTAGGTCCTTCACAGCATAGCCAGCAATCTTCACCCAGCAAATGTGCCTATCACTGTCAGCTAGAGACTCTATCAGTCCAAGGTACGACCTTTCTTGGAGATCGAACTACTTTTTGAGGCCGGGCCGTGGTTGACCCGCATGGACAGTTTTGCAACAGGTCTTCCGTTGCCTGGTACCTCTCCACAAGGCTTACCAGCTGATCAGCATCTCCAGGGTCTGCCTGTCCAATCCACCTCTTCAGTTTTGGCGGTAAGGACCGTATGAACTTGTCCATCACTATGATTTCTGTGATCTGAGCTGGAGTGTGAATTTCAGGCCGCAGCCACTTCTTTACTAAGTGTATTAGGTTGTGCATTTGTGACTGCGCCGGGGAATCCTCTGAAAAAGTCCACTGCTGTACCCTTTGGGCCCATACATATACGTTCACCCCTAAGCGGGCCATGATCTCTGCTTTCAGCTTCTCATAGTTCTTGGCTTCCTCAACGGCTAAGTCATAGTACGCTTTCTGCGGTTCTCCTGTGAGGAATGGTGCCACTACTCCGGCCCATTGCTCCTGTGGTAAACCCTCTCTCTCAGCAGTACGCTCAAATACCATCAGGAACGCCTCCACTTCATCGTTAGCTGTCATTTTTTGGAGAAATTGGGTAACCCATTTGGCCACTGTATCAGCAACCACTGCCGGTTCCCGTAACACACTAGAGGTTCCCGCTGACAACTTAGCAACTTGTTTCACAACCTCTTGAATGAGCTGATGATCCTTACGTGCGTTCTCAGCTAGTATACCGTGGCTTTCCAGTAATGATGCATTTGTTTGCTGTTGCGTGGCATTAGCTTGCTGTGCGCTTTTCAGCAACGCAGTGTTTGTTTATTCTTGCGCAGAATTAGCTTGGAGCAGTGCTTTCAGCATTTCCTCCATCTTGGCACCTGCGGGGTCTTTACTGGACAACTTTATAGCTGCTTTAACCCAGGACATTAACTGGCTACTGGTTTGTATAATTACAGCTGGTCCAGGCATGCTGGGATCTGTCATGCCTGCATCCGAAGCACCATATGTGATGTACCCAATCAAGAATCTGTGGGACCACCTCGATCAGGTTGTTCGCGCCATGGATGCTCAACCATGTAACCTAGCACAGCTGGACATGGCACTGGAGTCGGCATGGCTCAACATCCCAGTGACCATCATCACAACACCCCCTCTCTTCCTGCACGTCTCGCAGCGGTCCGCTCTGCCAAAGGGGGTTATTCTGGATTTTGATAGATGGTCACATTAATGTGACTGAACTGTGCAGTTAATGAGTCTAATGTGTAAAGTTGTGTACTGTCTGTGTCTGATATACTGTATACAGTGTAAGTTTATATACAGGTATATCTGTCTATCCTACTAATATTTTAAATGTGAAAGTTTGGATGTTTGTTCCTCAATCACATAAAAACAGCTGAATGGATTTGGATGAAATTTTGCACATAGATAGAGTGTAACCTGCATTAACACATCGGCTACTTTTTATCCCGGTAAATGACATGGCTTCATTACTGTTATGAATTTATGTTCATATACTATATTATACTGCTCCTGCAGCAGCTTATCTCAGGTCCCAGGTCTGTTATCTCTCTATGTAAACACTCAGCTAACCCTCAGTGGATTGTGTACCTGCATTTGCATATAATCTGATCTGCTCCAGAAGCTGTTAAAAGTAGCTACGAACTATAACAGTCATACATAACCAAATTAGACCCAATCCTTCCATTCCTTAGTCTTCCAAACTCCCTTGGCGTTCGACCCAGATTTTTTTCATTCCAGTTTGTACAAAAGATACAGTCTGCTCAAAAAGAGATGAATACAGTCATTTTGTGACAGAGTGCATTGACAGAACACCAGAATATTTCAAGCATCCCATAACGTCTCCCTAAGGACTATGGACAGAAGCCATACAAGCCTATGCTGGATGGATGTTGACAGACCCATTCCATAATAGAAGCCAAAGTAAGTCAACTGGGGCACCCGGGTAGCTCAAAAGATAAGTGTGTTAAATGCTTTCTAACCCCTGCTAAAACTGGCAGTCCCACAAAAAGTGGTATAAGGACTCTTCCTATCCACATCCCACCCTTGGGCATACGCCCAACCTGTCAAACCTCCTATGGCCTCCTAAAGGCCTTGGTGGCTAATGCATCATGGGACGATAACCCTTGCCACCTGCTTTTGCTTGCCTGACACCGGGAACCCCTGCAAAGTCTTCCATATGGTATCTACCTGACTACTAGACAATACAGCAATTTCTGTGGAGAATTCGTTCTGTCTAAATCTGGCATTAACGCGGGCTTTATTAACAGCTTGTAACCCTAAGGTCCCCAACTATACCTGTGATAAAATTGCTGCATAGAAAAATAGAACCAGGGAGGCACAAAAGACCACGGCCGAGTCCGATCCAAAGACAGCCACCCCCACTTGTAAAATAACCTGCCCCCTAAATATCTTACCAAAAGACCCACCCACCTCCCCGCTAACAGTAGATTGTTCATCAACAACCAATAATGTAACTGTGTGATGTAACTTAAATCCGGCATTCCGAGCCTTCCATGCCGAGGGCTCTCGCCACTCTTTACATTGCCAATCCCCACAAGAACAGGTATAATATCCTGGTAGTTCTTTGCAACCACCTCGTAGATGGTGGGAATACGCATGACAAGTGCAGAATCATCGGCAGGACCACGGCCTTAATGATTAAAACTTTCCCAAAAATGGTAAGGTCTCATTTTGTAATTTTTTTTTTTTTTTTCCACAATTCGGAGGCCTAGCTATTAAAAAAAAAAAAAAAAAAAAAAAAAGGTGCCTTTAAGTGCCGAGTCAAACCGGACTCCCAAAATATCTAGACCCTCCGCACGATATGTCAGCTGCCTATCCTGAAAGAGGTGCCATCCAGCAAACAGGTAGACCTAAACTTTAGAGACAAAGTTTGAGACTTTTGTGCGGGCTGCAGATGTACAAGTAAAGTGAGCGGTGGATTGGGGCGGCCCTGCTGGACGCAGCACTGCTCCAGCGGCCGCCCCTGACCCTTCGCAGAGAGCAGGTCTCCCTGCCTGCTCTCTGCCTGCTCTGCTCCGCTCCCTCCTCCCCACACGCCGGGTGACATGGCCACGTAATCAGGCCCGCACCCAACGTGTGCCTTCATCTTATGCGGTCTCACAAGACCGCTGCGCAGGCTGAAGAGCAGAAGCTGGTAAGCTTCTGCAGAAGAAATTGTGATTTTTCAAGGGGATAAATACTAGATTTATGATGATGGGGGGGGGGGGGGTTGTAGTGCTGGGGAAGGGTTGGGGTGCTGGGGGAGGGGGGCTTTTTGATGTCTGTCTGGCCCTTCCTTGGGCTTGAGGACTATTTTTTTCCCACCCACCTTATAATTCTTTCACTTGGGGGTTAATTGGAGCATTACAGTCTGTAGTGCTCCTATTAACCCCCAAGTGCAAGAATTGCAAGTGGGTGGGAAAAAAACAGTTCCCTGTCGTCCCTACCAGCGGCACAATGTGGGGGGTATTTCGTGCCCCTGTGTGCTGGTAGGACAGGCGGAATTTTAATTAGCCATGTATTAATTTCACATGGCTTGTTCCCTTTAAGAGGGCACAGATACCTCCCCCCTGTGCGTTTTTTTCTGTCCTGTGTAAAGGATCGGACAGGTGGGGAGGACTCTGTGTCCTCCTAAAGAGAAAGAGTAAGAAGAAGTTTCAGGTACTTACCTGCTCAGACCTGTTCAGGTGTCTTCAATGATGCACTCTGCCCCTTTGGACTTCTGTCGGTCCTGCAAAGAGAATAGGTAAGATTAAAGTTACCTATTTTGCCCACCTCCCTCACGCAATCCTACCTCCTGTTCCCCGGCATCCAGTCCTGCTGGGCTTCGGAGCCGCGCGCAGCCAGCCGGCGTGTTCGCGCGGCTCCATGAGGGGAACTTCCGGTTTTCGCGGAACCTTTCCTCTGTGTAGGAGGGTTCCGGCCGGTCGTTTAGAAGTGTAACACCGGCAACTTCCGGTTTTCGGCATTCGCCGCTCCGGGACCACGCGAACAGCAGCGTTGGACACTGGAGGTCCTCAGGAGATTAAGGTACGTGCCAATGTAGTTGGCTCAAAGGGGGAGCGTGACTTGAAGGGCTAGGAGTGTCATGAAGGGCAAAGGAACGGAGCTTTTGACTAAGGCCACGCCCCTTCCGGATATGGGGCTGTAAAAAAGGGGGCAGGTTGCATCCCTCATTGCCTGCTAGTCTAATCCCTAGCTGGTTTCTCCGCTGTGGCTTGTGGTTACCGCTTCAATCTGCATTTATTCTACTGCAAACTCTGCTGAAGGTTGGTAAGTGGCCTGCAGAAGCTGGGTGAGTCTCCTCATATGGTTCCTTGAATGTACTCCTCTGATGTTTCATATTCCATGCTTAGGTATCGCTGAAAGCTAGCTTCTTTTTGTCATGTCTTCCTCTTCTACCCCTCCCGGGGATCAAGTAAGACGGAAGAAGTCTTCTAAAAGGAGACACCTGGCTTGCATTGATTGTGACGTTCCACTACCTGATGGTAGGTGCGGTTTTTTCGTCTGCTAATTCTCCCAATGGTGGGAGTATCCTGAATGTCATTGTTTTGCCTTTAGGCTATGACTGGTCACGCTGCCAGCAATGCAGGGGACCTCTGCGGGAGGAACCCGTTACCAGTGATATGGTAGCATGGGTCAAGGAGTACATGGTGAGTACGGTTGCCGCAAAGAGGGGAAGGGTCCCCTCCGGCTTCTAAGTATCCTTGTGTTTTTTGCAGGATGATTCTTTAAAGGATATCCGTACTTCACTGGCTCAGCTCACCAAGAAGCAGCGCGTGGAAAGGCGTTCTGCTTCACTGCCCTCCCTGGAGCGCCTCCAGGTGGAGGAGGTGTCCATATCATCGGACGATCAGTCCTCCTGTACCAGCAGACCAATTTTCCATCGGGAAAAGACTAATAAACTGCTGAAGGCCATCCGGTCGTGGGACCAGGTTGGCGAGGGGGAAGCCTCTGCGTCCACCTCTGGGAAGCGGAGGGTTTTCCAAGTGGACGCCTCCATGGCCAGCCTAATGGAACAAGAATGGAAGCAGCCGGAGAAGGCTTACGTCACCACCAGAGCTTTCAAAGCAGTGTATCCGATTGATCCCTCCCAGCTGGATCGCTGGGGTCCGCCACCCAAGGTGGATTTAGCCATCTCTAAGCTTTCCCGTCGCACTGTCTTGCCCATCGATGACGGGTCAAATCTTCAGGATTTGCTTGATAGAAGAGTGGATTCAACGCTCAAGAAGGCGTATTCGTCTGCTTCAGCCCAGGTGACGGTGGGCATCGCCTCAACGGAAGTAGCTGATAAGCTTCAAGCCCGGCTGGACCGCCTGGAACGGGATATCGACTCCGGGGTTAACAGGGACGACATCCTGGCATCCATGGGGGAGATCCGTCTCGCTACGGATTTCCTGAGAGAATCGGCAAGACAGCAGGTGAAGCTGGCTTCCAAGGCCATGGCCCTCAATACCGCCGCCAGGAGGCCCTTGTGGCTCAAACCTTGGCGGGCTGATGTCGCCTCCAAGTTTTCTTTGTGTTCCCTCCCCTTTCAACCTGGGAAGGTTTTCGGCCAAGGGCTGGACGATCTGATGGAGGGATTGGCTGATGGTAGAGGGAGATCACTACCACAAGCAACCAGAGAAAGAAGGCCTCCCCCTTCTAGGGGTCGAGGCTCCACGTCTCAATACAGGCCTCAACAAGGAAGCCAGAGACGCCCCAGATACCGTCCGAAAGGGGCGGGTCGCGGGATCCCCAAGGAGGACCCTAAGAAGAAGGGGTTTTGAGGAGACGCCGCTCTCTGTGACCAGCTCTCCCGTAGGAGGGCACCTTTCGAATTTCCTTGTGGCATGGCATCTTCACATTCTGGACCCATGGGTCTTTCAAGTTGTTCAGCGAGGATACGCAATAGAGTTCTCCCATCCTCCGGTGGATCGTTTCATCACTACGCGGGTCTTACCAGCCCTACAACAAGACTGCCTGGAGGCTTCCGTCGCAGAATATCTCTTAAAGGGGGCCCTGGAAAGGGTCCCTCCTCCCGAAGTGGGTCAAGGAGTTTATTCACCCGTGTTCTTGGTTCCAAAGTCCACAGGAGGGTGGCGGATGATTATAGATCTTCGGTTCCTCAACCTCTTCATAAAGAAAAAACCTTTCAGGATGGAGTCCATAGACTCAGTAACCAATTTCCTATTGCGCAACGAGGTCATGGTCACCCTGGACCTGAAGGATGCCTACTTACATATCCCCATCTTCCCGCCACACAGGAAATATCTACGTATAGCCGTTCTTATGGCTGGTCACAGAGAGCACCTACAGTTCACTGCTCTGCCATTCGGCATATCGTCAGCTCCGTATGTATTCACCAAGATGGTCGCACCAGTTGCCGCCGCTCTCAGACTTCAAGGCCTCTTCGTGGTTCCCTACCTCGACGACTGGCTTATAAAAGCTCAGTCTACTTCAATTCTCCATCACCACCTCCAGATAGCCATCGCCTTCCTCCAGGAGTTAGGTTGGCTGATCAATTGGGAGACGTCAGAAATAGTGCCATCCACCCGGAAGAAATTCCTAGGGTTTGTTCTGGATTCCCAGAGCATGCAGATTTTCCTATCTCGTCCAAGGCGAGCAAAAATAGAAGCTTCGGTTCGGGGCCTCCTCAGGTCCCGATGGATCACCATTCGCACCGCCATGCGGGTCCTAGGCCTGATGTCTTCTTCAGCCAAGGCGGTCCCTTGGGCTTTATGGCACTTGCGTCCCCTTCAGATGGAAGTGTTGAGAGCCTGGAACGGATCTCCACGGGGACTGCACAGGAAGATCTGCCTTTCTCCCGGTACCCGTCTTTCCCTCAGATGGTGGAGACACCTGAAAGACGGAAGGTCCTCGGTTCAACCTCGTTGGACCCTGTTGACAACAGATGCGTCCCATTCGGGATGGGGAGCCCACCTGGACGGCAGGACTGTCCAGGGTCTGTGGAGGAATCCAGAGGTAGGAACCTCCAACCTGAAGGAGCTAAAAGCAGTGTATCTGGCGCTGAAGTACTTCGCCCCCTTTCTCGAAGGGAAGGCAGTCAAGGTCCGGTCAGACAATATGACGACGGTAATATACTTGAGCAAACAGGGCGGCACCAGGGTTCCAGCCCTACTGAGAGAGGCGAACTTGATCTTCACGTGGGCAGAGAAGAATCTGACCCACCTATCCGCTGTTCACATCAAGGGCTCCCTGAACATAGTAGCGGATCAGTTGAGTCGGGGTATCCCTGTATCAGGAGAATGGTCTCTCAATCAAGACATATTCCATCAGATTGTCCAAACATGGGGCCTTCCGGATGTCGACCTCATGGCAACCCGACTCAACGCCAAGGTGGAAACCTTCTGCTCTCTGTACCAGGAGGACAATGCCTTGGCAGTGGATGCCCTGTCCATCCCATGGAGGTTCAGGCTGATATACATTTTCCCTCCAGTTTCCATCATACCCAAGGTATTGATGAAAATCAGACAGGACCAAGTCTCGGGAATTGCCATAATCCCGTTCTGGCCGAAAAGGACTTGGTTTGCCCAGCTCATGTGGATGAGTCAAGGCAGGTATTGGAGGCTTCCCCCCCTCCCAGATCTGGTGACACAAGGAGAGCTGAGACACCACGATCTGAGGAGATTCAATCTGACAGCCTGGAGGTTGACCAGTCCCTATTAAAGAATAGAGGACTGTCTCAAGGCGTCCTAAGGACTTTAGCCAGCGCCAGAGCCACCTCGACCAATAAGAATTACCGTAGGATCGGTAATATTTTCCAGGCCTGGTGCACGGAACACGAAGTGGACTCCTCCGATCCCCCTGTGAGGGCGATCCTGGATTTCCTGCAGGACGGCCTAGACAGAGGGCTTGCAGCTTCTACCCTGAAGGTACATGTAGCCGCTTTGTCCGCCTATCTGGGGAGGCGGTTGTCTCAGGATCCTTTAGTGAGCACCTTTATCAAAGGGGCAACTAGGCTGAGACCAGCAGTTTCTGCTCCTGTCCACCAATGGGACCTCAGCAAGGTCCTAACGGCACTTTGTGTTGCTCCATTCGAACCTCTGGAGGAGGTGGATCTAAAGTGGCTGACCTATAAGGTATCTTTTCTCCTCGCTATCACCTCGGCAAAAAGAGTAGGGGAGCTTCAAGCACTCTCATCGGAAGCTCCTTACATTGCCTTCTTTGAAGACCGTGTTCAGTTGAGATTTCTGCCAGGATTCAGGCCGAAAGTTTCTTCTAGGGCGAATGTGAGTCAGCTCATTTGCTTGCCAACCTTTTTTCCCGTGCCCACTTCCCCTGAGGAGGAGAAGTGGCATACCCTAGATTTAGTCCGGAACCTGCAGATTTACCTTCAGCGCACACGCGCTTTCAGGAGATCTGAGAACTTGTTAATAAATTATGTAGGGGGCCATAAAGGCCGCAAGGCTTCTAAGGTCACCATCTCTCGCTGGGTGAAGGAAGCAATCAAGTTGGCGTTTGTGAGTCAGAACTTACCTCCGCCGACCGTCCTAAGGGCCCATTCGACGCGGGCAGTATCGACCTCTTGGGCAGAGGTCAAGGCTCTCACCTTGGACCAGATTTGTGCAGCAGCATCCTGGTCTTCAGAATTGACCTTTGTGAAGCACTACCGACTTGATCGGTATGGCTCAGAAGCTACTGCCTTCGGGCGTACTGTATTACATTCTGCTTGTGTTTAATCTCCCACCCTTATGGGGATTACTTGCTATTTCCCCACATTGTGCCGCTGGTAGGGACGACAGGGAACAAAGGATTATGTAGATAATCTTGTTTCCCTTAGTCCTAACAGCAGCACAAGGATTCCCCCCCTATTGTTGTTTATTTTGGAATGTATGTATTATTACTTGTTATTTACGCACAGGGGGGAGGTATCTGTGCCCTCTTAAAGGGAACAAGCCATGTGAAATTAATACATGGCTAATTAAAATTCCGCCTGTCCTACCAGCACACAGGGGCACGAAATACCCCCCACATTGTGCCGCTGTTAGGACTAAGGGAAACAAGATTATCTACATAATCCTTTGTTCCCAGACCCAAGGAAGGGCCACACAGACATCAAAAAGCCCCCCTCCCCCCCTTCCCCAGCACTCCCCCCCCCCCCCAGCACTCCAACCCTTCCCCAGCATTCCAAGATAATAATGGTGTCTGCCAGCTTTAACTGAGGTGCCATTTTACAGGCAATCGAAGGCACCCGGAGCAAGATTCGGGGCCTGCGTGCATTTTTATGGCAGCTGGGAGCCTTGTGAGGCTCCAGCCTGTCATTCTATACTTTCTATTGTAGGCTACTCTATGTAGCCTGCAATAGAAATGCAGGATTTTTGCAATGCATGGTGTTAGTGATCAGTCCCCTAGGCCCTAGCCATTAGCTACTGTGTGCCGCCCTCGCAACAACCTCTTGTTACTCATGTAGCCCTCGGGGTACCCTGAGTTTGACATGCCTGCCCTGGACTATATATTGTAGGATACACTCAGATCCTGTATATTACATAGATGAGGACACTAATGTTCCTACAGCAGACGGCCATGAATTCACAGACTACAGTATGGCCACCCCTAGATCCTCCAGCCCCATCTGTGTAATAAGCTCCATGTGTTTTATCCTGTAAAATCCGCCCATAGACCAAGACACAAACTGTGTGACAGCCAGGAGATCATCTCAATGTTCTTGTCATCAACCCCAAGACGGACTTGTTTTTTGATCCGTCTATTGTAGACTTGTGTTGTATGAGGTCTACCTCCTATCCCATGTTATTACATATCAGCCATAAGAGGTTATACGGCTTCCCGCTCATGTAGTATAATAGCGCCGTGTGTGTGTATGGAATAAACCGCTTTTACCATTGTCATTGTGTCTGTGTCCTGTGACTTATTTCAGAGGCCTAGAGTCTCCTCTGTAAATCTACATAGAGAAATAAATCTACACATAACATATAGTATCATACATGGGGAGGGTCTTTATACAGGACCTTTCATATCCTATAAGATGGTGATGTTATATACCGTTAGGGCTCATTCACACGGGGGCAATGAGGCAGATTTTGACAGCAGATTTTGCCTCAAAATCCACCTCCATACAATAGTGGTCTATGTAAACCGCTAGCGTTCGTTTTTCTGCAATCAGTTTTTTGCTGCTAGCAGAAAAAAAGAAGCGACATGACCTTTCTTCAGGCGCCTGAGGAAAGCAATAGAAGTGAATAGGAGGCGGAAAACACGTCACTTTTTTGGCACATTTTTTTCCTAAAGAACGCAACCAAAAAACGTGACGCTTTTTTTTACGGTCCATTCACTTTAAGGGAGGGGGAAACTGCCGGGCGTTTTCTGAAGCCGTTTTTACCAAAAACGGCTCCAGAAAATGCTCCAAAAAAATGTGTCGATGTCCCAAAACTGCTTCCTAATTAGGAAGTGTTTTTTTTACCGACAAAAATAAGCCACACGTAATTTACGTATGAACTAGCCCTTACACGGCTGAAAGTGCACTGAATTCAGGAGACTTCCATCTTTGTCGCTATCTGCCAGGGTTCCAGAGATATCACTGCTGTTAGTTTCGGCTAACTATATGACTGGTTCAGAGGGGCCGGACGCCATTTTGTTAATAATGGTGGTAAAATGGATTTGAATCCATAAGAGCAGTGAAATGTTACCTGACACGTCCATAATGCCAATGAGTTACTTCTGCAGCTCCAGCCTGAATCTTTCCACCATATTTGTCTTGGTGTCGGCTCAGTAACATCTGTCTGTCAGGATGACTGTAATGGCGGCGTCTGCATCAGTATCATTGTGTGAGGTAAAGTCTGTGGGCTGAGGTGCAACCAATCACAGCGCAGCTTTCATGCCTCACTAGCAGAATACATAATGAGAGCTGCGCTGTGATTGGTTACTATGTACTGTGCCTGATTGCTATGGGCAGATAAGACCTGTATTCTCTATGGCAATGTCTGACAATAAGGAGTTTTCTTCTATAATAATCCTGTAATGTGACAGAAATACGAGGTAAAATGACATATTTATGTACAAATCACATAAAGCCGCCATTATACAGTAATATCACAATGTATTGGGGATATTTTACCTCAGGTTTATCCTGACAAGTCTTTCCTGAGCCTTTCAGGCCATAAACCTAAGTATTTCCGGATATTTCCTTGCTGTTTCTACCTGAAGACTTAACCCCTGACTGTCTGGATCCCTACAATGTCTGTGTTACTATGAAATTTTACAGAAATACGAGGTAAAATGACATATTTATGTACAAATCACATAATGGTGACATTATACAGTAATATCACAATGTATTGGGGACATTTTACCTCAGGTTTATCCTGACAAGTCTTTCCTGAGCCTTTCAGGCCATAAACCTAAGTAGTGTAACAGACCCACTTCTCGTCAAACTAAAAAGTGACAGGTGCCCCGCCCCTTTTTGATGTAACCACGCCCCTTTTATTATATGACCACGCCCCCTTTTATATGATTATTTTTGACGTCACTACGGCCATTTTATAATTAACCCCCCACCCCCCCACCCCACCCCCTCCCCCCATCCCCCTTTATTAATATGATGCTACGCCCCTTTTTATATAAGCTCTCCTTTTGCGCTGGTATAAATGATATTTCTTTGATAGAAAGGAATATCATTCATTTCAGCGCAAAAGTGCCCGCCCCCCTTTTATATATATGCTTCTCTCCTTTTGCGCTGGCATAAATGATATTTCTTTGATAGAAAGGAATATCGTTCATTTCAGCGCAAAAAGTGTCCGCCCCCCTTTTTATATATATGCCTCTCTCCTTTTGCGCTGGCATAAATGATATTTCTTTGATAGAAAGGAATATCGTTCATTTCAGCGCAAAAGTGTCCGCCACCCCCTTTTTATATATGCCTCTCCTTTTGCACTGGCATGAATGATATTTCATTAAGGAATATCACTCATTCCATCGCAAAAGTGTCTATAGTTTTATTTAAGATAAATAATATACCTATTTATTGTTGATGTAACCAGCTATGTACTTCAGCACCGCTGCGTGGCGTCATGAGTCAAGCTCCTACACATCCACCCCAGAAGACGGCAAGACATATTGTGACATGGCCGTACAAAGTTCCCCTAATACAACTATGGACCGTGCTTCTGCGCAAGCGTGTAGCGCAAAAACATGTCTTGACATGTAGAGGACCTGGCCACAATGAGCGATTGGCATGACCGCACATGGCTTTTCAGCAGAACTTATGGTACATTCTGCGTACGAGCAAAAACCACAAACACACAGCATTTATTTTAAAAAATATATAATAATTTTATTCAGAATACCAAAAAAACACATGAAATATTATTATTACAATGTTAACCACGCCTGCTGTAATAGTGGAAAAGTTCTCACTTTAGGTAATAAAGTCGCATGGGGCAGTCCCGAGGCTGTGGGTGATGAGGGAAAAATGTGGGTTCTGGACCGAGGTAGTGCTGAAGTTGAGGGATGAGTCAAATTCATTCGGATTACCCACTACACTGGAGGGTATATTTAATTCGGCCATTGAGCTGAAAAAATATGTTCCAGCCGGGAGGCTCTGTTATCTAACGTGACCTTATGTGACAATGAAAACATTTGAATGGTGTTTGAGAAACCTGGTAAACAATTGAATGGTTTGAGAGCCTGGTAAACAATTGAATGGTTTGAGAGCCTGGTATCTAATGTGACTTTATGTGTCAATGAAAACATTTGAATGGTGTTTGAGAAACCTGGTAAACAGTTGAATGGGTTTGAGAGACCTAGTATCTAATGTAACCTTATGTGACAATGAAAACAATTGAATGGCCTGAGTGTCATGAACTCTTAAATACATACATTATGTGAGAAAACTAACAAACACACAATAATTATTTAAAAAGGTTTATTCAGAATGTCACAGCACAACAAACTTAGTCAAATGAACAGGCTCTACAGACTTGATTATATACGAACAAATTTTACCCATGCACACATCGCAATGTTTCAGATACGAAGTTGCTGACTAAAGAATCATTTCTTTTTAAATCTGAATTAAAATGATTTAAAATGTCTCTAAATGGGACGCCCCTGCTAAGCCAATACAGTATGTATATGCAATAATGAGCGCAGTAAGCTGAGTCCACACTTTGTAGTTGCCGATCCTGATAAACGTAGCTGACAGAATTCTGATGTAAGAAAGAAATAAATTCTTTAGGAAATACAGCGTTCGATGGAGCAATCCCATAACTGTCAAAGAATATCGCCTTTTTCCCGTCACATAGTACAATTAAGATCCAGTGGGTCCCCGGACGAGTAGAATCATCGGTATTGACAACAAATGCAGCGGGGTGGTTTTGTATTCTGTATTGTGGTAAGAAGTCACACGGAAATACGCCGTAAAATATTGTCTGTGTGTAGGGGTCTGAATTCAGAATATTTGTAATCTGTAAAGTATTCATCATCGGTAGCTGTTGTACAATTTCTTCTGATAGACGGAACAAATTTTCTTGCAAAATCCAGATTTCAGTTTTTTCAGATTTATTTATTCTTAATAATCTAATATCATGAAAAAATCACTTCACGTTTATGGGAGATTTGAAGAATGTCAGAGTTCACAGCGTATACAATCATGTTTAGCGTATGAGGCGTTGGAACTGCGAACCTTATTTCAGCACGCAGGTTTCCCGTTTTAACTAGGGAGAAATGGCCTCCGGGTTCTTGGTCAGGTGTTAGATCAAAAGCAAATAATGTATACCCGTTCAGGAATTCTTCACGATCTATGGATAATCCGCTGTCCGATTTCTGTTTGCCGGCGATGTGCACAAGTGCCATATACTCTCTTACAGCCTGCTCAGAGGTGAAATCGGGTTGAAACGGTCGCGAAGGTACTTGGTGGCCATCATAATAAAGTGATGCTAGTGATATATTGAAATGCTCAAAGCATAAAGGGTTCTTCGCAACGGATCCAGAAAACGCTTCATTGTCAACAAACCCCAATATTACAGTTTTGGGTATTTGTCCTAGGAATAGGTTCTCATGATTTGCAACCCGGGTGCCTTGAGGTATGCTGTAGACTTTCAGAGAGGCCTTATCAATACTGTACTTGGCGGGATTTGTTAGAAGGGCTTGACTGTGGCCTATTCTGACCGCAGGAGAGACCTGAACACGTTTAACATAGAGCGCAGCATGGAGAATTTGCACCTTGTACGGTTCAGCATCAGATGACATGAGACAGAAAGTGTCTTTATTCCTCGAGAGTTTTATCTTCAGATCCAGACCATTAAGTAACAGCTTGGGCTGATTAAATATGTCCGCGAAAATCGGCCCCAGCAATTCCACAGGTCTCGAGCGTGCGGTTGCCCGAGCTCTTTTGATAAACCCCAAATTTTCACCATCCAAAGTACGTGTGTTATGGTGCCCCGCAGTATCTTTATATTACAGGCCTGCTGTAAATTGCGATTCGAGGGATTGATTGGAGTAGCTCAGCAAGATCTCAAGATATGCGCGGTAGGAATATAGATTATCAGATTGGGATATAAGTCTATCACCCAGGGTAACATCCACCTGATTAAAAAGAGTTGCTATAGGATAGTTAATAAAGCCCACACGGGCGCCGTCAGCGATGGCCGTGTTATCCTGTTTCACAATTCTACAGTTTATGTATAAAAAAGTGTTGTTAAGATCATAATAAAAATCCGATGTGCCGGAGATGAAGAACTCCAGAGGCGCGTTGTCCGTCAGAGCAGCGATCGGCTGCGCTTCCACAAAGAAAGAATTTTCAATACTTGTTTGAGTAGGTGGTATATCGAAAATATCGAGTTCAGATTTCGTACATTCCTCAGATGCCTCGTGAACGAAAGCCATGACGGATGATTAGAAGATGTCGTCTCGTGTTCGCCTTACAGGTTTATGACTCCGACCTCTTTTACGCTGAGGTTTCTTATTCATGAGTAGCGGGGGTAGTGGTGATCGGGCACGCCTTTTTCTTTTACGGGATGTGTTTACAGTATATACAAGACCCGATCCCTTCTGCTCATCAGCCGTGTTGTTGATTTTGTTCATCATGGCCGCTGATACAGATGTAACAGCGTCTTTAGCGATGTTTCTCACAGCCGTTTTTACATGCGGTTTTACTAACTCGATTCCTCTTCTAAATAAAGGTACAGCTCTTCTAAAAAGTCCTCTAAATATACCAGCGAGACCTGCTCCATACATGTACTCATCGCCGCAGAAGCCTTCCAAACCGCGGCCAGCTTGCGCTATGTAGTAACGCGAATAGACAGCGGGGTCCGCAAATGACCTCCTGGATAACATTTTATGCGTTCAGCACCTTGCGGGGCCTAAAATGCAGACGCACAATACTTTTGCCGTACTTAAACCTTACAGGCTTTCCTAAATCGTTTAGAATTGATATTGTTATCGAATCAAAATGATGTTTGGCGAGAGGAATATAATCCGGCATTGTATACCGTAACGTAACAATCTCGTTGTTTTTTCCAGCAATCTCTACAGTTCTTAAAAGCTGTACGTAACTGTCGCCCACCAACTGGTGTTGTATGATGTCACTGTAGACGTACAGCGTATAAAAGCCGTCTTTTATATCAGGATACGGTTTCCGCCTGCCTGGAGGCTTTTTAGGCGCTGAATCATCAAAACAACAAGGTATTCCTAAAATATTAGACAGCTTAGGGCCTAGCTCGAATCGTATTGTACGTGATGTGGGTATACGAACAATACCCCTTATTTCATCATAGCGGAGTCTAAAGTCTTCACTACTTAGCTTTAGATTTCTAATTTCATCATTCAGAGTTGAAATTAATTCAGCAATTGTCGAGAAATAGCCAGGGTTTAAATAATGCTCGACCAGTTCTTCGCCGGCTCTAGCGATAAAAAAGTTCGCCTCCATTTTGCCAAAACTATCCCATGTATGCGGGTACTGTATTTCCGTTAGGGCAACCTCAAAGGGGTCCGAAAAATGGAGAGGCTTCGCTAATTTCGTTGTGAAACTTGCTATGGTGTTATCGTTATAGATATGTCGTGAAGCGTTGCTCGGTAATGTGACATAGAATGAATCTGATTCCATCATGATTACACGTCAATCAGCTGATTTGCAGGTATCCACGTATTAAATTTATCAGGGTAACCGCGCCACTTGACAAAACATAAAATTTGTCCACCACTACGTTTCCTTCTTATTATTTTCTCAATCTTGTAGACTTGGTTCTCATTGAATGTTATTTTCTGTATTTCTTCCTTATAAAATGATCCTTCTATAGGCTCACCGCTCAAATCGGCGATCATGTACAGCGGTCTTCTGAATCTTGTGTTGATTCCAGTAATGATAAATATTTCCTCGGTGTATGTCTGCTCATAACCTTTGGCGAACACGTGCTTATACTGTGAAATCCTTACATGGTCACCTACCTTTAAAGTAGGTTTTTCCTTTTTAGCCTTAGATTCCTGTCCGTAAATTCTTCTCCATATTGTTAATGAGTTATGCTTTGATACTTCGGCAGGACTACAACCTATCGTTCTGTGATAACTGTGGTTGTAACTATATATCAAATCAGGTAATATGTTAATATATCTATAAGTATTATGATGACTAAGATATTTCCACATTCGCGTTTTAAGGGTGCGATTAAATCTCTCAACTATGGCCGCTTTTACAGAATTTGTAGTAAAGATCTGTTCTATCGCGTAAATCTTGCATAGCTTCTTCAGGGGTGCATTCATAAACTCACGGCCTCTATCCGTCTGTATTTTTCGTGGTACACGGCCGTCAGTTTCAAAAATCAATTTCAGCGCTTTTGCTACCGTGCTGCCCGACTTATTATGCAGAGCTACACACCATACGTAACGGGAGAGAATGTCTATCGAGATTAATAAATAATTAATGCCGTCATTGTGTGATGAGAGATTATTCATACATGCCAGGTCCATCTGCCATTGATGGTCAACGTTCGCCACAAAGATTTTATTACGGGGAAAAGATTTGCGTACTGGTTTAAATAATGTATAATTATCTTCATTCTTGAGGTATTTAATAACTTCTTTGCGAGAGGCGCTTGCTGAATTCCTATATAAAGCGTCAATACCTCCATAGGATCCAGGAAGTCTGGGGTTATAATAACGATCCGATAACGCCATTTTTTTCAGTACGCTACTTAGGAACAGCAATATATTTTAATTCAGTGATACGTAGTTAGATTACAAATTTTCCTGAGGGGGCTGGGTATTCCAACCCTCCTACCATTCACGGGGCGGAGACACACACCCCCTACCATAAAGCTGTGAGGGTATTTATTAGAAGCACTGGTCAGTGTTGTGTACATTCGTCTGCACTGACAGAGAGCTTCGCTCTAGTCCTCAGCATTCAAGCCTATAGAAAAAAGGTAAGACTTGCGCTTTTTATTTAGCTTTTTTTAAAAAAGACTGTGCATTCATTAATAACGTATGAGATATTTTCTACTAGATAAATTAAGTTTGATTCTAGCATATCAGTTTATTAACACGTTGTTTTTGTTATCAGATGGAGAACAGAAATAATGGTAGTGAGGTCAGCAAGTACAGCGATCTTGTTACTGATTCCCAATTAGGTAAATATACCGTGTACGGCTAATAATTTTGCTCTATTTAAGTAATTTTGCTCTATTTAAGTGTGTAAAAATACTAAAAATATATATTTTTTAACAATCGCCCTAATTAGCTCACATCTGTGAATCGCTGCCGGAGTATGTATTAGAAGACCCCGAGATATACCGTGATAGTTTAAATCAAAATTTTACTGACCCCCAATTAGGTAAATATATCATGTATGACTAGTAACTTTGTTCTATTTAAGTGTATAAAAAATTGCTAAAATACATTTATTTCTTTTGTACCTAATTAGCTCACATCTCTGAAGCGCTACCGGAGGGTGTATTAGAAGGGGGCATGACATACAATGATAGCCTAAACCGGAATTTAAAGAAAGCAAGCGATGGTATGTTATTTATTTAATCTCGGTTTAGATTTTTTCTATTTCAACATATAAAAAATGCTAAAACACATTTTCTTTTGTGTCTAATTAGCTGTAACCAATGAATTGCTGTCGGAGAACATATTACAGAAGTCATTGAGTGTCAACGGCGGTGTTGACCTAAGCAGAAAGAAAGGTATGATTTTATTTAATCTTGGTTAATACGTAATAAAAACAAAATAACGAAAAAGAAGACTAACAATACGTGCTCTACATGTATGCTGTTTATTGTACATATAGTATGAATAACAACACTTAATTTTTGATTTTTCAGTCTACACATTTAAAAAGCCCAAAAACAAGGAAAATAAAGAAAATGTTCAGCTTACTAAAGTGACTGAACCTGACGTATCGACACCACGTATAGCATCTGTAATGACGCAGGATGAAATCGACGCCATGTCCAGCATTGTATACGGAGTCTGTAAGTAGAATAATGACTGAACTGTGTGATTCCTATTTACTCGGCAAAACGTTAATAGGCATTGTAATGATACACATTTACGTTCTTTTCACAGCAAGAAGACGTCGACCACGTAGACTATTCAACACATTATTGAGTGAGAATCGTGACCAGAACACCACATCGGCAGCTGTCGTGTCAGAGACCGTGCAGTCAGGAGTTGTGTCAGGAGCAGACAACACGGAGCAGGGTAACCAGGGCCTACCGAATGCTATGCCTTTTCGGCCCAATCGCTTACCTTTGGATATTAATGTCAAGGATTCTGGAAAAAAACATGAAGAAGGGAGCAAGAGAAAACACGCAACAAAACATCATCAAGCATCAGTAGAGGCCCCAGCTGTGCGTAATCCGGCCGTAAGACACATACCGCTTTCACCAATTTGCGAAGTTGTTACAGCACCCCTCAAGAAAGCACACAATGGTGAGTCAATCTGTATAAAACCAGATAATATTATACGGGTTTGTCACAACACAGACACTGAAAACACAAGCACATACGTTACAATGCATCCTGCAGGTACAGCCACGGTACTGCCGTCCGGATCTGCTGTAGTGAGCAATGTAGCCATAAACACATCTACTCCTACCAGTAAAACCACGGGTGGACGCCGTCGCTCAGCTGAAGCGAAGACGCCACAATCCATTTTCGCTGCCTGTAAATCCAAGGTATCACAAACTGTATTTACTAAAGCGAAAAAACCAAAATTGGTAGGCGATGAAATGCAGGTGATGAATGATCTGGTTCAAGTTTATAGCCGGAATATGGAGCTTTACCGTGCACGTCAACTCATCACCATGATGTTGTCCCGGTATAGCCAAATACATTCAGATCCCAAAAATCCACGCACATTCAGCTCACACAATCTAGCAGAACTAAAGAAACTGAACAAGATGTATGCTGTGACCGCTGAAACTATTAGTGTTCTGAATTCACAGATAGGATCATGCTTATGACTAGACATGGTTGGTAATGGAATGAAGTGTCTGCCCAAACCACACACATCGGGTGCTGCTAATCGTAAGCATGTTAAGCGAGCTATAAACATGTTGATACGTTCTAGGAGGTCATTGGCGGCCAGGAGGCGCAGACAGAGCCGTACGCATGCCATAGAGGGGTGTATAGAATCAGAGATGCATCAGTTACCTCTACAAACGAATTCAATTCATGAGGTCCAGGACAATCATGGTGACGAGATATCTGACACACCTCAGTCATCTACTGGTGTAAGTCATGAGGTACAATCTGATACACCAATGCCACCTACTGGTGAAAGTGATGGGGTGGGTTCAAACCGACCCTCTGTGTTTTTACAACACATTTTTCATCACCAGAGAGTGCTTGCGGGTTTTAACGGTATTGTGTACAGCGAGCATTTTCGTTTTGTCAATCTGGACCGTATACACTCTTTTGTAGAGGCAATCGATGCGATCCATACAGCCGTTCAGAATTTACTAGACAATCTGCTTAGTGACATAGAGCCTGGTGATTTTGTGCAGTTAAGACTTTCAGGGGAGGGCAGTCTAGATCCTGTTTACTCAACAAAGCAGTCCCGTGAGAGTTTCAATGCAGAGGAGTTTTTAAACGCTGTAGCGAATGCTTTACAGAGTAACGCCGAGTGTATAGCCGATGGTCGCCTCAAACTGACGGTCACCATAATTAGAAATAGAAGAGGTGGCATCAAAAAGCGTATAAGGGCTATTTCATATAGGCAGATCATTAAGCGAAAACAGAGATGGCTGTATGATTTCAATAATCATGACACAAACCTGTGCATGGCTGCAAGCCTGATAGCGTTGCTGGAGGAAGGTGCTGTGAGTGACTGGGAAATAGTGGAACGTGCTAAACAGCTGCATGCCGAATTGGGGATTGGTGATAAGACATTAGTCAGTTTTAGCGATGTTGCGGGATTTGAACGTGTATTGAACATTACTATCAGAGTCATGTATTTCAGTCGTGGTGATTGGCGTTGTTATTAGAGATGAGCGAACACTAAAATGTTCGAGGTTCGAAATTCGATTCGAACAGCCGCTCACTGTTCGAGTGTTCGAATGGGTTTCGAACCCCATTATAGTCTATGGGGAACATAAACTCGTTAAGGAGGAAACCCAAATTCGTGTCTGGAGGGTCACCAAGTCCACTATGACACCCCAGGAAATGATACCAACACCCTGGAATGACACTGGGACAGCAGGGGAAGCATGTCTGGGGGCATAAAAGTCACTTTATTTCATGGAAATCCCTGTCAGTTTGCGATTTTCGCAAGCTAACTTTTCCCCATAGAAATGCATTGGCCAGTGCTGATTGGCCAGAGTACGGAACTCGACCAATCAGCGCTGGCTCTGCTGGAGGAGGCGGAGTCTAAGATCGCTCCACACCAGTCTCCATTCAGGTCCGACCTTAGACTCCGCCTCCTCCGGCAGAGCCAGCGCTGATTGGCCGAAGGCTGGCCAATGCATTCCTATGCGAATGCAGAGACTTAGCAGTGCTGAGTCAGTTTTGCTCAACTACACATCTGATGCACACTCGGCACTGCTACATCAGATGTAGCAATCTGATGTAGCAGAGCCGAGGGTGCACTAGAACCCCTGTGCAAACTCAGTTCACGCTAATAGAATGCATTGGCCAGCGCTGATTGGCCAATGCATTCTATTAGCCCGATGAAGTAGAGCTGAATGTGTGTGTTAAGCACACACATTCAGCACTGCTTCATCACGCCAATACAATGCATTAGCCAGTGCTGATTGGCCAGAGTACGGAATTCGGCCAATCAGCGCTGGCTCTGCTGGAGGAGGCGGAGTCTAAGGTCGGACCTGAATGGAGACTGGTGTGGAGCGATCTTAGACTCCTCCTCCTCCAGCAGAGCCAGCGCTGATTGGCCGAATTCCGTACTCTGGCCAATCAGCGCTGGCCAATGCATTCTATTAGCCCGATGAAGTAGAGCTGAATGTGTGTGCTAAGCACACACATTCAGCACTGCTTCATCACGCCAATACAATGCATTAGCCAGTGCTGATTGGCCAGAGTACGGAATTCGGCCAATCAGCGCTGGCTCTGCTGGAGGAGGCGGAATCTAAGGTCGGACCTGAATGGAGACTGGTGTGGAGCGATCTTAGACTCCGCCTCCTCCAGCAGAGCCAGCGCTGATTGGCCGAATTCCGTACTCTGGCCAATCAGCGCTGGCCAATGCATTCTATTAGCCCGATGAAGTAGAGCTGAATGTGTGTGCTTAGCACACACATTCAGCTCTACTTCATCGGGCTAATAGAATGCATTGGCCAATCAGCGCTGGCCAATGCATTCTATTAGCTTGATGAAGCAGAGTGTGCACAAGGGTTCAAGCGCACCCTCGGCTCTGATGTAGCAGAGCCGAGGGTGCACAAGGGTTCAAGTGCACCCTCGGCTCTCCTACATCAGAGCCGAGGGTGCGCTTGAACCCTTGTGCAGCCTCAGCTCTGCTACATCAGAGCCGAGGGTGCGCTTGAACCCTTGTGCACACTCTGCTTCATCAAGCTAATAGAATGCATTGGCCAGCACTGATTGGCCAGAGTACGGAATTCGGCCAATCAGCGCTGGCCAATGCATCCCTATGGGAAAAAGTTTATCTCACAAAAATCACAATTACACACCCGATAGAGCCCCAAAAAGTTATTTTTAATAACATTCCCCCCTAAATAAAGGTTATCCCTAGCTATCCCTGCCTGTACAGCTATCCCTGTCTCATAGTCACAAAGTTCACATTCTCATATGACCCGGATTTGAAATCCACTATTCGTCTAAAATGGAGGTCACCTGATTTCGGCAGCCAATGACTTTTTCCAATTTTTTTCAATGCCCCCGGTGTCGTAGTTCCTGTCCCACCTCCCCTGCGCTGTTATTGGTGCAAAAAAGGCGCCAGGGAAGGTGGGAGGGGAATCGAATTTTGGCGCACTTTACCACGCGGTGTTCGATTCGATTCGAACATGGCGAACACCCTGATATCCGATCGAACATGTGTTCGATAGAACACTGTTCGCTCATCTCTAGTTGTTATCAGACAGGAAAAGTCCCTTCAGATAAAACCTTATTCATTCTCCACCATGATGACCACTATTATGGCATCAAAAATATAAAAGGTTTTTTCGGTGCGAAATACTTTTGTGATAATTGCAATTCTGCGTACCATCACAAATACGCTCATTCATGTCAGTATTTGTGTAGAGCTTGCAGGAACAAGGACTGTAAAGAGGACCCGAAAGCTGATGTGCGTTGTCCTATTTGCCGTGTATATGCTCGTTCTAGAGACTGTTTGAATCGTCACATGTTATTGAGTAGAGAGGACAGAGAGTTTTGTATAGCTAAAAGATTTTGTGATCAGTGCTGTCGGTTTGTACGCCGTGAGACATTCGGTGATCATAAGTGTGAGGGGCTGCGCTGTAGTGTATGTTATGCACGTGTTCAAAAATTTGACGATCACCTCTGTTATATGCGGCGCTGTAAAGAAATGGATGAGACTGATGCTTATATTTTCTATGACTTTGAATGCATGCAGGAGAATGGCCCCCATGTCCCTAATTACGTATACGCCACAACATTGGCGGGTGACAAGTTCTGGGAGTTTGAGGGAAAAACATGTGCTAGTGAATTTGTCCAGTTTTTTTACATCTGGTGCCTTTTCTGGCTTTACATTTATTTCCCACAACGGCGGTCGTTATGATTCATATTTCATAGTCAAAGAATTGATAAATGAGAAATTGTCTGTAAAAATGCTTACTCAAGGTGGCAAGCTCTTGTGTGTGACCGTTGATGGCTTGGGGATACGATTCATAGATTCTCTAAATTTTATACCCATGAAGTTGAGTAAATTACCGCAGGCCATGGGTTTTTCTGAAACAAAAGGTCATTTTCCCCACTTTTTTAATACTGAAAAGAATCAAAACTATGTGGGACCTTTACCGCCGCCAGAGGCTTACGGGGTACAGTACATGATGGATAGTGAGAAGAAAGAGTTCATGGAGTGGTATGAGACACAAAAAGATGTGGAATTTGATTTTAAATCAGAGCTGAAAGCATATTGCAAACAAGATGTTGAAGTGTTGCGTCAAGCTTGTATCCGGTATAGGGATCGTGTTATTGAAATGACAGAGAAAGAGGTTGTCAGATACTGTCCGGAACAGCGGGCGAATATTGTGGTAACTGTATATATTGATCCATTTCAGCTTACTACTTTGGCGTCTGTGTGCATGTCTATGTACAGGTTTAAATTCTTGCCGAAAAGGCGTATAGCTATCGTGCCCGCTGACAATTACAACAAGACAAAAAAGCGTTATTCAACACCTGCTATACAGTGGCTCATGTATGTAGCACGCAGTGAGAATATTGAGATACAACACGCTTTGAGAGGTGGCGAAAAGAAAGTGGGGAAATATTTTTTAGACGGTTATGCTAATGTTAATGGCCAGGAGACAGCATTTGAATTTCAGGGTTGTTTTTATCACGGTTGTCGTGTCTGCTATAATGATGAAGATGAAAATAGTGTCACTGACACCACTTTTGGTCAGTTGTACTACAATACTCAGCGTAAAAGACGCTACCTCCATAGCTGTGGTTTCAAAGTACGTGAATTATGGGAACATGAGTGGAAAGAGATGGTTGAAAAAGATGCGGGTGTCCGTGCCTTTCTTGATGAGATGCAATTCCCCGAGCCTCTAGAGCCGCGTGATGCCCTTTATGGCGGTAGAACTAACGCGATTAAGTTGTATTACAAGTTGTCTGAGGGTGAGACCATTAAGTACTTTGATTTCACAAGCCTCTACCCCTTTGTCAACAAAACAAAAAGATATCCTGTAGGTCACCCCAAGATCATTTATGAGAATTTCGGACATCTGAAAAAATACTTTGGCATTGCCAGAGTTAAGGTATACCCTCCACACGATCTGTTCTTTCCAGTATTGCCTGTGAAGCTTAACAAAAAATTAATGTTCCCTCTGTGTTATACATGCGCTGCAAACTCTCAGACGGACCCCTGCACGCATACTGAGGAGGAACGAGCTCTCACAGGGACATGGTGCACCATAGAGTTAGAAATGGCCATTGAAAAGGGGTATAGAACAGCAGAGGTCTATGAGGTGTGGGATTTTGCTCGTTCAAGTGACAAATTATTTGCTAAATACATTAAATTACATCTCAGGGATAAACAGGAGGCCTCGGGTTACCCTAGCAGATGCACTGATGATGAAAAGAAGGCTCAATACGTAGCTGACTTTTATGAAAAAGAAGGTGTACGATTAAGACCTGATGAAATTGAAGTAAACCCCACAAAAAGACAAATCTCCAAACTTTTTCTAAATTCGTTATGGGGGAAGTTTGGTCAAAAATCAAATTTACCAACAACTAGTTTGGTCACAGACCCTGACGAGCTCTTCAATTATGTCTTCCTCCCCTACTATGAAGTCTCAGAGCTCAATTTTATAGACGATGAAACGGCCACTGTCAATTGGAAATATGCAAAAGATCACTACACGGTCAACAGAAACACAAACATCTTTATAGCTTGCTTTACTACCGCTTATGCCAGACTTGAACTGTACAAGTTACTGGACAGACTGCAGGAACGGTGTCTCTACCACGACACAGACTCTGTCATCTTCATCCATCGTGATGGTGAGTGGTGTCCGCCTTTAGGCGACTATCTGGGTGAATTGACCAGTGAAATACCCGATGACTCCTACATAACTGAGTTTGTATCTGCAGGCCCAAAAACATACGGCTACAAACTGAACACTGGTAAGACTGTCTTGAAAGTTAAGGGGATAACACTGAATGTTGCCAATAGCCAGGTTATTAATTTTGACAGTTTAAAATATTTAGTTTTGGACTACCCCCGCAATTCAGACGCTCACACCCAGAAATCGTTATTTGTTCAACAGCCTGGCATTGTTCGTAATAAGAAATACTGGTGTATTGAGACTCGGCCTCTGAGTAAAACACAGAGATGTGTTTACACAAAACGTCATCTGTTCGATGATTTTACAACACTGCCTTTCGGGTATTAGTCTTGTTACATTACTCCACTCCATTTTTTTCATGTGTTTTTACTAGATTTGTGGAACGCTCTTGTGAGACACATGAGCATTGAAATACACGGCCGTGGCTCAAGAGAAGAAATAGGGCGTCTACAGCGCAGTCTACGGCGGTTGCACCGCTTAGAATACAGGTTTGCCCTAGAATATAATTGGGAACATTTTGGATGCCGCCCTCATCATCATTATTATGGATCCTCATTTACAGCACCCTTTCTCGTGCATTTTAGCAGGACCAAGTAATTCAGGGAAAAGCTATTTTGTAAAACAATTGTTACATTACGCTGACACTCATTTATCACACAAACCCGAAAATATTGTCTGGTTTTATGCATGTTGGCAAAAATTATACGATGATCTGTCTCGCACCATTCCTAACATACGTTTTATTGAAGGTCTACCGGCAACTTTTATAGACGATGAACTTTTCCCCCCTGACAAGGTAAATTTGACAATTGTTGATGATCTCATGGAGAGCGCTAGCCAGAATGGCGAGATAGAGAAGGCTTTCACCAAGTACGTACATCACAGAAATCTAAGCATTTTCTATTTAGTTCAGAACATATTTTGTCAGGGTAAAAAGAGTAGAACAATAGCTTTAAACACAAAGTACATGGTTCTCTTTAATAATCCTCGTGATAAATTACAAGTTATGACATTAGCACGGCAGATGTACCCGGGGAAAACACGCTTCTTTTTAGAAGCTTTTGAAGACGCGACACGTAACCCTTACGGTTATTTGTTAGTAGACTTAAGAGGTTCTACTCCTGAGGATATGCGATTAAGAACGGGTTTGTTTCCACCAGATTTACCAGTTGCCTATGTTCAAAAGAAAATCAAAGGTTAATAAGACAAAAACTTAGAGATCTAGTCACATTCTATGTCCTGCGCATAGTATCGACAAGATGTCTGAGAGAATACGCCGTAACTGGCACCTCTTAAAAACTCTGGTGAAGGCACCCCCGCCGCTCAGGACATCAATTTTACGCAATGCCAGTAGAAATTTAATACTGGCCATAGGTGAAATTGCTTTAAATATTTTGAAAGGTAGAATTCCTCTAAAAGAAGAATATACTCAAGAAATGGCGTAAGTCTATAAGACAGCTGGGGAATAAATATATAGACGCAAAGAAAAAGAAGCGCATAGTGAACCAGTGCGGCGGATTTATAGGACCTCTGCTGAGTTTTGCTATACCGCTAATAGCTGGACTTATTGCTAATAAGTAATGGAACACGCAGAGAAAATGTACCTGGTTCCTAAAAGTGAACTTAACAAACTAAAACAGACTATTACACCAGCACCCACTATGCGCCAAAATACCCTGCATACTCTTGAGGAAGAGCTTAACAACATTTTACAGCGCAGAGATCTCCCTGATGATGTGAAAATTAAGAGATACACAGAGGTGCTAGCGAGGTACTTGAATCTTGTAAAACAGGAGACGACCGAGTTATCTAGTTTGAACCTTATTGCGCCTCCTCTCACCGACCACCAGCAATTGTCAAATACACTACCTGATAAAAATGCTTCAATCCGTGAAATTGTGGACAGTGTCAGCCCGCGCTTTAAAAGGAGCGCAGAAATTATACTGAGCAAAATGGATCAGAAATCAGATGTCACAGCCTGGAATGACAAAGGTGAATTTATTTACAGAGGGGAACCGATCCCCGGATCTAATATGTTGGATCTCATTAAACACGCCACGCAGAGTCACAGCTTGGTGAAAAAGAATACGCCTCCCGGCTGGGACGTATTTTTCAGCTCGATGGCCGAATTAAATATACCCTCCAGTGTAGTGGGTAATCCGACCAGACGGGAAAATCTGGACCTTTTAAAAATGAATTTGACTCATCCCTCAACTTCAGAACTACCTCGGTCCAGAACCCACATTTTCCCTCATCACCCACAGCCTCGGGACTGCCCCATGCGACTTTATTACCTAAAGTGAGAACTTTTCCACTATTACAGCAGGCATGGTTAACATTGTAATAATAATATTTCATGTGTTTTTTTGGTATTCTGAATAAAATTATTATATATTTTTTTAAAATAAATGCTGTGTGTTTGTGGTTTTTGCTCGTACGCAGAATGTACCATAAGTTCTGCTGAAAAGCCATGTGCGGTCATGCCAATCGCTCATTGTGGCCAGGTCCTCTACATGTCAAGACATGTTTTTGCGCTACACGCTTGCGCAGAAGCACGGTCCATAGTTGTATTAGGGGAACTTTGTACGGCCATGTCACAATATGTCTTGCCGTCTTCTGGGGTGGATGTGTAGGAGCTTGACTCATGACGCCACGCAGCGGTGCTGAAGTACATAGCTGGTTACATCAACAATAAATAGGTATATTATTTATCTTAAATAAAACTATAGACACTTTTGCGATGGAATGAGTGATATTCCTTAAAGAAATATCATTCATGCCAGTGCAAAAGGAGAGGCATATATAAAAAGGGGGTGGCGAACACTTTTGCGCTGAAATGAACGATATTCCTTTCTATCAAAGAAATATCATTTATGCCAGCGCAAAAGGAGAGAGGCATATATATAAAAGGGGGGCGGGCACTTTTGCGCTGAAATGAATGATATTCCTTTCTATCAAAGAAATATCATTTATGCCAGCGCCAAAGGAGAGCTTATATAAAAAGGGGCGTAGCATCATATTAATAAAGGGGGATGGGGGGTGGGGGGGTTAATTATAAAATGGCCGTAGTGACGTCAAAAATAATCATATAAAAGGGGGCGTGGTCATATAATAAAAGGGGCGTGGTTACATAAAAAGGGGGCAGGGCACCTGTCACTTTTTAGTTTGACGAGAAGTGGGTCTGTTACACTACTAACCTAAGTATTTCCGGACATTTCCTTGGTGTTTCTACTTGAAGACTGTCTGAATCCCTACAATGTCTGTGTTACTATGAAATTTTACAGAAATACGAGGTAAAATGACATATTTATATAAAAAAAAACACATAAAGCCGCCATTATACAGTAATATCACAATGTATTAGAGATATTTTACCTCAGGTTTATCCTGACAAGTCTTTCCTGAGCCTTTCAGGACATAAACCTAAGTATTTCCGGACAGTTCCTTGCTGTTTCTACCTGAAGACTTAACCCCTGACTGTCTGGACCACTACAATGTCATTGTGTATGTCCTATTTCAACTCAGATCTGCATCCAGAGGACGCAGATCTGAGTTGAAGACATACGCGGCTGAAGCAAGGAGCTGACACAGGTCAGCTTCTCGCTTCGCCACTGCGTGCCTCTCTCCCTGACACATATGCAGCTGAAGCGAGGAGCTGACATGTGTCAGCTCCTCGCTTCGCCGCCGCCGCTGCTACTGGCTTGTAGACGCGATGTCTGTGATCACATCGCGTCTAAAAGCCAGTAGCCGGCGGCAGCGGCGAAGCGAGGAGCTGACACAGGTCAGCTCCTCGCTTCAGCCATCGCGTCTACAAGCCAGTAGCAGCGGCGGCGGCGAGGAGCTGACACAGGTCAGCTTCTTGCTTCGCCGCTGCGTGCCTCTCTCGCTGTCACATATGCGGCTTCGCCGCCTCCGCTACTGGCTTGTAGATGTGATGTGGTGACGTCACATCGCGTCTATAACTGTGCGCCAGTGTGAGAGAGAGGCACACAGAGAGCTGCGAGGGAACGAAGGAGAAGGTAAGTCAGTCAGTGTAATGTGGAACGTGAAACTGGGGGCAGAGAGAGGACGGCATGACACTGGGGGCAGAGATGGAGAGGACGACATGACAATGGGGGCAGAGATGGAGGGGACATGAATATGGGGGCAGAGATGGAGAGGACGGCATGACAATGGGGCAGAGATGGAGGGACATGAATATGGGGCAGAGATGGAGGGGACATGAATATGGGGGCAGAGATGGAGAGGACGGCATGACAATGGGGGCAGAGATGGAGGGGACATGAATATGGGGGCAGAGATGGAGGGGACATGAATATGGGGGCAGAGATGGAGGGGACATGAATATGGGGGCAGAGATGGAGGGGACATGAATATGGGGTCAGAGATGGAGGGGACATGAATATGGGGACAGAGATGGAGGGGACATGAAACTGGGGGCAGAGATGGAGGGGGGAAACATGAAACTGGAGGCAGAAATGGATGGGCGGACATGAATCTGGGGGCAGAGATTGGGTGGGAGACATGAAACTGGGTGCAGATGAAGGGTGTATATGAAGCTGGGGGAGAGATAGAGGGGGGACATATAATGTACGGGTGACTGTAGGAGGATTATACTGTGTGCGGGCACATGAAAAATTAATGAGAATGGGTGGAGTCAACATAACGGTGGGTGGGGCTAAATTTGCCGCGGCGCGCAAAGCGTGCCGCACATTTTGTCCCTCTTTTGGTTCTTCAAAAGTTGGGAGGTATGGGTACAGGGGGCAGTGGAAAGATGTTAGAAGGTGGACGGGGGGGGGGGGGGAGGGGGATTGTTGGGGCATCGGGTGTGCGGCACTGTGGAGAGGGAACTGGGGCAATAATATATAATATATAAGTTTTTAGCTGGAGAACTACAAAGCACACAAGACCTCCAAAGGTATGTGTGCTTTGTATTAATAATGATGTAGGCTATGCTACTAGCATAGCAGCCTGTTTGGGGGTGGGACTTTCACTTTAAAGGAGTGTTCACATTGCGTTTTTGGCCTCCCTTGCCGGGATACGTTGGTAACCAGTCACAATCAGCTCCCCACTTATCACTGCACGGAGAACTGCAGGCCCCCCTTTTTTTAATGGCCAGTTCTTCGTGCAGGGATAAGTTGACAGCTGATTCTGACTGGTTACCAACGTATCCCGGCAAGGGAGGCCAAAAACGCAATGTGAATAAGCCCTGAGGATTTATTAGGAGGGCTCTTATAGATGGTGTTGGCTCTCTATAGGCGCAGTCACACGTAGCAGATTATACCTGCAAATAGAATCTGATGAAGCCTTGTAATGCTGCTAAATAAAGGGAAATGTAATACAGAATTGGTATGTCGCAAAATAAAGTAGTTTTAAAATGGCGGCAGCCGGGGGGGGGGCAGACACTTAGGCTGTATGGGGCCCCAAAATTCCTGATGGCGGCCCTGTCTACAGTCCTACACGTCACCCCGAAATCTGCCCCTCAGGATCAATGTGCGGCTCCATGACAAGATATTGGAGAGATATAGAGAATCTCCTCATGTAAGACGCACATGACTGACCATGTGGAGCCGAGAGATGGAGGGGCCACACAGGTGAGGAGTGAGGGATCATGGGAAATGCAGGGTATGGGGTCACATGACCAAGTGTTATGGCCGCCATTATATGGTCTCAGATGGAAATCTTATAGGAGCTCTGGGGGTGAAGAAAGGTGGAAGGATCTAATAGTGAGGACCAGGATAAAATCCTAGGCAGAGTATCTCATCTCTATGTGTCTAGGTACAATCCATGTCATCTCTGGCTGTATTCACACAGTGAGTCGTCACTCCGGCCTCCCCGGCCCTCACACTGCTGAACTATAAGGGTAAGTCCACACAGGGCAGATTTATTAGTGCAGGACATACAATAGACTACAGTAACAGGCGAGGGGATAATGTTACTCTCTAACTTTCCATGTCCCTGCAGTGCAGATTATAATACTTTGGGTGTTGTTCACACTTGTGGATTTTCACTGCAGATTTCTCTCCTCCCGATGTAGCAGAGATGAAATCTGCAGTGATTATAGCTAAGTCCATCAGTGACCTCTGCAGATATTACTCCTGGGGACATACTGCTACTCCGCGGCCATCTCCTCTGCTCCTGACCACTCCACTAGCAGTGCTGAGCATCAGGTTGTCAGGACAGTATGGTGCTCACTAGTGACATCACCAGCTGTGGCTAGGTCGTGTCCTTCACCCCTAATACTGTATGGATTTACACTATGGGTACAACTATATTGTATAACCTAACCCATGGCTCAGCACTGCTGTTTCAACCCTGTTATATCAAGTGGTCATCCTCAGTTACAGAGCAAATCAGCCCTCCCCCCCAAAAAATAAAAAAAAATGCTGTTAAAGGGGTTGTCTTGGCTAATCTGTTTCTTGCATGGAGGCCGGGGAAGGTGAAAAAAAAATATATTCACCTGTCCCCGGTGTTTCACACTGCGCTCCGATCCTACTGCTACAGTGTCTTATTTTGGCAGAAGTTCTCATCATACTTGACCGCAGAGGACAATTAGCGATCTCCGTAAAGGAATTGGTACTTTAATCCCCTACGTCAACTCTGATGTCCTGTGTCCTTTCCATAGGCAACTGAGGTCACTGATTGTTCTCAGCAGTCACGTGTGGTGGGAACTTTCGCTTTAAGAAGACCCTGGAGCAGTAGGACCGGACTACGGTGGGAGACACCGGAGAACCGGGGACAGGTGAGTATGTTTTATTTTTCACCTTCCCTGGCCTATGTGCAAAAAACAGGTTATCTTAGACAGCTCCTTTAAAATGTCCCCTGAAGGTTTATCACATTATGGAAATACCATGTAAAAAAATAAATAAAAAAAATAAATAGAAAAGTAAAAAATGGAAATTAAAGGAAAATAATTTAAGAAATAATACGCAGATACCACGCCCATCTCACAGAAACGCAGCTTTTTTTGTTGCAGATTTTGTTGCGGTTTTTTGAACCAAAGCCAAGAGTGGATTGAGTAGAAGGTAGAAGCATAAAGCTGGGTTCACATGTGTTTTTTTGGAGCGGTTTTTGATGCAGATTTTTTTTTTTTTTTATTTCCTAGATAAGAAAAGACCCCAGAGTATAATAATTGTTTATGGGTGTCCACTATGGGCTATAATATTGTGTGCAGGGGCCACTATGGGAGATAAAACTGTGTGTAGGGGCCACTATGGGCTATAATACTGTGTGCAGGGGCCACTATGGGACATAATACTGTGTGCAGGGGCCACTAAGGGACACAATACTGTGTGCAGGGGCCACTATGGGGCATAATACTGTGTACTGGTCGGTCGAGGGGGTCGGTCGAGGTCTTCAGTGTCGGTTGGGGGGGGGGGGGGGCATGTCAAAAGTTTGCCACGGGGCCCCGCCATTCCTAGTTTCGCCACTGCGTAGAGGCCTAGATAGACAGGACATAGATAGATAGATAGATATATAGATAGATAGATAGATAGATAGGAGATAGATAGATAGATAGATAGATAGATAGACAAGACATAGATAGATAGATAGATAGATAGATAGATAGATAGATAGATAGGCGATACAGTGTCGCCTAAAAGCATTGGCACCCCTGCAATTCTGACAGATAATACTCATTTTCTTCCAAAAAATGATTGCAATCACAAATTTTTTGGTATTATTCTCTTCATTTAATTTGTCTTCAATGGAAAACCACAAAAAGAATTGTCAAAAAGCCAAATTGGATATAATTCCACACCAAACATAAAAAAGGGGGTATTGGCACTATTTGAAAAATCATGTGATGCTTCTCTAATTTGTGTAATTAACAGCACCTGTTACTTACCTGTGGCACCTAACAGGTGGTGGCAATAACTACATCACACTTTCACCAGTTGAAATGGATTAAAGTTGACTCAACCTCTGTCCTGTGTCCTTGTGTGACCACATTGAGCATGGAGAAAAGAAAGAAGACCAAAGAACTGTCTGAGGACTTGAGAAGCAAAATTGTGAGGAAACATGAGCAATCTCAAGGCTACAAGTCCATCTCCAGACATGAATGTTCCTGTGTCTACTGTGTGCCATGTCATCAAGAAGTTTAAAGCCCATGGCACTGTGGCTAACCTCCCTAGATGTGGACGGGAAAGAAAAAATGACAAGAGATTTCAATACAAGATTGTGCAGATGGTGGATAAAGAACCTCGACCAACATCCAAACAAGTTCAAGCTGCCATCAAGAGATCTCTCCACTGGACTGCTTGACCGTGTGAATGGCATTATGAAGTCTGAAGACTACCAACACATTTTGCAGCATTATGTAGGGCCCAGTGTGAGAAAGCTGGGTCTCCCTCAGAGGTCAGGGCTCTTCCAGCAGGACAATGACCCAAAACACACTTCAGGTCAGCACTAGAAAATGGTGGTGAGAGAATGCCCTGGAGACTTCTAAAGTGGCCAGCAATGAGTCCAGCCCTGAATCCCATAGAACACCTGTGGGGGAGGGGAGATCTCTTGGTGGCAGTTTGGAGAAGGCCCCCTTCACATCTCAGGGGGGACCTGGAACAGTTTGCCAAAGAAGAAGGGTCTAAGATTCCAGCAGAGCCTTGTAAGAAACTCATTGCTGGTTAAAGGAAGCGGTTGTGCGCAGTTATTGTGTCTAAAGGTTGTGCTACCAAGTATTAGGCTGAGGGGGACAATACTTCTGTCCGGACCATTTTTGGAGTTTCGTGAAAAATTATCAATGATTTGACTTTTTTTTTTCATTCTCTTTTGTGTTTTTTCATTGCAAGCAAAATAAATGAAGATATTACCAAAGAGTTTGTGCTTGTAATCATTGTCTGGAAGACACCGAGTATTATCTGAATTGCAGGGGGGCCAATACTTTCGGCCAACACTGTAGATAGATAGATAGATAGATAGATAGATAGATAGATAGATAGATAGTTTCTCCTATTAATCTCAAAGAATTTCTTCCACTTCAATTTCCTACAGAAGAGATTTAGATCTTTAACTCAGGAGAACAAATCAAAAAATGAAGTGGGGACAATGATAGCCCTTTCTTCAATAGCAATTTCTCATCAATCGTCAACACCCTAGAAGACAGATTTAAAGCTTGCATATCATCCTCCATCGCATTACACTGTGTTTTTTAATAACAGGAGCTTTATATAGTTCAGAAGGAGTTATGTACCTGGTGATGTGATCCTCCTGCGGAATTCAATATGTCAGTCAGACTAATAGGGAGTTCTTCAGGAGGATCAGAGAACATGCCAATGGCATCTCTTGGAATGAGGATCCCCCAATAGCCATACCTCCCAACTTTTAAAGGACAGAAAGAGGGACAAAATGTGGTTGGGCCACATCAAATTTAGCTCCACCCACTTCCAAACTGAGCCTGCCCATTTCCATCCATTTCACATTGGGTACACCCTGCACCCCACATCTATCCTCCCCACAGTCCACCCTGTACCCCTCATTTCTTCCCCACACACAGTCCAGGCTGTACTCACATATCCCCCCACAGTACACTCTGCACCCCACATCTCCCCCCTCCCCCACAGTCCACCCTGTACCCCACATCTCTTCCCCACACACAGTCCAGGCTGTAGTCGCATATCCCCCACAGTACACTCTGCACCCCACATCTCTCTCCCCCATGTGCTGAGTTTTTTTTACGCGTTTTTTTACACATGTAAAAGATTTCATTGAAGTCAATGGGAGTGTTATTTTTACACATGTATTCTATACACTTTTATTAGGCTAAAATACGCTCGCGTTAACTCCGTATGCACGAGCCCTTATATACCGATTCACTTTCCTTATGCACCTTATGAAGTGACGATCATTGTGACATTGTCTAAACAGATGTGATTTTAGGGCAGTTTTGAAGTTACTGTACTTGGGAATTATTTATGTTGTCCGGGGTAAAGTATTCCAGAGCACTAGTGCAGCTCAAAAAAAGTCTTGAGGAGGCAAGTGGGATGTTCGGATAACAGAGGATGCAAGTCTAAGGTCATTGGTAGAATGGAGAGGACAGTTAGGGCAGTAGTCCTTGACAAGAGAGGAGAGATGGGGGGGTGTAACGCTTTGGATGGATTTGTGGGTGAGTGTGATAATTTTATATTGTCTTCTATGTTGGATAGGCAACCAGTGCAGTGACTGGCAAAAAATCAATGCATGTGTGCATTGGTGCAACAGGAAGATGAGTCTGGCGGACACATTCAGAACAGATGGTAGAGGGCAGAGTTTAATAAGAGGAATCCCAATTAGAAGAACTTCAATAGTCAAGATAAAAAAAGAATCAGAGCGACAATGAGGAGATTTTGACGTTTCCAGATTTACTAAAGATGTTTTTGAACTGTAGGTGACAAGATCATGCAACTGTCTGAATATCTGGGCTAAATATAAGTGAAATACAACCCCAAGACAACATACATACATACATACATACAAGTGATCTAAAAACCGGAAGGGTTAGCCAGGGGTGATGACAGCTACTCGCAGGGAGAAGGGTGGAAAAGTCTGAGAGTGTGGACCTCAAAAGAGGGGAAAAAGAGCGATGGTACTGGGGAAATGACCTGAAAAGTGCATTGTGATGATAGAAGTCCACTGCCTGTCCACTAGATTAGGGCATTGTCTAGCAACATACCACTCTAGTGGCAATAGTGGCACAGCAGCCCTAATGCTCGTCCAGCAGTTTCATATGGACCAAACATGGCCGAAACAAAACTACTATTATTATACTGTGAGGTCTCTTCATATAATAAGCGGAAGCTCAGGGGAGATGATCAAACATAAGAAATAATGTTACTCACCTCTCCTGTGCTCTGGACTAACTCACTGCTGTCTTTGGCACCTCTGCCTGAGACCCAAACAGCGGTCGCTGACGACAGGCAACGCCAATGGGACAGAGAGTCACTCCGGAGTGCAAGAGAGGTAATATTGTTTTTTATGTTTGATCACTTCTGGGCTTCTGCTTATTATACCCTGGGGTCTGAAGAGACCCCATTGAAAATTTGAGGGACTATTATACTGTATGGAGGGACCACCATGGGACATAATACTGTTTGGAGGAGCCATTATGGGAAATTATACTGTATGGAGGGGCCAGCATGGGACAGTATACTGTGTATTCCTTAGTAGTTCCTGTTTCTATTGCATGAGATACAAAGCTTTCTAATGTCAGATATTTCATAACCCTGACACTTCCTGTGATCTGTAGCAGCCATATAGTTTCATATCCCTAAATATGTTATTGATGTAGCTTTTTTTAAATTAATATAACATATATACAGTGGCGTAATTACCGCCATAGCAGCAGAGGCAGCTGCCACAGGGCCTGGGACATTAGGGGCCCAGTGACAGCCGCTACCGCTGCTATCATTATACTCGGGGGTCTTTTCGGACCCCCGAGTATAATGATTGGCGGACCGGGAGAGGTAAGAAACATAAAAAAACACTGTTACTTACCTCTCCACGATTCTGGCCAGGCCTCCTTCCTTGTTCTTTTTTTTTTTCTTTTTTGGTAGAGTTGGAAGGGACCTCAAGGGCCATCGGGTCCAACCCCCTGCAAGTGCAGGTTTTCCTAAATCATCCCAGCTATATGTTTATCCAGATTCCGCTTGAAGATTTCCATTAATGGAGCGCCCACCACCTCCCGTGGCAGCCTATTCCACTCTCTCACTACCCTCACTGTCAGAAAGTTTTTCCTAATGTCTAATCTGTATCTCTTTCCCTTTAGTTTCATCCCATTGCTTCTTGTACTTCCTTGTGCTAATGAGACTGTGTATTCCTTACCTGTCTGGACTGTGGACTGTGGGGGGGATAGATGTGGGGTGCAGGGTGTACCGATGTGAAATGGGCAGGCTCAGTTTAGAAGTGGGTGGAGCTAAATTTGATGTGGCCCAACCACATTTTGTCCCTCTTTCTGTGTTGTCTGACGTCACATGAACCCGGCTTGCGTCCCGGGTCATGTAACGTCCGACGTCACAGAAGAAGGACGGCAGCAGAGGCCGACAGCGTAGGAGCTGGGGGACAGGTAAAAAACAGTAGTTTTTTTTGTTTTTATTCCCCCGGGTCTCCGATTATTATACTCTGGGGTCTGAAAAGACCCCAGAGTATAAAAATTGTTTATGGGTGTCCACAGTGGGAAACAATACTTGCAGGAGCCACTATGGGGCATAATACTGTGTGCAGGGGCCAATATTGGGGATAATACTGTGTGCAGGGGCCACTATTGGGGATAATACTGTGTGCAGGGGCCACTATGGGGGATAATACTGTGTGCAGGGGCCACTATGGGGGATAATACTGTGCAGGGGCCACTATAGGCTATAATACTGTGTGCAGGGGCCACTATGGGGGATAATACTGTGTGCAGGGGCCACTATGGGGGATAATACTGTGTGCAGGAGCCACTCTATGGGGCATAATTCTGTGTGCAGGGGCCACTATGGGGTATAATACTGTGTGCAGGGGCCACTATGGGGCATAATACTGTGTGCAGGGGCCACTATGGGGCATAATACTGTGTGCAGGGGCCACTATGGGGCATAATAATGTGTGCAGGGGCCACTATGGGGCATAATACTGTGTGTAGGAGCCACTATGGGACATAATACTGTGTGCAGGGGCCACTATGGGGCATAATACTGTGTGTAGGAGCCACTATGGGGGATAATACTGTGTGCAGGGGCATTATGGGGCATAATACTGTGTGCAGGGGCCACTATGGGGGATAATAGAACGTGCAGGAATGCGTAGGAGGGGATCGGTCGAGGTCTTCGGCGTCGGTGTTGGTGGTGGGGGGGGGGTGCATGTCAAAAGTTCACCACGGGGCCCCGCTATTCCTAATTATGCCACTGCATATATAGATACAGTATTTATAGTTTTGTTCACATCCCCTGTCCCCCTGTAAGCATCTTTTGTGGTGTTTGATTTCTGATCATAAAACTAATCGATTTCTATAAAATGAAAGATATAAAAAAAACATAACTTCTAGGATTAAGATGAAAACATGAAAATTGTTCGGACACCCTACACTCCCAGAATACTGTCGCAATGGTCTCTAATGTACAAGCTTAAAAACAGGAGACAAATGTGTGTCCCTTCTTATGTCATTGCCTATACCGTTGGCTATACTAGTCCAAACAATTTTCAATGTGTTATTGAGCACCACTTGTTACAGCACTTAAAGGGTTATTTCCCTCTCAGCAAATTACTGTCAAGTTGGGTCTAACTGCTCCCATGTACCAACCTCGAGAAGGGCCAAGCTGAAATTTTTGGGGTACTTCACGAACATTTATTAAACTAATCTCGCGAGGTCCACAAATCACTAATGAGGTTACTGCACATCCAATTTAGTATTCAGAGTATTGCTTGTTACTAGAGATGGAGATACAAGTTTAGAAAAAAAATTCAGAATCAACACTGATGGGTGAAGTAAAATTCGCAAAAAAAAAATCTTAAAATATTCCAAAGGTATATCTTCCAAAGACATTGCCGCCCCCTAGAGCAGCAATAGCACTAGGCTGTAAAATGTTTCCTCCGGCAGTACAGTGACATTGGTAGCTAAAACTAATGGCACCGATAACTCTGCAATGGATGAACCTAGAAACAACATTGATAGTAAAGGTATATAACATGCTGAGTAGAGATGAGAGAACAGTAAAATGTTCGAGGTTCGATATTCGTTTTGAGTAGCCGCTCAATATTCGACTACTCAAATCGAATATCAAACCCTATTATAGTGTATGGGGGGAAATGCTCGTTTCAGGAGTAGGCAACATTTGATCAAATTATACTTACCAAGTCCACGAGTGAGGGTCGGGCTGAATTCTCCGAGCAGTCTTTTCCGTGCAGCGTCCCCGCGGCATCTTCTGGCTCTGAATTCACTCTGCCAGACATCGGGCCTGGGCAGAGCCAACTGCGCATGCCCGCACTACAAGTGGACATGCGCAGTCGGCTCTGTCCAGGCCCGGTGCCTGGCAGAGTGAATTCAGAGCTGGAAGACACCGCGGGAAAGCTGCACGGAGAAGACTTCTAAAGGTAGGAGAAGAACCAGCGTTGATTGGCCGATTGTATAGCATTCGGCCAATCAATGCTGGTTCTGCATCGAACTTTTCCATTCGAATAGCAAGTTGTACTCGATCGAGTATGAGTATTTCGAATACTGTAGTATTCGATCGAATACCTACTCATCTCTAATGCTGAGTGATAGAAATGGAGAGGAAGGAGAGATAGAACATGGCTACTTATTTAGCCAAGACGGACTGTGCATCACATGACTCAAAGGACTCATGTCTATAGAAGTCTATTCAGGGGGTCAGATTGAACACGAAAAGCTGGAGAAACCCAAGCTTAGACTAGATGCTAGAGGTGAATAGAAGGCTTCTATAGTGCTTTACTCACATCAGTTACGTGTCAGGACTTCTCTATATATGTCCCGCGTGGCCCTGGGGCGAGAGTGAGAATAAGAAAGAGATTGTTATATGAGGAAATATCCTCTTCTTACTGTGTGACAGCTAGATTCCAATTACCAGCTCAGAGAGAAACTATGTACAGCCCAGACGGGGAAACGCTGCCAAATAATACATAATCTAAGTCACAAAACAGCTCACCGTGAAAACTAGAATGGTACTATAGGCACGCTTTAACTTCATGAACTGGGACAACGTCCTCAAAAACAGAACAGATGCTAAATGGGACATTAGTAAAGGGATTTTCAATTTTCATTGTGAGAGGCATCTCCTAAGAAGACAAGGATTAGGAACAGGAGAAAACTCAAGAGGATGGATAAAAAGCTAAAGGAAGCAACAAAACCATTTACACTACTGAAACAGGGCGGCAGCAAAGAAGCATGAAAAACTATAAGAAAAAAAAAACTAAAAGAAAAAGCTAGAGACAGAAAAGTTCAGCGCCAATGAGGGCAAACCCTAAAATATTCTTCAATTATATTAAAAAGGTCACAACAAAAAAAGAATTTTAGAAAGTGAGAAATTGGATGAGCGGAGAGAGAATGTACTAAAGAATGGCAGGAATTTAATAAGACTGACATTTCATATGCCATTCCTCATGAATTCCTATGTTGGCACAAGATGCAACTCAAATTTTAAGAGACTCTGCCTGTTAATAATTTAGGAGTACAGTGGAAGGCGCCATGTGCCAGAAATGGGAGCGTTTTCCAGCATGAGTTCTCTAAGATCATTGCTGATGTCTTTCCTCCTTGGCATTGTACCAATACACATCTGAAGACTTTAGACCAGCAAACTGCTAAATGTTGTTCAAGATCAATTTATCAAGGGCATTTGAAGAGGCAGTAAGTGTGTACATAAGGAAAGAGAAGAAGAAACAGAAAAGAGAGAGAACATTTTAAATAAGGGGAATATACCACTGAAAAAGAAACTTCAGGTGGATCCAAAACTGAATCCCCTTTTAAAATTTCTCCTAAGATGGGAAATCAATCCAAATTTTGCAATTTTCTGAACTCATCAACTGTCCCTGAGAAATCTAAATGCCTAAAGTAGAGGGATACATTGTGGCTCCTTCCTTTATGCTTCAAACACTGGAGAAGGGGCTAAATCTGTCACATGGGTTTATGGCATTTTACAGAAATCACTGACCTGAGACCCTGAGAACTGATAAAAACCTGGAATTTTTTATATCGTTTGTACCAATTACTAATAACCCTCCCCCCTTCCTCCTGGAATTCTATTCCTATGTGTCCTTTTGTACATAAATATACATCCTTCAGAAATGGTTTTAAATTTACTTGAGAAGGGAGCCGAGAGTTCCAAAACGTTGTAATCTGTCATCATTATTAGTTAGCCATTAAAAAGGTATCAACTACTGAAGACTATCAAGTTTTTAGTTTTTTTATATTTCCTACCCACTGACTAACACGGTACGAGAACAAACATTTTCCTTATCCTTTATCCCTAGTGACAGTCCACCAGGGTTCATTGAACCTATGAAGGTCCGTCATCTAACAATTCAATACTGTAAGAGATTCTGTTGCCTGGTATTAAATCGTCTTAGGTGATCCTTCCTGTCTATAGTCATCAAACATTCTCCCCCCGCTTTTATTATAGAAATTAAGGAGAATCTAAATTTGGGACAATAAGCCACCAACAGGTCATGGGGCAATATCCACTTGCCACTATTTCTGGGGTATACTCCAGCAGAGTGTTCATGTATTATATGGAGACCATTTATTAGACCAATCCAAAAAATAGAACTTATAAAATCTAGGAATGTACAATAAAAACTGAAGGTGGGGGTAATAAAGGTAAAAAAAATGGTTATCTAGGTCGAATATAAAAACACGTTGCACAGCAGTATAAATGAGTGGACCAGTTTGGATTGAAAAAAGACTCAACTTCAATTTTACAAATGTTTCTGGTTTGACCCAAAGCAAAAACTTTTGTGGCTTTTCACCAACAAACCAATATGTGGAGTCCCAGGGGAGGTTCTGCAACATAATAAACATTGGCATGCCCCACATGACTGCTGAAGGCCAATCACAGGCTTCAGGGTGATTGACATAATCCAGGAGGCTGGAAGAGGCCAGAAGTGGACGCCGAGGGCCAACCAGACGCTGGGAAGTAACCCAGGAGAGGAGGTGCAAGGGGAGTATAGGCGTTTATTATGTGGTCACACCTTCCCTGGGCCTTGATTTATTATAAGCTGGAGTCTGATGAGACCCCAGAGTGTAATGATATCCAGGAGATAAAACGGACAGGCAAACCGACAAGTATTCATCAAAGCAAATCTCGTGAAGTTAGACCAGCCTACACAATACATAAAGATGGAGCCAAGTTTAACATGACTTCTAGCACATACAATTACTGGTCACTTGACCTTTTTCCGTTGCTTACAATGACTTTTGTTGTGTTATCGTGACACAGAAAGTTATCAGAATCAAGTTGAAGATGGCTACATCTGCATTGTGTTGTCAGTAATATTTACGTAATTAACACAGTTGTCAGTCATTGGCTCCAGGTGTAGATTGGTATGTACAGCCTCAGCTGTGGGAACATGGGTGGACATTGCTTTTGGATCTTGTACAGTAGCTGGTTCCATAGACTTCATCCACTTTATATGATGGAAGGCAAACAGTGCAGCAGCTATTAATACACATGTAGATAACGTCAGACGGATTATATTCTGCCGGGTATATCGGATATTACCTGTGTAAAAATAAATGCAATGAGTGCATGCTAGCAAAAGCTTGAGAGATCTCCCACTAAATAATGTTATACCTCACATTATTATACTACAACCAAATCTCCAAAAATTGGACTCAAAAAATTTGCTAAATTTTAGCATTTCTGAGATTGCAACTTTTTGAGAAGTTTATCATTTCTGTATCTCCTCTTATGGCAGTTTTACATGGCTTCCCGAATTACTGCCACATTCGGTACAGCTTTGGGCCTGGTAAATTTTGGAGTATAATAGTTTCACTTCTGGTTCGCGAGTGACAAATCCCAAAGTTTAGAGTTTGAGTCAAACCCAAAACTTTTGTACAATTTGGGCCAAATCCATTTTCATGATCTCCAGTCATAATAATTAGAGATGAGTGAGTAGTATTCGATTGAGTAGGTATTCGATCGAATACTATTTTATTCGAAATACTCATACTCGATCGAGTACCACTTGCTATTTGAATGGAAAAATTTGAATCAGAACCAGCGTTGATTGGCCGAATACTATACAGTCGGCCAATCAACGCTGGTTCTTCTCCTACCTTTAGAAGTCTTCTCCGCCAGCGTCCCCGCGGTGTCTTCCGGCTCTGAATTCACTCTGCCAGGCATCGGGCCTGAGCCAACTGCGCATGCCCGCGCTACAAGAAAATGGCCACTTTGACTGTAAGCGACCATTTTCTTGTAGTGCGGGCATGCGCAGTCGGCTCTGCCCAGCCCCGTGCCTGGCAGAGTGAATTCAGAGCCGGAAGATGCCGCGGGGACGCTGCGCGGAGAAGACTTCTCGGAGAATCCAACCCGACCCTCACTCGTGGACTTGGTAAGTTCAATTTGATCGAATGTTGCCTACCCCTGAAACGAGCATTTTTCCCCCATAGAGTATAATAGGATTCGATATTTGATTCGAGTAGTCGAATATTGAGGGGCTACTCAAAATGAATATCGAGTATTTAACTACTCGCTCATCTCTAATAATAATCCTTTTTTTAAAAAAAGTGGCAATAAGTCAAGTGTTTACACCTTCCCAATTCCTCTATAAATTCATAAATGCTCCAAGTAGAGGAAGACGTTCTCACATCTTGGAGATGTAGGCAATATCTGTGCTCACCATCTAGTTGGATTACTTGCTCCGCACTTCTCTTCATTGCTCTGCCTTCCGAAGTTGATACTTGACATGAAAATTTCCCACAATCCTCCATTTGAACAGAATAGATTTTATAGTTGTCGCTGACACCAAATCCCTGAACAATCCCTCCTTCTCTGTAGAAAGTAAACCATAGTTGTATATTCTGTCTGGAAGGATGGAGCCTTGTCTGACATGTCAGGGTCATGTTATCTCCCATTGAAACTGAGTTTGGGGTCACTGATATTGTTGGAATTGAGAACAACTCTACAAATGAAAAAAAAGTGAAAATGTATTAGCAAATTGATTTTTTTGGATTTTTTTGAAAATGGCCATATATGGCGCAATAGCAGTCAATTTTTTTTACGATCTTTCTGATCCCCAAATAAACATTCAAGTTCAGCTTGCCCAAGAATACATCCGGAGGCTTATTTTGACTTTGCAGATGAAAGGTTATGACATGTTGAATTGCAACAGCCCAACTCTTCTTTTTATCAAATTGGCTATCAAAAAAATGTGGTGGTTTATAAAATTTATTTTGCTTACTTGTATAGCTCCATCACATTCTACAGCGCTTTACAGATATTGTCAACTCTGTCCCATATAAATCTCACAATCTAAGTTCCCTATCAGTATGTCTTTGGAGTGTGGGAGGAAACCCACCAAACATGTGGAGAACATACAAGCTCCACCATTCTGTCCATCGAGCAATCCTAAAGCAACCTTATAGAGTAATTTGGATATTGCTTATAAAGAAGTCTAGAGTAGCTGGTGAGAAAATAAAATGTTACCCCAACTCCATGTAGTGACTTTATTAACATATTATGAAATTCCTTTTTTTTTTTTTTTTACTTAACATTTTGATCGTAACTTTACCAAAATTTCTCGTCTTAGGGTGCATGCACACTGAGTAACGCCGGGCGTGTATGAGAGCCGTACACGCCGGCATTACGGCAGACTGCCGAACACTTCCCATTCACTTCAATGGGAGCGCTCGTAAACGCCGCTGTTACGAGCGCTCCCATTGAAGTGAATGGGAAGTGTTCGGAAGTCTGCCGTAATGACGGCGTGTACGGCTCTCATACACGCCCGGCGTTACTCAGTGTGCATGCACCCTTACTGTTGAGAAGGATTGAAGGTTCCTTTAGTCCTCCTGGGATAGTGAAATTATTGGTTTTCATCAGTGTTTGTTGTTATCTCCATTTTACATAGAGTATAATTTAATTTAAATTTTTTGGATGCCTACCTTCTATCCGTATATAATACCCATGACTTCTCCTCACTACAGTGTCGATTACATTTTTTATTTCACATGTATAATTCCCAGAATCCTCTATTTGAGCAGATCGAGCTTCATATTTATTAGATGAGGTGAACCCCTGAACCTTCTGTCCATCTCTGTAGAAAGCAAATTGGACTTCTGTCGGCTTTATGGTTGGACCAAGAGTCGTGTCACATGTCAGGGTCATGGGATCTCCTTCAACCACTACACTATTGGTCATGATCATCTTTGGTTGAGAGAAGAATCCTAAAGAAATGGTGAAATTAATGACCGGATAATAAATTTGTAAAAAATTTTGAAAGATTTCCCCACAAGACATATACAATGTCCACACTCACCTTCTATCTGGATTATTTGCTCGGCACTTCTCTTCCTTACTCTGCCATCTGTAGTTTCCACCTCACATGAATATTTCCCAGAATCCTCCAGCTGTACATTGTAGACTTCATAGGTATCACTGACACCAAATCCCTGAACAATCCCTCCTTCTCTGTAGAAAGCAATCCGCAGTTGTGTATTGTGTCTGGGAGAAGGGAGACTTGTCTGACATGTTAGGGTCATGATATTCTTCTCAAAAATCGGTGTTATGGTCACTTTTGTTCTCGGAATGGGGAATAGCTCTAGAACAGAAATATAGTGATAATATGTATTGTTGGTAAAGGGATTTTCTGATAAATTCCTTGACAATCCAGCACTTAGGCTGGTGTTCCCTGACGGTTAGACACTAGAGATGAGCGAACAGTAAAATGTCCGAGGTTCGATATTCGTTTCAAGTAGCCCCTCAATATTCGACTACTCAAATTGAATATTGAACCCTATTATAATCTATGGGGGGAAAATGCTCGTTTCAGGGGTAGGCAACATTCGATCAAATTACACCTAGTCTACGAGTGAGGGTCGGGCTGGATCGTCTGTGCAGTCTTCTCCTTGCAGCGTCCCCGCGGCGTCTTCCGGCTCTGAATTCACTCTGCCAGGCATCAGGCCTTGGCAGAGCCAACTGCGCATGCCCGCACTACAAGTGGACATGCGCAGTCGGCTCTACCCAGGCCCGATGCCTGGCAGAGTGAACGAAGAGCCAGAAGACGCCGCGGGGAAGCTGCACGGAGAAGACTTCTAAAGGTAGGAGAAGAATCAGCATTAATTGGCTGACTGTATAGCATTCGGCCAGTCAATGCTGGTTCTGCATCGATCGAGTACAAGTATTTTGAATACCATAGTATTCGATCGAATACCTACTCGATCGAGTACTACTCGCTCATCTCTATTAGACACAACCTCGGGAGTCTACTGCTGTACATGCTAATTTTACCATTTGGCCAATAAGTGACTTCAGCAGTCATATGGGAAGATGTGACATGGAAAACTAAAGCAGCGGCACTGGAGAGGCTTCGGATCTATTAAGTGAGGGTTTTGCTATTTTATTTCATTTTCATCAATTGAAATGTGTAACAAAAATCCGTAAGAAATTCGCCACACATGAAACATGCGGTAGAGAGATAATCATCTACTATATTCAGTCCATCCTTCATTGCACAGGGCAATTCTAACTTTAAAATCTCCATCAAATTTGCCACAACTGAATCAATCCCCGATACCTGGAGATGACCTGTCCATTATAGTTGTACAAATACACCCGGAATATTTCATATATTGTATAGGTGATCCTGGACTTACCTTGAACAGATACAGAAACTTCATCTCCATGTTGGTAATGTCAGAGGTCTGCTCTGACATTGGTAATATCCACTGTGTGATGTTTCAGCATATGGTATTGTATAGGTTGTAAAGGTTGTTCTATTATATACTTCCTTGCTGTCTTTGTACCATGTATAATTCTGCTTTAATCTTCTAGTAGATCCCACATCACAGATCATTGTTATAATCGAAGATCGAAATATCCGATTATAAATTGGAAGAAAGTTCACCACGGGTCTGATGGCGGCTCCTATAAGACATCATTTTATTATAAACAATTTAGGTATCTCCGCGATTAGAGATGTCCAAACTATTAAATTATACATATATCTATTCCATATGGAAAAAAAAATCCAAATGTCTCCTAAAAAGGAAAAAAAATGAATAAAAAGTGATCAAACCATCAGACCTTCCCCCAAATGGTATCAGTAAAAAGGTCATTATGTCCTGCATTAAAAGACCTCATACCCAGCTCCATACATGTACATATGAAAAGGTTACATGTGTCAGAACATGGCGACATAGATCATGGAATAAACCTCCAAGTGTGAATGTATGTAGTGGGTTGTATACAAGTGACATCACTATTCTCCATACAGAAGGGTCAGTTTTATTGTATAAAGGATAATAGAACAAAGCTGGTCACTTACCTTCTTGTATGAGAACCAGCCCTATAAACAGAATAGAAGAAGAGTGATCAGATATCATATAGTCCTGGTACAGATGAGTGAACCAGTTCAGATCATATTGGATTTGGCCCACATTTTCCAAAAATTTCAGGTTTGACCCAAACCTGGAACCTTGGGGGTTAGTCACCCGCCAAACAGAAATGAAAGTATTATACTCTTGGGTCTCTTTACTGGACAAGGCACAGGGAGGTGTAAAAATAAATAGTTATACTCCCTTTCTCTCAACTCTTGCAGGCATTCTCACGGCATCTGCCAGACGAAGACCCAGAAGGAGCGCCAGACACCGCAAAGATGCCCAGAAGAGGCGCAGGAAGGAGAGTATAAATGTTTGTTATTTTTTAATCCTCCCCTGGGCCTCCACCTATTACTCTCTGGGGTCTGAAGAAACCTCAAAATATAATCATTTTATTTCTGGTTCCTGGTAAAATTATTAAACCCGAAATTAATCTTTGGGCTCAGCCACCTGATTCCCAATAGGAAACAGAAGTTTGCTGATCTCTACTCCTCATACATTCTTTTATTGGAGGTTATTACTAGAGATGAGTGAATCTTGTTCTACTTTAATTTTGGACAAAACTTGTTTTACTTGTTCGGTCTCAACTGAAAGCTCTATAATAATACTCGGGGGGTCTCTTCAGACCCTAAGAGTATAATATTTGGAAGTCCAGAAGAAATGTAGAGAAATAGTAATAAAGCTCCTTTACATAGTTACATATTGACATAGTACAGTAGATGAGGTTGGATAAAGACATTAGTCCATCAAGTCCAACCTATGACCCTATAATCCCTACAGTGTTGATCCAGGGGAAGGCAAAAAACCCCATGAGCCTCATGCCAATTGCCCTATTTCAGGGGAAAAAATTCCTTCCCGACTCCAAATCTGAGTCTTTATAGCGTCCAGTGATATTTCCTCGGCATCTTCTAGCCTCCTGGATGACATCAGTGGCTCAATTCACCACTAGGGTTGGGCAATTGTGCTTGGAAAAGATCGGATTCCGATCGGCGATCGAGAAAATTTCACGATTGCGATTGGAAGTCCGAACACGATCTTTTTAGGTGAGATCGAGATAGGTGATCTTTTCCCACAATGCTTTGCTTAGCCTTCCCACTGAGTATACACTGTATACTTAGTGTGAAGGCTCCGCTGCAGTTCCATAGGAATGAATGGAAGCAGCCGGCACACAGCCGTAACCCCCTGCGCGCTGTCTGCCTCCATTCATTCTAATGGGAGACTAAACTAAACATCTCTAGTAGCTACTTACCTGCAGAGGTGGCTGCTCCGGTGCCCAGTGTTCTCCTTCTTCTTTTCCTCGCTCCGGTGGCCACACTCTCCTAACCCGGCAGGGAGGTGGCAGTGAAGGGTGAACAGCAGCGTGGAGCGTCAGCGAGGCAAAGAAGAAGGAGAGCACTGGAGCAGCCATCTCTGCAGGTAAGTGGACACCAGGGGGGACTAAGTAGCCAGAGGATTAACAAAAAATCCTCTGGCTACTTAATGATTCACTACACAGCGTGGATTCTAACAATTAAAGACAATTGTTAGATTCCATGCTGTATAGTGAATAGGATTGCTTTTAAAATCCGATCTCCGATTAATAAAAAAATCCCATTGACTTGCATTGGGATCGGAATTGGGATCGGGTTCGAATGAAAAATGATCGGAAATTGGATTTTAAAATCGATCCTGAAAAGTCAAGATCGGCTCAACCCTATTCACCACTTGTGATTGACCTTCATTGATAACATCATTGATCGATGTCTTGACACTTTGACTCAAATGGCATGACATGAAAGCCCCCCATGTTGTGGACATTGATGTTACCAAGGATTCCAGAAGATTCTCAGACAGTTTAACGGTTTAGTCATTTGTAGACAATATGGAATTTTAACTTTTTCTATGTGTCCTTTGGGTTACCGAAGACAAAGATTTTATTAAGGTGCCAGATATTGCCATTTCTGAAATAATACACACTGGAAGCTAGCCTTGTGTCACCGAGTACCACAGCACTATTGACAGGGACAGCAGAGCATTGGTGAATTCTCTGTTATGTCGCTGTGGTGCTATTGGTGTCTCTTGGTGTTCCAACTCTTCCCCCAAGCTTCACCATATCTAGATCCGGGGGTTTGTAGACATCTGACGACACTAAAAGTAAGGGCTAGTTGACACGTGAACTGCCCGCGCGGGTCAAAACCCGCCTGCCGCGACCATCGCGGTCTCGGCTTTCCCCTCCGCTGTCAGCTCAAATGAATGAGCCGACATAGGAGGGTGCTGGCGGGGGCGGAAGCCGTGCGGCTGAGCCCGCGCGGCTTCCGTCTGAAGATAGGGCAGGTCGCTTCTTTTCTCCGCTAGCAGCAGCAGGAAAAAAGAAGCCTGGCGGTCTGCATAGACCACCATTGTAAAGGGGCGGATTTTGAAGCAAAATCCGCTGTCAAAATCTGCCCTTTTGCCCACGTGTGAACTAGCCCTAAGAGAGTCAGTTTTATTTCTACCCATGATCTTAGATATGTGATCCACTATAGGACTGCACAGTATCTGTCTATCTCATATCTACAGGGTGGCCTGTTTTGTTTTTGTTTTTCATGCCGTCCATTTCCCCATGCCTTGATTAGCACACATACAAATTTTCAGCAATTCCGTCCATTGGGTCAGCCTGCACAAGACTCCAAACACCTGAGGTTATATTATGGCCACCCTGTATATTATTAGACATTATGAGAGGACAGTGACATATCAATGCCATAGTAATATGATGAATATTCACATCGGACATTAGACATCACAGACTGATAGACATGAAGATCATTGTACTTACAGAGTAATAAGACAGACATCTCTGTGGACATGATGGATGGAGACAATATCCTGCTGAAACTAAAAACAGTTGTCCTTTCCGCAGCCTCTATAAATTATAAGAGAGAAGGAAGTAGAATTGTGCAATAGTTATGGGGGCGTTCAATCACGCACAGATATACAGATGTGCAGTCATTTCTTATGTAACAAAGCCCACATAGAAATGACCACCACATACTGCCAACAATATACCCCCTCTTATCAGTGCCACCCACGTGCTTCTTACTGACAAGGTTTGGTGCTCTCAGGACCTTTTCTTAATCAACACTATCTTCTGATAAGTTAACACAAAACGATATGCAAACCATCCTATATGTGCAGGCATTCTTTAGAGATGGGGCAAGGTGTCAATTGCAACTTTGTAAGCAGGGCTGCAGAGCCAGAGTCAAAGTCATGGAGTCGGGACCAATTTTTGTTGGAGTTGGAGATGGAAAAAATCTACTGACGACGACTCTGGCTTCATGATCAATTAAATAAAAATAACAGCACTAAACAGCATTATTGCCTTCCTTACCCCAATGACTATAGAGGTGTGCACAATTAACTGTACAGTTTGGTTAAGCTTTCTATTTTGTCATAAAACCAATTGAACAACATATCACAACAAAAGCCTTGAAAAGATACAATTCACTCCCACCCCCACCAGGTAGACCCCTGTAGACATACAGTAGATAGAATAATTAATCACTTATCAAAACCATGTTGTGTTTACAAAAGATGCCTAACTTGTCAGACATATCTGGAGGATAATGGGAGTTGAGCTGCAGTACCAGCACCTAGCCACTATATGGTACATGATTCCAACCTTCTTTTGGCTCTGTGCAATGTATAGTATGGGGATTGGAAGGGTCCCTGTACATCTGATCCATATGGAGGGTCGCCTGACCTTCTCCATCCCACAGAACTCAACATTTTTATCCTGATAACACTTGGAGCCTACAGTAGTTCATTCCTTGAGGGTGCAGTTGCACCGGGGCCCAGGAGCCTTAGGGAAGCCAAAAGCACTGACATCTGTATTGAGATTGCAGCTTCCATCTGGCTCAGCAAGCGTCTGATCCGATGAGACCTGCTTTCTTTTTGCACTTGAAAAAGGGCCATTGTAAGGCCTAAAACGCGTTGTGCTGTATGTAATTCAATAAATATTTTGAGTTTGGATCCTGGTCTACCATCCTCTTCTATAGACCAGGGAGTGCGGGTCTCCCATGACAAACCTCTGGTCCTATCCTCCTGCCCAGAGCTTAATAATCAGAGACCAAGGAGTGGATACAAACATAGAAAACAATGTTACTTACCTCTCCTGGGCTCCGCTGCACTCCTGACTGATGTCGGTCATCTTCAATGATGGAATAGACATCACTTGAGCCGGCATGACGCATAAGGACGCAAGCCAAGCCCACATGATGTCTGTGACGTCTTCAAGTAGTCCTGAAGTCTTCCAGAGCCAGGAGAGGTAAGTGACAGTGTTTATGTTCCCTCACCTTTCCTAGCCTTCCGATCATCCTAGTATAACGACAGTGATGTTTGTGGCGTTCTTTATACCGGAACGCTCAATGATAGTTTTTATGCCAGAACTGAATTCCGACATATCCCGGTCCAATTTAAGCACTGCTTATACCTGTATACAGCTGCTAAACCACTTGTGGCCATCCATTAGAAACGTGTACGCCCTCCTACAGGCCCTGCTCTTGTGGCTCGTAACAAGGATGTGCATAGCCTGGAACATCTCACTACCATGCTTAAGAACACTATGGAGGCCTTCCAATCTACCTGGTCTCTGTGGGATACGTACTGCATTCTTCATGGTCTCTGAGCCTCTCTTCCCTTCCTTCCGCTTTATTTCCGCACCCCGTATCTTTGTTTTGTACACAGTATTTTAGCAAGACGGATGCACAGGACATCTAGTGGTGACACTGCAAATGGACTTCTCTTCCGCTCAGTAAGATACCTTTCAGCTGCGCGCCCCCTCCCCATCGTTACTATTTTGATAAGTCATCTTATATATCCAGATATTGTCCAAATTTTAAAGGGGTTTTCCAGGAGTAAGAAAATGGGACGAAAGGCAAGAAACATAACTGAGCACCTTTATGGGTATTTGGACCATTTCTTATATTTTCAGCCTCATTCACAGAGCCATACGAGGTCTTACTTTTTGTGGGACAAGTTATATTTCTTAATAGTTACAAATAATATTCCATATGATGTGTTATGAATCTGGAGAATGAGGTGGAATGAAAAATAAATGGCAATAGTGCAAAATGATGCTAACTATATTTGGCGGGTTGGGGTGATCATGGAAATGTCGACAGTTAAAATTAGCGTTTGGGTTTCCGTCCATTGGAGACCCCTGAATGGAAACCTATGCGCATTAAAAAAAGCAGTTACCTGGGAAACCCATGGACCCCATAGACTATAATAGGGTTCATGTGGTTTCTGCACGAATTATGCAGAGAGAAAAGTACTGCAAGCAGCACTGTTCTCTCCGAATGTTTTGTGTGGGCACTGAGTGGAAGCCACATGGACCCCATTATAGTTTATGGGGTCCGTGGTTTTCCTGAAGGTAACTGCTTTTTAATGAGTATAGGTCTCTGTTTGGGGGGGGGGGGTCCCCGAACGGAAATCCAAAAGCTGATGTAAACCAGGCCTAAGGTCTATGTGTCGGAACCCAACTGATCTGATACTGATGATCAATCCTGAAGATAATTCATCAGTATAAAAAGATAGACAACTCTTGATATTAAAAAGAGTAAAGACTGCGACAATAAGACATTTTATTCAGGGTAATAATATGGAACAAGCTCATGGTGGAAACAAACAGGAAACCTGAATAACATGGAATATGTAACAGTTTTGACCTTTCCTTTTTGACCCTTCAAAATCAAGAAGACATTTAGGTTGACTAAGAATATACAGCAAAGCTGTAGCAGGTATATAGCCCAACACATTTGAATAAGAAAGTTGTCAGGCAGTGGCCGCAGATATATACAGTACTTGGCTGTATTTCCATAGATATAGGAACATGGATGCCCAATTGTTTATAGGATCTCAGTCTGGTGATTCATCCATAGACTTCACCCATTTCCTATTAGTCTTATTTCATACTTCTGTATTTAAGGAATTTTGTGGTTTATCCTAAAAAAATAAAATAAAAAAAAAAAAAACACGTCAATATTCCCTAATTACAATGGATAAAGCAAGAAATTACCTTCTATTACAGTCTCATAGGAACCAAAGAGAGATACCCAAGAAGATATTGGACTATTAAATGTGTTGTGAATAGAGATGAGTGAACCTGTTCATAAGCTGTGTTTGTTACCATTTTCCCAAAATTTCAGGTTTGGCTGAAGCTAAAAACTTTACTAAAAGTATAAGTGAAAGTGTGGTAAAATAGCCAACACTCACCTCTCCTGGGTTCCTGATCCTTCATTGTAATCCTCTCCCCGACTCTTGATTGACATCATGGAAATTTGGGGACTGCCGAAACCTGTCCAACAAAAGCTCGTGATTATTTGCAAAACTAATCTCATGAAGTTTGCCCATCTTTAGTTGTGGCTCATTTGGAAGTCTACCATTGGTTATACATCTGGCTACTTTCAAAGTCATTCCCATTGGTTTCTTCCAGTTCCATATCATTGCTGATCCATCATTGACACATACCACAGTACTTTATTCGAACAAATGGTAAGTATAAAACTTAATGTGATTGAACTTAAAATATATGGATGAAATTAATATCTGGTTTAGCCATTGTTGGTCTCTATGGATGGAGTCACATTATCAGGAGTTTGGATGTGCGATAGTTTTGGAACCTAATGGAGTCTATCAGTATGACATTGGGTCATATCAGAAGACAACGTCCAAGTGATCTTTCCTTTAACATTAAAGTTAGAAAATGATAAACGACTAGATCGAGTCTGACAGACAGAGAAGATGGTTATTGGAACATGTTTAGCAAATTAGGGTCAGTTGGCAGAATCCAACATTAACCTCTACGCGTACCAGGATGTACATGTACGTCCTGGTGCACGTGACTAAGTATGGAGTCCACTTTAGAGCAAAGCAGACACACTAGTTGCTGGGTCTGTACTGTTTCATACAGCAGGGACAGGGCAACATTGTCCATGATCAGGGATTACTCAGATGACGTGGTCGCATTTGACCCACATCCGTGGTGAAATGCTCATGATCAGAGTGTTTACTTTCACTTTTTATATTATGTTAGTCCATGGGGAAGCCCACCCGTTGTGTGATCACGAGAGTCGTCCCATTACCATGGCAGAAGGGACATTCTGAAGTAATGCTTTAGTAATGTAACTATTGAAGTCTGCCTGCAGTAGGCTTCAATAGTTACATAAGGAATCTGCCTTAGACTGCAATACAGTAGTACACCATTGCAGTCTATGGCACAAGTGATCTGAAGGTAAATATGATATTTAGTTGCTATATAGATTCTCACCTTCTATCTGGATTATTCTCTCTGCACTTCTCTTCCTTACTCTGCCATCTGTAGTTTCCACCTCACATGAATATTTCCCAGAATCCTCTAGCTGTACATTGTAGACTTCATAGGTATCACTGACACCAAATCCTTGAACAATCCCTCCTTCTCTGTAGAAAGCAATCCGCAGTTGTGTATTGTGTCTGGGAGGAGGAGGGAGACTTGTCTGACATGTTAGAGTCATGTTATCTGCCTTTGAAACTGGATTTGGCATCACATTTATTGTCGGAGTTGTGAATAGCTCTAGAAAAGAAAAATGGCACTGCTTAGATTTTTTTTTTTTTTTTTTTTTGTTTACAACAACAGTATCTTCAGTCTTACATTATTCTTCCATATACCAAACTCCTGAGGACTAATGTATGTGAAACAAGAAGTAGGGAAATTTGGACCCTGTCTACAATGGAATCCAGAGATTCTATGTCAACTAAAAAACTATTTTTCAAAAGTGGAGAAGACCAGAAACAGATCCCCGTTTTCTCTTTCAAGCTGCCTGCTGGAATGTTCTAGGGCCTTCTGATCTAAATCACATGTTATGTCACAGGATACTCTTTAAAAAAAAAAAAAAAAAAATCCTATTTCTGGTGACAAATTTGGTGCCAATATTTTAACATGCCAGTTTTATTGTCCATCATTTAACCTTTGAGGATACGATATATTACATACATATTCACATGGAAGACTTTTGGGGCTTCAGTTGACAGTCCCAGAAGAGTTGATGGAAACAGGTGCTGCAATGAGTATCATCAATATAACTAACCCAATGGACTCCATTGCAAGTCAATGGAGTCCATGGGGTGCCCATCCAGCACAGCTATGAACATACCATTAGAAATTGTAGCCACAGTGCCACAAAGTCACTGGACAACCTTATGTTTGGTAATTGTTCAAAGTATAGGGTAGACCGTAAAATTTTCTAGGACCAACCCAAGTGTTCCCCGTGTCCATGTCCAATCCAAGCTGTGAAGATACCGATAGACAATGCAGTCTAAAGGAACTGGTGAAAGGCCAAATAACTGAGGGTCATGTTAGACCCATTGATGCAATAATTGAAATTGTGCTGTCCTGTTGGTTCTTAGCCTGGATCCTCAAGAACCCAATTGTCAAGCTATTTCAATTTTCTTACCAGAGAATATATACTGTATATAAACATTTCTGCAATCCTGATTTGTTCATTGGGCTTTGGTTTTCTTAGAGGATACCTACATTATTACTGTACATATATACTAGCACCGTAGATGACCTTGACTTTACCTCGCACAAGTATGGAATCTTCACCGCCATGTTTGTAGTATATTAGGTTGTGTTTTACTTGTTTTGTACATTTGTATGTCCCCGACATTCCTAAGTCCACCCTTGTGATATGAAAACTATCATCATCGGACCAGTTCTGAATGACTTTGTTATCTTTGTAAAATATTGTCTGCCCTCCTTGGTATCCGGGATAGTGGTGACATCTTAAAGCCAAGTCATCTCCTTCATAGACGTAGTTAGGGACCTGCAGGATGACCCAACCTGAAATGGATCACACAATATGGTCTGTATTATCTGACATTCATATGTTATAAAATATCGTATAATAGAATTTAAAATAAATTCATTTAAATAATTTTATTTTGAAGTCAGAGACAGAGCCAGTAACTTTTTTCCCCAATTCTGACTCCGACTCTACCAAAAATGGGTCCCGACTCTAACTCCACAACCCTAGTGGTTACTATTAGAGATGAGCGAGTAGCGTTCGATCGAGTAGGTGTTCGAGCGAATACTACGGTATTCGAAATACTCGTACTCGATCGAACACTACTAGCTGTTCGAAGGTTCGATGCAGAACCAGCATTGATTGGCAGAATGCTATACATTGCCAATCAACGCTGGTTCTTCTCTTACCTTTCCGAAGTTTTCTCCGCGCTGCGTCCCCACGTCTTCTTCCGGCTGGAACTCACTCTGCCTAGGCATCCGGCCTAGGCAGAGCCGACTGCGCATGTGCGTTCACGCGCAGTCGACTCTGCCTAGGCAGAGTGAATTCCACTCGGAAGAAGATGCGGGGACCCTGCGCCGGGAGAAGATGTCAAGCAGAATCCAGCCCGACTGTCATTCGTGGACTTGGTAAATATGATTTTATCGAATTTTGCCTACCCCTGAAACGAGTATTTCCCCCCATAGACTATAATGGGATTCGAAATCCGTTCAAACAGTCGAACAGTGAGGCTGCTCGAATCGGATTTCGAATCTCGGATATTTTAGTGTTCGCTCATCTCTAGTTACTATATGTGAGAAGTTTAATGGGACATTTGTTGAAATCTGATAACTCGCTGCAGTGTGATGTTGCAACATGAAAACCATTGATGCAAGTCAAGTTAAAGTGGGCTGCATTTGTTCATTTAACTTGCTTACCTTTATTTAACTTCAGACGCTCGTGGCGAACTGCTAAAACTAAGACTGGTTTGTCTCTTAAAACATCCCCTGCCTGTGCCTCATTTTTTAGACAATACCTTTAAGAAAATTACAATATATCACGATTACCATTGATATATAACATTATTTGAGCACTGTCTTGTATTTGGACATTGTTCTGTAGGGGGATATTGATATTGTATGGCAGTGTTATTTAGGCAATCATATGGCACTATTATTTACTTACTGTTACTGACATCCAATCTAAGAGAGTCGCTTGCATGTTGAGAGAAGCACTGGTAACTTCCGCTGTGAGATGTTTCGGCAGATGTTATCACATAAGTTTGACCACTGTGTACGTGCGTTCCAGTTCTGAACCAGTCATACTTCTGATCTTTCTGTACATTCGGGCCGGCATCACAAGTCATAGATATAGATTCAGTGGTGAATATCTTCTTTGTGTTTGGAGTGAAGGTCACCTGAGGTCTGGATGAATGTCCTACAAAAAAAGCATAGATGACATAGAAAATGGGGGGGGGGGGGGGGAATTAAAAAAAAAAAATTATAATATAGCAACTAGTGTGAGGTGCTTATAAAAACAACCGCCATCATCTAATGCCATGTTCATGTATGGGCTCAGGTTTCCGTTCTTCGAGACACAAAAATCGAGACCCAATTTGCTTAAAAAGGGATTACCCACAGAAACCTATAATGGGGTCTGCAGGGCTCTCGCTCAAAAAAAAAAATGCGATGATAAAAGTCCTGTTTGCAAGACTTTTCTCTCCGCTCCACATTTAAGCAGATTAGGGGACAAAGTTGGACGAAGCCTCCTCTGACTTCTCAGATAACTTAAATCGCAGATGTGTAACCTATCTGGATGTCAGGAAAGTGATTGAAGCCCAGGACAGAAAATTAGCTTATTCCCAACCTTCTTAGTGGACCTGTTTAACTCTTACATTGACCCCCATTTGCCTTCCTTTTAGTGCAAAACATGAAAAAACAAAGACAAGCAAAGCTAAAACTATGGAGTTACAGACATCCTCCCACCAGCAAGTACAGACATGGAGATATACAGTAGGTGGTCATAGGATTGAGAGGGAAGGTCCTAGTAGGGCTCTACATAGATCTCTCCTATAGTAATGCTAATAACCGGGCACAATAGGCTTTAACCCACAGGATAGACTGGAGCTGCCGGGATCATCACTTTGTAGTGGAACTCCCAGAAAGCAACAAGGAACAATCCCATCAGATCTCAGCGTTACTTCACATCCAGGGAGATGATCTTCCAGGTGAGTCATGATATGAAGATTGCAAATCAGATACTTCAAAGTTTGACCTCCAATTCATCTACTTCATGTTTGCCAAAAATACTGTTCTGGTAACTTACCCACATTCATGAGGACTGACACTATAAAATGGGGAAAGAAAAAAAAAAAAAAAAAAAAAAAAGTTAAATTATATTACATATAGTCTGAATACATGTGTTTATTATAGATTATTAAACTGTACATAGATAGATGATAGGTTTATTATAGATTAAACTATAGATAGCTACGTTCCATTTGGGAATCCCGTTCCTCTTTCCGCTTGAAAAATGTGGAGAGAGAAGTTCTGCAAGCAAGACTTTCATCTCCGCATTTTTCAGGCAAAAACCAAGTGGAAACCCAGCGGACCCCATTATAGAAATCCACGGGTTCCTGCTAATAAGTGTTTAAGTGGATTGGGTTTTTTGGATTCCCTTGGGGACCTGAAAGACAAACGCAATCCACTTAAAAAACAGTTTGCCTGAGAGTTTCTATAATAGGGTCTGCCAGGTTTCCGTCTGAAAAATGCGGAGAGGAAAGTCCTATTTTCAGAACAGAAACCCATATGCAGGTGTGGACCTAGTGCAGAGTGGATCTCCTCTTTGAACAATTCTTCTGTTACAAGGATTCTTCTAACCCTACAGGTTCTCCATTACACCCCTAGTGGTCACTACCAGCATTTCCAGCCTTCAGCTGTGCATCGTAGGAGAAGGAAATGTTCGGCTCCTCTGATCTGTCTCTACAACCGATATGAAGTATTACATACAGAAATCATTAAGGTTTTCATATAATGTACACAAGTGCCAAATTTTTTGGGAGTTGCTGTGCTCTTTGACCATTAGCTGAGGGAATTTCATGGACCATATTAAGGAGTGCGAAAAAATTATTTCCAAATGAGACCACCGCTATAATGTCCTCTGTACCCCAAATTGTAAAGAAAAGAAAATTCCACCTAGTGCTAAAATTAGCCAATAATACATAGAATGTAACACCACAATAGTGATACAGGCTCACATACTATAAAGGGGATAGAATGTAGATAAGACAAGGTGCGGTGGACATGGACACACTTGTAACAACTTACACTTCTAGCTGGTACTTATAAGACATTATGTAACAACCACATAGAGATAAGAATATACATGAAGATCATTGTACTTACAGAGTAATAAGACGGACATCTCTGTGGACATGATGGATGGAGACAACGCTGCCCAGACTAACAGGAGAAGTTGTATCTTTCTGCCAGAACCTTCCTATAGATTACAAAAGGAGAGGAAGGAAGGAAAATGGTGAAAGATTAGCAGTAATAATAACGGTATATTAATTGTAGATTTTCTGTATGCTTCATATCGATTCATCTGTAAAAATACAAAAAATGCAGGGCACTCCGCACAAGGGCAGGTGAAAACCCTAAAGGGCAATACTGATGTAAAAACACCTAATGTGCTAAATAATATAGAGGGACTTGGTTATACAAATTTCATCAAATAGTATCAAGTCCTGTACCTGCCACGACAAGGCGACCTCATATAGATGGGAACCTACCAAAACACACAGACCTCTCTTGGACCTGGACAGGTCTACAGTGTGAACACAGGGTGAGCAGGGTCCAGAGCGCACTCTACTTCAAAATAGGCTAAGGCAGATGGGGGAAGTGGAGCATATATATATATATACTATTTCAATTGGATAAACCTGTGCAATTGGATGGGCGTGCTAGTCAAACCATGGAGGAAACCACTCCTGACTATGTAATCCATACAAAAATGGTTAAGATCCCAGTGTGAACAGGTAACAGGTGCTCACTGTGAAGCAATATATATATATATATATATATATATATATATATATATATTAGAGATGAGCGAACACTAAAATGTTCGAGGTTCGAAATTCGATTCGAACAGCCGCTCAATGTTCGTGTGTTCGAACGGGTTTCGAACCCCATTATAGTCTATGGGGAACAGATACTCGTTAAGGGGGAAACCCAAATCCGTGTCTGGAGGGTCACCAAGTCCACTATGACACCCCAGGAAATGATGCCAACACCTCTGGAATGACACTGGGACAGCAGGGGAAGCATGTCTGGGGGCATCTAACACACCAAAGACCCTCTATTACCCCAACATCACAGCCTAACAACTACACACTTTACACACTCAATACCACCTCTCTGACAGTAGGAAAACACCTTGAAACATGTGTATTTGGCACTTGCAGTGAGGAGAGCTTGTCACCAGCAGTGAATTTGGCCCTTGTAGTAAGTTGAGGTTGGCACCAACATTTGTTTTGAAAATCAGGGTGGATTGAGCCTCTAACCAGCAGAGTTTGGGCAAATTCATGGTGGAGGGAGCCTCTAAACACCCCAGTTTGGGCAAATTCATGGTGGAGGGAGCCTCTAAAAACCCCAGTTTGGACCAATTCATGGTGGAGGGAGCCTCTAACCAGCCCAGTTTGGGCAAATTCATGGTGGAGGGAGCCTCTAAAAAACCCAGTTTGGACCAATTCATGGTGGAGGGAGCCTCTAACCAGCCCAGTTTGGGCAAATTCATGGTGGAGGGAGCCTCTAACCAGCCCAGTTTGGACCAATTAATGGTGGAGGGAGCCTCTAACCAGCCCAGTTTGGACCAATTAATGGTGGAGGGAGCCTCTAACCAGCCCAGTTTGAACCAATTCATGGTGGAGGGAGCCTCTAAACAGCCCAGTTTGGGCAAATTCATGGTGGAGGGAGCCTCTAAAAAACCCAGTTTGGACCAATTCATGGTGGAGGGAGCCTCTAACCAGCCCAGTTTGGACCAATTAATGGTGGAGGGAGCCTCTAACCAGCCCAGTTTGGACCAATTCATGGTGGAGGGAGCCTCTAAACAGCCAAGTTTTGGGAAATTCATGGTGGAGGGAGCCTCTAACCAGCCCAGTTTGGACCAATTCATGGTGGAGGGAGCCTCTAAACAGCCAAGTTTTGGGAAATTCATGGTGGAGGGAGCCTCTAACCAGCCCAGTTTGGACCAATTCATGGTGGAGGGAGCCTCTAAAAAACCCAGTTTGGACCAATTCATGGTGGAGGGAGCCTCTAAACAGCCCAGTTTGGGCAAATTCATGGTGGAGGGAGCCTCTAACCAGCCCAGTTTGGACCAATTAATGGTGGAGGGAGCCTCTAAACAGCCCAGTTTGGGCAAATTCATGGTGGAGGGAGCCTCTAACCAGCCCAGTTTGGACCAATTCATGGTGGAGGGAGCCTCTAACCAGCCCAGTTTGGGCAAATTCATGGTGGAGGGAGCCTCTAAAAAACCCAGTTTGGACCAATTCATGGTGGAGGGAGCCTCTAACCAGCCCAGTTTGGGCAAATTCATGGTGGAGGGAGCCTCTAACCAGCCCAGTTTGGACCAATTAATGGTGGAGGGAGCCTCTAACCAGCCCAGTTTGGACCAATTCATGGTGGAGGGAGCCTCTAACCAGCCCAGTTTGGACCAATTAATGGTGGAGGGAGCCTCTAAACAGCCAAGTTTTGGGAAATTCATGGTGGAGGGAGCCTCTAACCAGCCCAGTTTGGACCAATTCATGGTGGAGGGAGCCTCTAAACAGCCCAGTTTGGGCAAATTCATGGTGGAGGGAGCCTCTAAAAAACCCAGTTTGGACCAATTCATGGTGGAGGGAGCCTCTAATTAGCCCAGTTTGGACCAATTAATTGTGGAGGGAGCCTCTAACCAGCCCAGTTTGGACCAATTAATGGTGGAGGGAGCCTCTAAACAGCCCAGTTTGGGCAAATTCATGGTGGAGGGAGCCTCTAACCAGCCCAGTTTGGACCAATTAATGGTGGAGGGAGCCTCTAACCAGCCCAGTTTGGACCAATTAATGGTGGAGGGAGCCTCTAACCACCCCAGTTTGGACCAATTCATGGTGGAGGGAGCCTCTAACCAGCCCAGTTTGGACCAATTCATGGTGGAGGGAGCCTCTAAAAAACCCAGTTTGGACCAATTCATGGTGGAGGGAGCCTCTAAACAGCCCAGTTTGGGCAAATTCATGGTGAAGGGAGCCTCTAAAAAACCCAGTTTGGACCAATTCATGGTGGAGGGAGCCTCTAACCAGCCCAGTTTGGACCAATTAATGGTGGAGGGAGCCTCTAAACAGCCAAGTTTGGACCAATTCATGGTGGAGGGAGCCTCTAAAAACCCCAGTTTGGACCAATTCATGGTGGAGGGAGCCTCTAACCAGCCCAGTTTGGACCAATTAATGGTGGAGGGAGCCTCTAACCAGCCCAGTTTGGACCAATTAATGGTGGAGGGAGCCTCTAACCACCCCAGTTTGGACCAATTCATGGTGGAGGGAGCCTCTAAACAGCCAAGTTTGGACCAATTCATGGTGAAGGGAGCCTCTAAAAACCCGTTTGGACCAATTCATGGTGGAGGGAGCCTCTAACCAGCCCAGTTTGGGCAAATTCATGGTGGAGGGAGCCTCTAAACAGCCCAGTTTGGGCAAATTCATGGTGGAGGGAGCCTCTAACCAGCCCAGTTTGGACCAATTAATGGTGGAGGGAGCCTCTAACCAGCCCAGTTTGGACCAATTAATGGTGGAGGGAGCCTCTAACCACCCCAGTTTGGACCAATTCATGGTGGAGGGAGCCTCTAAACAGCCAAGTTTGGACCAATTCATGGTGGAGGGAGCCTCTAAAAACCCCAGTTTGGACCAATTCATGGTGGAGGGAGCCTCTAACCAGCCCAGTTTGGACCAATTAATGGTGGAGGGAGCCTCTAAACAGCCAAGTTTTGGGAAATTCATGGTGGAGGGAGCCTCTAACCAGCCCAGTTTGGACCAATTCATGGTGGAGGGAGCCTCTAAACAGCCCAGTTTGGGCAAATTCATGGTGGAGGGAGCCTCTAAAAAACCCAGTTTGGACCAATTCATGGTGGAGGGAGCCTCTAATTAGCCCAGTTTGGACCAATTAATTGTGGAGGGAGCCTCTAACCAGCCCAGTTTGGACCAATTAATGGTGGAGGGAGCCTCTAAACAGCCCAGTTTGGGCAAATTCATGGTGGAGGGAGCCTCTAACCAGCCCAGTTTGGACCAATTAATGGTGGAGGGAGCCTCTAACCAGCCCAGTTTGGACCAATTAATGGTGGAGGGAGCCTCTAACCACCCCAGTTTGGACCAATTCATGGTGGAGGGAGCCTCTAACCAGCCCAGTTTGGACCAATTCATGGTGGAGGGAGCCTCTAACCAGCCCAGTTTGGACCAATTAATGGTGGAGGGAGCCTCTAACCACCCCAGTTTGGACCAATTCATGGTGGAGGGAGCCTCTAAAAAACCCAGTTTGGACCAATTCATGGTGGAGGGAGCCTCTAAACAGCCCAGTTTGGGCAAATTCATGGTGGAGGGAGCCTCTAAACAGCCCAGTTTGGGCAAATTCATGGTGGAGGGAGCCTCTAACCAGCCCAGTTTGGACCAATTAATGGTGGAGGGAGCCTCTAACCAGCCCAGTTTGGACCAATTCATGGTGGAGGGAGCCTCTAAACAGCCCAGTTTGGGCAAATTCATGGTGGAAGGAGCCTCTAACCAGCAGAGTTGTGGGAAAGCAGGGTGGAGGGAGCCTCTAACCAGCAGAGTTGGTGGAAATCAGGGTGGAGGGAGCCTCTAACCAGCAGAGTTGGGGGAAATCATGTTGGAGGGAGCCTAGTATTAGCAGAATTGTGCAACGCTTATGGTGGATGAGTATGAGGATGCGGAGGAATTGGAGAGGTTGAGTACAGACATGGAGTTTCATGTTGGGGTGCTTTACACAGGTGGGCACAAAAATGAAGGCTCTATCCAGTGGTGGTTCATTTTTATCAAAGTGAGCCGGTCGGCACTCTCAGCTGACAGACGGGTGCGCTTGTCAGTGATGATGCCACCGGCTGCACTGAACACCCTCTCAGATAGGACGCTGGCGGCAGGACAGGACAGCACCTCCAAGGCATATAGGGCAAGTTCAAGCCACAGGTCCAACTTCGACACCCAATACGTGTAGGGCGCAGAGGGGTCGGAGAGGACAGGGCTGTGGTCGGAAAGGTATTCCCGCAACATGCGCCTATACTTCTCACGCCTGGTGACACTAGGACCCTCCGTGGCGGCACTTTGGCGAGGGGGTGCCATCAAGGTGTCCCAGACCTTAGACAGTGTGCCCCTCGTTTGTGTGGACCGGTGAGAACTTGGTTGCCTACTGGAGGAACTGCCCTCCCTGCCGCCACTGTCACATGCTGGAAACATCTCCATCATATTCTGCACCAATTGCCTGTGGCAAGCATTGATGCGATTGGCCCTCCCCTCTACCGGAATAAAAGACGAGATGTTGTTTTTATACCGGGGGTCAAGGATAGCAAAGATCCAGTACTGGTTGTCCTCCATGATTTTGACAATACGCTTGTCGGTTGTAAAGCACCCCAACATGAACTCAGCCATGTCTGCCACAGTGTTAGTTGGCATGACTCCTCTGGCCCCACCGGAAAGTTCAATCTCCATTTCCTCCTCATCCTCCATGTCTACCCATCCGCGCTGCAACAATGGGACGATTCGAAGTTGCCCGGAAGCCTCCTGTATCACCATCACATCATCGGACAACTCTTCTTCCTCCTCCTCCTCCTCCTCCTCCTCCTCCTCCATTAAACGCAGTGAAGCGGACAGATGTGTGGACCTACTCTCCAGCTGTGACGGATCGGATGCTATCCCTAACTCCTCTGTGTGATCTGAGTTATCCCTGATGTCAATCAGGGATTCTCTCAGAACACACAAGAGCGGGATTGTAAGGCTCACCATCGCATCCTCAGAGCTCACCCTCCTTGTGGACTCCTCAAAGACCCGTAGGATGTCACAAAGGTCTCTCATCCATGGCCACTCATGGATGTGAAACTGAGGCAGCTGACTTTGTGGCACCCTAGGGTTTTGTAGCTGGTATTCCATCAAAGGTCTCTGCTGCTCAACCACTCTATTCAACATCTGAAACGTTGAGTTCCAGCGTGTGGGGACGTCGCACAAAAGCCGGTGTTGTGGCACATGCAGGCGTTGCTGGAGAGATTTTAAGCTAGCAGCGGCTACTGTCGACTTGCGAAAGTGGGCGCACATGCGCCGCACTTTCACCAGTAGCTCTGGAACATTGGGGTAGCTCTTTAGGAAACGTTGCACCACTAGGTTGAAGACGTGGGCCAGGCATGGAACATGTTGGAGTCCGGCAAGCTCCAGAGCTGCTACCAGGTTCCGGCCGTTATCACAAACGACCATGCCTGGGCCCAGGTGCAGCGGCTCAAACCATATTGCCGTCTCATCGAGGAGGGCATCCCTCACCTCGGAGGCAGTGTGCTGTCTGTCCCCCAAGCTGATCAGCTTCAGCACAGCCTGCTGACGTCTACCAACGCCAGTGCTGCAACGTTTCCAACTCGTAGCTGGGGTCAATCTAACAGCGGAGGAGGAGGCGGTGGCGGAGGAGGAGGCGGAGGAGGAGGCGGTAGAGGAGGAGGAGGAGGGGGGTGTTCTTCTCGTGTCCCTGCCAGGAATGTTAGGCGGGGAGACGAGGTACACCGGGCCAGTTTGGGAAGCAGTCCCAGCCTCAACTACATTTACCCAGTGTGCCGTCAGTGAAATGTAGCGTCCCTGTCCGCATGCACTTGTCCACGCGTCGGTGGTCAAGTGGACCTTTGTGCAAAGCGCGGAACTAAGGGCCCGCCTGATGTTGAGTGACACGTGCTGGTGCAAGGCGGGGACGGCACACCGGGAGAAGTAGTGACGGCTAGGGACGGCATAGCGAGGTGCCGCAGTTGCCATCAGGTCCAGGAAGGCGGGAGTTTCAACAAGCCGGAACGCCAACATCTCCTGGGCCAGCAGTTTAGCGATGTTGGCGTTCAAGGCTTGCGCGTGTGGGTGGTTAGCAGTGTATTTCTGCCGCCGCTCCAATGTCTGAGAGATGGTGGGTTGTTGTAAAGAAACGCCTGATGGTGCCTTTGATGGTGCAGGAGAAGGAGATAAGACAGGACCAGGGGAGGATGAGGTAGAAGTCAACAAAGTGGCGGAGGCAGATGAAGTGGTGTCCTGGCTCGTCCTCTGGAGTGCATCGCCAGCACAGTCAGCAGTGGCAGTGGCAGAGGCAGAGGCAGAGGCAGTGGCAGTGGCGTGAACGGCAGGCGGCCTTTGTCCTGCCGTTGCTGCCTGCCACTGATTCCAGTGCTTGGATTCCAAATGACGGCGCATTGAAGTGGTGGACAGGTTGCTCTTCTCAGAGCCCCTAATCAATTTCGAGAGGCAAATTGTGCAGACAACACTATATCTGTCCTCGGCGCATTCCTTGAAAAAACTCCACACCTTCGAGAAACGTGCCCTCGAGGTGGGAGTTTTTCGGGGCTGGGTACGAACTGGAACATCTTGGGAGATTCCGGGTGTGGCCTGGCTTCGCCTAAGCTGCTGACCTCTGCCTCTGCCTCTAGCTACCCTTTTTGGTGCTGCACCTGCCTCAACATCCACACTACTTTCCCCGCTTGACATCCCCCCTGTCCAGGTCGGGTCAGTGTCCTCATCATCCACCACTTCCTCTTCCAACTCCTGTCTCATCTCCTCCTCCCGCACAATGCGCCAGTCAACTGGATGCCCTGACGGCAACTGCGTCACATCATCGTCGATGAGGGTGGGTTGCTGGTCATCCACCACCAAATCGAACGGAGATGGAGGAGACTCTAGTGTTTGAGCATCTGGACACAGATGCTCCTCTGTTAGGTTCGTGGAATCGTGACGTGGAGAGGCAGGTTGAGGGACAATGAAAGGAGCGGAGAACAGCTCTGGGGAGCAGGGACAGTTTGGGTTATTGTTCTGTAAAGCTTCGGAATTTTGGGAGGAAGGAAGACAAGACTGTTGGGTAATAGGAGGAGAGGAGGCAGAGTCTGACTGGCTGCTGGACAATGTGCTGTAAGCGTTCTCTGACAGCCATTGCAAGACCTGTTCCTGGTTCTCGGGCCTACTAAGGTTTGTACCCTGCAGTTTAGTTAATGTGGCAAGCAACCCTGGCACTGTGGAGTGGCGCAATGCTTGCTGCCCCACAGGAGTAGGCACGGGACGCCCTGTGGCTTCACTGCTACCTTGCTCCCCAGAACCATTCCCCCGACCTCGCCCACGGCCTCGTCCACGTCCCTTTCCGGGAGCCTTGCGCATTTTGAATTCCTAGTTAGAAATTGGCACTGTATACCAGTAGTAAAAATTGTGGGTGCACGTAACCCCAATATATTCTTTGAATTCCCAGTCAGACACTGGCACTATATGGCAGTAGCAAGAAATGAGGGTATTTGTATTCCCAATATACTCTTTGAATTCCCAGTCAGACAATGGCACTGTATACCAGTAGTAAAAATTGTGGGTGCACGTAACCCCAATATATTCTTTGAATTCCCAGTCAGACACTGGCACTATATGGCAGTAGCAAGAAATGAGGGTATTTGTATTCCCAATATACTCTTTGAATTCCCAGTCAGACAATGGCACTGTATACCAGTAGTAAAAATTGTGGGTGCACGTAACCCCAATATATTCTTTGAATTACCAGTCAGAAACTGGCACTATATGGCAGTAGCAAGAAATGAGGGTATTTATAACCCCAATATATTCTTTGAATTCCCAGTCAGACAATGGCACTGTATACCAGTAGTAAAAATTGTGGGTGCACGTAACCCCAATATATTCTTTGAATTACCAGTCAGAAACTGGCACTATATGGCAGTAGCAAGAAATGAGGGTATTTGTATTCCCAATATACTCTTTGAATTCCCAGTCAGACAATGGCACTGTATACCAGTAGTAAAAATTGTGGGTGCACGTAACCCCAATATATTCTTTGAATTACCAGTCAGAAACTGGCACTATATGGCAGTAGCAAGAAATGAGGGTATTTATAACCCCAATATATTCTTTGAATTCCCAGTCAGACAATGGCACTGTATACCAGTAGTAAAAATTGTGGGTGCACGTAACCCCAATATATTCTTTGAATTCCCAGTCAGAAACTGGCACTATATGGCAGTAGCAAGAAATGAGGGTATTTGTATTCCCAATATACTCTTTGAATTCCCAGTCAGACAATGGCACTGTATACCAGTAGTAAAAATTGTGGGTGCACGTAACCCCAATATATTCTTTGAATTACCAGTCAGAAACTGGCACTATATGGCAGTAGCAAGAAATGAGGGTATTTATAACCCCAATATATTCTTTGAATTCCCAGTCAGACAATGGCACTGTATACCAGTAGTAAAAATTGTGGGTGCACGTAACCCCAATATATTCTTTGAATTCCCAGTCAGACACTGGCACTATATGGCAGTAGCAAGAAATGAGGGTATTTGTATTCCCAATATACTCTTTGAATTCCCAGTCAGACAATGGCACTGTATACCAGTAGTAAAAATTGTGGGTGCACGTAACCCCAATATATTCTTTGAATTACCAGTCAGAAACTGGCACTATATGGCAGTAGCAAGAAATGAGGGTATTTATAACCCCAATATATTCTTTGAATTCCCAGTCAGACAATGGCACTGTATACCAGTAGTAAAAATTGTGGGTGCACGTAACCCCAATATATTCTTTGAATTACCAGTCAGAAACTGGCACTATATGGCAGTAGCAAGAAATGAGGGTATTTGTATTCCCAATATACTCTTTGAATTCCCAGTCAGACAATGGCACTGTATACCAGTAGTAAAAATTGTGGGTGCACGTAACCCCAATATATTCTTTGAATTACCAGTCAGAAACTGGCACTATATGGCAGTAGCAAGAAATGAGGGTATTTATAACCCCAATATATTCTTTGAATTCCCAGTCAGACAATGGCACTGTATACCAGTAGTAAAAATTGTGGGTGCACGTAACCCCAATATATTCTTTGAATTCCCAGTCAGAAACTGGCACTATATGGCAGTAGCAAGAAATGAGGGTATTTGTATTCCCAATATACTCTTTGAATTCCCAGTCAGACAATGGCACTGTATACCAGTAGTAAAAATTGTGGGTGCACGTAACCCCAATATATTCTTTGAATTACCAGTCAGAAACTGGCACTATATGGCAGTAGCAAGAAATGAGGGTATTTGTATTCCCAATATATTCTTTGAATTCCCAGTCAGACAATGGCACTGTATACCAGTAGTAAAAATTGTGGGTGTATATAGCCCCAATTCTATTGCTAGGGGACTTGCAGGGTATTTCTGGGGTGAAGGTGGGGGGGCACACCGTTGGAACGGGTATCGGGGTATATATCGGGTATACGGGAATACACTGACAGTGTATTCCATTCAGGATCCTGGGAAAGCTGGGTTGCGGCGATTGAGCCCGTCAGTGCCACGTTACACTGACAAGCTTCTCCCTGGAATTTAGCTCTTACAAGAGCTGTTGGTTGTCTTCTCCTTCCTATCCTAGCCTGTCCCTGCCTACCCAGAATCTAAGCCCTAGCTAGCTGGACGGAAACCTCCGTCCTCGGTGAATTGCAAGCTCAGAATGACGCGAAGCTGGGCGGCGCTGTTCTTTTAAATTAGAGGTCACATGTTTTCGGCAGCCAATGGGTTTTGCCTACTTTTTTCAACGTCACCGGTGTCGTAGTTCCTGTCCCACCTACCCTGCGCTGTTATTGGAGCAAAAAAGGCGCCAGGGAAGGTGGGAGGGGAATCGAGTAATGGCGCACTTTACCACGCGGTGTTCGATTCGATTCGAACATGCCGAACAGCCTAATATCCGATCGAACATGAGTTCGATAGAACACTGTTCGCTCATCTCTAATATATATATATATATATATTAGCTTTTACCCGCGACTTCGTCCGCGGAACCCTGACCCCCTGCGGGACGCACCTGGAGCGGAGCGCAGGCTTGTTCCTTTGTCTTTTGTCCGCAGCGGGCGCTTCCTACACCTGAGGGTCCATGGACCCTCGGGGCCAATCTTGCGGCCCGCTGGAACTGTTTACCTTCTCTCCTTCCTGGCGCCCGCAACCCCCCTTTCTCCCTACTCGCTTCCCCTTGGGGTTACTTCTTCCAGCTACCCCGTTCCCCTTTGTTCCCCAGGAACAGGCCCCCTTCCCCCCCTAACACCATGCCCCCTTCTTCCGTGTTACCTACTCTGGGCCCCCTTTTTCCCCCTTCCTCATGCCGCCTGTCCCCGTGTTACCGACCCCGTGCGGCCCGCTGGAAGTGTTTACCTCCTCTCCTTCCTGGCCCCCTTTCCATCACCCCTCCTGCGCGACCTCGGCCCTCTTTCCTCCCCTGTGACTCCGCCCCCCACACCTGTGACCCCGGAGGCACCCCAGATTAACCTTGCCCCCCCTTTTTCATGCAGTCCCCCCAGATTAACCTTGCCCCCCCTTTTTCATGCAGTCCCCCCCTCCTATGACCCCGCACCTGTGGGGCACCCCTTGTACCCCCAACACCCCCCCCCTGTTCTGCGGCACCCCAGATTAATCTTCCCCCCCTTTTTTATGCAGTCCCCCTCCCCATGGCCCCGCACCTGTGAGGCACTCCTTGTACCCCCCCCCCCCCGTTTAGCAGGCCCCCCTCCCTAAAATAGCCTAACTCCACTGGCATGACATGTAGTGCACTGGTGTGGAATGATGGTGTGCGAACGCAGACATAGTGTGGCTGAGCGCTAGATACCCGACTGACCTGCAGACTCTGTAGGCCGCAGGCGGTGCGGGACAGCAGGCTTTCTTGACATCGGCGCAGGCGAGCCTGTCCCTGTCCGTGGCAGCATAGGGTGATCTGGCGGCGAGCCCTGCATGTCTCCCTGGTGCACAGCCGTTACGGAGCGCACAGCGACGCCATGTTGGTTTGTTTGCTGTGCGCCCGATAGCTCCGCCCACACAGAGCAGCGCCAGCCAATGGGGTGAGCGGATGAAGGGCCTGGGATGACGTCATCTCAGGTCCTGCAGCTGAAGTGTCTGGGATGACATCTCTCAGGTCCTTGAGCGAACGCTGAATTGAGAATCACCGTCGGCGGACGTGAATTCCGGTGGAGTACGGGGATACGAAGTAGCCTATCGTTCAATCTGGGACCCAAGGTATGTATGTGTTAAATTTCAGGTAAATTTGTTTGCCTCTTTAGGTGTGATTGAGGAACAAACATCCAAACATCCAAACACACAAACATCCAAACACACATACTTTCACCTTTATAATATTATTAAGATATATATATAAACCAAGGCACTCCACACCCAGCACAAGGGCATGTGAAAACCCTCTCTATCTGTAGGTAGATAACAAAGTGGGCATTTCCAATAATAAAAGGATTGTTCCGTTCATAAAAATCATGTCCTATAAATCCTATAACATATGAGCTTCGACAGAGAGAAAAGTCCTGCATGGAGGACTTTTCTCTCCACTTGGTTCAGTACAAACCCAACGGAGATACCACTATAGTCTAACGGCTCATTCACATCTGCGCCCGATCTCTGTCTGTCAGGTTTCCGTTTGCAGCAGATAGAAGACGAAAACCTGACAGACCGTGTCCGGCTGTGAGCGCCGGTGAGCGTTTTGTGCTCTCCACGGCGAAACCATTTTTTTTTAACCAGACACAAAGTCCTGCATGTCTGACTTTGTGTCTGGTTAAAAAAAAAAAATGTTTTCGCCGCGGAGAGCACAAAACGCTCACCGGCGCTCACGGCCGGACACTTTTCAAGCCCATGGTTTGAAAAATGCCTGCAAGTTTCCGTCTCCTGTTCGGTTTCAGGCAGGAAACAGAAACCTGCAGAATGGAGGCCGGGATGCAGATGTGAACGAGCCCTAAGGGTTCATTCACACGGCGTTTACGGTGCGGCGTTTACGGTCGCAAATGCGGTGTATACGCTAGCGTTACGTGCTGCTCCGTGCCAAAATAAGCACATAATGAGCGCCGCGTAACGCCGTGTGAATGGACCCTAAGAGGGAATTATTGCCATACTTTTTAGTGGATGTAAAGGTGGCTATTTTGCTATGTGTTGGACATAACGGAGATCATTATTACTAAAGATGAGCGACTAAAATGTCCGAGGTTCGAAATCCGATTCAAACAGCCCCACACTGTTCGAACCCCATTATAGTCTATGGGGGAAAATGCTCGTTTCAGGGGTACGCAAAATTTGATAAAATTATACTTACCTAGTTCACGAGTGACGGTCGGGCTGGATTCTCCTTGAAGTCTTCTCCCGGCGCAGTGTCCTCGCGGTGTCTTCCGGCTGTAATTCACTCTGCCTAGGCATCCGGCCTAGGCAGAGCCGACTGCGCATGCGTGGTCATGTGCAGTCGGCTCTGCCCAGGCCCGACACCTGAGCAGAGCTGACTGCGCATGCACAGTCGGCTCTGCCTAGGCCGGATGCCTAGGCAGAGTGAATTACAGCCGGAAGACGCCGTGGGGACGCCGCACGGAGAAGACTTCTAAAGGTAAGAGAAGAACCAGTGTTCCAAGAACAACGCTGGTTCTGCATTGAACCTTAAACTTCGAACAGCTAGTAGTGTTCGATCGAGTAGTGTTTGATCGAATACCGTAGTATTCGATCAAACACCTACTCGATCAAACACTACTCGCTCATCTCTAATTATTACCTTTTTGGGGGCACAAAGGGGGTATTATTACTGTGTGGGTGCACAGATAGGGCATTGTTACTTTGTGGGGCCTCAAGAGAACATTACTTTTTGGGGACACTGAGACGATCACTGAATGACACCAAAGTTGACATCAATAGTTTGCGGAGCACAAAGGAGGTGGGACATTCCTTGTGTAATTCACTATAACCATGTGGAACACAATATACTATAGGAACTGGGACCATAATCTTTGGGAGCACTATTTATATGGCACCATTGTTTCTGGTGGGACAACTATTTTGGGAGGTAACCATAACTTGTGTGGTAACTGGGGTAAAAGAGGCCACAACAGGCACAGCATTGAGGACAGCAGAAGGATAAGACACTTGTGTTGGTTAGAAAAGAGTAAGGGAGCCTGCACACGGCGTAAACCATACCTCCCAACTGTTCCGATTTCCGCGGGTGACATGTCCCGCGGTCCCGGTTGGAGGGAGGTATGTCCCGATTTCAACTCAGATCTGCGTAACAGTACTGGTGCTTCATACTCAGGGAGGATATAGGGTAACTTCTTTGTTCCCTGTTCTCCCAAATACTTGGGGTCCCAGTGATTCGTCCCCATCAATATGACACTTATTCCCTATACACATGTTTGATCATGACACCAGGACAGGTACGGGAGGACATGTGTATGTAAGTGGTGGGATTATTTCTGTATAGATGCAGCAGTGTCTAAACCAACAATCGTTGTGCCTGTTTCATGCTCTGGCATTGTATTTTATGTTCTGGCATCATGAAATAGACTTTTTTATACAAAGAGAATAAATGAACGCTCTGTTTCCATATATAATATAGTGCCATTATTTATTATGTATGGAATATGGCTGTATTATACTGAATATATCTAATCTGGCCATGTGAATGACTTGCCTACAAATGAGAAATTTTGGTTAAGTCATATATGGAGAAGGAGATACCCTGTTTCCCCGAAAATAAGTCATCCCCTGAAAGTAAGACATAGCAGATTTTTTGTTGAATTGCTTAATATAAGACATGCCCCAAAACTAAGACATCCCCCAATAATACGGTAATAATCTTTCTGTGCAAAGATTGTGTGAAGAAAAACATTTCAGCCAGCTGAACACTGTGCGCAATGTTCCATGTACACAGGTATGCCGGCTGCTGATGTGGCTGCGATATGTTGTATCCATTGTTCCTGCTGCTGTAGGATGAGCTGGGAGATGCCCGCTGTGCATACACTATGGTAAGCATCGTGTGCGGTGTGTGGGGGGGGGGGGGTCCACTCTCTCAGCTCATCCCACAGCAGCATGAACAGTGGATACAATATATGGTATCATAGCAGCGGCAGCAGCCAGCTTTCCTGTACACACGGAGAACTGCGCACAGCGATCAGCCGGGTGCAATGTTTTTCTTCATACAGTCTTTGCACAGCAAGCACATCTCAGCATAGCACAGTGGTGGCAGCAGTACAAAAAATAAATAATAATAATAAGACATCCCCTGAAAATAAGACAGAGCATATCTTTAGAACCAAAATTTAATATAAGACACTGTCTTATTTTTGGGGGAACATGGTATAAGAGAAACCCTTCCAGCAGGGTCACAAGCCTTTAGCTACATGCAGGGAATAATTCACTGGCATGGTTGTGATGAGTCAGCCCCTTACCCAATTTACTTATTCTCCCAATAAATATTTCACCAGCTTTACCCTCCCCCTTCTTGTAAACAGAAATGAACTTCTGCTTGTAAGTTCAGAAGCATTGTCTCCTCCATCCAACATGTCCACAGAGTCATCCATGTTACTACTCTGTAAGTACAATGAACTTCGTGTCTTTTATTATCTGGTGGTGAACCATAACCATATCATGTCATGTAAATACTGTCTTATGGAGAACCATATCATGTCATATATATACTGGATCCAATCATTGGACTCCCTTTTTTTCTCCCTAACACATAGGAATAGCCTAAAGAAAGGCTATTCTTCTCCTACCTTTAGATGTCTTCGCCGTTCGGTAGAAATCCCGGTTTTCTTCTGTATGCAAATGAATTCTCTTGCAGCACTGGGGGCGCCAACAATGCAGCAAGAGAAATCTCCAGCCACGCCTCTGTCTTCTTCTGGAACGCCTCTCCTTGTGTCTTCTTCCGGCGCTGGGCTTTAAACTTCTAGGCATGCGCAGTCAGCTCCGCCATCGGGCAGAGCCGACAGCGTATTTCTGCTGCCACAAGAAAATGGGGCACCGGGCTTTACCCATTGGATTCATTGCATGGTACCTACTTGAAACCTTGAAGGCCACAAATCGAAATGCTAGTTTAAAAAGAAAATCAAAAACTTTTTGATGTCGCCTTATTCTGAGATTTATAACTTTTTAAACTCTTTCATTTTAGCCATGTTAGTTTTCTTGATTCTTATTGGTGTCACTTTTATGTAGGACTTTAAGATTCCTTTATATTCTTTTTTTTGGGAGGTGGTACGAACTCAAAACAGAAATTCCCAAATTTTTTTACAGCCTTAACTGTCCAGGTAAATAATATGATTTCTTTCATAATTCAGGCAGCTACCGACGCGGCGATACCAATGGGTTTTCCTTTGTAGAAAACAATCATAAGCTCCAGATAGTGTCAGGAATGGGGTAGGAATGGCAGACTCACAAAACTAAGAATTCTGATAAGTGACGTCTAAAACTTGAAGAAATTTCTATTATACTTACACAAGTGTAACAATACTAATGGTGACCCTAACCTGTAATAACTTCCAATGTAGAAATGTACCAGGACTATATTATGCCATGCCATGAGGAAGGAACAAGACAAGTTCCGAAACGCGTAGCGATGTTATACTTCACATCTTTTTTCAAGTTTCTGTGGATATGACAATGTTTTTAATGGACAAAGAATAAAAGTTATTTTTTAATACATCTTTGCCTGGTCGGTGCTGGAATTACTTCTTTGCTTTTGAGGACTATATTATATCTGATAACTCTTCTTCTATTCTGTTTATAGGGCTGGTTCTCATACAAGAAGGTAAGTTTCTTCTATTATTCTTTATTTTATAAAATAAAAACTTATATAAGGATGTCCATTGTGTCATACATTCCGTTGTGTGAGTTCTGAACATGATGCATTGTCATGGCTAAAAGAACTGGGATTGTTTAGTTTGCAGAAGAGAAGGCTGAGGGGAGATTTAATAGCAGTCTACAAATATCTGAAAGGTAGTCACAGTGCAGAGGGATCTCCCCTATTCTCATTAGCACAAGGAAGTACAAGAAGCAATGGGATGAAACGAAAGGGAAAGAGATACAGATTAGACATTAGGAAAAACTTTCTGACAGTGAGGGGAGTGAGAGAGTGGAATAGGCTGCCACGGGAGGTGGTGGGCGCTCCATCAATGGAAATCTTCAAGCGGAATCTGGATAAACATATAGCTGGGATGATTTAGGAAAACCTGCACTTGCAGGGGGTTGGACCCGATGGCTCTTGAGGTCCCTTCCAACTCTACCATAAGAAAAAAAAAAAAAAAAAAAAAAAATGATATGCTATTCCTGTATATAACGGGCAGGGGGTGTAGACCCAATGTACTACCAAACCAGTTCAACTTCGGGCCAGGGCATTGTCTTAGTAGCCTCCACTGTATTCACATTTTACCCAAGTACAGGGATTTTAACTTTGGGGAGACTGCCAGGTTGCTATCTCTAGGAGTGGTCCCATCATTAGTAGTGGATGCTTAAGCAGGCTAAGAGACAATAGAGTATGTCAGACAAGAGAGTATTCCAGGTATTCAGAAGTCTAGGCAGCAGAATACATGAGCAGTCAGGAATGGGCAGCACTGGTGTGATCAGGGGTGAACCTACCCCTTTCGCCGCCCGAGGCGAACTACAGAAAGCTGCCCCCCCAGGAGGAGGAGGCAGAGTGAAGGGGTGTGGTCAAGCGAAGGGGGCATGGTGGCGTGAAGGGGGCGAGGCTTAGTGCCGTTCGCAGGCAGAGAGCAGGCACGGATAGGACCTGCTCTCTGCCTGAGCGTGAGGGGAGGCTGCTGGAGCAGCGCTGCTCCAGTGGCCTCCCCAAACCACCGCTCGGTGCTAAGCCAGTCCAGGACAGCTTGTCCTGGACTGGCTTAGGTAATCAAAAATGCCGCCCTCCCTGGGGTCCTGACATAGCGCCGCCTGAAGCGCTTGCTTCAGGTCGCCTCATGGGAGGTGCAGCGCTGGGTGTGATGGTCAGGGACAAGCTGATGTCAGACACTGGTGTCAGGCAGAGCAGAGATCAGAAAACAGGGAAAAAGTCAGGAATTAAGCCAAGGGTCAATATACAAGTAACCAGGAAAGGTAGCAACAGAGGAAACACTATCTCGGGAACTTGTAAACTAGGAAGTACCTTAGGAGAAAGTTATCTTAAAGAGCCCACAGGTGCAGGACTGAGAACTGACTACAAGTGTTACAACGTCTCAAAGGACAAGTGCCCCCTAAAGGCAGGAACTGAAACACAGTGCTCAAGGCCTGGGTGAGCAATTCAGCAGACAGTGGATAACTGTAGCTGTGGCCAGGCTGTGCTATATCATGTATAAACATATGGGTAAAGCAACTCCAAATGGACCGAGTTGGTGAAAGCTCTCTGTCATGAAAACTCCTAGACCCATTTCTTCCACTCAAATGCTTAATTTTGGAATTTTGAAGTAGCACAGTAAGGTTATCCTAATAGACTGGAGTACAGAACACTGGTATTGATAAATCCCCCCACTGTGTCTACAACTCCTCTGTATCATTTTCATCTGTACTTTGCAGAGTTAGACACAATGTGCAGTTCATTGTGACTACAATTCCCCTGTATGACACGTGATGTCTTATAGGAGCCGCCATCAGACCTGTGGTGACCTTCACTCCAGACTACAAGAAAATCTTTACATCAGAGCAGATAACAATGACCTGTGATGTGGCATCTACTATAGCAGAGGGGATGTATTATATATGGTACAAAGACAGCAAGCAAGTATACAATGGAAAATCCTATATAATACAGAATGCTACTATATCACATGGTGGAAGTTACCAATGTCAGACCAGACCTGGAGAAGTAAGTGACCCCGCTAGACTGGATGTTAGTCATGGTGAGTAAATCTACCTGATCATAAATATACAGACAAGGTAATAAGATGATCATATATGTCTCTACATCCAATATAACTTTATATTACAGATTGGGTCATCCTGCAGACCCCTCTATATGTCTATGAAGGAGATGAGATATATATAAGATGTCACCACTATCCTGGATACCCTGGAGGACGGACAAGATTTTACAAAGATAAGAGAAACATCACAGACTGGTCAGATAATGGAGAATATTATATTAGAGTTGTAGACAGGACGACTGCCGGGACATACGGATGTAGAAAAGAAGTCTATCATTATGGATTCTCTTACCAACATGAAGATGAAGTTTCTGTATCTGTGGAGGGTAAGTCCAGGATTTTTTATTGAGTATATTAATTTTATGGGTAACAGTTGTATACATTTTGCTAAATTTGTTAACTTGCACAGCAGAATTTAATATACAATGGTTTTTTTCAGATTACAGATGAGTGAACCAGTTTTAAACAAATTTTGACCCAAAATTTCCAAGTTTTGTTTTTTTATCAAAATTAAAAATTTAGCAACTTGTCTCAGCTTTTTTTTTAAAAAAATGGTTGCCCATTAACCTTATCCCTCCACTTCCATCCATTCAGCTCCTTGCGTAGGTGCCCTATGGAATGTACGTTCTGCTTGCAACAATCTAACAGACACTCACAAGCTCTATCTCTCGTAACTTTCCTTCCTTTGTCTAACAGAACCATGGCTGCCTCTGCCAATCCTTTCAATGGTTGCCCATTGCCCAAAAAATTCAACTTAAGATATTAGTTATGACATACAAAACCACCCACAACCGGTCCCCTCCATATACAGTCCTATGAAAAAGTTTGGGCACCCCTATTAATCTTAATCATTTTTAGTTCTAAATATTTTGGTATTTGCAGCAGCCATTTCAGTTTGATATATCTAATAACTGATGGACACAGTAATATTTCAGGATTGAAATGAGGTTTATTGTACTAACAGAAAATGTGCAATATGCATTAAACCAAAATTTGACCGGTGCAAAAGTATGGGCACCTCAACAGAAAAGTGACATTAATATTTAGTACCTCCTCCTTTTGCAAAGATAACAGCCTCTAGTCGCTTCCTGTAGCTTTTAATCAGTTCCTGGATCCTGGATGAAGGTATTTTGGACAAACAATTCAAGTTCAGTTAAGTTAGATGGTCGCCGAGCATGGACAGCCCGCTTCAAATCATCCCACAGATGTTCAATGATATTCAGGTCTGGGGACTGGGATGGCCATTCCAGAACATTGTAATTGTTCCTCTGCATGAATGCCTGAGGATTTGGAGCGGTGTTTTGGATCATTGTCTTGCTGAAATATCCATCCCCGGCGTACCTTCAACTTCGTCACTGATTCTTGAACATTATTCTCAAGAATCTGCTGATACTGAGTGGAATCCATGCGACTCTCAACTTTAACAAGATTCCCGGTGCCGGCATTGGCCACACAGCCCCAAAGCATGATGGAACCTCCACCAAATTTTACAGTGGGTAGCAAGTGTTTTTCTTGGAATGCTGTTTCTTTTTGGACGCCATGCATAACGCCTTTTTTTATAACCAAACAACTCAATTTTTGTTTCCAAAATGAAGCTGCCTTGTCCAAATGTGCTTTTTCATACCTCAGGCAACTCTATTTGTGGCGTACGTGCAGAAACGGCTTCTTTCTCATCACTCTCCCATACAGCTTCTATTTGTGCAAAGTGCGCTGTATAGTTGACCGATGCACAGTGACACCATCTGCAGCAAGATGATGCTGCAGCTCTTTGGAGGTGGTCTGTGGATTGTCCTTGACTCTTCTCACCATTCTTCTTCTCTGCCTTTCTGATATTTTTCTTGGCCTGCCACTTCTGGGCTTAACAAGAACTGTCCCTGTGGTCTTCCATTTCCTTACTATGTTCCTCACAGTGGAAACTGACAGGTTAAATCTCTGAGACAACGTTTTGTATCCTTCCCCTGAACAACTATGTTGAACAATCTTTGTTTTCAGATCATTTGAGAGCGGGCTGTCCATGTTCGGCGACCATCAAACTTAACTGAACTTGAATTGTTTTGTAGAAAGAAATGGTCCAAAATACCTTCATCCAGGATCCAGGAACTGATTAAAAGCTACAGGAAGCGACTAGAGGCTGTTATCTTTGCAAAAGGAGGATGTACTAAATATTAATGTCACTTTTCTGTTGAGGTGCCCATATTTTTGCACCGGTCAAATTTTGGTTTAATGCATATTGCGCATTTTCTGTTAGTACAATAAACCTCATTTCAATCCTGAAATATTACTGTGTCCATCAGTTATTAGATATATCAAACTGAAATGGCTGTTGCAAACACCAAAATATTTAGAACTAAAAATGATTAAGATTAATAGGGGTGCCCAAACTTTTTCATAGGACTGTATCTCTGACCTAATCTCATGCCTGCTACCTTCCCACATGGAATCTCCGATCCTCACAGGACCTTATTCACTCTGCTCTTATCTGTTTTCCATACAACCACCTCCAAGACTTCTCCCGATCATCCCCCGTACTCTGTAACTCTCTGCCACACTTCATAAGGCTGCCCTCGCCCCCATCAAGTCCTTCAAATGTAACTTGAAGATCCACCATTTTAGGATCACAAAAACACACTATTGCCCTGTTCTACTATGCCACCAATTGCAATTGCCACCTATTGTCTCCACCTACCTTCCCTTATAGGGCCTGCTTGGATGGGTCCCCTTACAATCAAAGAACAAGGGATCAAAAGTCCCCCTAAATCCTCTTTGTGAGTGGAGAAGCAGTGCTTTGTGTGATCTGGTGGTCTGGCCCCTAGCCCCGGACACCTGTTGGAAGGGGATAAGTGTCCATAACAGCATAACCCCCTTAATTTATTTTCTCACCATCTTTTTTTAGATCTACTCTCACAACCAAAAATTACTCTAATTAAAAATTTAACGATCAAAGGAGATCCAATGTCCCTGACGTGTAACACGACTCTTAGTCCGTTCGTAAAGCCTACAGAACTGCAGTTTGCCTTCTACAAAGATGGATGGACCGTTCAAAGATTCAGTTCATCGGATAAATATGAAATTCAGTCTGCTCAGGTGGAGGATTCTGGGAATTATATATGTGAGGTTAAAACCTCAACCAATAGTTCAACAAGGAGAAGTTATGAGTTGGCTATTCAGATACAAGGTAGGCAACCATAAAATTGTATGTGATCTAAATGAGACCAACCATAAGGTTTCATACTGTAGTATAATTGAAGAAAATTAGTTTTGACTGTGCACTTAAAAGGGCTGTCCAAAATTTGGAGCAATCTGTAGGGTGGCCATGGTGAGTGTAAAAGAAAAAAAAAGAAACATACTCTCCCATCTCCAGTGCTCCATTGTCCACCCATGGTCCCTTTTCCGTCAGGTTCTGGGGCCATGCTATCAGAAGCCATGAGGCTCACATGACCACTAAGACCAAACAATGACCTACTCAAACACAGCTTAGGAACCCATGACATATGTGAGTGACTCGTGAGTATGTTTTTTTTTTTTTTTTTTTTCCTTTCACACCCACCCTGGCCAGCCCATTGGTTGCTCGAAAACCTGAGAAATTCCATTAAGCTTGGTGTTAAAAGGGTTATCTAGGATTATAAGACATGGCTGTTTTCTTTCAGAAGGAACTTCACTTTCTCTACTCAGGAAGTGACATCATGTATGTTGGTCACATGGCCAAATTATAGGAACTCTATTATCTGTACAAAATATTCCTGATTTTTGGAAATTGGTACGTTAGTGGAAAAACCGATAGGTGGTGTGCCTGGATTATAGCACTCATACATTGTAAATAGAATTTATTTTTGAGTTTCTTAGATCTTGTGGGAATCCATTCTGTATAGCCTCTATCCTTTAATCTTTAGTCAATTTCTCTAGATTTATAATAAGAAGTCTTATCACCAGAAAAGGTTTTTCTCATCCTGGGTACAATTTTTATTTTGTAGACATGGTGGTAAATAAATGTTTCCAAAATCATATTACTCACTTGTGGTTTCCTGTGAAGAAATGTTGTAACTTCATTATTTTCTACAGTAATACCCAAACAGAGGTCATTATAGAGGTCTCCTGACCCGAGAATTGCAAATTAGAGAATTTACTTTTCAGTGATCAAAAAATATACAATTATTGATGCCACATTGGGAGCCAACATTTTTTAAGAGAAGGTTATGTTTTAGTCAGGCCATTTTCAGTGACAGTAATCCATAGTCACTGATGTTATCAAAAGGATTGTCACCAGACCCCAGCATCAATCTAGAACAAAAGATAGATAGATTAGGATTAAAGATGGACAAATCTCTCAGGACTCATTTCCGGTTTATCTGGCTTGGGTCCCAGATTTGTCACAGACAAGTTTGGTATGAACCGCTTTAAAACATAGTGTAGAACACTCTTAAGGCTCCTAATAATGTATCTATAAAACATAGTGTAGAATACTGTCAGGGCTCCTAGGAACCTATCTATAAAACATAGTGTAGAACACTGTCAGGGCTCCTAGGAACCTATCTATAAAACATAGTGTAGAACAGTGTCAGGGCCCCGAGGACCCTATCTATAAATCATAGTGTAGAATACTCTTAGGGCTCCTAGGACCCTATCTATAAAACATAGTGTAGAATACTCTTAGGACTCCTAGGAACCTATCTATAAAACATAGTGTATGAAACTGTCAGGGCTCCTAGGAACCTATCTATAAAACATAGTGTAGAATACTTTTAGGGCTCCTAGGAACCTATCTATAAAACATAGTGTATAATACTGTCAGGGCTCCTAGGACCCTATCTATAAAACATAGTGTAGAATACTCTTAGGGCTCCGAGGAACCTATCTATGAAACATAGTGTAGAATAATCTTAGGGCTCATAGGGACTTATCTATAAAACGTAGTGCAGAACACTGTTAGCACTTCTAGGAACTAAACCATCAAATTTCTAGCTCTCTAGGGCAAACACAGTGTTAGGACAGTGCGGCAGATGCAGCCAGGGGATTGGGTCGCAGCCCATTCCTCTGTTGTGGCGCCTTAATACACTGTCATTCCCTCCTTGTTGCTGGGAGTTCAGCATAGCATGGGTTAATTGCCTTGCAGCCTTTGGGCATGGTCAGTCCGCTGACTGACAGTGGTGTCAGCTTATGAGCACCTGGCTTGGGCACCTGGGCTGGCTGTTCAGGCCTGCCTTCCCCCATTTAAGGGGGCAGGTTTGGCAGCCTGGGGCTCTAGCCTCAATTCCAAATTGTGCATGTCTGTGCAAGACATTAGGTTTAGCAGCAAGCTGCCTTAGTTAGGTAGGTAGTGAGAAACTCCACCCTTAGATACAATTGTGGGAATCTCCTACCTTAGTCAGGCTGCTACTTGTGGTGCTGCACAGCAGGTAATTGTAGTGGGTGCAACCCAGGAAGCTACTGGGAGCACACAGTCATAGTTTGTTTGTGTTTGTCTGGCAGTGAAGTAACCGCTAAGACTTTAGCATTAATTTGCGGCTGCTCTATGCTGCAGAGGCAGCTCCCTCTCAGTTGGTGGTATAGCCCAGAAGTGAAGCTAACTGTCGGGCCTTGTTCACACCAGGGTGCCCTGTGGTTCAAGGCCCAGTTGGGCTCCACAGGCTATTGTTTATTTTAGATTTTTTAAGATAGCCTGCTGACCGTAACAGTAGGCTAGAGCCCCGCCACATAATTGATTCACGTTAGCAATTAGTGAATCTTGTGAGCAGCCTGAACACATGCCTGAGTGCGGTGGAGCATCAGTTGCAGCAATCTCCACCAACTACCCCAATTGACCTTTCTGCCCTGCCTCAAGGTTTAGTTCAGGCAATGGCTCAGTTGGTGGGTAATCTGCTGACCCCTGCGGTGTCATCATGTCCTCTCCTGCCTCCAGAGCGGTACGTGGGTGACCACGGGCATGTCGGGGATTCATTCACCAGTGTGACTCATACATAGAGGCGTGTCGTAGTCTCTTCCCAGAAGAGAAATCTAAGGTGGCCTTTGCTCATTGGAAGAGCATTGGCCTGGATCACCTCATTAAAGAAATGGTGCAAGGCGGAGTCGGCTATGCTTACTTCGCTGTTTAAAGCACTGCGTTTGGTGTTTCACAGTCCTGTGCCACAGCCCACTTACGCCTCTCAGCTCTTGCGGTTACGGCAAGGTCAGAGCTCAGTAGTGGACTTTGCTATTGAGTTTGGACCTTAGCATCTGAGCTGGGTTGGCCAGACAGGGTATTGGTGCCAATTTTTTGGGAAAGTTTGTCCTCGCATATGAAGAATGAACTAGCAGGCCGGGAACCTTCTACCTCACTCTCATCCCTTATCAACTGCTAGGATTGGGTCTCGCAGGTTTCCGTCCCGGCGCACAGTGTCACCTGCGGCTCAGTCCGACTCTCTCCCTCACCCTCATGCAGTGAGGCGACTGGAGTATATGTCCAGTTTTCCCCCTACTGAGCATGTGCAGACATTTTGGAGCTGCTCGGAGGTTAAGTCCTGTTTTTGCCACACTGAGCATGCCCGGTGAGGTCACAGTAACCGCCCTGCTGGGCAGGGACTTCCCTTTAAATAGTTTGAGTTTCCGCCACCCAGCGCTCACACTTAAACTCAAACCGGGGAATGACACCGCAGGGCTAGGTTCCAGCAATCTTAGGTGACAGGTTAGGCCTCTGTGTGGGGATACCTCTGTCTCTATTCTGGGAACATTTAGGTAGAACCTGTAAAATCCTGAACTGCCAGCTCCAAACTATGGTTTGGGAGCAGAAGACGCTGTCCCAGCTCGTGGCATTGCAGCAGGTGTGGTTTCTCTATTTTGCCTATCGCTTTGTCTTCCGCCACTGCTACTCCTAGTGGTTAAGGAGTCTTGTTTTGTGTTTTCTGACCAGGGGTGACGTTTAACCCCTGGCAGCCTGGGCTGCAGCCTAAACTCTGGTGCAGTCCCCCAGTGTAGGTTACTGGTGCACGGCTACTGCAGCTAATCCACATTAAGAGCTGTACACACCCATTCACCCAGTGAAATTAACTGGAGTGAAACCTGCTTGGCGGCTAGTTCACATTTAAGCCGCATACACACCATTCACCCAGTGAAGTTAACTGGAGTGAATCCTTCATTGCGGCTAGTTCACATTAAAGCCGCACACACCATTCACCCAGTGAGGTTAACTGGAGTGAATTCCCCTTGCAGCACTGTTCATATTTGGAGCTGCACCGCCTCCCTTCTCCAGTGAAATCAACTGGTGTATGTGTGTTGCCCCTTTACACACTAGCGCAGTACAGCAGCTTGCTCAGACACACGGCCGCCCCAGAGGCTTGTGGACCTCACTGCAGTGACCTGCAGTCTTGCGGTTCCATGGTTACAAGACTATTTTTTATATTAGTCTACAGAACCATAACATCAACATGCCAACTCGTGTTGATATACAGTTGTCCAAAAGGAGAGTGGAGCGGGGGTTTGAGCATAACGTTATGTCATAAGTCATCTGTTGCCCTGCCTGTTGAGGAGTCCACGAAACCTATGCACACCTCCCGTGCTTCCTGTTTTGGTGGCAGCAGGAGTAGGAAAGCTAGGGGGTGATCTATTACTGTTGCAACAAGCCAGGGCATATTGCCCCTCAATGTTCGAGCCCACTGGAAAAACGGGCTAGCCAAGTGTCCATTGGGGGTGGGCTACTTGGCGCACTAAAGCCCTGTACTCATATCTGTTTTCCAGTAGCTCTTAAGCTGGGGAATGGTTGAGTCCACAATAAAGCATTTGTAGACTCTGGAGCCATCGGGAATTTCATATCTGATAAATTTGCCCAAGAAAATGGCATTCCCAAAAAAGCCCTTGAGACCCCCATTGATATTATGGTGGTTGAAAGTTCCCAGCTTGGGTTGTAGATCTGGTTTGAGACCCCACCAGTGTTTCTGCGGAGTGGGACACTGCACACAGAGCAACTCTCCTTCCACATTAGGGTTCTGTCTATATATATATATATATATATATATATATATATATATATATATATATATATATATACACCGACAGAACCCCTAGACTGCAATAAACTGCAGTTGAGGTCCACAAGCCCCAGGAGGGCAGCCGTCCGCCTGGGCAAAGCAGCAGTTTATAAGCTGCAATACACATCGTACCAGTTTATCTCACAGATACGATTAGTGTGTGCGGGCTGAAATACGAACTACCAGTTAACTGCACTGGGTAGTTGTGTTTGTGCCGTTCTAGTGTGAACTGACTGCAATAAACTTTCACCAGTAAACTTCACTGGGAACCATGCGCCATGGAGAGGAAGGTAGTGTTAGTGTTTGCCATACTAAATTTGTATCTTTCATTAAGAGACAGTAAGGATATGTAATGAAATATATTCGAATAGATCACTCCACCAGAAATTAAATTGTAAACTCATTGGATGTTTAAGACCTCCAACAGTCTAGTCATTTCATTAAGTATAAAACCATTGAGTTGGTATCTCCCTAGTTCCTTACACGTTGTAATACTAGAACTATTTTTATCTTATTAGTTTTAATTAGAAAATATGAAAGTAAACTAATTGTAATGTTTTTTTTTTCATTTCACACAGACAATATTGGATATACCCGGCAGAATACAATCCGTCTCACATTATCTGGATGTATATTAGTAGTTGCTGCACTATTTGTCTTCTATCATATAAAATGGATGAAGTCTATGGAGCCAGCAGGCTCCTCTACAGCATCTGATCTCCAAGATCCAACAATATCGTTCAGCAATGTTCTTACAGCTGAGGATATGCTGCCAAATATGTATATAGCAGGAGTCGCTGATTGACTATGACTACAATTATTAAGACTACAAAAATTATTTAACTTTTCCTTCCATGAATTTGACAAGAAATGTAGAAGTGTAGGCAAGTGCCAGAGACACGGGTATTACGGAGCGAAGCAGTATCAGTGTGATTTTTTTTCCATCAATCCCAATGCAGCTGGAAGAGATATCCTAGTCAAAAGAAGGGATGGTGAGCTGAATGAGTTAGAACCGGACTGGATCTGAGTTTTCCAAAAGTTTTAGGTACTATGGCTCTAAGTGATTAAATACGTTGGATCCAAATTCTTCATCACATACTAGTTAGTAGAGATGAGCGAACAGTGTTCTATCGAACTCATGTTCGATCGGATATTAGGCTGTTCGGCATGTTCGAATCGAATCGAACACCGCGTGGTAAAGTGCGCCATTACTCGATTCCCCTCCCACCTTCCCTGGCGCCTTTTTTGCTCCAATAACAGCGCAGGGTAGGTGGGACAGGAACTACGACACCGGTGACGTTGAGAAAAGTAGGCAAAACCCATTGGCTGCGAAAACATGTGACCTCTAATTTAAAAGAACAGCGACGCCCAGGTTCGCGTCATTCTGAGCTTGCAATTCACCGAGGACGGAGGTTTCCGTCCAGCTAGCTAGGGCTTAGATTCTGGGTAGGCAGGGACAGGCTAGGATAGGAAGGAGAAGACAACCAACAGCTCTTGTAAGAGCTAAATTCCAGGGAGAAGCTTGTCAGTGTAACGTGGCACTGACGGGCTCAATCGCCGCAACCCAGCTTTCCCAGGATCCTGAATGGAATACACTGTCAGTGTATTCCCGTATACCCGATATATACCCCGATACCCGTTCCAACGGTGTGCCCCCCCACCTTCACCCCAGAAATACCCTGCAAGTCCCCTAGCAATAGAATTGGGGCTATATACACCCACAATTTTTACTACTGGTATACAGTGCCATTGTCTGACTGGGAATTCAAAGAATATATTGGGAATACAAATACCCTCATTTCTTGCTACTGCCATATAGTGCCAGTGTCTGACTGGGAATTCAAAGAATATATTGGGGTTACGTGCACCCACAATTTTTACTACTGGTATACAGTGCCATTGTCTGACTGGGAATTCAAAGAATATATTGGGAATACAAATACCCTCATTTCTTGCTACTGCCATATAGTGCCAGTGTCTGACTGGAAATTCAAAGAATATATTGGGGTTACGTGCACCCACAATTTTTACTACTGGTATACAGTGCCATTGTCTGACTGGGAATTCAAAGAATATATTGGGAATACAAATACCCTCATTTCTTGCTACTGCCATATAGTGCCAGTTTCTGACTGGTAATTCAAAGAATATATTGGGGTTACGTGCACCCACAATTTTTACTACTGGTATACAGTGCCATTGTCTGACTGGGAATTCAAAGAATATATTGGGAATACAAATACCCTCATTTCTTGCTACTGCCATATAGTGCCAGTGTCTGACTGGGAATTCAAAGAATATATTGGGGTTACGTGCACCCACAATTTTTACTACTGGTATACAGTGCCATTGTCTGACTGGGAATTCAAAGAATATATTGGGGTTATAAATACCCTCATTTCTTGCTACTGCCATATAGTGCCAGTTTCTGACTGGTAATTCAAAGAATATATTGGGGTTACGTGCACCCACAATTTTTACTACTGGTATACAGTGCCAATTTCTAACTAGGAATTCAAAATGCGCAAGGCTCCCGGAAAGGGACGTGGACGAGGCCGTGGGCGAGGTCGGGGGAATGGTTCTGGGGAGCAAGGTAGCAGTGAAGCCACAGGGCGTCCCGTGCCTACTCCTGTGGGGCAGCAAGCATTGCGCCACTCCACAGTGCCAGGGTTGCTTGCCACATTAACTAAACTGCAGGGTACAAACCTTAGTAGGCCCGAGAACCAGGAACAGGTCTTGCAATGGCTGTCAGAGAACGCTTACAGCACATTGTCCAGCAGCCAGTCAGACTCTGCCTCCTCTCCTCCTATTACCCAACAGTCTTGTCTTCCTTCCTCCCAAAATTCCGAAGCTTTACAGAACAATAACCCAAACTGTCCCTGCTCCCCAGAGCTGTTCTCCGCTCCTTTCATTGTCCCTCAACCTGCCTCTCCACGTCACGATTCCACGAACCTAACAGAGGAGCATCTGTGTCCAGATGCTCAAACACTAGAGTCTCCTCCATCTCCGTTCGATTTGGTGGTGGATGACCAGCAACCCACCCTCATCGACGATGATGTGACGCAGTTGCCGTCAGGGCATCCAGTTGACCGGCGCATTGTGCGGGAGGAGGAGATGAGACAGGAGTTGGAAGAGGAAGTGGTGGATGATGAGGACACTGACCCGACCTGGACAGGGGGGATGTCAAGCGGGGAAAGTAGTGTGGATGTTGAGGCAGGTGCAGCACCAAAAAGGGTAGCTAGAGGCAGAGGCAGAGGTCAGCAGCTTAGGCGAAGCCAGGCCACACCCGGAATCTCCCAAGATGTTCCAGTTCGTACCCAGCCCCGAAAAACTCCCACCTCGAGGGCACGTTTCTCGAAGGTGTGGAGTTTTTTCAAGGAATGCGCCGAGGACAGATATAGTGTTGTCTGCACAATTTGCCTCTCGAAATTGATTAGGGGCTCTGAGAAGAGCAACCTGTCCACCACTTCAATGCGCCGTCATTTGGAATCCAAGCACTGGAATCAGTGGCAGGCAGCAACGGCAGGACAAAGGCCGCCTGCCGTTCACGCCACTGCCACTGCCTCTGCCTCTGCCTCTGCCTCTGCCACTGCCACTGCTGACTGTGCTGGCGATGCACTCCAGAGGACGAGCCAGGACACCACTTCATCTGCCTCCGCCACTTTGTTGACTTCTACCTCATCCTCCCCTGGTCCTGTCTTATCTCCTTCTCCTGCACCATCAAAGGCACCATCAGGCGTTTCTTTACAACAACCCACCATCTCTCAGACATTGGAGCGGCGGCAGAAATACACTGCTAACCACCCACACGCGCAAGCCTTGAACGCCAACATCGCTAAACTGCTGGCCCAGGAGATGTTGGCGTTCCGGCTTGTTGAAACTCCCGCCTTCCTGGACCTGATGGCAACTGCGGCACCTCGCTATGCCGTCCCTAGCCGTCACTACTTCTCCCGGTGTGCCGTCCCCGCCTTGCACCAGCACGTGTCACTCAACATCAGGCGGGCCCTTAGTTCCGCGCTTTGCACAAAGGTCCACTTGACCACCGACGCGTGGACAAGTGCATGCGGACAGGGACGCTACATTTCACTGACGGCACACTGGGTGAATGTAGTTGAGGCTGGGACTGCTTCCCAAACTGGCCCGGTGTACCTCGTCTCCCCGCCTAACATTCCTGGCAGGGACACGAGAAGAACACCCCCCTCCTCCTCCTCCTCTACCGCCTCCTCCTCCGCCACCGCCTCCTCCTCCGCCACCGCCTCCTCCTCCGCTGTTAGATTGACCCCAGCTACGAGTTGGAAACGTTGCAGCACTGGCGTTGGTAGACGTCAGCAGGCTGTGCTGAAGCTGATCAGCTTGGGGGACAGACAGCACACTGCCTCCGAGGTGAGGGATGCCCTCCTCGATGAGACGGCAATATGGTTTGAGCCGCTGCACCTGGGCCCAGGCATGGTCGTTTGTGATAACGGCCGGAACCTGGTAGCAGCTCTGGAGCTTGCCGGACTCCAACATGTTCCATGCCTGGCCCACGTCTTCAACCTAGTGGTGCAACGTTTCCTAAAGAGCTACCCCAATGTTCCAGAGCTACTGGTGAAAGTGCGGCGCATGTGCGCCCACTTTCGCAAGTCGACAGTAGCCGCTGCTAGCTTAAAATCTCTCCAGCAACGCCTGCATGTGCCACAACACCGGCTTTTGTGCGACGTCCCCACACGCTGGAACTCAACGTTTCAGATGTTGAATAGAGTGGTTGAGCAGCAGAGACCTTTGATGGAATACCAGCTACAAAACCCTAGGGTGCCACAAAGTCAGCTGCCTCAGTTTCACATCCATGAGTGGCCATGGATGAGAGACCTTTGTGACATCCTACGGGTCTTTGAGGAGTCCACAAGGAGGGTGAGCTCTGAGGATGCGATGGTGAGCCTTACAATCCCGCTCTTGTGTGTTCTGAGAGAATCCCTGATTGACATCAGGGATAACTCAGATCACACAGAGGAGTTAGGGATAGCATCCGATCCGTCACAGCTGGAGAGTAGGTCCACACATCTGTCCGCTTCACTGCGTTTAATGGAGGAGGAGGAGGAGGAGGAGGAGGAAGAAGAGTTGTCCGATGATGTGATGGTGATACAGGAGGCTTCCGGGCAACTTCGAATCGTCCCATTGTTGCAGCGCGGATGGGTAGACATGGAGGATGAGGAGGAAATGGAGATTGAACTTTCCGGTGGGGCCAGAGGAGTCATGCCAACTAACACTGTGGCAGACATGGTTGAGTTCATGTTGGGGTGCTTTACAACCGACAAGCGTATTGTCAAAATCATGGAGGACAACCAGTACTGGATCTTTGCTATCCTTGACCCCCGGTATAAAAACAACATCTCGTCTTTTATTCCGGTAGAGGGGAGGGCCAATCGCATCAATGCTTGCCACAGGCAATTGGTGCAGAATATGATGGAGATGTTTCCAGCATGTGACGTTGGCGGCAGGGAGGGCAGTTCCTCCAGTAGGCAACCAAGTTCTCACCGGTCCACACAAACGAGGGGCACACTGTCTAAGGTCTGGGACACCTTGATGGCACCCCCTCGCCAAAGTGCCGCCACGGAGGGTCCTAGTGTCACCAGGCGTGAGAAGTATAGGCGCATGTTGCGGGAATACCTTTCCGACCACAGCCCTGTCCTCTCCGACCCCTCTGCGCCCTACACGTATTGGGTGTCGAAGTTGGACCTGTGGCTTGAACTTGCCCTATATGC